>NC_054402.1:27056799-27656799 GCF_017976425.1 Toxotes jaculatrix | reverse complement strand
CAGTGTTTGCATTTTCTGATCCGACACCCCTATCAGCAGGACGTCACTTGTCTGGGCCTTGTCTGCCCATTCCAAATCACTGTTTAAAAAATAAATGTGCTTTATGATGTGGCTACGCTATGATAAAGGTTTGGTTTAAGTAGTGAAGATTAGAGGATTTTGTTGTTATGGTTACAATAATAACCACGCGGCTAAAGTTATGGAACAGTCGTGGTCATGCTTTATGAAAAAAAAAAAAAACACTGTCTTGCAGTTGGTTAACGGGAAACAAACAGTGGTGTCCTGTGTGATGTTTTGTTGACTCATCCATCCACCCCAATCTTCCTACATAGACTTCGTTGCTGTATAACAACAACTTCCTCCTTCACTCTTGTCATAATTGCTACGGCTACTAGAAAAAGATGGAGCTTGTAACACAGGTATTATACTCCCAGCACGAACACAGTTACTGCACGGTTCGTCCAAATGAGCAAATACATGGGATGAATAAACGAGGAGTGCAGTTCAGGGGTCAAACACTGGAGCCAATAAAGGAGGGAAAAGGTTAGAAATCGACTTAACAATTTTAAAAAAATTCAATCACATGTGATTATGTGTTTCTGTTGCTAATGTGACAATGACTTTAACCTTTATTCAGCAGCTGCATTAGAGTGATTAGCAGCACATAAAGCTTACAGTCCATGCAAACCTCTCACCCAGCATGGAATCAAAGCTGAGTACCACCTGCTGTCCAGTCACGTGCGACTGGGTCACTCTCTCTCTCTCTCTCTCTCTCCTCATACATTTCACATGCTCCTTCACTGACAGCATTACTTCACATCATCGTGTTGCCATCTCCTTTAGGTGCCACTGTTCCCTCTGGTTTCAGTCTTCTCCCAGTTATACTTGTAGTAAAGCACCTCCCTCTTACCAAAAAAACCCCCCAAAAAACAACAACAACAACCTAATGAGGATGTAACCATAAAGCCACAATTTCCTGATATCCTAATCCAGACATGGGGCCAAGTGAGTCAAATTGAACCAGTCTGGAAAAAAAAAAAAGTCTGTGCCTGGCACCCGGGGCTATAGGTTACAGAGTATCGCCCCCGGCCAGGGACAGAATGAAAGACTCCTTTCCACCATGTTCCCTCATCAGGGATAGCCTGGCCTGCCATCAGAGTAATGGTGCTACAAACACAGCAGCATACAGAGATGAGAGAGAAGGTTTCCCAAAGATGCCTGACTGCAGCATCAAACAAGAAAGGCACACGGGACGAGAGATAGAGGAGTGAGAGAGAGCGAGTGAGAGAGGGAGGAAGGGAGGGGGAGGCCCTGGAGTGGTGCCAAGTTCCCAAGGTAGTGTACAAGTATCTTTAGAAGCCGGGCGTCTTGTTAGCTAATACATTACACCAATCACGGCCGGCTATCTTAAGCTACAATTAATCTGTGCGCTGGCACAGGCTGATAGGACAGCAACATGCTGTTTCTTAATTAAAAGCAAACGGATTAAAAATGATTAATAACGGTATTAAATATTCTCATGGACTACAAGCGCGGGGAAATCGGGGGGCTTTCTTATGCGGGCTTAAAACGAAGAAGTCATTAACGGCGGGCCCAATCTCCCTAAGCCAGGGCTTTACTTTGTTTGGGATCACAAGTTGCTTACTTCATGAATATGCATTTTGCCCCTATCAAGTCGAGACCAAAAGGCAATATCGTGGTGTGGCTGTGGTGTGGTATTTTTCCCCTCAGTGGCTGTGAAACTTTGAGTTTTTGATTTGTGACATTTCGTGGTCTGCCTTTGTAGCTGAGGCCTGTGTGTTAACTGCTTCCTGGCCACAGGCTGTCTGGTTCTGATGACAAAACGCTTGCTTTTCCTGGGTATATAAAACCCTGAATAGGTATGACATGTTTGGAATGATTTTAAATGTTGTTGCACGTGTTTCAAAGGTTCCTCTCTGACTACAGCTACATATTAAAAAAAAAAAATAATAATAAAAAATTGCGATGTCACAAGCTTCTCTGAGGTTGAATAAAACTATATCACCGTGGATACTGGACCATTCTGTAAAACACTGGATTACATTACTTTTTTGTTTTTTACATCTAACATTTAATGCCAGTGTATCCACAGTATGACTAAGGTTACAGAAAGATTGTGGCTATGGCAACTATACTGTGGTTAATATATGGTTAGATGGAGGTAATTAAAACACATAGGTATGGGAAGATCGTGGTAAGAGTTAGGGTTGAAAGGAAAACACAAACTGCAGTCTCCCACTTGAAAGTCAGATGTGTTACCCACCACCGTGTCCTCCACACCATTACTGCCAGCTTCTACATAAAGAACACAATACTTCCTGTATTGTATTGTATAGCATCCCCCATCACTACAAGTCAGTGACCCTGCTTTAAAATACTAACCTGTTTACAGTTTTTACGACATTTACACATTCAGGAGAAACCTTGAAACCCTGAGACACAATTCAAATCGCTGTGCACAGCTGAGATAAAAAGAACCGTAGTTACTACTGACTGCTCTAGTATGGGAATGATTCATGTACTGTACCACTCTGATCAACATGACACCTGAACATCATTTCCTAATTTAAATCCCAGCCCTTTGCATGAGTCAGGAAAGCCCTCTTTCCTCCAACAAGAGGCTGTGAATAGCATCATTGTGAGCCTGCGACTACAATTACTGCTTCTAAATTCAGCATTGCTGTAATCAGGCCCTCTGGTTCTGTGTAATTTAAATACTTATGGCTTGTGTCCAATGGCTCCTGTGCCAAGCCCAAGTGTTAGTTGTAATTGACCATACAAGCCTTTTCTCCCCTTTTCTCTGCTAATTTCATAAGTGCTATTTTTAAAATGTCAATTATAAAGCAGATTAATGTATCTTAATGTGAGATTAGATGCATTTTGGCGTGAATCACAGGGCAATCACATTGGTTTGATTACATTTCTGCCCCTATTATTGAGTATAAAAGGCCTTTCTGCTCCAGTTTTACATAGCGTGAGTTAAAAGGGCACACTGGCGGATTTTGAATGTTATTCAACCAAACATGCTGCGACTGTTGATATGATTCCTCTTTGATTATGGCATTTTTTACAGGAGTTTTGTTTTTTTTTTTTCCTTTGCGCAAAACACACACCTACACGCTCACACATACCTTTGTAACAGCTCTGAATAAAAACAAGGTGTTGATGTTGTCATTCCACCGAAAGGTGGACTTATTCTGTGGCTGAGGCTGAATAGAAAGAGGTAGACGGCATCCAGGACACTATTCAGTTAAGAAACCAATTATTTCAATGCTTCTCAAATTGATTTCATTTGCCTTAGCGGGCAGGCTCTCTCTTTTTTTCTCGTCCCCGGCCTCTTTGCCAATTCAAACTCTTGTACCTCTCCTTTTTGTCTTCTTTCTTTCTTTCTTTTTTCCTCTTTCCTACCTGCCTCATCCTACTCATTTCTGTATTTTGCTGCTGTGGTTTTTCCGCCTTTATTTCTTCTTCTTTTGCCTTTTTTTTTCCCAGCACTTGGGGAAAACCAGGCCTGATTGTTATCAGCTTCATGTTTATCGTAGGAGGAAAGCAAGTGGCAGAATAGTAAACATTTTCGACTCAAAGATAATGGCTTTGGTTGGTTTATGATGAGAAGCTGTTGCTTGTTGTGTTTACCTTTGCAGTGCATGTTTGTATGTGGAACCCCTGGTGCATGTAGACACATTTATGAGGATGCGCATGGTTGTTGGGTTATGTTCTTGTGTGTCGGTTGCCACTGGCTCAGTTTGCCTTTGTGTACAGCCTGTGTTGTGTGACACTGACATGACACTGTGTGCTGTTCTGCCATTTGTAAATGAAATCGATAATAAGTAAAAGTTAATAAGTTCACTACGGTGTTGATGAACAAATTTATATTTCTTATTTGCTGAAATTGTTGAAATACTGTTGCCTGATGGCCTCAGTGTCAAACCAGTTGTCCTCACATTGAAGTAGAAACACAAACAAAAATTGTTCATGCTATATGTTTACATAAATATAAACAAATACAAATCAGAAAAATCCAGTATGGGTCTAGCTATAACAAAAATAATGTTCTATATTATTTACTCCTGATATTGTACATTATTTAATGTTGTGTCTGTCCAGGTAAACTCATGGGGTTGGAAATTGGATGGCCTCCATTCTTATAAAATCATGTTTTCACTGTAACTGGTGATACCAGAAAGGACAGTGATAACAATACAAGCTGATTTTTAAATACAGTATACACAAGCCTGTTGGTATTGTTGCCAAACAGACTCTTTATGGCATATTATACATCATTATAAATAATATATCTAACTCATGTTTTATCAGTTTTCAGTCATCAACAATAAGGTGAAGCTTGTAAATGACCATGAATTGAACAGCAGTCCAGGAAAATAACAATGTGAGTTTGCAACAATGCACACACATATATACAAAGTGACTATGTGCCAATTTGGCTGGTAGATGGTGATGTAGATTGATTGAGGAGGCAAAGCTGAACACCTTGGAGACTAAACAGCTTGAGAGAGAGAGATGTAGCTTAATTGATAATCAAACACCCACCAGGTGTAAATGGCTGTTTTCGCTTCATCTGTGTGTGTGTGTGAATGAGTTTCTCCACATGCACCTTTTGTACTTGTGCGCTCAGTATAAGTGAGTGTCTGCATGCATGACACTCACTTGTGTGTGTGTTTGTGTGTATGTGTGTACATGCAGTATTTCCATAGCGGCTGGACAAGAGATTTCAAAGACCCGGGGAGAGGTCCCATTCAGCCCTGAGTCTTTCATATTGACCTCAGGGTGACAGGAGGACAGAAAAACACATGTGCTGCACCATCAAGATGAAAGCAGCGACGTACGCACACACTTACACACACATAGGCACACGGTGAGCAATCATCCTCCACAATGAGCTCTCTAAACTGTTGTGAAATTCAAATCCACCCTCAGCAAACGCTTGTACACACAAACACCTCTTTCATTCAGCGACGAGGACTCCAGAATATTCTCTCCATGTCGCTTAATAATAGAAAACGACACTATAAGAGTATGTGAAAGGAAAGAAGGAAAAATTAGAATCAGAATGAAATGCAATGATGCAAAAGCTGACTCACAATAAGATTAAAACGCTGACATACAGACCATAAAGAGTCCTGCTGATTTTTATTGTTAGCCACACCACTGCTCTCATGTAACGGGCAGGTGTGGGCTGGTCCATCAAAATAACCGGTAATGTCCATGAAACTACTGAGAAGATGTTAGGCTGTGGATTTTACACAGTCTTATGCACGTGTGAAATAATAAAAGATTGTACAATCTGCTCCTAAGAAAACGTCTTCACATCATGTTTTTTGTGATTCACACTGGGAAAATCTCTGTCACAAGCACACTCCTCTAACCTTGGCAGAATCCAAATGTTCTGACTTCACAAAGGTTGTAGACTGGTGGACCTCACCAAACAGATGGCAAGGGCAGTCCAAATTCACAGTTCATGAAGTCTGCAGTCGACCTCGGAGTCTGCTTGATGTCAGCAGACGTCGTTTGAAAGATTACAGATAAGATGTGAGGATCCTTAGTTCGGGTGTATTTGAATAAAATATTAGTTGTCTTAAAGCTCAGATACTCAAAGTGAAGGGAACATTTTCCTGTCATTTATCCTTCAAAAAGCAGGGGTTACCAGTGTCCCTACCGATAAGAACAGATATCCATGGAACTGAGTCCCATATCACAACTAATTATTTCTCCTCGTGGCCCAGTACCTTTGCAAACCTGTCATGAAGACTGTAAACATGCATTTTCACAGGTCACAGTACTGAAGTGTGTGAGAGCTCAGTTTGCAAGGTGGAGGTGTGAGGGTGGACATCCCAGTTCATGTTTTCAGTACCACAAACCTGGTGTTCAGCTCTTTAGAGAAGGATTTAAATTCTGTTTCAATACAAGAGTCACTTATGTGTAATGACTCATGTGTATTATGTTTATTATTTAATGTGTACTTACTTCAGTGCTTTCCATTTATAAAGGCTGCCAACTTCAAACTTGCTTGAATTGGGTAATAAATTATAACGTACGTCATTTTATTGTATACTTTCCTTTCCAGCTGTGACATGGAAACATTTGACCTTTTTATATACAGAAAAAAATACACAACCTATTTGCAAACACACAGTTTAGCACTGTAATACTTGCGCTGCACAGCCACTATGCATTTCTTTTATTGTCATACTTATGTTGTTGTTGCATGGTAACGTTACTGTACATACACATCAATATGAAAATCTGGGCTGTGTTACATGCAACAGTCATGTAACTGACATAAATGAAAGCAGACATGCTCACAGTGATGCAGCACTTAACTCAAGTGTCTGCAAGTAGATTTCCAGTGTGCTGTAACTGCAGCAATGCATTTATGATGCTACAGGTAACCATAGAAACAATATTGATGCTATTTACTATTTTATTGGTTGCCCTAAAACTGACAATCAATAAGAAAAATATATATTGCGGTTTTTCTCTCAGATTTCGGTGCTTCATGATATGCAGCCACTTACTTACTGTATATACAGCCTGTGAACCAGCGACTCTAACCTACACCTTGTACAGAATGATCCCTGGCAGCCGCAGACTGTGTCTTCTGGGTTTTCCACTGGCGGTAACAGTCTTCAGCTTCCTGCCAAACATGTTTCCCGATAAGGCCAGGAGCAGTGCTACCTTCTCCAGCAGCAACTCTCCTGCTCTAATATTTCGGCAGAGAAAGGCGACACCTCCCACGACACTCCTCATCAAACCAAAGCCCTCAGTGTTCTCCCCGTTTAATGCTCTGTGCCTCACACCCTGAAGATGATCAAAGTGCTATTTTTCTAAATTTCAGGCTTTTTAACTTCAACAGTCTTAGAAGGGATGAAGCAGATCATACTAAGATGATGAGAGAGAGGGAGAGTGAGATTGAGAGAGTGTGTGTCACTGTGTGTGTGTGTGTGTGTGTGTGTGTGTGTGTGTGTGTGTGTGTGTGATGGGGGGACTACAACATCTTTGTAGTGCCTTCCTTTTGTTTTTTTTTTCTCCTCTTCTTCTTCTTCCTAACTCTCACACTGGGCCTGCAGATAGGTCAGCTCCATTACCAATCTGCCGGCCCACAAATATTTAAAACAAATTGAATCGCACACCCAATACCCATCACAATTACGGCAGGCACAATAACTAAATTAGCAATTCAACACAATAATTGGAAATGCGGCTTGCCTGGACCCGCAGGCCTCCCTGGAGGGCCGGCTGATCTGTGGAGGCACGTCAAGCCCGTTAATTCCACAGCTAATTACTGATGCACGGCGGAATGAAGTTGTTTGTCTCCCAAATACCATTTTCAGTTCACGGCGAGGAACACAGGACCGTGCTGAGATAGACAAAAACAACAAAGAAGTGAGACACAAGAGTGCGGTCATGCTTCTTTCTTGTGTTTGTTGTCATCTCGTTCGTTTCTTGTTGTTCGTCTGTGATTATGAGTTTCACTTTATTTCCTGATGACCATCAATAGGGTGTGTTGGCATAAAAAGGACTGAAGAAAGCTGGTTGTAATGCAGGTAGGGACTGTTAGGAACTGGTCTCTTGCCAAGAGCTTCAGCCACTGTTGTGTTTGCAAGATAAGAGGTTAGAATACACCCACTGACCAGCGCTGTGTCTTCATCCTTTCATGCTGGACTGAGGGTAGACTGGGCACTACAGTGGCTCACTATCGCTGGCTGCTTCTAGCTGATTAGCATGCTAACTTCAGTAGAAAGAAGTTATGGAAATAGAACCAAAACAAGGGTTAAATTTAGTTTTGCTTTAAACTACAGAGACAGATCTTGGCGGATAAAGGAATGAAGTTTGATGCTGAACTATCAGCCGTCAATGCTGATGTTGGTTACATAGCAAAACCTTAAATCTAGCCCCTTTGAGAACTGATCCAGTGAAAGGGGATGGAAAAGGTTACAGTTGACTCGTCTGTGCACTGCAAGGCTTTTATATTGTAAGGTGTTTATTTTGGTGATGGTAGCCATCGCCTGCCAGAGGCCTAAGTAGCATTAGGCTCTGTACTGAAGTATTATGGTATGGTTATTTTCATATTCTTACGTTCCTTAACTCCTTAAACAGTTGGATGCTTTCACTCATTTTCCGTTCCCTTTATGTACAGACTCATGACATGTCGCTAGATGTCACTGTTACTTTCAGAAGAGGTTAATCGACTCATAAATCCAATTGTCAGTGGAATTAAAATGTCAGTGTTCCAGGGATGTAAATTGCAAATTGTGTCAGTCAGATTTAAAGGGCTGCATAATGAAACATGCTTACATGTGTTGTAGAGAATACATTTTCCTTTTAAAACCACTATGTGCAGAATTTGACAATTTGAACTTTGGTGACCCCTGTGGCAGCATCCAAAAACACACTGTGGTAGAAAACAAACAGTTGACATTCTTCACACTGTTACTTCTGTCACTTTATGTGTGAACAATCGAGTGTAGGACCATCAATGATCAACATTGTCAACTGCCAACTGTTAAAGTGAGATGTCAGTCAATAGTCTTGGACCTTATCAACAAAATTAACTACCACACTTAAACTTGCGGCCTGCTCTCCCCATTGAGAACTGAGGCTGTATGGAGTTCGCTAAATAGTTGCCTGTGTAATTCATCAGTTATTCTGCTTTAGTGACCTACTCACAAACCAGGGGTTGAGCCTCTCTATAAAGTTAGAAAAGTCAGTGACACTGATTTGAGTACAAATTACTCCTAATTATTGATTTAATTAAAATTAAAATTAAATATTAGTTTAAAAAATATTTAAAATATTAAAATATTAGTCATCAATAACACAGGGAGACACATTGGTTAGTTGTGTTACTGTTATGTAATGAGCTATCATATCTGACATCTTCATTACAACAACAAAATTTGTCTCTTAACATTTTTTTTTCTGTTTCTTCATTTCAAATAGTTAATAGTTGTTGTTTTTTTTTCAGAAAAAGTGTGCAATAAATTTATTTTCAAAACAACAATAAAACCTGAGACTGTCCAAAAGCATTTGTCATTATCCCCATTTGTAGGATTCATCAAGTTGAGACTATAATGGTGCAAAAGACATAGAATTCTTTGAGATATCAGGGAGGCTATGATAGGAGGCTTTGGCCCCACGTTTGATTGTGGCAGCTGAGTAGTATATAAACTGTATATCAACTGCCTATCATAGTTATCACACCGCAACATAACACAAGCACAAATCTGCATGTTTACATTGAACTGCTTGCACGTCACCCTGGAATGACTTGCAGAGCTCCATAGGCACAACTTGATAAAATGATGACTTTACTTTAGATGTAAATGAGGAGTTCAGATGAGGACTAGGCTGTAATCTGACAGAGGCATACAGGGGTGCAGTGGTGAACAGGGGGGAAGGAGGGGGTCTGTCATTGGAGTTTCTGAGTGTCGAGGCGCGAATTAGCGTCCAAATTGACTATGTCGCCACATCAGAATTTCCTTGCCAATCAGCCTTGAACATAAACGACAGTGCAAGAAAACAAACCCGCGTGAGCAAGCCGTGTGAGCGGACAGGGGGGTTTTGGGCCGGGTGATTGAGGCTGGTGCTAATTTGGATCCTGTCCTTGTAGCCCCGCTAACTAATCCTCCCCATCTCTATTTATCCTCTCAGAATCTCATCGGGGGGAAGCGGGCGTATATTAACAGCTGGATCCATCTGAAGGGCTCCCTTTTGAGACGTTGCTCAGCTCATGTGCGGAGAGCTTAGCCGCAGCTAAGACCAGTCGGTGACACTTCCAATTGAACATATAGATATGTTGCAGTTTGAAGGTCTAAGGCTGGCATGATAGCCTAATCTGATTGCTTTGGGCCTGGAGGGGTTCAGGCCAAGTTATGGACTTATAAAAGAGGAGCACAGACAAAAAGTGTGACCCTAAACTGTCATTGTTGGGTTGGATGTGCTGTCAGTGAATAACATGATCTAGGGCCTGAGCTGCAGAGTGGAAAAGTTTGAGGAAGACATGACCCTGTACTTTACACTATAAAATGCTGTGGACCAATTACAGAAAGTGTTTTAAATCTGCTACACTTAAGGCTGAGATGATGAGGCCAATGAAGGCAGAACATATTTGGTCCTTATGATGAATGTGACGCAGCTTGATTGACAACAAATCAGTGATTAAAAAGACATAAACATGGTCATATTTACAAGAGCAAGGACAGGGGTGACATGTCTCCTTATGTTTATAAATACAGTTTATTTTAATATTTGCCAAGCTTTCATAATGCGTCACAGTTTTGCCCAAATTAACTGTTACCACACCCTCAGCTTTAAGGGTAGAGGTTTAAGGTTTTTTTTTTCTTTTACCCTGGTTCTTGTCTCTTAGGCAGCCCTTCCTCGCAGGTTGCATACACGTATTTACACATCATGTTTAGCAAAACAGTCTCAACTCAAGGTCAGCTCAGGTGGACTCATTCTGTGTGGTCCTCATCTGCAGACTGAGTTTGCTCAGCTGAAGATGTTCAAACCTTCCATGTTTTTGAGCACCCCTAGGACTTCCACACGGACTTCTGCAATTGTCCAAAAATAATTATTCCAACTAAATACATAACGACACGACATTAAAGAGTAAACTTTTAGTAAGTCATTAAGGTAAACCAGGATGTCATGGGTGCTTTAATTGAGCTTACAGATATTAGAGGTAAACATAAAAACTTAAAGACAGCCACAGATGTAAGAATTCATAGTTAGTAAAACGGATTCTTTATTTCATTGACATTTTGGTGTGTTTTGCTGTGATTGAGTTGTGAGTCGACACCAGGTATCTCTCAGCCTCATGTTATTTACTGTGTGGTTATAAATGGAGGAAGAAATACAGACACTACTGCTCAGTTTGACAGTCAGAGTTCCTGTCGTTTGTTTTTGTTTTGTTGTTGGTTCAGAATTGATCTGAGCCTTTTTAGAAGGGCTGAAACATTATTGAGGTTCACGGGAGGAAGTATTCAGATTGTTATTATATCACTAATAGTGTAATTGTAACGTAACTGTATTATTATTAATAATGCATTAACATGTGAGCATCATGCTGCTAGAGGTCTTAGTATTTTAACATCACATTACAGTTAAAAGTTCAAAGGTCAGTTTAAGTGGTTCTTCACTCCACAGTTGTGTATGAGACAATGACCACCTCCAATATTCCAATACATGAACAGCCTGTATTGACCTTCAGATTTGTTTTCTGTTCAGTCCTGCTTTTCTTCCTCTGACTGAATGAACCAAACACCAACCACACAACAAGGTCACACAGTCAGTCTGTCTCATTTCCAAGAACATCCCTGCGAAAAAAGCAAGCTACTCGCTTCACCCAATTCAGAAAGCCCCCCCTACACACACACACACACACACACACACACATACACACACTCACATACACACACACACAGCAGCAGCAGAAGCAGCAGCACCCTATCTTCTTCTATTCCCTCTTCACTGATTAAAATAACCTCCACTCCCGTTGGGGAGGAGTCAAGCTATTTTAGAAATAAATATTCTCTAGGCGGACAGACGGGACAGACTGATCTGTGTGTGTGTGTGTGTGTGTGTGTGTGTGTGCGTGTGCATGTGTGTAGGTAAGCCAGTGTGCCAGTGTTCAGCTGTGTCCCCCTGATGCCTTATCTCTCAACCCCCCACCACCACCAACCACCACCACCCTTCTTGCAACACACACACACACACAAGTCTTTATCACGACCCGACACTTGGGCTCGGGTTGGTAATCAGAGCAGCGAGCACCCCCCTCTTCCACCACCCGCCCTCCCCACCCGCACCCCCAGCCCCATCTCCCCCCTCCCACTGAGGGAAGAGGCGCTTTCTAATCTCAACTGTTGCATATCTAATACTAATTGGAATCCTGCAACTGGGTCACTCTCATTGTTTTTCAAGTATTGTCAAGTCGGGGGAGAAACATATGAAACTGAAATTACACCCCTCATACCCCCTCACTCCCACCACCACCCTCCCCTTTTTAGCTGGAGCGCCCTTGATTGGATCCTCTCGCTCACCAGCTTGTGTGTGTGTGTGTGTATGTGAGACAGAGAGAGAGGAAGATAGAGAGATCAAAGAAAACAGATGTGGTCGCTCATAAAATAGACACCAATGTGCGTGCTCTCTCTCTCTCTCACACACACACACACACACACACCTACCTGCGTGTTTTCTTTTAGAGATATTCACCGTCCTGTCTGACACTGGCTGGTCTTGTAAAGGTGAAGGCCAGTGCTGCCAACACACCCCTGGGTGTAGAGCAGACACGAGTGGGTGAGCGGTGACACCCCTCCAGGGGCTGTAGTATTTCTAAACTGTGAGCTGAGCTGTTCAGGAGTGACTCTGTCACGAGTGAAAAGAAAGATCATCACTAAGTATTCTGCAGAAAAAAGAACAAATGTGTGTTGTTGTTGTTTTTTTTTAATTAGATGTGAAATTTAGACTGAAGCTGCTGAAGCTGTTATTTTGTCCAAACAAAGCATGTATTTAAAATGAACTTCCATCAAAAGCCTTTAAAACTAAATCTCAGACACAAAGAAACTGACACACAGTCAAAAACAAACACAGCTACTTCATATTAAAATAATAACTATGCATACATGTAATCTTGGAATCTTGCTGTTGATCAAAATTGTCCTGAAACAGGATGCAGACGCACAAGAATAGACATGCACCTAAGGAAAATGACACAAAAATGATGTTTGCCCTCGTGCTGGCTTTCCACCTACAGGAAAATACAGCCCACTCAGTGTCGTATACATTTATTCTGCCTTTACAATCAGAAGACATTACACAACTACTTCCACAGCCTGAGTTTGGCTCCCTACAACAAGTGCATTGAACTTGATGTGTGAAGTTGGAGTAGTTCCTCCTTTATAGTTAATTATTTATTATAATAAAAGATACAAAAGCTTAATATATCAAGAGATTTTGTTCTAACCCAGTACTAATGTTTGAATTAGTCCACTGAGGAGCACAGTAAATACCATGACAGAGCAACACTGCATTTCAGTTCACTCATGGTGAGGAGGAGTTAGTTTCAGTTTAGCGGCGCAAGTGTTAAGAAAGCGTTGTTGTTGTGTGGATGTTGTATATTGCTGTGTCCTCTGTGTCCTGGACACCTCGTGGTCTCTTCCCTGTGGCCACTGCCGGATCACACAAACATGGAAACTGAAAGTGACTCAGGAGCTGCTGCCTGTTCTGCTGCATACCCATTAACATGTTGCTTGACAACTGAGGGGTCAGCACACCTGAGGGTAGCGAAAGCATTTAAGCAAAAAGGAGAAAAATGCTGATTTCAAATATGCTAAGATATTCTCATGCTTATAATCTTTACTGTAAAGCCCTTTTCCCTTAAAATTATTGATGCCTGCAGCCCGCGGGCTTTCCCTGGTGATTAATCGAGTGAAGAAGTCACAGTTGGCTGTTCTGTACCTGTGTCCCCGCGCTGCAGAGCTGGGAACAGGAAACCCCTTTTGTTTTAAGGGGTCGTGGGATGAAATGCTCGCTCTAAAATAGATAATCCACATCCGCTAGAAGTCTCCATTCTCCTTGACAGAGGGATAATGCTCTGTACCTGCTGTTATATCTACTGCCATCTTCTCTCTCAGATTTGATTGATGCTGTGGCTCACGCTTGCCATTTAACAGATATACACCATTAACTCTACCATGGCATCCAAATCTAACCGGAGGTGCTTTCCAAAGGCCAGTAAGTAAATTGAAATGTCTTTCTAAAGCTTGATCTTTAGTGGCCTTTAAATAGAAGAGAAATATCAAGGCACGAGAGAGAGAGGGAGAGATTAGGTGAAGGGAAGAGAGGGGAGAAGTGAGGAGGAGATAGTAAGAGCAGGGAGTGATATATAAACCTTAGATTCAACCCTCCACAGAATAATTCTGAGAAGTTACATTAACAGTTCAAGTTCAGAAATACACAATAATAGCTGAATTATATGGTCAGAAATCACAAATAAACTGTTAAATTTGTTAAAATTGTTAAATTCAACATTAAATGACCTGAGAGAGTATGAGGGTGTGGGAAGCTAAGAGAAAGTTCTCCGTGGTGCTCAAACAAAAATTTTAATGTCTTTTAAAGGCTAAATAAAAGCCCCATGTTCAGAGATGAATCAACAGTGATTGTATCCTACAAACAAAGACTGATATAACGTTCTTTGTTGCCTAAAAACTATTTAAAACACATTAGTGATCCACACTTATAACCAACTTGTGGAATCATCAATGTAGGCGGTTGCCAAAGGCGTAGAATGTCAGGTGGGTGCCGCAAAAAATGCCACTCAGCATAATTTTATTAATCATGGCTACAGTAACAGCATTATCAACAAAACCAGCCTTTTAATTATAATAATAAACACACTGTGCCTCCTGAACTGTCAGTCACAAGCTGAAAACATGATGGACCAAAGCACTGCTGCTCCTCACACTTTTTCATCTGCCCTGTGCTGCACTGCTGAAAGCGTGGGGATGATGGGTGCCGTTTGACGCGCCGTTGTGCATCACTCGGCCCAAGTTCCGTACGTAGCGCTGATCGGCTAACGGCAAATGTTACACTGGATGAGCCGGAGTCACACTTCAGTCATTATTAGCTCAAATGATTTCATAATGATAATTATAAATAGCCCATTATAGAGGTATATTTTCTTATGTTAACATTAAAATTCAGTTCTGTGTGTAGACGTTTCTTTTGTTGTAGCCAGCTAGCTAAGTAGCAATCGTTATCTACCATTTGCTTTAATGATACAGAGTGAGGGAGTTAGCTGTCTGGTGTCCCGCTGCTTCCTAGAACTTAAAGCATCAAATTTCCTATAGGCTATCAGTGATAATGATCTGACACTGTGGCCATTGTACTATATTGCACAATGTGGTGGCAGTACTGGTGGGGTAAAGTGGTGGTAGGTGCTGGGCACCAAATCCTTATCTCGCCAAGGGCACCAAAATGACATTTGTCAAATGACAAAGTGACATTTTCCTTCATTTCCACAAAAACACACAAGTCCAAAAATACTGTGTGTGCTGCTGCCCCACGTATTCACTTGTCTCCCATTGAAAGTCGCCCTCAACAATTTCCCTTCTGTTTGTGTAACAACTCAGACCTAAATGACTGAGCCTTTTGGAAAAATGAAGCTACATATATATTATATATATCTGCTAGATTAAAAAAAAAAAGAAAATTGCTGCCTTATTCTTTAAAAATACAAAACTATTCAAGTTTCTTTTAAAACTATATGTTGTATTATATTTTCATATCAAACACAGGATGATATCTCCATAGCTGCATGTGATCCTCTGAAATGTAGCATAATGAAATGTGAGTATTTTTGACAGCAGCTCCCTCAGGGTTGAGAACACCCACTTCACCCTGATGTGGACGCTGATAGATATTTGTCTCCTGTGAAGAGTGTTTACTAATTTGTATTGCAGAATATGTTTTGGGAGGAAATGTCACTGGGACTCATTTTTGAGTGCTGTGTTCTTGTACTGCATGCAAGTCATAGAGAGGCGGTTGGGGTTGGATAGTAGGTGTACAAATCCCTGGACTTTTACACTGAAAGGTTGAGTCCTTCCTGTCGTTAGGGTTAGCAAGAAAACCACTTCAGAACAAGATGTTAATATTAATTCCTTCCTCTAACCTAAACCGAGCACCAAGTGTCTAAACTGAAGCGTTAAAATATATAATCATGCTTATATATATTTTGATATTATGTTGCAAAAGCAGAGATTGTTGGAAAAACAGGTAAAATACATTTTCAGTGAACATTTCACTGATATGTTCAGTATCATCACTTTGCAACTTGCCAGATACATTCATTTCTACTGTTTCCTCATGATGTTAACAGGACACTTGATTTGAGCAGCATCATGTTCCTCACTAAATGGATTTGCAGTTGAACATTTGAATCATCTACAGTAGCGGGCTTTAGTTAGTCTCTCAAGGACCTCCAGAAGTTGTGCTGTAAATCTGCCCCCCCCCCCCAAGACGATTCCCTTTGTGTTTTCACTTAAATTTCCATCCTCTTTACATCTGCATCAGACTTGTTTTCTGCCAGTTTCTTAAATTCTCTTCTTCTCTCATTCTTTCCTCCTTGAAATTAACTGACTCTGGTTCACGTACTTGAAATACACTGATGTCTAAGATGATACAGTGGTACTTTGGTTCACGTCTCTCTTTCGCTCTCATGCAAATAATTCGGGTTTGGATTCAAATTAAATTCTCTCTCTCTCTCTCTCTCTGTTCCCCTTTTCCTTCTTGCTGTGAGAGAAGAAGAAGAACCAGTGGGCCCTAACGGCCCCTGAAGACCAGCGCCGGCTCCCGCCCCCCATCGCTCACCCAACCTCATTAACTCGAGCCCCTATACACTCCCTGTTAGTCACAATTCAGAAAGCATACAGTTCAGAAAGCATACACTACACACATACGCACCAAACTGCACAAGCACACGCGGAGCAATTAAAAATGCAGGCTTGCATATTTACGTGGCATTTCTGTTCCACGGTACGGTGATACTCACGCTCTTTGGTGTGGCGCTTTAACTGGCTGCTGTTGCAGAAGAATTCTGAAATATTTGCAGACGTTACATTTCTGGACCTCCCATTCGTAATATTTCATCCCACAGACTCATCTGGGAATAAGTTTTGATTTAGGGCTGAATAATGTGTCCACACTTTAGAGATGATCAGAATTAAAGAATGAAATAAAAAAAAAAAGCCTGACTGTTGTAATAAGGTTTCTCTAACACTACCATAATGAATTAAATTATCGTGAAATTACCTATTTTGTCATTTTATAGAGGACCCTGCAGACTCCTCCTCAAGGACCCCCTGCAGGTCCCCAGACCCCACTTTGAGAACCATTGTCCTAACATTAGCAGTCTGTATGGCTCCCAGGGACAAAATCTCCTGAAAAGGCTGGTTATACTTTCACAAGCACGTGTGTGTCTGTGTGTGTGTGTGTGTTTGGAGAGACCCTGTCTCGTCTGTACTGGTATTAGCACAGCAGGGACTCTGAGGGTCCACTAGATGGCAGTGTTGTGTGTTACAGTGCAGGACTGTGATACACGACCCCAATGACATCTCACAGGCCGACACAGGAGAGTATGAAGTACACTGCACAAAGCTTAATCCTTACTCTCTCTTTATATCAGTATTTATACGGTTTACAGTTTAAAACCAGAGCCTTAACATTTAATAAATAGCGATAAACTGAACAAAGATGCATTATTAGGGTCTAAGTGACCCTTTATCAGTCTTTGTAACACGATCAAGTCAAGTGTCACAACTAACAATTATTTACTATTTATTGATCTGATGATTATTTTCTTGATGAATCTTTTTTTATTTTAATTGTTGATTGTCTCACAGGTTGACTGATCTTTTCAGCTCTAGTCAAGCTTCTTAAGATGATCTGCAGTTGTGCAATTAAAGTTTTGGATGGAAAGCTAATATGATGTCACTGTTACTGTTCCCAAATAACTACATTTGTTATATTTTGATCATTTCTTTATTTTAACTGATCGTGAACTTTAGAGCACTGGTTGTGTTCTTGGGGAACTTTGGCTATTTAATAAAACCTGCTTTGGTCATTCTCTGTAAATGTGGATTATGACGATCAAAAACACCAATTTTTAAAACGCAGATGATCACATGATTTGTGTTTTTATTGAGTTGTTTTTGTATAAAGGCCCACAGGAACAGATACTACAGACATGCTCAGGCCATAAATACTGTGATATGTGCAACTGATCCATGTTGTGTAACTGTAAAAAAAAACTATAGGGTGAGGTAGCTGCACTGTTATGTTTAGTTTGTTGCAGAAACTAAAGCTCCACAAAATAAAGAGGGAGGAATGAGGAGGAAAAACATACAATAGAAGGCTTATTAAATAATAATAAAAACAATTTCTTCAACTGACTTCATTCTAAGCAGTTGTACTTTTTGCAGTTTTTTTGCACAGTTTCTGTAAAATACCAGACTTTACATTAAAATCATTAAAGATGATGCTGACCACACCACAGCTGCTCTAACAAGCTCCATGTAGACAGAAACAAGGTGTGAATTTGCCTGTAGAGACATAATGTCAGTGATCAAGTCTCTGACACGCTAAAACTTACAACAATAACTGAGGATACTACAGTAATGTTTTGTCATTGCCTGGTGAACCCCCCCCCCCTATGAACTCTGCCTCTCCTTTACTGTGTGTGATTATTAAGCACATTAAAATGGGAACGTGCAACATGTACGTACATTTAAAACAACCTTAGTTTTAAAACAGAGGTTTTACTAACTACGTTATTGGTGGAAAATAGGTACATTAAGTACTGTGGACAGTTATGAGGTACTTGTACTTCACATGACTATTTCCATTTGCTGTTACTTTATATTTCTCCAATATTATACTATAAATTTTGTATTATTTTCCCCACAAAATTTATCTACCGAAGAGAAGCTGTTCAAATTAGCTCCCCCCTGACCAGCTTCAACATTAAGATGATGACAGGTTTTTGTATCTGTTATTTTATTATATAGCATTTTGTAGAATACTTTGACATTTTGTTACTAATTCTCTTGTACTTTGAAATTTAAATGCAGAACTTTTAGTTGTAATGAACTTTTAGTTGTAGTGAAGTCAGCTGACATAGCGTAAGCCTGGAGCTTTCAGGGCCCCGGAACTCCACAGGCCACTGCAGCAGTCACTTATTGATAATTTAAGTAAATGACTCAGATCAAAACTTGGTTGCATTCTTGTTCCAGCTGAGACCAGCTTTTCCAAATAACAATACTGGTCTGATATATGGATCAAAAACATTGTTCTGTAAGGTTGAATAGAACAACACCAGAACTGAGCCGGCGTTGAAATGACATCTAAATGGAGTTCACTTTATTAACACCTATGATTGTGAAAGACGGAGTGATGTGAGGGAGAGGGCAGCAAAGAGAAGAGATGAGTTGCCTCCAGAGGATTCTGTTCTCATTAGGCTCTTACTCCATTTATTAATAGCGAGTCATTGGGGTTGCAGGGAAATTTCCGTTGCCTGCCACTATGCATGTAGAAGTGATTTTTCTTTCACTCAATTGGCTTACCATTGCACTATTTGGTCTGGATGTGTGTGATTTTTTTTTTTTTTTAAAGCAGCTCCCTCTGTCTTTTGTTTCTCTCTCCTTCTCTCTATCTTGCACACTTCAATGGAAAGCTGTCAAAGTTATTGGGAAAGTAAGACTGGTGTACAAGCTGATAAAAATGCCCTGCTATTGGTTGTCAGACGTGTCAATAAGGTGTGTGTGTGTGGATTCAGCTGGGCTTTCTCTCTGCTCAGCTCGTTTGCTGTGTTTTATGGGAGCTGGAGAAGCCGGATGGCGGGCATACATTTTCCTCCCGGTTTCGTTTTTCACTCTCAGTGTGTCATTTTATCCAGTGTTTAGTCTTCTAAATTAAAGGATAAGGCTAGTGTTCTTCGATTTTTTCCCTCAATGTCAAACAAATTACATGAACAGAAAGAAAACAACAACAAAGCATTACTGCACGTCACACCAGCATTTAGAACAGCAGAAAATTTAGCAAACAGCGGATCCGTTTGTGGGGCTGAAGTAAATCTACACAAAACTTTTGCATCAAGCTCAACTTTTGTATACTTGGACACATGAAATTTCACTTCAGAGCTGACATTTGAGGACACAGACAGCTGGAGAGAGCTTTTTAGCAATCTGGAACCATCCACTTTTATATAATACCCCTTCTTTAAATAACACTGATCTGTCAAAATCCCAAGCAAACTGCTTCACTACAAGGGGCATAGTTAGAAGACCTTTTAGCAACAGGAGTTGAGTAATTCTGTATCTTAAACTCAGGGTGCTGCCAGTTAGCTTATTGGTTAAGGATGTTAGTCCTTTGTTCTGAGGACTGAATCCATGTGAAGTGGAACTAGCCTTGTTGGCCATTTACACTTTTCTTAACTGATTACAGAACACAAATGGAGCTGGGACATTTACTCTCCATTAAGTCAAATGATTATTCATTATTTTCTGTGTTGTTTTAATGTGTGGTTTTTTTGCATTAATGTGTATCTTTGTTGTACTTTTTTAGATTCAGTGACATTAAATGTGTATGTGCACACTGACTGCATACCTGTTAAACTGTAGTGATAGGGTAAGGCTTTGAAGTGACCAACAAATGGCCAGTCATCACCTAATTCTTCCCCAGAGAACAGACACCAAGTTTACATGTCCTGGTAGCATTAGGCTGTTGTTAAACCCTCAAAAAAAAAAAAAGGATAGAGATCCAGTGTGTGTGCTCTCTATGTTGGTTCAGAACTGGCATTATGCAAATGCATCTCCACTCTGCTGTATCAGCGTTGGTGGTATAGTGGTTAGCATAGCTGCCTTCCAAGCAGTTGACCTGGGTTCGATTCCCAGCCAACGCAGATTGTCTTTGCTACTCTCAATAGTGAGACACCACCATTTTAGGTTAGCTCTCAGGCTCCTCTACTGTGGAACCATCTACCAGTTTGGGTCTGGGAAGCAGACCCCCTCTCCATGTTTAAGAGGAAGCTGAAAACTTTCTAAAGCTTGTAGTTAGAGTTGGCTCGGGCTTTACCTTGAACTATCCCCTAGTTATGCTGACTTCCCAGGATGCACCAAGCTCCTCTCTTCTCCTCTCTCTGTCCTTGTGTATCCCACAGTAGAGTCTAGATCAGGGGTCGGCAACCTTTTTTATCAAAAGAGCCACTTTGTGCCCCCCCCCCCCCCCCCCCCGGAGCCGCAAAAAATTACAGAGTTTATAAACTTCTAAAAGTTTTAATCTTTATTTAAATTTTAACAGTTGGAATCACTGAATACAACAAACAAGCCCACTTTAATATATAATATGTTTAATAGTAGTAACCCATGCGTTCTCCCATCCTCTTCGGGTTTGTTGGCAGCCAGCCAGTGATCAATGGACGCACCTTAAAATACAAAAAAAAAGTATAGTAGAGTATTTTTGTTGAAAACAACAGCTTATTAAATTATGTTGTTCTTACCTGTTTAGTGGGATTTCTGTGTCTGCATTTCCCTGCAGATCTTCCCTATGTCGGCCCTGTAAGATGTGACTTTCATCTTCACGCAGGACTGTAGAGTCTCGCTGGTGAAGCGGGAGCGGTATGTGGACTTTATAATGTTCATGCTTGAGAAAACTTGCTCGCATAAGTAAGTTGAGCCAAAGATGGATAGGACTCCAAATGCACACCTTTTCATGTTGACATAGGTGTCAGGAATGGCATTCCATGTTGCAAAAATAAGTTTGTCGGGTTGGCGTAGTTTTTCCATATCACTCCATTTGTGCTCTTTAGCGAGAGTAGCCCTCTGACGGGCGACTTCTTCTAGATCCGCTGACAGGGATTTGAACTTGTTAACCCACAAAACTTCATCCGCAATATCGGCCAGTTCAATTTCTAGATCAGGCTTACTTACTCCTGTGAATGCGGATGTGTTCAGCAGGGATGGGTCGCTGTTCAGCGGTGCGACAGGGAAAGAGAGAGTCTGTTTCTCCTTTCTGAACTCACTGAATCTTTCTCCAAATGCAGCTTGCATTGCAGTAATGGCACGGTGGAAATAATCACAATTTATGTGATTGTTTGCTTCTTTGAACTCTCTTAGGGAGGGGAAGTGAGAGAGCGTGCCATTTTGTACATCTCTGGCGAACACTGTCATCTTGCGCTCAAATGCCAAAATCTCCTCCAGCATGTGCAGTGCCATGCTTCCCTTTCCTTGGAGATTTTTATTCAGCATGTTCAAGTAACTTGTCATGTCCACCATGAAGTAAAACTTTTCCAGCCAAGATGGGTCTTCCAGTTCAGGATAGCCGAGGCCTTTACTTCCCAAGAAGGTTTTTACGTGCTCCAGACAGGCAGCGAAGCGTTTCAGCACCTCCCCCCTGGACAGCCACCGGACTCTGTTGTGCAGCAGGAGATCTGAATACGTGTTTTCGACTTCTTCTAACAACGAACAAAACTGTCGGTGGCTTAACCCATTCGCAATTATTTTGTTCACTATCTTGATAACAAGGTTCATTACTTCCACACATTCAGGGGGAAATGTTTGTGCGCAAAGTGCTTCTTGGTGGATAATGCAGTGAAACGTCATCAGATCTCGGCCCAGTGACTTTTGAAGTAAATTCACAAAGCCCTTCTGTGCTCCTCTCATACTTGGCGCCCCGTCAGTAGATACCGACACTAAGTGAGTCGTGTTTATCCCTTTATCTTTTAGACAACTCACAACAGCATCACAAATGTCCTGCCCCCGAGTTTGGCCCTTAAGCGGTATGAGTTCAATCAGTTCTTCCCGCGGCCCATCAGCATTGGCGTACCTGCATAACAGTGCTATCTGCTCAACGTCGTTTACATCACTTGACTCATCACAGGCAATTGAAAATGCTTGAGCTGAATTAATGTCATCAATTTGCTTACTACTGATATTTGCTGCCATTTTAATGGTCCTGTCCTTAACGGTCTTTGCAGAGAGAGGCATGTCTTTAATTTTCTGAACAATTTCCTTTTTGTTTTTAAAATCGGAGAATAGATGCTCTGATATTTGAATAAATGTTTCTTTTATGTATTCTCCGTCTGTGAACGGCTTACCCCTCTTTACGATCTCCTGAGCTGCCAAAAAACTAGCAGCTGTAGTTGACTGTGGAGAGCTGATCCATTTTTTGAAAGATAGTTTTCTCTCTTCAGCTTGTCGTTGCAATTCCGAAATTGCTCTCTGGCGCTCATCTTCGGTTGGGTATTTTTCAGCAAATGCTAAATGCTTGCTTTGAAAATGTCTTTCAACGTTACTTTTTTTGTTGTTTGATAGTTTCTCGCTACATATCAAGCACACAGGTAAGCCAGCGTCATTGGCGGTGAATGCAAAAGCAGATGTCCACGCTGCATTAAACTCTCTATTTTCTTCCGACACTTTTCTTTTTTGGGCTCTTTTCATGCTTACAGTGGTAGGGGTTCCCGCCGTGGTCCCGCCAGCAAGTAAAGGCGACGGCTGCTGACGTTGATCTGACATATATTTTAAGTGACAAATTATTTAAAAAAAAATAAATAAAAAAACTTTATTTAGATGGTATCAACTAAAACCCCAGGGGAATTGTGCAACAAAATGAACACATAATGACGATAATAAAAGAAAAAAAGAAAAAAAAACATTCCATGTTTTTTTGTCACGGCCATCGGGAGCCACTACAAGGAGGCTGAAGAGCCGCATGCGGCTCCAGAGCCGCAGGTTGCCGACCCCTGGTCTAGATCTTTGGCTGTGGGCCACCCACTGCCCCTATTACTAGTCTCATCAGTTATGCAATAGTATTGTTATTGTTAGCCTTCATGTAGTCCTATTACTAGTTATATTAATGTCTCCTCCTTCTTATTATCAGTCTAGGACAAATTTGCATTCACACCCCTAA
This sequence comes from Toxotes jaculatrix, assembly GCF_017976425.1. Classification (NCBI taxonomy): domain Eukaryota; kingdom Metazoa; phylum Chordata; class Actinopteri; family Toxotidae; genus Toxotes; species Toxotes jaculatrix. The sequence continues at coordinate 27,633,297 of NC_054402.1, read as the reverse complement.
AAGGATGTGGCCATAGGCGACTCACACCACCTCTGAATGTGGCCTGTGTAATTTGTAGCTCGAATGTGTCCTGGACTTAGAGCTGTCCACATGTGATTGGAGGCTTTCTCATCCGAGGCTCTGTCTCTTTAGAGACAAATTTGAAATGCTATTTCAAATTACTTCTCGGATGATTTAGTGTCGTGATCTGTTCAGCGTGACTTAGTAGTTTTCACCTTTTCACGTTAGCTCAGTGATCATCACTAGCTCACTTTACTGAGGGCAACATGCTATGGGTCAGCCTGACAGTACACACACAGTACTTGTTATTAGAATCCAGTCATCATTGGTTTTGATCTTTTCATGTGTTTTAATCGACAATAAATAAAATATTGAACATCACCAGCTATATGCTGTAAGTATGTGTGAGTATAAATGTATTGGAATGACTGATTACGATAAGTGTGGCTACAGCATTCTGTGAAACGTAAAGGTTTACAGGTCAAGCTATTTCACACAGTTAAAATAATGACATTTTACTTTTATCATCATTATCATCAACATGAGGGTCAACCAGAGGACAGCCATTTTGTATTTACACACACACACACACACACACACACACACACACACACACACAGGTCCACTCACAATTTCCTGCATTGTAAATTTTGAATGTACAGTATATACAGATACATTTGAAATGAGCAAGACTAGCACCGATCTACCCTCAGACCATAAAAGACAAGTTGTGTTTTATATCCTCTCTCTCCCCTTCTCTTTCACACAGACACACACAGACACAGGCACAGACACACACACACACACACACAGGATAGGACAAGGGTGCCTGTTCCATTATGTTATTGTTGAGCTATTGTCGAGCATGACACACACACACACATACACACACAGGCCATCTAAGCACCCTAATCCACAATCTGTGTTTGAAATGCAGGGCCAGGGTCAAGGATTACAATAAACTCTGATGATCAAATAATGCAGGAATTCTTATTCTAGTGGAGCGCCTGATCGTCTCTACTCCAGAATACTCAACCAGGAGGAGGAGGAGGAGAGAGGGAGGAGGGAGGGAGGAGGAGGAGGACGGGGAGCATGGAAAAGACAAGGAAATATGGGGACAAGGATGAGGCAAGAAAGAAGGAAGTGGACAATGAGGAAAAAGAGCAAACAGAGGAGCCGGGAGAGGGAGGAAAAGGAGGAAAAGGAGGAAGAGGAGGAGGTGAAGCTGAGATGCAGAAAGGAGAAGAGAAAGAGCAAGAGCCAAAGACCAATGGAGAGCAAGAGAAGGATAATGAAGGGGAGAGGTGGGTAGAAATAAAAAAAGAGTGTGAGTGGACATTAAAAAAAAAAAAACAAAGAAGAAACCGAAAAAAACAGAACGTGAGACACAGATGTACGAGGAGGAAAAATGTTCAAAGTATAAAATTATGGAAAACAGGAAACATGAAAGTAGATCAGTATTAAGCAGGAAACATAGCTTTTAAAATAAAACAGGTCGTCCGAAAAGTGAGCACATGTTGATAAACCAGTGTGGTTTGTGATTTATTAAGATGCAATGATAGGTGGCTTCACTTAGTGCTTCTAAATGACAGGTAAAGTAAAGATCATGTACTCTGGAATTTAGAGGATAACTGCAGTTAATTATATGTCATATTGAGTCATATTCTCCCAGTTGCTTTCATTGGCCACGATTTCAGTTGCTGGTAACTCATCAAAGAAACTGTTGAGATCTGGGAGCAGGGCACCATCACTCCAACAAAGTCTGACAGGGCAAGAAACAACAAGCAAGTCGGGCAGTCAGGTTGTATACTAGCTAATAGTTTGGACTAAGGTAGATGACATTAGACAAAACACAAGCAAATTAGGAAACAAAACAATTTAAGAATGCATGCATTAAATTTAGAAAAGGAACAAGACTACATAAATAAATAAATAAAAGCAAATTAAGAAACAGACTTACCAAAAAGACATGCACTTCAAATATAAAAAAATAAGACAAGAAAATGAAAAAGAAAAAGAGATTGAGAGAACTAAACAAAGTAACAACACAACACAAGGTTTGGGGGGACACAAACATAATTGATGGTTATTGATGGTTGTCAAACTGTCAACTGTGTTTCTTTGATCGTGTGTGATCAATTATTTGCTGCACCGTCATTTCTGTAAATGTTTCCTGTTTGCTGGAGAAGGTGTTTCATTCATTTACTCGTGTTTTGTCTGTTTCTGTGGGTTTCCTCCACTGCAGTGCATTGAGCGTTCCCAACAACAACATGGCCTCATTCCCACATCTCAGCAGCTAATTTGGAGAGTGCAAGTTACAATTACCAATGTTCTGCTCAGCTGTTTGGTCAAGCACATTGTGAGTCACTACATCTTATTGAAAAATGTATTGAACTTGACTCAGTCTGACTGGACCATCTCCACGATGTGTATGTTAGGTAGGGATTCTGTTTTTATAAAATAAAAAAACCCCTATGAACATTCACTGTTACTTATATACATGTTCATAACTTCATGTTATTTCATTGTGTATATATATGAACCAATGTTCAGTGTGGATAAAGGTGAATATTTAGCAGAAGTATTCAGAGTTTCTCCAGAAAGGGAAATATAAAATGTAAAAGTATAGGTGTTGTATAGATGTCAAAGTAATATTTGACAGAGTGACAGTATAAGGAGGAGAGGGTAGCAAAAGTGAGGAAGGGTGGGAGGTGAAAGTAAAGCAGTGGCTTTAACAGTGGGATCTGAGCTGGTGTAGAGAGGAGGAGGAAGAGGAGGATGAGGGGAGGAAGAAGAGTGACAGGGAGACATCCGGAGACAAGTCAGAGACAAGAAGGGGGACAGCTAAGGAAGAAGGAGGTAAAAGGAGGCATAGAGAGTCCTAAGAAAGACCAAGAAAGGGAGGTAGAAGAGTCATCAAAGGTGCACCATCTCTTTCTCCATCCCTTCTCCTCCTCCTCCTCCTTCTAACTCTCCATCTCTGTGCTAACGTGGATCTTTGCTGAGCCCGCGGCTCCCTGCATGACATGGACAGCCTATCTGCCATCTGTGTGATCTCTGATCAGATAGCAAGGCTGTGTGTGAGTGAGAGTCTGCCCACATGTACACGACGTGTGTGTGTGACTGCGGTAGCCCACTGGAACCGTGCGATCTGTTTACAATGTGTGCGTGTGTTTGTGTACACTGTTCTGACTCTGAACATAGTCCATAAAAACACAGAAGCGTGTGTATGTAATTGCATGAGCCTGTGTGTGAGTGAGTGTGTGTGTGTGTGTGTGTGTGTGTGTGTGTGTGTGTGTGTGTGTAGCCCTAGCTCCCTCCACTGGGCATTAACATTCATGGAGCCAGCGGGGCATGTCAGAGCCCATAATGACCCCAGAGAGAGGCCCTGGGCTGGGGGAGGGTCGAAGAGGCGCCTGGGGGTTTGGGTGTTGATGGAGGCCTGGAGGCGAGAGGCGAGGAACTGCTGTACCAAGCTGTCTGATGCTGATGTGTGTGGTTTCCTGTGTGAGCGTGTGTGTGTGCCTAAAAGAAGGATATCGCCAAGATTTTTGTTAACTAATTAATGCACTTAATCAACAAATTTAGAAGCCTTTTTATATTATCCTGGAAATGAATTCATCCATGCAAATGCCTTCTTCTTTAGAGTGTTAATCAAGCACCAGAGCGGAATGAAGTGGATAGAAGGCAGATCCGAGGTACTCCAAAAATCTGTTGTGTAGACATTATGGTCAAACTGATGCTCAGGGCCAATACTCATCATTTAATTATATCTAATATCAGCAGGAGTTGAGAATATAGGCCTGGAAGATCATTATCACAGTATGATTTCCCAATTTTATTATATATCACCATCATGTATACATGATCCTGATCAACTGGCTCCAACCACTTACCACACCTGTAGTGTATAGGTAGGTCATCATCCTAGGCTCTCTCTCTTTTGTCATGTCATGTGAGAAGTACAAAAATGTCCCTCTCAAATGTAGTGTTGTAGAAATCCAAAGTAGCATCAAATAGAAACACTCAAGCAGAGTGCTACTGCTTTAAAAATGTGCTTGTTGCAATCGTACAGTGTTTGAGTTGATGCACTTACAACAAATAAGTACATGACCGTGTTTGACATGAGACCATGAAACAAACATGAGCTCTAAAACAAAACCTTTAATAGTTTGTCTTATTTTTGGCTGGAAACACGATTATCTGTTGCTGACTGAGTGACTGGGTGATGAAGTTACTATTGGTTGCTATTGGTCACTATTTAATGGCCGTGTATTGGAGTTTCCCCATTGGCTTTTGCTCTTTCAAAAATGAACTGGTGCAGATGGTTTTTTTTTTTTTTTAAACACATGACCAATAAAGTGACTGTTGACTGTGACAAACCTGAGCTACTTACCATAGAAGAGAGTCGCAACTGTTGCCCTGGAAGTACAGGGTCGGGTTTCCCTCCTCAGGCACGCCTCTCTATGCATCTCATTTCATTCAGTTGACCTCACTGCAGCTGACATGGATGTGAATGAGCTTCATGGTTATAAAATCAGGATTTTAGCAGTGCAAAGCAGCAATGCCAGGTGCATCTATGTGTGTAGTTCACCGTTGCTCTGTATCACAAAGTAAATGAAAGAATGTAAACACAATCACTCTGGGGAATATAAGGCATGATGCGACCTGATAACACGTGTCGAGTGCTGCAGAGGCGATTTTAAAGGGTGAAATCCGGTGCTCAACTACAAATTAAATCCCATGTTTGTGAGTGTTTTTGTGTGTGTGTGTGCGCTCAGCGACAACGTTTTCTTGTAGAGAGACAAACATTGCCAGTGTTCTGGTACAAGACCTGATCCTGGGATGGGTATGAAGTGTTTTATTTCCATTAGTGTATTTTGCATGTGAGATTAACTGTTGTCTGAACTGTCTGAACAGTTTTGAAAAAGGGAACTCAACATAGAGAAAATGTGTGTCACCCTTTTTTCTTCATGATAAAGGTATAACTGTTGTGAAGTGGTATGAAAATATTGCAATTTAAAGATAACAACCTTTAACCCCCTTCATGAAAGCCAGGGCAAGTCTGGAGCAGAATTAGATAAAAATGACTATAACTAACTACAAGATGGAATAAAGCATTTTTACTTTTTTGAAGGTGCCTTGTGTTTTTTCCTACATGATTATCAGGAGCACACATTTTTAACAACAAAATGTTTTTTTTTTTTATCTTATCAATAATCTGGACCACGAGAAGCCACTGTTAAAGCTCAGGCACTCCAGCCTCCTTTCTCATTTAAATAGAAAAGCTGTATTTGAAATGTGACTTTCCCGAGAAATGAAGTCAAGAACATAAAATAAATAATTTCAAATGGCAAATCAAACAAAATGAAATATTTGATAAACGTAGCTGGGGCAGCCACGAAGTGGGAAACCTTATATGTCCCTATTTCATGTGTAAATGAAAGCCTGATGGCAGTGGCCTCTATATATGCATGCATTTTACTTTATATTCATGTAGGGCACTGGCTGTGTGTACATACAAGGGTGTATCGTACGCACACACAGCCACTAGCTTTGTTCTCTGACAAAACATTTATTCTGCGCACACACACGCACCCACGGAGCTTGGTGGTCATCCCCCCAACCCCCCAACCCGGAAAGGTCAGCGCCTTCTTTGATGTTGGCCCCATAGATCACCATTATTACTGTAGTCTATTGATTCCTATGGAGATGAGGCCTGCAGCCGTGGTTCTGGGTGACTGAGGCTGAGGTCAGGGTCTGCCTCCCCTGGCTTCGCTTCGGAATATAAAATCCAGCTAACTGCTACCTATTGCTCAGCATGCTGAGTTTGGTCTGAAGGACACACAGGAACATATACAAGAGACATGAATGCACATACACATTGAATAGATTATACATGTACTGTAGATACGAGGGCTCTGGTGCTGATATTTTACAAAGGAAGCTGCCCAAAGCCAAAACTTTAAATTTTGACAATGAAAAGTCTCAGCCACAAGAAGATTTTCATTCATGACTCATTGTTGGCGTTTAACCTCAAAACACTGACGTCATTCTTGTGCTAAAGTATCAAAGACCAGATTTATACCATGACAACAAAGGAAAATAAGAATAATCACACCCAGTACATGAAATAGAAGATACCCACTTTCAGACTCTTCATGGTTTCAGAGACATGGCCATCCTGCTAAAGAAGTCTGAAATCATTGTAATGTGCCAACATGTATGCATTCCTCAAATCCAAATGATACATGGCAGCAGCAAGTCTATGTTCACTGTGTTCCCTATGTTCTTTATGTTCACGCATACGACCCTGACCCACAACCCACAGTGCTTTGCTACTGTTGTTAAGCATTTTGTCAAGATGACCCAGAGGTCAACTCACTTCCTCTTCCTGCCTGTCGCTGTGGCGACAGTCGGCGAGGGCTTGGCGTGAGCACTGCTGCATGCTGCTGTGCCCACATCAATCATGCTCACTCGAAAATGGCAACCTTTCCCACCTTTACTAATGCTCCTTCCTCATTTGTAGCCAGAGCCAAGCTGCTCTGAATAACCCTCAACCTCCCCTCAGCAACATAACCTTGTAGAGTGTGCAGAGATGTTCAGGTGGTCTGTACTTTTCTTAAAAGTGCCCTCTTTGTCCTTTAATGGCAGGTTGAACCAGGAGGACAGGTAGAGTGGACATGTGCAAAGAGATCGAGTGGTTGTGCACATTATTCATGCCACACAGAGAAAGAGCATACATCAGTCTTTTGGTAGAATAGTCCATTGGTCAGTTTGGATGGTGCCACATAAACATGTAGACACCAGAATAATCTCTGTGTCTCCAGCACTTTAGCATTCATGAGATCTTGCTGGCCATGCTGGTACACAGCTCTGGGGATGAAAGTGGTTGGTTGGTTCACTGACTGCTATTTATTGGATTGGCCATGAGATTCTGTAAAGATATTTGTGGGCCAGAGGAGGTGAATCCTAATGAGTTTGGTGATCCCCCGACTTTTCCTCTAGTATCAAAAACAGGTTGATATTTTTGTTTTTATATGTGAAATATCTTTGAATTGGTTGCCATGAAATCTGGTGCAGACATTTGTGCCCCTTTCAGAATGAATAATGTTGACGTCCCCTCTCTCTGGATTTGGGGCACAGGATGAGATACCGCGTATGCTGGCTGGCTATGCTAGCAGAACTACCAGATTATAACAGCAGTGTCTTTCCAGGTCTGCTAGCCTTTGCACTGCTTTGATGGTGACTACAGCACAGCTAGCTTTAGCTTGTAACTACATTATGTGCCACTTCCTGTGCGTCGTAAATTTTTTTCACCATCGCGAGGTAAAGGCTGTGCAAAGGCAGCTATTACAAAGCAATTCAATAGGTCTATGAAAAATGAGCTCAGTCAACAGTGGCAATTAAACAGTCATGAAAAACAGCACTGTTCAGACTTAATTTAGGATATGGAAGCATATGAGTTCATTCACATACACATTACACATTTGGAGTATGCAACACTGTCATTTTAGACACAATATCACATAATGCCCTCCTATTAAACCTAATGAGAATCCTCCTTAACAAGTTGTAAAACCCTGACAGCCATCCGATGATATTGTTTTTAAGTAATATGAACACTGCGTCAGTGCTGCTCAGCGCTGCTCAGCATGTACTTGTGTTACATTGAGAATACTGCCATTATAAAAAAGAAAAGGTGAGACAAAAGATGGGCCTTTGTCCATCCAGTGACATTTCGCATTTCATATGAAGGTTTGCTCGGTAGATCAGTGTGATATTTGCTTTGAATTCTTCTGGCAGCACAAAGAAATACACCCCACCAGTGTTTAGACTGAAGCCGCGTTCAGGATGACATTCCCGCTGATAATGAACATCGGCACACGAGCAAACAGAAACACTTGATCAATACAGCACATTGTATCTGGCTGCTCAATTTCAGCACACTTGTTTATTGGCTTTGATATGATGGAGTGTCAAAGACAGTGTATACTGCATGCTGAATAGAGTTAAAAGAATAAAGTGCTTGAGGGGCAGAGTATGTGAGGGTCCAAATGTAGATTTGTGCAGCAGCTTGTTCTGCATGAGTCCAGTGGGCTGGAGATGTGGTTGATGTTGTTGTTGTCTTTTCCGGTCATAAGTGGGTGCATTGTTCTATATACATGAAAACCTGATGTAAATAGTCAAGGGTACACTTGTGTTCGAGAAAGACCATTCTATCTGAATGTGTGGGTGTGTTATTATGGCTGAACAGGGGGTAAGGGTGATAGCAACATGTCTGTCCCTCCAGCACAGGGGTCTGAGGATGGTTTTGTCTGATCAGCTAAAGCAAGACATTGATACTACTGGCCAGATCAGTCATGGTTCACTGATGTTGAACGTCACGTGTAGCAAATATCAGAGTTTAACTGTGAACTTAAGGAAAAACAAGCAAACTGTAAGATATCTGGTTAATATGATGTTCCACCAGGAAAAGTTTCAGTGCTCCTTGTCATACATTGTCAGAGTGTGTGGAACTCTGCTGGATGGATGGACGGCTCACTTCCAAAGAAACTCCGATAGGAGTCTGGCTGGGTCGAGATCTGGTGATTATGAAGGCCATGATGTATGATTGCAGTCGCAATGAAGTATTGAGTGATGCTCTTGCTCTTTGGTGACCAATCTAGCCCCTGTCCAGTGGTACTGTTAGAGAAACTTGGTATGAAATTTAGCGTGCTTAAGAAATGTATGCAATAACCAAACCCCTCAATAAAAGTCATGTTAGTGTTCTTCTGTACCTTGTCACAGGGAGGAATCTGATGTCTTAACACTTGCATATGTGCATATGTGTTAGCTACACGTATATATAATGTGTATACGTTAGCATCTGTACTGTATGCTCCACTCTGCTGTGTTCATACGTGCAAATGAACAGATTGTGTGGACATGTCTCTCAAATATATGCATCCTCCTTTATACTCTGCATGATCTCACATTGAAGGTTGCCAAATGTGAGTCTGTACATCAGTACCTTGTGTGAGTCTATGCACACACACACACACACACACACACACGTACACACACACATATATATTAGTGTATGGATATCAAGCTGAGCTCCTGATTTCCTTCCACTCTGACACATGATTTCCCAGGGAAGCCTGCGATGCCACACGAGAACAAAAGGGGACCTGTACGCAGCCAAGCGCCTATCTCCAGCACACGCCACTGTTAATCAAAGACAATTAAAAAGGGCCCTGCCAGCAAAGGCAGCCATGATGATTTATGAATAAATTACAGGGCTCATTTGTATGCCATAGATCATATTTGTTGGGCTTGCTCCCCCTGTGGAGCCGGATCGGGGTTTCTCCAAATTACTATGTGGAGATAACAGCTACAGTATCTCCACTGGAAGGGTGGGTGAAAAAGGGGTGGGGTAAGAGTTCAACCTGTCCACATTATCTAAGAGGAATACACTGCTCGCAGAATCTGTTACAAACACCTAATACATTGAGATTCAACAGCTATAGAGCAGCTAAGGAGTATGACACAACAGAGAGAATTTTGTGCTTCAGTAGTGTTTAAATAAAGTAACAAACTGGTCGCCTGTTGTAGGCCATAGCCCACTTCTCTGGCATTGAGAACACTATTACTTCACAGCTGTAGTTACAATACAATACAAGAACGTAGCGTATATTTAGTGTAGCATAAAATGACATGAGAATGAACACATAGTGTATGGATATAGCAGAGGTACACATGTCACAGGTGTTGTATAGACTGTGAGCAACACATTTTGATAACAAAAGTTATCAAAAAGTGACGTGAAATATTAAAATGAAGCAGGAGCTGCACCTGGTCTGTGGTCTGTTTCTCACTGCACTTGTTCAGAAATCAGATTCAGAGAATAATTAAAGAGAAATGAGTTTAAATGCAACATTTCAAACATTCTCCTGCTTCAGACTGCTCCAGAGAGGAAATCAGACCGAGGCTGTGGGTTTGGTTTTAACTTAAATTATTGATTTTCATAATTGTTAAAAGATTAATAACCTGTACATAATGTGCTATTCTGTTTGAACCCAACTGTCTGCTGTAAACCATCTTTAAACCTTTATCTGTAGCTTTTCCTTCTAACCTGTAACTCAAATGTATCTTGCTGCTGACAGTGGTGCCTCGTGACAAAGCTCAAACTTTAACATTACCTTGAAACCATCTCAAAAACGTGCCCTATGATTATTTATTTATTTATTTTTTATCAAATCATAAACTTACAGTCAGGCACTTCACTTTCGTTGACCAACAGACTAATCAGCAGGAAAAGCTGTGTCTTGTTAAACCCATGGAATGTTCATCATGTAATCATCCAACACAACTCCTGATCCAGTCATGAAGAAGGGGAGGGAATGGGATGGTGTTAGCTGAATAGTGATCCCAGATGTTATTAATGTCGGAGATGATACATGTTTGAATTGAACATGTTACAGAACTGCTAAGCTGTTACCGTGGTTCTACTTAAGACGATCTGAAATAAAAATAGTCCATATTTTGCATACAACACACAAACTCTAACTCAAACTGCAACTCTACATAGCTCTTACTATCAAGTGCAGCTGTCTTAGACCTGTAAAAATACTGTTACTGTAGTTACATGTGTAAAATTGAAGAAAATAGACTTGATCTTAATAAATACCCATTTTTAGCCTTTATTGTTGTCAGTACTTGCTCCGTGCGTCCTCAAATAAATCCTGATCTCTGCTCTCTCCTGTTTAATTTGTGGGGACTACAGTCTGACTATGGTTCGACCTGCCTATAGACATTAATTTGCACTTGATTCATTACAAATAGGACTAAATAAGTAAAATATTTACCTTTTTTAAATTTGACAGTTTTTTTGATTAATACAAAAGCATAGTTAACTGCTGTATATCCTGTAGACTAGGCAGTATCAATAAAAAAATGAGCTTAACTGAATATTTCAGAAGAAATAGAGTTGATCTTCAAAGGAAAAACAAAAAGACAAACACATTCTTTATGGCCCGTGCACTGGCTTACAGTTCGGAGAGACTCCTACAGTGTTAGAGAGGTAAGTAATTGCAGTTAGTTTGTGTTTGTGCCCGAGATGAAACTTGACCCAGGGCTGCTGCTGCTGAAAAGGGACGATAGCAGTCAGAGCAACACTATTACAAATGGCGATCTGATAAGCAGAGATGGAGGACATGGCAGAGGGAAGTTTTGAGGAGTGGGTCAGTGCTGGTGTGTGGAGAGGAGCTGATGAGCATCATTAATCTGCTGGCTGGCATGAATCATCACTCATAGATCGCTTTGGTCAGAAGGAGCCTCACTCACCAACAAGCCACTGGAATCCAAAGAGCACGGAGAAAACGAACGAGGACACACAAGATCTGGCACTGTGGAGGGTGTTGTGAGTCAGACTGAACACTGAACACCACAATCATTCTGAATGCAAGCTAAAAATTACATTTCTGTAAAAATAAACCACACCAATCCAACGCTATTTTAGCTTTAATTCTACTCTATCTCAGGTCATACAGTGACTTCAGAAACTACCCAAACCCCTTCACTTTTTGCACACTTTGTTGTGTCCTAGATTGAATTCCACATGTAGACATCTGCCATTTTTGATATCTGTCTAAACTTAGTAACCTACAATCTGAAGTATAAAGTGAAAACCCATTTTAATTTTTTTTTCTTTGCAAACACAGGTATTCAAACCCTCAATTCATACCTTGTTGAAGCATCGCTGGCAACAATTACAGCTTCAAGTCTTTGCATATTTGACAACAATTTGAAGAGCCACAGCAAAGGGTCTGAATGCTTGACTGACTGATGGTGTTAAAGTAAAGCAAATTCTATGAAAATTAGGAAATCATTTCTCCTGATGTCTTGTCATAGGCCACAGTTTAGGCCACCGTCATCACCATTTTAGTCTTCTCTAGCCAGTCAGTTGAAGGGGCTAGAGAGGTGTCCCTTATTTTATTTGGCCAGGTTAGAATAATGTAAATTCAGATGGTACCAAATCACCACAGAGAATCCTGAAATGCAGTCCCCTACCTTTCAAAAGAAAAGTATACTGTACAGTAACATTTGGCAGTGAAAACTGAATCTGAACCAACTACACAGTGACACATCCAAACAGCAATGAGCTATGGGCACAATATCCAGCTAGTTGGACAATGTCACAAAAGTGAAAGACCATCTGGACTATTTCCTTTTATTAAACAGGGTCTAAAAAACAAACAAACAAAAAGATATCAACCAGTTCACCAAAACTCCAGCAGTTAACGTGGTAACAGAAGCCAGTAACCAGTTGTTTCATGACCAACTTGTCTGTGCAGCTGCAGTCGATGGCTGTGCAAACTCGAGAAGATGAAGCTTTATGGTCAAATTTGAGTGCCTCATTGTCTATACATGCATTTTATTGGTGTGACTAAATGCTCCAGATGCTCCTCTCACAGACAGTGATGCAGTAAAAACCAAATTAATAGCCATTATCATTCACAAACATTTGGGAGCCTGCAAACAGATGGAGGAACATTTCAAAGACAAAACTCTGTCTTGATGCGCTCAGTCGTAGAACGTTGGCCACAGCTGAACGTTGGATAGGCAAGGTCATTTATTTTGAGTAATTCTACAAGCAGATTAAGAGGTTGGAGGTTCAGGTTTAACACCAAGAGGGCTGTGTTTTTGGGGTCTGAGACCAGAGATTCTCTGATAACCCTGATGTTTTTATATCCAAATAATTTTTAGTTTAATTCAACTTTATTCACCTTTGTTTTGTCTGTATTATATCATTAATAACACCTTGTCTGTCAGTGAGTGTGTGATGTGTATGCAGTACGCAATGATGGCAAACAAAGGATGCTAGAAGAACTTTTATATTCCTGTGTCAGGTCTGTGTAAGGTCCGCTTACACAGGTCTGTGTAAGCGTATTTGACGGCTTAACAGTTGAGAATGTGTCATTTCTGTACCGAGATGCTGGGAGCATCAGTGTCACACGTCCACATATGGATGTACAGACCAGGTTTTATGAATCAGTGTAATTCCTGCACATTATGCGCCTTTACAGTGCTAATTTATGCTAGAAACTATATTCTGTAGGCCTGTATCATAATTGGTAAAGCAGTTTAGTTACGGTATGTTTGAAAGCTGAATAGTTCTTAAGTGTAATTTGCTTAGCACTTTCCTTTGATGGTTACTTGTAACACAGTATTTTGTATTGTATATCCTAACACTTCAGAGGTGAAGTAAGCCTGAAAGCTGCCATCACATAGACGCAAAACATCTATAATTCCCCATGCAAACATGGCTTTAAAGCACATATCTAGGAAATATTAGTGAAAAAATGTCTGGATTAGCCCTGATCTTGATCAACTTGAGTTGAGCTGCTGAACAGCAACCACTACAACAGCAAGTGACAATTACAAGATGATGGTAAATGCTAAAACATAGTGTAATAGTAGAACAAGAAGAGGAAAGTCATCAAGGAGGTGAACACACTTTGCAATGTCAAGTACACGTCAGCGTCGACCTAAATTTTGCTAACATTAGCCACCATAAGATACTGGTCATGCTATACTAAGGAAGGTTGTGTTGACAAAACCTTCAGTATATTTAACTGAGGAATGATGCATTTTGTTGCTTATCATTTCTTCTTTAAGGGAAACCATGTGTTATGTTTTCTCTCTAAAGTTACATGGTCCCACTTCTGCCCATTTATTGAACAGAACCCGTAATTAATAAAGCCCTGATTTGAAAGGCTTTCTTCTCTATCTGGTTACACACAAACCAAGTCCGCCAGGTACAGCTGCTTGCTTGCAGATGTCACAGGATGTATCAGTTGTTTAGTAAATTACAATGCCTCCGGTGAAAAATATCAGGGAGTTATTCTAATAAATGTTGACATTTAGTACAACCAAGACTCAGTCCACTTTCAGTGGATTTATCAGAAAACAAGCTCACCTGGCCCATTTGGGCAGAAAGGCAATTTTCTTTCCATTTGCAAATTGTTATGTCCAGGTTTTGATATGCCAGAGGAGTACATATTCAGGCTTCAAGCTCTGGGAACATACATTTACACACAGCCCAATACAATTAGGGAAAAGATGGGTAACCATTTTAGGGCCTTTAACCGTGACTAAAGGTAGGCAAACACCTTTCTAGTTTTCCTCCCTGAATCCACCTGCACAAGACGAGCTGCATTTAAAGAATCAATTAAGGTGGAGATGGAGAACATTGCGACTGACCTTTCAGAGAGGGAAATTAAAAGAGCACCTCTAGCTTGTGGGAAAAATGAGGGGAGGATAAGAAGGTTCTTTCTGGCTGCTTTTGCCTTTTAAATACACTTACAGTCAGTCTTTTGTGGGAATTTGTTTTGTGGGAAATGAATGAGCAGGCCATATGGGTGACATTTACAGAGCTGGTCATGCAAAGGCAGGTCATGGTTCAGTCGCTTTACTGTACTGGATGGAAAATTAACTGAAGCCAGCAGTATTAATATGGGTCACTCCTGAAGTGTACATCACTGCGCACAGCTAGACTAATGTCTCTGGGCGAGCCATCAATATTAAGTACAGTTTGGTTGACAGTTATCTCAGAGGGGTAAAAGGATGTGCTTGCCCCTTTGGAAGGGAAACACAGTGATAACGTAACATCATCTGGATGAATATTATATCGCTTTGTGACTTTTTTTTCTTAATATTTCATGTAATTTAATTTCTCATCTTCCTTCTAATCATTGTTCATATTTATTATTTATCCCTAGAACAAGATAAACAGTCTTCAGAGCAAGAACACAGTGGCTTCAGTGAGGATTCAGACCCCATCACTTGTAGATTTAATTTTAAATGGATAAAACCTTTTGACCATCAATCTACACTCAAAAACACATGATGACAAACATGATCTTAGAACTTTTTGAAAATGTATTAAAAATCAAAAACTGACTCTGCTGATCAAATACTTCATCACAGCTTCAAGTCCTTAGATGGAGTCGGGTCCTCGTTGAAGAAAAAATTTGCTCTGGAGTGGACTGTTCTTGACTTCTTCAACTTCTCTGCATTTGACTGCATTCAACCTTTTCTCAGTTCTGACATTATGTCATCATGTCAAGATGATGCTGCTATAATCGTGCTTCACCACAGACATGGTATTAGCCAGCTGATGAGCAGTGCCTGGTGATCACCAGAGTGTTTGAAGTTCTGCCCAAAGGGTTAAATTTTTGTCTCATATTCTTCCTCATGCTCTCAGAGTCCTTTAAATGCCATCTGATGAACTCCGAGCGGGCTGTCATATGCCTTTTACTCAAAGTGGCTTCTATCTAGCCACCCTAGCAATCTAGCTAGGCCTGATTGATGGAGTACTGCTGAGATAATCGTCACCTGGCAGGTTCCTCGGTTTGGCCGGAGTAGTTAATGAATGTTTAATAACACACTGCAAGGCGTTTGCTCATGTGTGCAGTTATATGTCATTAAATATGACTACAGCAACAAGTCCTCCAACATAAAGAACCATGTAAGTCATTTGTCCCTACCCTCTGGTGTGACCCATTGGAGCGTTTCTTGATTAGCATCCCTACAGTGGCAGGAGATGTGCCAAAGACATACTGTTAAAAATCATTGATGAAACATAAATAACTGACCCTTTTATGACATGACAGTGCTATGGTAAAGGTTTGGTTATATTTTGGCACAAAAACAACTTGGTTAGGTTTAGGAAAAGATCATAGTTCACTAAGAACTTCCTCAAGGTTAGAGAACCTTTGTCAACATGGTTAGAATAAAGATGGAATGTGGTCGTGGTTAAAAGAAACAACGTTGGCTGGCAGCTGAAAAGTCCACTGTTTTGTCCCCCAATCCCGACCCCCTTTATATTTTGCTTCTAAATGCAAAACAGAGTTAAAATAGTGTTAAGAAATTAAAATTATGTCTACAGTTTGCATCACAATCAGCTGCTAATTGCTTATTAATAAACAGTTGCCAAGCAGCTCCTAAAGACTTGTGAATCAAATACAGTTCATAATAATAAGTTACTTAAGAACATACTATCAGTTATTGTAATCCTCATTCAACACAGTACGAAGCCCGGCCCTGCTGTTCTCTGTGTACCACCGCACCACCAGTGGTCCGTGGGGGCCCCGATGCCCAGCCTGAAAGCCCTCCTGCCTGGGGCCTGAAGTGGCAGATGGCCAGGACAGGCTGCGCTGAGCAAGGCACTGTGGGTATGGAGAGAAGCCACAGGAAGCTGAGCTTCACACACAAACATGCGCCTCTTCACACATGTGCACACGCACACACACACCTGCGTTCATGCAAGGGTTCAGCTGGTGACACTGATACTGTCAGACTGAAGTCACAAAATATCCACCGCTGACTGTTTTTAAACTCTGATTTGTATTCAGAGTGTGTCAGAAAAGACCTCTTTGCAGCACATTTTGGTCATTATGGGATATTTGAAGGTCAATAGTCATGCCTTTGGACTAAATCTGCTAGCTATCTTTAAATTCAGCTATTATAACACCAGAAACCACTGCTCTATCTATCTATCTATCTATCTATCTATCTATCTATACATGTAGGGGGTCCAAAAGTGTGAGATCAGTACTTGAGATACATCAGTTTTGCATTTGTTTCAAATGTAATTCTCTTTTTTTTAATGAAAAGTTGAAATATGTACATGAATTTCAGAATATCTTTGTCACCCTTTTGGCTTTAATGACAGCATTTGAGCTGCATGGACTCCACATGTTTGTACTAAACCTGATGACCCATGTCATCCCAGCATGATTTGACAATGGTCCAAAGAGCTTCTTGTGGTGTCACAGAATGCTTGGTTTTCTCAGTCTTCAAGTGCCCACATAAATGTTCAGTGGGTTCAGGTGACTGTGGAGGAAAAAATTCATGACAGCCAGGACCAATTGGTCCTGGATGTCAGCGTGTCCGGGTGTCCGGCTGTAGTCAGTTCAGAGCAGGTGTCCAACTCCAGAGCAGACAGAACACCTGAAGACCTGAAAATTCCCACCACCATGTTTCACTGTGGGTTTGAAACACTATGTTATTATTCTCTCCCATTTGTCTCCTCACATACACCTGGTCGCTTTATTAGAACTTTGTCACCAAAACACAAAATATGTTTGGGTGTAGTTTTCGAGTTTCGCGGGTGTAGTTTTAATACAACAACATTGGGATAAAAGGTGCTAAAACACCCCGATGAGCTAAGGGGAACTGCACATTTGTTATTTGGGCAGTTGTTGATATAAAAATATAGATTTTTGAAGCTTTGGTCAGTATCTGTCTGATATAGCATCACACCAATACATCGGTCTAACAACCCCCCCCCCCCCAAAAAAAAAACACACACACACACACACACACAAACATTACCACCTGCAGTGGGAATGGGAGATTATCCTTCTTGTCACAAAGTTGAGGCTAACACATACGCTCAGACGCACATAGCCACACACAGTCTGAGTGCTAACAAACACAGGGAGGCTGGGGTGTTGATGCACACTGAGTGCCACCTGTGCCCAAGCACAGAGAGATCGAAGGGCAAAGTCCTGCATCTCCACAGGGAGGACAGGCTGGCACTGGTGAGCAGGTAGGCATGAAGGGAGTCAAGCCCACCCTGTCCTACTGTATCAGCTGGCATCTCACAGATTAACACTTGGATGGGCAGATAGGCTTGTTAACACATGCTGCCATCCACCCCCGCCTACCACACACGCACGCACGCACACACACACACACACACATCTAAATCCTCCACCACAGAGAGCAGATTTTAGGCTCATCGTCTCCATTCTGTCAGGGTGGAGACGCGAAGTGATGGCGGGTGTACCAGAGCGATTCCATTCAGGATTAGCAACGCTATCACAGGTGGGAATCGGTGGAGAATAGGAATCTGAGCTGTGGTGTAAATTGTGGGTGGGGGTGGGGTCGGGATAGGTGGGCTGGGGTAGACGGCAGTGAGGCAAAGATTGAAATGTGTTAAACATGTTAACAGATAAAAACGCTGATAAAGAGGACGAAGTGACAGGAAGTTATCATGACAAGAGGTATCCTCAAAGTTATACACAAAGTTGTAGCCTTTACCTTGAACATGCTTGGTAAATAGTTTTTTCCTTATCTCCTCAGACTGCTCTCTTTTCTTTCTCTTGTCCATGTTCAGTGTGGTGCATACAATGATATTAAACAGCACAATGAGGACTTCCCTCCATTTAATCAATCAATTGACTGAATGACAGATTATAAGATTTATTTTTTTGTTTATCACCACCTCTGATGAGTGCCAATCATTTTATCCATATTTTGTT
Source organism: Toxotes jaculatrix (assembly GCF_017976425.1). Lineage (NCBI taxonomy): Eukaryota > Metazoa > Chordata > Actinopteri > Toxotidae > Toxotes > Toxotes jaculatrix. The sequence goes on along the minus strand of NC_054402.1, from coordinate 27,614,983 downwards.
AGATAAATGTTTTCGAGAAAAACATCAATGGTCCATTTAGAATGCAATCATGTGTGGTTATTGTACTGTAGTCCATTCCATCACAATATTACATATACATCAGATGAAACATTTACAGAATTCACCATCGGTCTATTAAGGTTTTGCAGTTTATTGTCGTTCCTCAAACGCAAGGCGGGATGTAGTGTAGTGTTATTCAAGCACTGCAAAACAGCACTGGGAGGGAGTGGAGTTGGATTGTGTTGTGTCTATGGATGACTGTTCACATCCTGCTTCCTACAGTCAATGTTGGCTCCTTTAACCACGTCTACAATCTTTCCTTATCACTAACCACATCCTTGACGCTGCCTAAACTCAACCATAAACTTTCATGTAAGCAGTTATTAAGGACGTCATCCTGCTGATAGTGGCACCAGATAGGAAAATGCTCATATGGGTCACTGGCTATAGCAGGGGTTCAGTAGCATTTTATCAAAGCTGATTACAGTACAAAATCCACTTATTGAATCCCAATCCCTCTGAATCCCTTAAAAGGTGTCACATCTTTCTTAATTCATTTTTAATGTCAGACACAGGGTTTCTTAAAAAAGACTTGTGGTTAAGTAATGCACTGCCACAGGGACTGTGGTTAGTTTACCAGAAATGTTTAAGCTGCAGATATAAATAATCATATATGTATCCTACGGTCAGACCAAGTACCACTGCAGCTAATACTGTACATTTTACTGATTATTGATTCAGCAGTTGATTTAAAGGAAACACAGCAAATGTGCTGATATGACATATATTTAATTGAAATATTTTGAACACTTGTGCTTCATGCTAGCATGATATATCAGTAAGTGCAGGTAGATTATGAATTAGAAAACATGACATGTTCTGTCCAGATAAGGTTTCTAGATAAGAAAAATAAATTGCGGAGCCTCAATAATCATACACATATCACTCATGGTGTGATCACATTCATTAGCACTTCCTACAAAAAGTTGAAATGAATCACTAATGTTGAATTACTAATCACTAATGTGATCCTGTTGAAATAAAAAAAAGAATCTGAAACTGTTTGTGCTGTATCACGATTGACATACCAGTGATACAAACCTGATTACAGTGTGTGTTTGTGTCTGCAGCCGCATCAGCCAACTGACATGGAGCCTTTTAATGGCTTGACATGAAAACACAAAGAATTTCTTTATCTGTCCATAAGCATCTGCGATGAAAAGATGATAAATAGTTCCATATGTGAGTATGCAGGGTCCTAATCTTCCCACTGACCAGCACACAGCCTTCAGTGCCTCAGTGCAGTATATCATGCTGTCATCAGACGAGTGCCTTGTCTCTCCATCTCTCTGCCCCTGTATGTTTGTGCTAACGCTTTCCAGTTGTGACAAGGGATAATGATTGGTGAGCCACAGATCTGGGATCCCATCAGTTAAAACTACTCACAGTGACAGCTCTTCTACAAGAGAAACACACAGGAAAGAGCTGCTATTCTCCTCTCTCTCTCTCCCTCTCTACCACCTCTTCTTATAATCCGATACCCCCTGTTTCCTCCTCACCCTTTTTTCACTCTGTCACCTGTACCCTATCACTCCTGCTTGCTCCTGTTCCCCCTCAGCTGCCTTGTTTCTGTTTGCCTGTGTTTTCCCCAGCACTGGAGTTTAATACAAGCAGGAGATAACAAGCAGGAGAAGTTTATTATCAGGTGAACACTGCCTGGCCTACCTACCTGTCTGGCCAAACTTTTCCCACCCTCCTCAAAATGGTGCTGCTGGTTTATCTGGCCTTTTAGCATTGCTGCTATATCACAAGTACTGATGTCTGAACATTGCTGTCCTCACATGCAAATAATACCTAAACTGCTGTGGCTGTGAGTGGCTGTGAGCTAAAGAAATAACTAAATCTACTGACAGTTTCATTGCAACTGACCTCCAACCATGATCACCAGGTTCCACCAAGAAAAGACTTTTCTAGAGTGGTCATACATGGCAGTTAGCTCTCAGCACACAGCTGCTAACACTGCAGAAGTCCTTAAACAGGCTGTAGTGGAATGGGAGTTGGACAGGCCATATTACAGCACTGCTGTGGGGAAATATGGACATTGCTGGTTGGATACCAACAGTTTTTCAAGTTAGTTGGTTATCCAAGTGTTCTACCATTTACAACATATACAGCTGTAACTGGTAGATATTATTGTATTATGATGAATCTTCTGGTGATTTTAAGTGCGGTCAGTAAATTTCACTGCAATCAGCCACCCACTAAGGATCTGCACAAATGATTGTTATTTGATTCAAAAAGATTCAATCAGGTTGCAATGACTGAATGAAAGAACAGACACAGTAGGATTATAAGAAAGATGCAGTGACAATGTCATCCATGTAAACCATGAGAGAGAAAGAAAGAGTGGAAAGCAAAGAAGGGAAAATGGGTCAAGAACCCAAAAGTGAAAATGTGAAAAGACAAAACAGCTGCTCAGCAGTTTAAAATTGAGAAGTATGAAAAGGACCAGACAGTATCAAAACAGTTAAGTGTAGAAAGGGTGAGATGAAAACAGTCTAACCAAGAAATCTGAAGGACAGTGTTTGAGCTGCTTGACCATGACAAGAAGACATAGAGCACAAAGTGACAATTAGTAGATGAGTTTAAATGAATCATTACATTGGTCTTCAAAAAAAAGAAAGAAAAAAAAACACTGTCAAGGACAGATGAATATTCACACCAAGAATGAGATGACCATGAAACTGAAGATGAAAAGGAGTTAATGACTTTCCAGAAACCAAAAAGAAAAGAAAAGAAAAGGAAGCTACATTGGAAGCAAATGTCCAAGAGGAGTTGGAGGACACAGAGAACAGATGAGGATGAGTGAAGAAATAGATCGTTGCATAGTAAAGAGGAAGAGAAGGTGGTGGGAGGCAGTAAAAAGAGATGCCTAGTGGCTGTACAGATGTCTAGCAGTGTTGATATATGAGGGATCAGGGAAAGTGGTGGTGTGAGCTGCCAGACAGTGGCTAAGTGATTAGGGACGTGTGGTGTAACCCTGCGCCATATTTAGCCGCGGCGGGGCGCCCCGTCCCCTGCCATCTCCCCGAGGCCCAGCGCCAGATGTCGAAAGCTGCTGCGGCACGCCTGGCAGAGCAGGTTGGCAGCAGGGTGGCACAGCAAGCCTGGGTACATTGAGGATAACACCACCACCATCCACACCCGCCTGCCCCCAACTAACTGCTGTTCATTCACTCATAAGCAGAAACACACACTACAGTTTACATCAGGACAGGGATAATATGGGCATTTTATTTACATCTAGAGAAAGTTTGCAATAAAGTTTGAAATAAAGATCAGATTTCCATGATATTCCTACGAAGTTCATTCTACTGACACAGTCATTCACAGTCTAAGTTTCCCTGCATAAGATCTTCACCTAAATTCCCTTAGATGTAATTTAAATATTTATTCAGTGTCACATCAAACAGTGTTTGTCAGACAGTTTCATTCCTTCTGGCTGGCTGGTTTTCAACAAGATATATTCCCACATAAGTGGATAGATTGCTGTAAAATTTGGCATGAATATTCATGATCCCCAGTGGATGAATTCCAGTGTTTTTTGGTGATCTCTTGGTGACCTTCTAGGGCCACAGCAAGGCCAAATGTTATACTTACACACTTTCAGACTTTTCCAAAATTTTGGACTCTTCACGGATCAAGCTCAAGCCAAACTATAAAGTCTGACTTTGAATTTCAGATTTACATTCTCAGTTCAAGATTAGATTTATCTAACACTTAACATTTATCCCATTGGATAACATTTTTTTTGATTTATATGATCCCATGTCCTATCCTTGACTGCTGCAGCCAGGACTAACTTTACATTTTTCAACCCATTAGTGATAATGTTTTAGCAAAATCTTCCTTCCAACACATGTAAAAGTCATTTTGTTTTGAAGCTCATTAAACTGTGATTTTGTGTTTTGATTATCCAGTGTTTAACAGAGCTTTATTGGATGTAAAGCTGGTGAAAAGGGGCTTTATCACCAATAAAATTGTAAAAAAAAAAAAAAAATCTCCAAGAAAATTTAAAAATCCTTATCACTTCAATCCTAAAAAACATGTTTAGGCAGACATACACACACACACAAAAACACACAGCCATAACTCACTGATCTCCATGCAGATGTTGCGCTAACAAGTGTTCTCCAATTAGTCATTCTCTCTTCCTCTGCTTGCTCCCCCTTTTTTTTTGTTCTTTCCTTCTCACTCTAGGACCCTCTGCCGGAGGCTGACCAAGATAAAGTTTTGACTGGCAGGACCATTTGTTTTAATCAGGTGTTTGCAGACGCTTCCTTGACCTCCATTAGTTGAAGTTTTAATTGAAATTAACCCCCAGTACTACCCCAATTAACCCACGTCCCCCCTGACTGGCGCCCGCCCTCATCCCAAGCATCTGTTTCAGGATGGGGGGAATGGGAGACAGAGCAAAGAACTGGGAAGGCAGGGGAGGGGGTGGGGGGGTGGTTTGTGTTAGCGCATCTACCGAGGATGCAGCGTTGTCACCCGAGGACAGGCGGCATCACGTCAAGTGCACGCCAACTGCGCCTGACTCACCATGAAGCCCTGGGGGGCCTTCTGTCTCTCTGTCTACGACATCCCAGCAGCGAGGCAACACATGGCTTAGTCTTGGCCAGCGGGTGGTGGAGGAGAGGTAGGTAGAGGGATGAGCTCAAACATGGGAGAGGAGGATGAAGATGTCCCACAGGGGGGGAGTGACAGAAAGGAAAGATGGGAAAGTTGGGAAGATGAGAGAGTGGAGAGGTAGTGGAGGATGGATGAGGGAGGGAGAGAGATGGGGAGAGGGATGGAGGTGGTAATTACTGTACAGCGTGTTTTCTATCTTAAGCCCTCCTGCCTGAGATAAGAGTGTGTGGTTAGAGTGTGGAGAGCGCGCGTGTGTGTGTAGCCTCCAGCACCTGTTTCCTTGCCTGTGGAAGGTCTAGAGTGAGGAAGCTGTCAAAGTGGCCCCTCCAGCTCAGAGCTGAGACTATTAAGTGTGTACACATGCTGGAGGATCTTTGTTTAGCCTTTCTCCATGTCTGAAGAGTGTTTGTATAATTAGAGTGGGCAGCGGCAATCTAAAGGAGCGCGCCATCAAAAATCTGGATTTTGAGCATCTTTAAAAGATGTTTTTAAAACGTGGCATTTCCATGATAGTCCTACGAAGTTCTTTCTACTGACACAGTCATTCACAGTCTAAGTTTCCCTGCATAAGATCTTCACCTAAATTCCCTTAGATGTAATTTAAATATTTATTCAGTGTCACATCAAACAGTGTTTGTCAGACAGTTTCATTCCTTCTGGCTGGCTGGTTTTTAAAACGTGGCATTTTACCATCAATAAATCCTTAGCACATAACTTTGGAGAAATTAGTCTGATAATTATCCAACAAACTACTGCTAACGTACCTCAGGTCATCAGGACAACACAAGAGTACAAGAGCAACATGAACTACATCCTCCAAAAAGACTGGAAGTTGATTCAAAACCTCTGTAAAACGGTTTCAAATCAAACTGAGCACTGTACTTTAATAAAAGTAGATTTCGTAGTAGTAGTAGGTTTCAATCACTCGTGTTGTCACTGATCAGTGTTGAACCTGTGGAGTTTAGTTTCAGTGACTAAAGTCTAAAAGTTTGGAACAGGTTTTTACAACTATGTTTCGTTCTTTATTAAGATGGACATGGTGATTTGATATACAATGAATTACTGTTGAGTGTTAAACAGAGTATTAGTCAAAACCCACACTGTGTCACTTACTATGCTCTGTGTTTTTGACATCAGGGGAGAGAAAGAGTGAAGAAACAGGAGAAGGCAAAGGGCTTTTACTTTTTCCTGCAATACGTACACCAATGCAGGGGAGAGGAAGGTGGTTGAGTCTAACTGAGACGGTGACCTTTCTCAGAGGGGGTGAGTGTGGAAGGGACGGTCAGAAGTCTCTAGCACTAGGACCCAGGGGAAGAGGCAGAGTCTTTAAAAGGGGTGGGAAGCTCACCTGGCCTTTCTTCCTGCTTTTTTTCCCTGCCTTTCCACCTGCCCTTTCTTGGTGTTTCATCAGGTAAGCTCCTTTTTTACATGTTTAAAAGCATGGTTTTAATGGTGAAACTGTGGCTCCAAGAAATATGTCTTTAGCTCATAGTATTAAATGAAAGATTTATTCAATAATTGTTAAAATGTATTGTTTGTTAGATTCTTAATGTTTGGTGAAGGAAACGGGCGGAACAAGATTTGCTCAAGCAGCACAGAGATGTTTTTCCCTCTTTAAATACTTAATACATTATTTTATTTTACATTGCATATGCTTTGTAACATTTTTTGTAAAAAAAAAAAAAAAAAAAAAAAGTAGTTTCCTGTTGCATGTTGATGTGTTTCTGTTCTTTGTGCATAGACCAAGCAGCCCACCACTGTTTTCCCCTGACATTTAAGATTTGATTATGCCTCTAACTAATCAGTTGAATGGTCCATATTCTGTTTTATTTTTCTTGTGGGTTTTTCTGTTGTGTGACAGGGAGCACTGAGGGGTAAAGTAGCCATCTTGGATGTGTGCTTTACTGTGTGCTTTGAGTCACCTTAGCTTGCTGTGAATTGGCAAATGTGATGCTACTCTAGTAACTACACCATTAGACAGGTCTAACCCTGAACCCTGTCATACAGGCTGCTTTCAGGGCAAATACACAGCAAAACAGGTAAATGCTACCTCTGTCACATTAAATCCAACGTAGTTTTTCGGTGTTTTTTTTTTTTGTTGTTGTTTTTTTTTTACCACTACCTTTGGTCCAAAGGCTCAAACTTTCCAGTTTGCAAGCTCTAAACGATTCCAGTCAGAGATGGCCATGCAGCACCCCCCCCCAAAAAAAAACGTAGATAAGCCACATCAGCTACACACAAATCAATCAAATCACAGGCCTACTGGGAGGCTGAAGGTACAAAACATTTCCTCCAGCTTATTTGAACACACATTAACTCTCATCTGTTGAGGGAAGGCCAAAAGAACACAGATTTATGGGAAATGTGGTCTTCATTTTCAAAAACATGTAATGCTAGTGTGATGTTATGGTTTTGAGTTTAACAGAGATTTTCTTGTAGCAATGCTAATTTGTGCCTTCAGTGTTTCCGTAGCTGGTTCGGACAACGAGAAGTCAGGGAGAGGTTCAGATGACAGGTTGGCAGGCAGACAGACAGCAGGAAAACTCCTATCCTTTTTATTCTTCTTTATATGGCCAGAAAACGTTTGCCTTTTTACAGTGATTCCTGAGTAAAGTTTGAAAAGAAACCTCAGCTTCTTTCTTGGGAAACTGTTCGCTATCTGCCGAGCTGGTGTAACAGGCTAGAGGATGCCAAACACACACAAGCAGGGGCAGAATAGTAAAAAGGCAGACTCTTCCAACGGTCGACAATCTTCCACCCTGTGAGTAGAAAGAAAAAGCAAGCCATCATCATGACACAGAGCAAACAAGAGATGGATTTTGAAGAACTAGAAACAAGATCACAAATTTCCAGCTGCTCACGAACCAGCAAACTGTCTGTAGCCAGCTCCCTTGCTTTGAAAGCACGAGCTAAAGCTGAAGCCACACGTGCAGAGCCAGCATTCGCTAAACGAGAGGCAGAGATGCTAAAACAACAAACTATACTACAAGCTAGTTTGCATGAACTGAGAATGGAAAAGGCAGCAGCAGCTGCACAGGCCGAAGCTGAGCTGCTAGAAGCAGCTGCTGAAGAATATGAGCAGGGGAACCCACTTCAGCTAAGTAAAAACATGCTGCCTCAGAAACCAGATGAAATATACAATGTGAGCACTACAGTGCAAAATCCTGTTCAATATCCAGGTCACCTCTCCTATCAGAGTGTAATAACCACCAACTCATTAAATGCAGTCACAACTTCACCTCCCAATGCAAAGCCATCCACAAGTTCACATCCACCAGTGCGCCAGCCTACCATGGACAGTGGTGAAGCACAGAACTACAGGAATCAGGGTGCTACGCCATTGAGTGAAATCAGTGACTATGAGTTTTTTGAGTTAACGTCACAACACTTGCACCGAGGAGAAACCACTGGACGCTCACATGATGTCACTAACACTACAAATGCACAAAGAAAATCATACTGTGACAGGGAACTTCCCAATACCATTGATGAACGCAGGCCCCCACAGCCATATCAAACCCATTCATTCCCGATGTGCAACGCCAGCCCCGCCAGTACAGCAGCTGCAACTGACCTAGGGAGGTACCTGATACGACGGGAGCTGGTGAGTTCAGGCTTACTGAAGTTTGACGACAAGCCGGAGAATTATTGGGCCTGGAAAGCATCTTTCATCAGCTCAACTGACGACTTAAAGCTCTCTGCCAGAGAGGAGCTAGATCTACTGTGTAAATGGCTTGGGCCATCATCATCTGAGCAAGCTAAAAGAATCAGAGCAATACACATTCACAATACACCTACGGGTCTCAAGATGCTGTGGCAGAGACTGGAGGAGGTGATTGAGAATGCCCTCCTGAAAAAGATAGATGAAGAAGAAGAAGAAGACGAAGAAGAAGAAGAAGAAGATTTCCCCAAAATCTCAGTCAGGGACAATCACAAACTGAGAGAACTTGGAGATGTTCTCATGGAGCTCGAGGCAGCTAAGACAGATGAATACTTACCTGGTCTTTCATGTCTCAACACCTCCCGCGGAGTCAGCCCGATAGTCCAGAAACTCCCACACGCCCTACAAGAGAAGTGGATCACAGTAGGGTCACGTTACAAAGAACAACACAGAATTCCATATCCATATCCATTCTCAGTCTTCGTCAACATCTGCGAACAAGCAAAAACGCGCAATGATCCCAGCTTTGCCAGCATTGCAGCAACATAGTGTGCTCCCAAAACATAGAAAAACAACCCATACAACCAACACATGAGAACATCAGTAGCTGTTAAAAAGACTGAAATCTCAACAGGAAGCAACAACAGTGGCAGCACTACAACAGCCCGATCTGAAGATAATCCAGACAAGCATTGCCCCATACATAACAAGCCTCATCCTCTGAGAAAGTGTCTGTGACAAGCCAGTGCAATGTATGGAGTGTAACAGCGACAGACATCCTGCAGCACTACATCCAGGGCCACACACCATCCCACGCTTAGAACTTTGTGCGGCTGTCTTGGCCACCGAAATGGCAGACTTAATCACTGATGAACTGGACATAGACATCCACAAGGTCACATTCTACACAGACAGTCGGATTGTTTTGGGCTACATTCACAACACAAGCAGAAGATTCTATGTATATGTAGCCAACAGAGTTGCCTGCATCAGAAAGTCCACAAGCCCTGAACAGTGGCACTTCGTCAGCACAGAGCACAACCCTGCAGACCATGGGACCTGGTCAGTGCCAGCCATCATGTTGAAAGAAACCAACTGGTTTAAAGGTCCATCTTTCTTGTCCAGCGACTCCTGCCACCCCCCTCCAGAGACATTTGAGCTGATAGAACCTGATGCAGACGTAGATATACGCGCACAGCAGGTCACGGCTTTCGCAACCAAATCTTTTGAAGGTGAGCTTAGTTCACACCGATTTGAACGCTTCTCCACCTGGAAGATACTCAATCGGGCTATCACCAAGCTCAATATACAAGGCCAGAGCGCACACGAAAAGCCTGAACAACAAGATAGATGCTCCGACACAAGTAAGACTGGTAATCATCAGAAATGTTCAACACAACGTGTTTGCTGAAGAGGTGAAATGTCTTTCCAGGGGTGATGTCATCTCCAAGTCTAGTCCTCTGAGAAAACTGAACCCAATTGTGGTTGCAGATGGCCTGCTGAGAGTTGGAGGGCGCATCTCTTTGGCAGACATTCCCTGGGAAGAGAAACACCCTATCATTGTCCCCAAGAAACACCATGTAGCTACTTTATTGGTGAGGCATTAACATGAACAGGTGGCGCATCAGGGGAGGCACCTGACAGAAGGTGCTGTACGTTCTGCTGGTCTGTGGCTGATTGGAGGCAAAAGGCTGATGTCAACCATCATACAGAAATGTGTAATCTGTAACAAGCTAAGAGGAAGAATGGAAGAACAAAAAATGTCGAACTTACCTGCTGAACGACTCGAACCAGGTCCTCCATTCACAAATGTAGGAGTTGATGTGTTTGGCCCATGGATCATCAGCACAAGACGAACCCGAGGTGGCATTGCAGAGAACAAGCGCTGGGCAGTTATTTTTACCTGCCTAGTTACAAGAGCAGTGCATATTGAAGTGCTTGAATCACTATCCTCCTCAAGCTTTGTAAATGCATTGAGAAGATTTACCGCTGTCCGTGGTCCTGTTCGTCTCTTCCGTTCTGATCGAGGAACAAACTTCGTGGGGGCATGCAAGGAGTTAAGAATGAACTCTGAAGAACCTGAGCTGGCAACTTACCTTCAGGATCAAGGCAGCAGGTGGATCTTTAACCCTCCCCACTCCTCACACATGGGTGGAGTGTGGGAGCGGATGATAGGAGTTGCTCGCAGAATATTGGATGCACTGCTGCTTAAGGCACAAACACCCCACCTTACTCATGAGGTTCTGGTTACGTTCATGTCTGAAGTCATGGCCATTATAAATGCCAGACCTCTGGTTCCTGTGTCTTCTGATCCAGATGCGCCCACTGTCCTGTCACCTGCCATGCTCTTGACACAGAAAGCTGAGCCAGTGTTTCCACCTCCAGGAGAGTATGACCTCAAAGACCTCTACAGGAAGCAGTGGAAGCAAGTCCAGGCTATGGCTGATGTACTCTGAAAACGCTGGCGTCAAGAGTTCCTGGTGTCACTTCAACCAAGGAGGAGAAGCCGAACCTGAATGAAGGAGATGTCGTGCTTCTTAAAGATGCACAAGTCAAAAGAAATGAGTGGCCTGTAGGAGTGGTGGTGAACGCCATTCCTAGCAAAGACTCTAAAGTCCGCAAAGTAGATGTTAAAGTAGTCAGACATGGTATTCAGAAGATGTACACTAGGCCTGTTTCAGAGGTTGTATTGCTTGTAAAAAGCGAGTAGTATTATAATGCATTATAGCAGGCGGGGACTGTGATTTTATGGTTTTGAGTTTAACCGAGATTTTCTTGTAGCAATGCTAATTTGTGCCTTCAGTGTTTCCGTAGCTGGTTCAGACAACAAGAAGTCAGGGAGGGGTTCAGATGACAGGTTGGCAGGCAGACAGACAGCAGGAAAACTCCCATCCTTTTTATTCTTCTTTATATGGCCAGAAAACGTTTGCCTTTTTACAGTGATTCCTGAGTAAAGTTTGAAAAGAAACCTCAGCTTCTTTCTTGGGAAACTGTTCGCTATCTGCCGAGCTGGTGTAACAGGACGCCAAACACACACAAGCAGGGGCAGAATAGCTAGACTTTCCTCCAGGGATAATAAATTGGAAACAGTGCTAAAGATGAGCGTAGACCTCATACATGTAATCTGGACTGAAATATACAGCAAATACAGAAACAAAAAGAAAAAAGAACTTCATACTAAAAGACTTGGATCCAAGAATATGATTTATGGCTCCATCACTGACAGCATCAGTGACTTGCTGGCTGAAACATCCATCCATATATCCATACAAACTGAAGACCAGAGAACAAGAATAACACAGCTCCTGCTGATTGCACACCATGGGGCTCTTGCTGGGGATGGTTGTAGCTGCGGTGATGACAAGGAGCTTTAAAAAAGACCAACAGTGCTTCAGTGTCCTGAGATAGAAAGAATCAATTGGGGGAGGCTGAGGATGGGAAAAGGTGGGAGTGGAAGTGGTGGTTAGAGGGTATTTAAGGAAGGGGGTTGTGTGGTGCTCTGTAAAGGTCACAAAGGCAAAGGACCTGCCCCTGCATACTGTTGCCATCCAGAGCCATCCCTCATGTAGGACCCCCAACGGTGGACTGTCCATCCTCCACATACACATAGGAACTGTGCCTCTGTAGGTCTCTGGTCTTCAGCCAGACTCTGTGAATTAGACGGTCTAATGCTGTGTGTGTGTGTGTGTGTGTGTGTGTGTGTGTGTGTGTGTGGTGGGGGGGGGGGGGGGGGGGGTGTGTGGATTGTCTGGACTGGAGTATACCCTTGAGCAAGGTGGTGTTAGACTTCGGTTCTTTCTATGGTTTGGCATTTCCTCACTGTTGCCATTAAAATCATAAATGAGTTTAAAAGATGTAATTTTTAAACATTTTAATGTATTTAATCTGAAGAAAGATGTGCTTTCTTCAGATTAAATACAACATGTGAGCAGATTGAGAGACAAGGTCATAAGACATTTCCTTTGGTTTTGATTTGACTTTGTCTAATTGGATGAGAAGGTAGTTCTTTAACTGATAAAGTTAACCTAATAATATATGATGATGTGAAGGTCTTTGTCTCATTTGTAGGATTTATAGATGTCTCAGGTCCGCTCCCTCTCAGAAAACAAACTGTCATATAAATAATTTTTCTCTCTGAAGCAAATGCAGAATTAGCCTGTCATTGTTATAGAACTGCTAAACCTCTTATGCCGCCTCCAGATCAATTAGCCCCACAAGGAAAAATTCAACCTCTCATTGAATGAGACCACTCTGTTGATGCAGTGAGGTTACTAATGCAGATGGCTCAAACAACAAAAAAAAACTTTAACCTTTCTAAACTTTGGCCACATTGAAATGCAACATTTACCTGGTGATACATATTTCAGAATAGTAAAATCCTTCCTCTCCTTTCCGCTGACTTTATTTCACTATCTGACCAGTACAGGAAGCAACGCATCAGTGTTTTAGCGCTTTGCAATCACATGACCTAGACCACTAGAGTGTGAGGACACCAGACTTGATTTCTGTCAACCAGGACTTATGATCTTTCTCTAATCTGGGTTGTTCTGGAAACCACTGAAACCTATTTCGAGAATCTCGTTCGGATCATTATGGAGGGCAAAGATGAGCCTCCGTGAATTCTGCTAATGAACTTGTAAGACACAATGAAAGGATCACAGACAGCTGAATATTGTTTAAAGTCGGCTGTTAGAGGCAGATCCATGCACAGTTTATGTGAACCTCCTCCACACACAGAAACACACACACACACCATCACTATTTAATAGATGAACTTACCTGCAGATGCTTTCCCTGTTCTTGGAATGAATCCCAATCAGGGGTTCCCATCGCTGCGGCTACATCCATCGAGGAACAAATTACAGTTGGGGATTAGGATTGGGGAGGGGGGGGGACAACCCAGTGTTTTATCAGCGGGGCCGTGTTCCGTCTGCCGAGCCGCTTATATTTCAGGTAAACATAATCCAGATTCGGTCTGGCGGGGGTAGATTCAATTAAGATACAGAGACAACTTTGTTAATGCGGCCATATCTTAATACCCTGGCCACAGCTTGTAATGAATCTGGGCTCAGGGGTGGGAGCTGGGAGTCAGGGACAAGGGAAGAGGACTGAGTGTGACAGTATCCTGTGGTGGTAGCTGCTGGAGTTACAGTCATCAGGCCGAGGCTTGTACTGTATGAGTGAGCTAACATAGAAATGCTGAGCGTTTTCAGGTTCAACTTCTTCAGATATTGATTTGATTACAAGAGAGCACCTCTGATAACATTTGTGTTTCCTAGATAGTTTTGTTTATCAATGAATCAGGCTTTTTAACATGGCTGGGCTGACTGATCACTCCATTTTCAAAGTCAGTAAAGTCCCAGGCAGGTGGTGGTGACAAATGAAAAGAGAAAGCCTCAATAAACGAGTGGTGAAACATAACGAATGAAGATGCTTCCCCTGACCTGATAATTATACACCAGAGTTTATCGGCTAGACAATGTTTTAACTTTGAGCTCAGACAGTCCAAACTTGACTACAAACACTACAAACCTGACTGCTAATGTTTTTCATAGCTTAACTGTCTTAATTTTACTGACCTGTTGGTTGAAATAAGAAACATATCAAACATATCAACAACTAGAAAGCACTCGAGGAACACTGCACAGTCATCTAAATTTAATGTGAACAGAAAATGTTTTCATTCTCGAAATATACATAATCATGTGCTGTAGACTCTAGATGCTAATTGGCCAGTGGTGGTGATGGATTTTGGATAGGTAGAAGAATAATTTAGCATTTAGGGACATATGCTTCTTTCTGAGAGGAAGGTGAGAAGAATATTATCATTCTCATGCCTGTGCGTTAAGTACAGAGCTGGAGTCAGGACATGGTCAGCCTTCTTTACGATAAAGGCTGGAATCAAGGGGAAATTAGCCTGGCTCCTCTCCAGACTGTAGATATACACCTACCATCACCTGTAGATCTCACTAATTAATGCTGTGTTGTTTAGTTAATGTGTACACAAACAGAATTTGACTAAAGAAAATTGGTGGTTTAACAGGGAATGACCAGCTGATGCTACAGTGTCCATCCGCCCAGCAGCAGGACGGCTACAGTGTAGATGATCAGAAACAGCTGGTGAGAACAGCAGACATTGGTTTTGTCTCTGCCTAAGCTAACCAGGTCCTGGCTGCAGATCCATATGTGACAAACAGTTAAAATGTTCAACAAATCATCTCTCTCAGAAAGAGAATGACTATGCGAATTGTTAACCCATAATCACAGTATCACCTCTAAGGCTCTTCTGAGGAAGCTTTTGAAGTCTTACAAACTCAAATCACTATTTAGACAGTGTAGTAAATTAGTCAATGTTCTGATTAAAGTTTTATGAATCAATCCAGAATTCCCAAAGTTCAGTTCAATTCAGTTATCCCAAAAGGATGAAGGAGATTCTTTTTAAAATCACAATTACCTGCAGGATCATTTGGAAAATACCTTATCAATAGGCAGAGTAAAATAATATCCCATCGTACAATACAATATCCCCTTATAGTGACTACAGCATTATTGCATTTTTTATGGATCTGTTTAGACTCACAGCCTTTGGTAAATGTTAGGGAAAGACCCTGGTCTGGTTTGAACCATCATTTTTCTATCCACAGATGAGCCTGCGGATGTTAACCCAGGTCTCTGATGCGACGCTTGAGCTCTTTGTACGTCCACCATCCACCTCAACTGCATTTTTCCTACTCCACTGCCATTAAAAAAAATGTACATAATCCCAGCCACTGATTGCTTCCTATGAGATATATTGTACTTGCTGTTGCAGTTTAGTTGCATTTGAATGTAACAGGGTTGAGAAACATACGCCCGCTGAGATGACCAGTTCAAGCCTACTTTGCTCATTGTCATAGGAAGCAGTGGCATTACTGACGAGTCTAATTATTTTAAGTCTACTATCTCTGTTAATGTGAATAACACTTTTGCTCAAAGCTGATCAGCTTTCACAGCAACAATTCTTATTTTCACACCCAAGCTGAAACAGAGTGTGATATCCTCTGTTTTAGTGGCCCAACTGATGATTTGATTTTTTTCTTTTTTTTTTTGGCTCTTAATGTCTGGGTCACTAGCGCAACAATCCTTCCTCAGTATCAGCGGAGAGACAGCCACCCTGAGACCCATGTGGTGAACAGACGGCCTAACCAGAGCATATCTCATCCCTCCGGATGTTAATATTTATTGACGGCACAAGGCTGGTGTTAAAACATTAAAAAAGGGATCGAGAAGAAGGGCTCTGCGGACTTAAGCCCTGGGAGGCCACGGCGACTCAAAGTCTTATTCAGATGATGTGCCGTGAGATGCTTGTCCTTGAAGAAAGGGAATTAGTGTCTGTAGAAGTCAAAGAGAAAATGGAGAGAGAGAAAAAGAGTAAGGGCGGGAGGGGGGGCTGAGAAAGACAGGAAGTGAATGTGTTTGACAGAAAAATGTGGGTGTGTGGATTTGCAAATGTGTGTTTGCATGCATATTTGTGCACATGCCTGTGTGAGATAGGGCAAAACAGTGAAAGAAGGGAGAGGACGGCAAAGCAAGACTTCTTCACGCAGGGAGAGATGATGCAAAGAGCACTGG
Source organism: Toxotes jaculatrix (assembly GCF_017976425.1). Lineage (NCBI taxonomy): Eukaryota > Metazoa > Chordata > Actinopteri > Toxotidae > Toxotes > Toxotes jaculatrix. Next base: position 27,599,019 of record NC_054402.1, on the reverse strand, counting down.
CTGTTACAAAAGTGTTTCCACAGGACCAAGCAGACAATCCCCTCTCCAGGAAACGCAGATCAAAGCGGATTTAAGTAGTCAAGACTTGTTCCGTGTGGTTCCAACCGGCAGTCTCGACCCTGTAGCAGTACTTTTCCTCTGTGTGTTAAGATCAGTTAGGAGGGGTGACGAAGCTCTGGAATTGGGTCACAGCAAAATTCAATGGACAGGCCCTGGCATTCCTGAGGAGCAGCAAGGCTCTCCAACATTGAGGCTTGTGTAGGCAGCTTGCCACCAGTCTGAAGCTCTGGAAAATACATTTTAATCATGTTTCGGTGTATACCAAGCTGCCTTTAACCTTCAGGGTCTGTAGCGTCCTTAACTGTGTCTGAAATACCATAGCTGTTTTGGTAAAAGAAGTGCGGCATCAGTTAAATTTTCTTCATAGGTTTGGTGTAGACATATTATGGCATGGTTTTAAACCATCCCATAATGTCTCATTGGACATACACAGACTACAGTACACTTTAATGAGCCATGTAGGGACCACATTAAAAGTAAAATTCTTCAAAATTCTTTTTCATCAAAATTTGTACAGTTACTTTGCTGTGATTTTCTTTTTCTTCCGGTACAGAGCCTACTGTTTATCAGAAAAAATGAAGCATTGCAGTGTCTGTTCCAGTTGTTTTGCAAATGTCTTTGTTGTCAAAATTATGTTCATACACAATGAAACTGCAACAGGAAATACGTCTTGTAGGAAACGTAAGTGTGACTGGATGAAGTTTTCTCTTAAAGTAATGAGGATATTTTTTTATTTTACATATTTGGCAAGTTGCACTGATACTGAACATATCAGTAAAATGTTTGCAGACAATGTATTTTTTTTTTCTGTGAAAATCTGATCCTGCCGTTCAAACTCCACCTGTAGCGACTGCAACTTTATTAAACTTTCTTATGGTTCTGTTTAGACTCTCACAGCACTTGGTCAAGGTTAGGGAAAGATTATGGAAACATTTCACAGTGGCTTCAGACACATTATGTTTATTTACATTTAGTGGAAACCACAATCTTTTTCTAACCATACCCAAATAGCGTTTTTTGCCTAAACCTAACTACAGCTGGGACGTGGATACGAACTTGTCTGTGATGTGACACGTGCGGTTTGTTCACACGCCATGTACCCTGACCACCTCCTGGCAACTACACAGCCAGTAGTAAAGCACTTCATTGCTTCTGGACATAAGAGAGTCAGCGATTTCCTGTTGCAGTTTTGTTGTATAGGGACGTAACTTTTAGGAGACAGGGTTGCTGACAAGGCTCAGTTGACATTTACTTGAAACACATGTTATTGCAAATCAAATAGAGGATTAGAGAAAAGACACTGAAGGTACCAATAACTGGATTATCATTGGTCTTTTCTGCCAACTTAACTCACTACTCAGTGAGGTCTGAATATATTTGAGGTGAAAATGGCCTAAAATTGCAAAAACGATTATTCGTTTAATGTTTATTTGTTTAATCAGAAGTCTATAAAATGAGTAGGCTAACAATCATATTGAATTACCATTTTGTTTCTCTTTATTCATGTAGCCTGTTATTGTGTTCATACTGGCAGATTTCTGTTTGAGAGACCAGCCAATCAGCGATGTGTCTGTCCTGCCAAAGAGAAATAGTATGACAGTTTAAGAGTTATCATTCTTGTAGGCAACAGCCTGCACATGTACATTGAGCTTGTTTATGCTTGTCCTCATTTTTGTGCCATTTGGGGGGAAAAAAAAATTCTGACACCATTTTTCATGCATGCAGCTAGGAAGCTACAAACTTCATAGGGAAGATGATCCACATTCTCAATCCCACCTGCACAATACCAGACTGACCTGAGTGACTGAACAAATCACTCAGGTCAGTCTGTGGATAACATGGATTTGGTGTGGTGGTGGTGGTGGTGGGGCTTTTATGATTTCATCTGCTTTAGAAAAGATAAAATAAGTTAGCTGAAATAAATGAATGAGAAGAGAAAATACAACTGTTGTGCATTTTGCCCAGTAAATCAACAAATGACAGTAAACAGGGTGTTGCATTTTACATACTACTGATTATGGTTCTATAGGGATCACATTGTCTTCATGTCTCACTGTTGGTTAAGAAATGTATACCTTCAAGTGTGGCCCCAGAAAGAAGACCTTCATCTGTAGTTGTGAAGAGTTAAACCACTTATTTTAAACTATACAACAGTCTGTGTATAATGCAGACGGTACATCTGCAAGTATAAGAAAGATGTGTAAGAAGTCTGCATTAGAAGCTAGAGGTGGCAGAAAATTACACATCTGAACTGCCTCGCTGGCAGAACAGCACAGAGATAGAGAAGAGTATGAGGGCTGAGGCTGCAGCAAAAACACAGATAGAGAACAACAGAGACAGGTGAAAAGGCTGATAGAGACGGTATAATGTTAGCAGAGGGGGAGCCAACAGAATGCATATCCACAGGGGGGGGGGGGGTAAGTGGGTGATTTATTATTTGTCTTGATGTATGGCGTGATCACAGACATTCAATTTATTCCCGAGAGAGGGTAGAGCAGTGACAGTGGTGGCGTGCGGGTATGAGTGGCCCTCAGCACCATAAGGAGAAACATGTCAGTCTCAGTTCTCTGTTCTCTGTACAAACCCCCAGGGCAACCCCCCCCCCCCCCCCCCCCCCCCCCCGTCAGAGCAGGCCTGATGCCATATAAACCATCATTCTTTCCATGTCTGCCATATCAAAGACAGCCTTTACTAAAATCAGTGTCAAAATCACTTTGGAACTAAATTTCAACTCTGTTGCTGGTACTGTGGAGGCATTTTATTTCCCATGCCAGTGTCATGGCTTCAGGGATGGTAATGTTGCTCTGTTGGTCCACCCAGACCATGAATCCTACTGACTTTGGTGATACCCTTACTTTTCCACTAGCGCCACCATGAGGTTGAAATTTTTTTTAGGGAAATGTCTCAACACCTATTGGATGGATCACCATAAAAAGTTTGGTCAGAAACACTCCCTGCACAACCTTTCTAAGTCACAGTCAGCTTCCAACTATTTCTAAGCTCCACCAGTTTATTCTTGTCTTCATCCAACCAGAGGCTGACATGCTTACCTTTAGCCAATCACTTATAAGCATTTCAAACTTTAAAAGTGCTCTCTCTCTCTCTGCTTTCATTCAGCTGCCATTTCAGCACCATGACTATCTGTGACCCACCTCCACCCCTTTCACCAACTTTGGATGCCTGCTCTCTTCAATCTGACGTCCCCCTTTAAGAAGACTTCCCAAACTCAAGTTCCTTTCCTCATCATTACCACCAGTGTCAAGGTTATTGAATGGAGCACCATGAAATTTGGCTAAGATATTCATATTCCCCTCAGGATGCACTGTAACGGCTTTTGTGATCTCCCGACTTCTCATCATCATCAGGTTAACATTTTTGTTTGTCCAATGCTTTGAGTTATGACCAGATATGTTGTTTAGGCAAAAAAAACCACTAAGGTTAGGGAACAATTGTAGTAATCATCAAAAAGAAATGACTGTAGGGGATGAGAAGCAAAAGTAGTTTACTGTGTCAAAGTTAATATCACACACTTTGCACACCTAACCTGACCTCTTCCTTAACAGGTTCTATAGCACTTTAACAACCTTATACTATTTTCACATTTGATTCTGAGAGCTGAAATTCAATCAACATCCACAGTCTCTTGCAGTTGTTCTCTCTCCTTATTCTTTATTACTAGGAATCTCATAGATTTTACATAACCTCCTAATTACTTCATTCAAAACAATCTTTAAAATTAGATGTTTTCTGGATTATTATTATGTACACAGCCTCAAGTGATGGAGAGTAAATTTGCTATCTGTGTCCAGTTTATCACATAGGTACGGACCACGATGACTGACTAATCTTTTTAGTTAAACACCAGCAGGTCTACTCTTGCTCCACCCCCAGGATGAGGGCCACACCCCCCATGCAGTGGCATCTTCAAACCCTGCATGTGTCAACTTATTCCCAGAGCACGCCATCTATAAGAAACCATGCCTGGATCCTCTTTAACCCCCACTGTGAGGTCCTCTATACCCAGGAGAGAAAGGGCAGAATCTCACTTAGTGTATGCTTGTTCTCTATTCCAGTCCCCAGGTGGGTTATCCACTGAGCGTACCCCAGGAACATCACTTCATCTCCCCTTTATAAAACGGAAGAGCCCATAACATGGAGACAGAGGGAGACAGAGGGAGACAGGGTCACACTTCACACCTCTTCCATGCTAGTTGCTGGCACAGACAGTCTGACAAGTTGCGAGTACATGGAAAGGATCACACATGGCTCTAACCAGTGTCGTACGGTACCTACTTCATCCAGCTACCTCTGCCACCCGCCACCCAGCATTAAACCAAGATCGAGTGAATTCATTGCAAATCAACCCCTCATCCCATTTCCTATGCCCCCACCCAAACCCTGCTCAAACTGCTTGCAACCTGTAATCTGACAGATTAATGGCAGAGCATGAAATGTGCCGTTTACGTCGACAAAAGTTAAATGTTGTAGGGAGGGAGGGGCGGGCTGGCTTTGGCGTGTGGATTACGCCCTGCGAAACCCCCTTAATGCCAGTATAATTTGATGGAGCTGCCAATTTGCTGTATGCGCACTCTCTCTGCACCACTTCTTATTCCTCCTCCCCCACGAACCAAAGCCGACTTTGCTGCTACACTTCTGAGGAGGATCTGAAGTTTGGAGAGGCGGAGATACATGCTGGGAGGAGGAACGAGCAGCCACAGATGCTGCCTGGGATCCCTACCTCCCCCCCAAGCTTAAGATCACAGTGCTAATGTCACTGCAGAATTTATGTCACGTCTGGATTTGCATAATATACTCTCTGAGTCAAAGGTACTACAGGTGCGTATACAGAAAGTAAACCTGGTAGAAAGTCTGTTATTACTGGGTCACCTTTACAGTGCTTCTTGTACTATTTGTGCATCTTTAACTTTGACATATTGACATATTAAAACTAACTTAAACCTAATCAGCATATTTTGTTACAAAAGTCAGGCTCCCTTTCTCAGATGTCAGTTGATAATAAATGTCCTCATATAATAATCTATTTTAAAAAAAATTAAGAATGTACAGCCACACTAGCACCTCTTCGAAGGTGGATTTACTAATTAATACTATGTATTTCACTTTGCTAATGTACCAATTAAACAACGAATCTTTCCTCATTATCAATTTAGAATTTTCCTTCATGTCATTTTTCAGATGTCAACAAATGTAAATTTGCAAGGCTCTGATTTTACGTTTTTGGTTACTTTGGTTTACCGTGGTTCAGAAAACTTTCAAATGAAATTTATTGGAAAAAAAACCAAAGTGAACCAATACGTTGAACTCTCCATCAGTTATCTTTTCACTTCTTCCACCATCAGAAACTCTAAACTTTACAGCTCCATCTGTGTGGGAACCCGTGTTGCCAGCTTTGGTAGATTTAGTAATTATGAGACTCCCCTGGCAAATTAATGTCTCGAAAATAACTAGCAACAAATTGAACTACTTTTCCCAACCATGATGCATTGAAGCATTGATTTGCTGATTCCTGCATTTAGTGAGAAGCTAGTAAGTCTGATGCACTTACCCTGGTCTATTTGCTTGTTTAATCCAATGACCTCTGATCTCTTTGCTTCATTCACACAGTGATTTTCTGTGGTTCGCAGTGTTAGAATGGCCGCTCCGATAACAGAGACACGCTACAGGAAAGAAATGCCAAGGAGACGGTCGGAGGTGCAGATTTTTTTATGTTTCCAACAGCAGCACAGGTACATCAGCAAACAAAATGTGAGGCCTAACCTGCAACCACAGCAGATTTAAAATTGATGCCTTTATAGTCTGACAAAACTACACCCAACAGTCACGGGTAACGAAGCCCTTTGTTACAACATTCACTTTTAGTTGAAGACAATCAAAACATACCTTGTTGGTTATGACATATGACTTGTAATGTCAGACTAATGGCCTAGTCACACCAGAACATGGCCCAGTGAAATCCATCCGTGTGTCTTTGTGAAATCTTCTCTGTCTCTCTCTTGTAGGGGCAACTTGTAAGCTGGCCTGCAGGGCTAGTCGGTAAGCTAATCTCGTTACTGAGCTAACCACAAAACACTAGCTAGTGGATCTAATACTACCCAGTTACAGCTCTCCAGACGTTTTCCTATTTTCATATCATTATGATTTTACATCATTTTATTTAATAAAGAATCATTGCAGGAGAAATGCTGTTTCAAATCTGATAAATTAGCAAGCTAGTTAGTGTGATTGGGACAACCACACAGTTATTCAAAACAGATATTTGTCTGAATTCCTAGTTAGTGGAACAGTTAATACAGTTTTTTTTTTTTTTGACAGATGACAGCAGAGAGTTGACAGGAAAGATATAAAAAAAAAGGAGAAACAGGGAGTGATATTTAAAAAAAAAACAAAAAAAAACATACCTGACTGTATGTGAACTGTGGATATTGCAGTTTGTTTGTGTTTAGATTTACTTTGCCTGTGGGAGTTAATCCATAAACAATGTCAGTTCCATTGGAATGACTTGATTTCACTGTGAAACTTTGCCATTTTAAATGCTGGTGAGACCAGTCCAAAAAAGGAATCACCACCAATAACATCTAAATGGCCCTAAATGTGTGTGTGTATGTGTGTGTGTGTGTGTGTGTGGGTGTGTGTGAGGTGATCGGAAGTGTTAGGTTCAGAGTTAGGTCAACATCACCACTTTTACCTCTTGAGCTGTCTCATGATCAGGACATGGTTGTCTAAGCTAATCATACACCACACACACAGCATCAGTTCTATGAGTGTGCATGTGTGTGTGTGTATCTGACACAAGTAGAAGCAGGTCAGATCCAATCAAAGCGGTGTAGTCCTCTTCTCTGGCTCACCACATCCCACCTCCCTGAAATAATACTCATAATTCACGGGGAGGAGGAGGAGGGGAGTGGGAGGGCGGAGGAGTTTGCTCTTTAGCATCATTCAAAGGACATTTCCAAACTATCGCTCAAAATGACAGAGGGAAGCACAGGGGTGTGTGAGGAGGGGGGGGTTGATGGTAGGGTGGGGGTTGTGCTCTGAACAATCACACTCATTCACACCTCCGTCACCAATCCCTTCATCCCCGCATCCCTCCCATCCCTCCCCCTCTGAGTCCGCCAATTAATCGCAGTGAAAACATGTCTGATTGAATCTTTTCAAGCAAATCCTCAGGCTTGGGCTTTTGTTGGTCCACTCCTTGTCAACATCCATTATAACTGGCCTTTAATGCTCCCGCCCCGGCCATCTTCCCTGCAAAATATGGAGTGAGAGGATGGCGGGAGGGGGTGAAAAAAAAAAAAACGGAGGGAGAAGCAAAAGAGGCAGGGGGAAGGAGGGGTGGAGGACAAAAACCTCCGGTGCAGACTGATCCCACTGTCTTCAACTTTAATCAGCTGTATGCTAGACTGCTCTTCATCCTCCCTCTCTTTTTCAGTCCCCGTCAGTGTCTCTCTCTCCTTCTCTCTCTGTCTTTCTCTCTCTCTTCCTCTGTCTGCCCAATAATGGGCTGTTTGTAATGCAGCAGGCGAACTCCACATCAATCATTCGCCCCAATTTTCACCCCCCACCATCACCACCACCCCCATCACCATCGCCACCACTACCACCTCGTCCTCCACTGCAATAAATATGCAAATGAGTAGGAGCCAGTCATTGGTAATTTCAAGCTCAACTCACTAGTGTTAAAAAAGGACACAAATGTATTAATTGCCAGCGGCCGGAGGAATCCCATTTTCTGTGGGCATTGATTACAAAATTGGTGTGAGTGGCTTTTTTTTTTTTTTTTAACGTTACAGCTGGTTGTATGGTGTGTGTGTGTTGAAGTGGAAGATGGGAAATGACAGAGATAGGGTTGGTGATGTCATCTGTGCATAACCCCAGTGTTTATCATCAGGAGAGATACGTCAGGTTATGGTGTAGGTCAGCGTCTCACTCACAGAGAGTGCAGATACATGGGAAATAAGCATTCCCTGTTATATTCACACTATTGGACAGACATACACACACACATATATATATATATATATATATATATATATACATGCACACACACATGCACAACACATGCAACCCCAAAACACCACCCCTGCCCTCAGTAAACAGGGAGTGTGCATGTTTGCTGCACAGCTGGCTGTACTAATGTGAGATTATGTTGCGTGGAGACCCAATTATCCACAATTGATCCCAAACACCTCCTACTACAGCTCCAAGAGCAGCCGTGTGTGTGTGTGTGTGTGTTTTGTTGTTGCATGGGACTTACCTCCATAAGGGAGAACCCACATGGACATTCTTGCAAATGCAGTGAGGAGACACTGAAATTTCACTCAAGGTTAAAGGATCATTTGTGTTGTTTTCAAGCTGGGCCTTATTTCTATGGGCTGAAATTAGGGTCGATAAGACTCTGAGTGTGTAAAGTGATGTTTGAAAATAATTCCAGTCTGTAGTTTTAAATCAGCCTTTGTAAAAGATTTGTTTTTGTCTTTGACCTTTCAGGTCCTTTCTGCTGAAGAACCAGGGTCCTCGTCCATCTGGAAAAGCTGCTACACCTCTCATGACCAGCAGCCAGAGATTTTATTCACACAGTCTCTGTTGTTTGTACATTACATACTTTTTGACACATCTACGAACATGAATCTCTCGTGTACATTTATTTTACAGGCTTACAAAGGCTGATTTACTACATCAAATCTTAGAATTATTTGTGAACATCACTTTACAAGCTCAAAATCTTAATGACCCGAATTTGAGACCATATATTTCCCCATATTTCAACATCATGACAAATGATTGGGAATGAAAATTTCTTCTCTTTTTGAAGAAATTGAAATCAACCTTCATACAGATCCGGGTTGTTGCTGCTTTCTGATACGTAAACACACGTACACAGCTATAGCAGTAGTAATATAAGAAGCCCAAAAAAGCTACGTAAGTGCAACAACAGTGATTTGTTGTTGCACTTACATAAAATTCAGGGCCCCCGTTTAGACTAACTCGGTGACACCACTTCAGTCTATCAGGAAGCGACAGCATGTGTCAGCCACTGATGATCCTCCTCTTGACTAGGATTTGGATTCAGGTCAGATGCAGCCTGCCTTTGGTGAACTTGTGTTTTTGTCAGGGTTGAGAATGAATTTTATGACACTGATGTTTGAACATCATTCAACCAACTAAAGACAGACAGATAGAAACAGAAAGTGCACATGGAACATGAACCTGAAACAAAGCTCTCTGGTTTAGCAGTGAATGTTTGGAACTACACTGAATTCTGGATTCTGCCAACAGTGACAGCTGTCTCATATGAATAGGTCCTGTGCAGGTCAAAAGCAAGCTGAGTAGACCAGCATCATACATGTCAACATAGAGTCAACAGCCACACTAGTGTCTATTTGAAAATGCAAATTATCTGTAGGCATGGTGGTAATTTAAGCTAAATTCTGCAGCAATTATTACATTTTTTGGCAAACCTTTTTGCTGTTTCTTGTTGGCAGCAGACCCAGTTTGATTAACATCCCGTGGGGCTAGAATAATTTCCTGCAAACTGTTTAGTAAGTTGATTTCTTGTATACTTACTGCAAAGACAGTGCACCATAAAGATTAGTAGTTTTTAGTGTATAGCTGATGTTTAGCAGGCAATGTTTACCACATTCACCATCTTAGCTTTCACATGTTAGCATGCTAACATTTGCATGTCGTAACATTTGCAGGCATTTGGCTGTAAAGAAAAATATTAGACTAACTGAAATTCTGATCTGATGATGACACTTGATGAAAGGTCAGAGATCACCAAGGTCATTAGGATGCATCCTCTGCAGGCCATGAACGTCAATCCAAAATTGAATTTGTCAATTCAGCCACTAGTTGTCGAAACATTTCTGTCTGGACCAAAGTGATGGTCTAAGTGGACTCTGATGTTTGATGTGGATGACCTTCTCGACCTTTCTCTGACTGCCCACTGGTTGTCTGACTCCTGGTTGATAAAACCAGTGGATGTTGTGAGCGGTGTTGATCTGGTGTTAACAGCTGTCTATAGCATGCGTTCATTTGGTCTTTTTGTTCTTGTGTACTTTTTCGAGATAGAAGTTTAGAGGATTGTGGGTAAAATCTAGGGAAGAAACATTAAAAGACTGTGACTGCACTGGGCAACTCCAGGTGAGAATGTCAAGGCCAGGTTTCAGTTGTGTAGATCAAAGAGTCTAACATCCCTCACCTACATACATACATACATAAAGAATTGCAGCCTGTCAGCCATCTAGCTCCAGTGTGTGACTTTGTGTGCGTGTGTGGTTGCTAAAAAAGAATCTGCAGGCAATATGCATGCTTATGTGTACATATATTTATGCATAATGTGCTTTTGAATGTATTACTATGGAGTCTATTTTTGTTTATGCCTCCCCGTTAGCCTGTCTGTACTTCATGGTGAATATGTTTGCCCCGCCACAAACCCCAAGTAGTGCAAATGAATCTTGCTTTACTGCTATCAACACAGGGGAACCTCATTCACGAGTCGAACACAAACTGTGTACGCACATACACACATACCACAACATAATAAAATTAATAAATCGACACGGGTCCGAGATGGTGTCCAAGGAATCTCATCTCCCCATAAATTATAGCCGTAAACTTTTGCCACCATGCAGTCTAATTAATTCTCGTGCTGTTACACAAAAGGAAATGTCGAGTGACAAATGGGCGCAGGACTTGAAAGCTGCCAGGTCTGCAAAACATTTTCCAGTCCACTTTATAAGCAATTTTACTGTAAATCATCAACCAGAACTGGCTACTTTAGGAAACAGGACAGCGTGGTAAGTGGAGTGATGAGGGAGATACACACAGAGAGGGAGAGGATGGAGCGGGATGAGGGAAAGCCTTAGACAAAAGAAAGAAGAAATACAAGCAGGTTACAAAGTGTTTACCATGTCGCTGTAACTTCCATTTCTAATGTAAATATAAACCTAAAGTGTTCAATATTGAATACACTGAGCATACAAGATATTTTAAAATCATAATATGGATAAAAATTGACACCAAATGTATTAAATGTAATTATTATGATACAGTTTATGTTTAGCCTGTTAAATATTATTTATCCTAAAGAGAATTTATTGCAGGACCTTTTTACTTACTCTACTACTTACTTACCAGTGATCTTTATTTATTTGTTAGTATTTCATGAAATACTTGTCTGTTTGGTAACACATACCATAATCAATACTGCAATTTCAGATTATTTACCAAACTAAACTCTGACATTTTTCTTTCTTGGTCTTATTCTCATGATTGTGGCCATTCTGATTACAGGTATAGCCACTTCCAAAGGGACTTCGGTTGACGCAACTTCAGCAACAGAACGTAGACCGGGGTAAGAAGCACAAGCTGCATAAAGCTTTTTCAGATAAACTGCTGGTAGCAACTGCTGGCCCCTAGAGGCTTAAATGTTCATTAAACCTGTCAATACAATCCAAACAGTTCCAGATAAAACACACTCACAAGAGCTAGAATGTGTTCAAAAGTCTACACATTCAATGATGATTGTGATTGGGATATACTGCGTCCACAGTGGAGAGTGTGGCCTGATGTGAGCACTAGAGGACAGCTTATGGAGTTTTCAAAATAACCAGAAGTGCTGGGGAGAATAATAAGTAGAATAAGTAAATAAAATACATAATTTGAAACCCAAAGCTGAATAATTTGTCAGTGCTCAGAATAATTGCTTTACAGTGAGAAGGGTTTGAATCCACTTGCTGGGTGTGAATGTATTTTATTCCCATACCTGCTTGCCCTCCCTCAGTGGTGAATTCTCCCCTCAGTGGTGAATGCTCCCTCCACACTAAAAGTAAAGATGAGAGGATGAAATATGATCCAGGAAGGCCGGTTTGAGTGATACGTCCACGAGTTTGAAAGCTTATAAGATTCCAAAACACTGCTGAGCGCTTTGCAGTACAATGTGGACGACTTTACAACTCTAGAAAGCTGTAATGGTGGCAACTATCTTTTTTGACAATGATTTGAAGGTAAAAAATAAATTTTATTGTTGACATTTTAAAGTAATCTACCAGAAATGTGTATTTGCCATTTCAATGCAGTGACGGATGACATTACATTGTGTTGTAGGCAACTATTTTTTTTTTAACTTTCTGCTCCCTCAGTGTCAGGACCCCAAAGTGCAAATACAGCACTAAAGTCTTTCTGAACACCATCTAACCCTTGTGTGAGATAAACTCCAGTTTTGGAAACTGATTTTTATAAAAGAATACAGATGCAGCAATGGACAACTACAGCTGTGTCAACTTTCATGTTGGTGCCACCTTTACACAGCTTTAACACATAGGTGCAGGCAGTCCTATCAGCAGCTATTCTGTGGGAAAACATTGCACGGGAGCACCTAACTGTGATGGAAAGCAGCTCCTAATGCTGTAAGAAAGCTCACTTTGACTCTGCATTGATCAACACTCTGGGCTGATTGGGGCCAATGCAAATAACAGGGAAGTGATGGACAGCGACTGGACTGCCTCAGTCCAGGCTTGAGGAATTAGCCTGCATGCTTCCTACCACGCGCAGACCCTTTATCAATGTCTGTGGACCCGGGGCCAATTTGAATGTGACTGAGGCACTCAGTGGACCTGACAGTGACGGAGGAGGCCCATTGGAAGCCATGGTTCAATGACTCATTATGGAGGAGGCTACAAGCTGTGTTTTCTGCATTTGATACAGCATGGGCCTTTAAAAGCACTAATTGGAGTGTAAATGTGTCCTTTTTCTTGCATCTGTTTTGTTTGTTCTTATCTTGTTACTAAAATGAGCTTGAGTCAGATCAGCCATTAATCTCAGTTTGCAGTTTACAGTACATTTTGATAAAGAGGCAATGAGTTAAGATAAAAACATTTATTATGTTAAGAAAAAAAAAAATCCATCCAGACCAGCATTGGTGGTGCTGTAAGAAGGGCTCCCGTTGTAGTAATAGTTGCTGACAGAATGACAATGAACAATAAAAACCAATCTATAAAATAACCCTTTGTATTTTTAACAAGATGTATAATTACATATAATTACATGGATTAATATCCCATCCTTCTTCAGTCCAAGGCATAGACAACTATGCTACACTCTGTTCTCGTCACAAAAAACATCACTTTTCCTGTGTGAAAGTGAGTGCCACACTCTGGTCCAGTTCATTACCTGGGATTAACATGTGTCTTGAGCGATCCAGACGCAAGTGTCCACCTCTAAGCATGTCACTTAACACCTGGCATTAAAATGCGTGTCAAGTGACCCCTTGTGATCGGAGCTCACTTCCCTGTCTATATGCAAAAATGTACATCAGTTCCGTTCACAAAGACCAAATGCATTGTTGTTGTTTATAAGGCAGCTGTGCACTTCCTGTGCCTAGTTTGCTGCAAAGTAAAAGAGGAAGAAGAAATCAAAAGTGTGGTCCAGGCAAACCAAACTGCCCAAGGTGTTTGATGCACTTGTAACGTATCTCTATGTGCTTTTCGAAATTTTCAGATGTCGTGGACAAAGCCAGCTCACAGACATATCCTAATGCCAGGTCTGAAAGGGGCCTGTGAGCACCTTAGAGGAGAGACTGTACAAAAGTGTACACCATTAAAAACCATACAACTTGGTTTGGGCAGAGGCCGGATGAACAGATGGGTCAACAAAACATATGACTTAGGTGAATTTGCTTTGAAGGATGCTTGGCTGTGTGTATGAGAGGTAGAGAGATGAGACGAGTATCTCCTTTTTAAACGCACTCTACGTTCACTTTTTCTCTTACTTTTTCAGAACCATAACTTGAGGAATTTAATGAATTTAAATGGTTGCAGCATGGTCCACCTGATTGACTCCTCCACTGTAAACCAGGGAATGAAAAGAAGATGCAGCCGCATGTTAAAATACAAATCTTCAGTGGTGGTAAGGCCTTCATGTCTACTATACTAACATGACTACAGCAGAAGTCTTTTGATGTGTAGTATGCATGATACCAAAGAGAACTGAACCACCAACCATATCAATTGATGCACCAAGAGAAAACACCAAAACATTTCCAAGCACGACCCAGGGACACTGAAGTGGAACACTGGACCATTTGTCTTTGTGGCCTACCCTCACTTTTAACTCTAATGAATTATTTTCTGTGAAATTCCAGCAGCCTATATACTCCATTATAAACTTTGGCAAGGGTAAAAAAAAAAAAAAAAAAAAAAAAAAAAGGGAATTGCCGTCTAATTAATTATTTCCAGCTTTTGTTTCTAATTAAATGCATGGTTAGTCTACTCTGTGAAGGTGGGTGTGTCACGACAATGCTGTTTTACCAGCACAGACACACTCGGTGAGGCCGGTTCTGACTGTCACACCCACACGTCTACAAGAAACATGATGCCGAGCAGCAGAACAAAGGAAAGTTTGGAAAGGAAAAGCGGAAGAAAGTTCCTCTGCTGTAAAATCAACACAAAGACACACAAGGCAGTTGTTCAGTAAAGTGCAGGAATGGAAACCCAGTTCCTGCCAGCTTGTGTGTGTTTACAAGTCACGTTTTTTTTTCATTCTCGTACAGTTGAATGATATGAAATTTGTTTTGTGCATGTCACCATCGCTGCAGCAGCTTGGACTTGGAGAACACCACCCTAACTTATATGAGACTTACCACGAGCGAGAAAAGGGAGCCTATACCATATCCTATCTTCTAAGCATGATTAATGACTGCCAACTGTCATGTATGCATCAAGAACAGAGCCATACATCATGCAATAACTACAGCTGGCAAATACTGACAAGTACACCGGAGCCATGGCACAGCGTAGACCTAATAGCATGTTTCAGTGTTCAAGCTATTTTGATTTAATACTCAAGTACACATGTGGTAAAAAAAACAAAAAGTGTACAATTTTGCCAAAATAGAAAGCCACAAAAAAGTATGTGTGTGCATGCATGTATATATACACACTCAGAGACACACACACCTCTATTCTAGTGTAATCCGTCATCTTGCCTATGGTTTTAATTCCTGTTAACTGCATGGCTGCATGCCGCTGCATCGTTCATTCTAATGGAATTGAATAACAGAGCTGCTTGGCTGCACTTGCACAGGCCTGCTTTAATTGGAATGAATGTTTTTTTTTTTTTTTTTTTTTTTTTTTTTAATTCAATAAAAAAATATTCAGGCCAATTTTTATGAGCTTAAATGTGTGGCTCAAGTATTAGTTTTCCTCTCTCAGCAGCTATGTAAAATATAGACAGTATGTAAATGGACAAATGTCCTATGACACTGTATTGAATGGTAATGAAGAATATAGCTGCTTACTGCTTAGCATAAGAAGTGTAATGCAGTATTAAGAACCACATATATACACATGCATTGGTATGATATGATCTTACATGTATTCATATTTTTTGAAATAAACAAGAGCTACTATGGTTGACATTACATTAATAAATAGTAAGTAAGTAAATTATATTACAGTGGTGAATTTCTGCAATAAAAGCAATTCAAACCCAGAGGACAAAACTAAATTAACTAAATGACCAAATAGGTCATTTGTCCCCACCCTTGGATAAGACATGTAAGACGACCTTCGTCTTCATGGTAACAACAATGAACACACGGTTAAGGCTATGAAGTTAAGATCGTATGGCGAAAGAACGTTGACTATCAGGTTCATGGAGGAAATGAGCAACTGTCTGTCTCCTCAGTTTTTTTTTGCACAGCAGTCCACAATTTTGAAGTGAAGCTCAAATCCTCTGAGCTACCATTTTCATACTCATGCTCAAATTTTGCTTCTGAATGACCGGATTCATTGCTTAGTACAAAAATATATTCTCTATCATCCCTTATTTATAGGGTAATAAATCCCCATAGGCCTGTACCGTGTTGGTTAAGGTGCAGACTAAGTTCATAGTCTCTCTCTCCTCATATAAACACAGAAAGTCTTTAATGGCCAAATGACAAGGAGACGAGAAAGCTTAGCTGGGGATGGAGGCTGCAAGTTAGCCTCAGCTGGATGCCCTATATACATTACATCAGCAGTGCTGATTTTGTGTTTGTAAGAATGTTTATCTGCATGGTCCCTGTTAGGAAAAAAATTAAATATATGTGTAGTTACACTTCTGAGGAGGTCCATGTCAGCTACAGAGAATATGTACTTAGCAACCCAGGTCCAGCCCAAACCTTAAACATGAAATATAAATGAAGGTATAAGATCTCTGCTGGACTAGAGGCTGAATGAACACCGGAAACAGACAACAACACCTGTCTGTGAACACTGGACTAAAACCACCAAAAACTCCAGGGCACTGGGAAAGAGGTTACAGGTCATCGATGGCGTACAGTCTCTGGTGTCGCCACATACCAGAAGTCCTGTACTTAAGTAATGACGACAGATGAGAAAACTCTATTCACTGCCATGCTGGTGTAGCACCTGAAAACCTCAGAGAAAGTTTTGACTTCAAATTTATTGAATATTCAATTTAAAGTCTAAAATATATTAATTTATCTGTGGAATACAACATAACTTTGATCTTATTTGGCCTTTAATGCTTCTCACAGTAGCACTGTTGCTTTCATAACTGTGGTGTAATCCACTGATGCCTGATGACCTGATGCTTGAGCAGGAAACACGATTTGTTTATTCCTTCCCTCTGCATGGGTTGCTTGCCCAGTCTCATCACTGTATATGTACACAGAGCACTCAATACTCATCAGTACACACAGTGACAACTTAGGGGCCAGATTAGTGCATGTGCAATATCCACCCTCCACCAAAGTGAATTAATTGTCTAATGGCTTTAAATTGATTAGGCATGTCTCAGGTTTGAGTTGCAAATCTCCCTCTAATCCAGGTATTTCCCTCTTAGGATAAGCACGGGATTGCTTTAATTAGCAACATGGCCATGTGTGTTGGGTACAGTAACATGGCAGCGAACACCTGGAGCTGAAGTTACAGTGTATTTGGGTGATAAGGGCTTTCTTCGGTGGTGCATTTAGCCACTTGCTCAAACACACTCAGATAATGCCACAGCAGAAAATGCTAAGCTGGCAGAAAATAACAAAAATCAATTTGCCCAGGAGGTGCTATAAGCAGTGAACAATTACAAAAATGAGAGTGTTAGAGCTTTGGTGTCTTAGCTTTGGGGTTTCCTTGTTCTAATATATATTTGCTGTACCCTAAAGTAAGAAATGTAGCTTCTAACTATAGACTTCCACACACAGAGCTTTATGGAGTTATGGATTTCTGTTTACCCATGTGTATTGCTTGTTTGTCTATGTCAGTTGTTTTTTCTCCTACAGTTGCAACTGTTTAGTCTATAATTAGTCTATAATTAAAAATTCTGTTACTTACTTTTATCAAAGTAGAATTTTTTTAAATCAGTGTGTCTAAACGTTGATGCTGCCCTGCTAAGAGTTTTACAGTCTGCTGATACATAACACCTGTACCTGTAACATAAAGCGTAACCATTGTCATGGGTTATGTTTTATCTCCCCTGATCTCAGCCCAGTTTGGGGACGGGGTCCTGGAACTACATGGGCATGCAACACACATTACAGGAGAATCACTTAAAAGATGAAACTAGATTATAGATAAGGACTCCAGTTCCCTCAGCGGGGGCACGCCACAAAACTATGAAATGGTCCAAAGCATTGTCTGTCCAACTCCATTTTACTTTCCTTACAGTGCACAAGAATGGTATAGTGGGGTCTAATGAAGCCTATTCAATGATGTATAAATAAATTCTTACATTCAAGTAACATTCCTGCCATGTTGTTTGTTACTGTCTTGTTACACATTGTCATCTTCTCTGTTTCTCCATTTTCTCAGTGGGAATGTCCAGCTCCCTATAAACTGCTCTACTGAAGGCTTATAGAGGGTGTGGACAACAGCGTCTCCTCCAACATGTAAAAAGCTGCACCAGCTGCTTCTCCTCACGTGCCACTGACAAGCTACACCCACTGGGTGTAGTGCTCAGAGCTTCACAACATGTCTATTAAATCCCATTCCCCTCAGCTTAAACACCCATTCGAACCAGGAGGAGTTGTGGTGACAGGCACGTGATCCCTCACTGACTTCCCACCCATTTAAAATGGGGCAACCAGCCAGGCCCATCACAAGCTTGACCTTTTATCCAAATAAAGACTTGTTGAAATGTTTGGAAAAGGCAAAGTTGGCTGAGGTAGGTTGGACTTCTGTCAGTCACAGTGGTGAGTCATATAGACAGTAAGACAGTTGGGGTGAAATCAGAAAGTTAGCTATGTGGTCATGGTTTGTCACACTATCCTAAATAATCTTTCTGTCATCTGGTGATCACCAACAAGATCTTTATGGGCCTTTATGCAACACTCCACTTACCTGTGGTGAAACTCAAATTCCCTGGACTTATTCTTTATGCATGCCGGTGATTTTTTGTGTTGGCTACACCATCAGAAACACTTGAAAAAAGAGTAACACTGTAAGCGTAAAGTTTCTGGTAAAGGATATTTGGACTCAGGAACAGAAAGTCTAAATTCAGAGAAGTCAGCAAAAGACAGGAAGTCACTGGAAACAACCCCAAAAGGAGAGCATGGAATTAGCAACCTGCAAGAACAGAGGCTGGTGTATGTCAGCTACAATCAGGCAAGGAACAAGTGCTGGTTAGCAAGTATATATACCAGGGCTCTGGTGCAGGAATTGGGAACAGGTCTGCAGGCAGGTTAGGATTATATCACTGTGGGGTGAGGCAGGAACTGACTGAGGACTATTGCTGAACAGGCAGGGAATTGTAAGGCCAACATCACAAATAGAGGGGCAGGCAGTTGCAAATACCAATTTCCAGTTGAAGAATTTGATGTTGAAATTACAACACGAAGTTTTCTTTGAAATCAGATGACTAATTACTTTGCTGAAGAAACCCAAAGACAAGTTGAACTCAGCATGACTGTATGTGGTAGTAACAAAGTTTAGCTTTCCCATTGTTTTAAACTGTGTGACTACTGTATCCAATAATGGACATACTCATTAAAGAGCTATTTCAGACAAATGCATTTCCAATCAGAAACGAAACACCCTATTCATGAAAGGAAAAACATCAACTCAACAACCAGCTTGTGTAAATTATAAACAGATTTTGCGCTGAAGTGTGTATTCCTTGTAATATCACAATGGGAAATTGCCAGTGCAATCATATAAAAACAACTCATTGAGAAAACCCTTGCCCTGAGCAAAAAAACACAGCAGTTGGTCTCCAATATGTGAATGACAAATGAATATCACTCAGTGGGTCAGATGGTGTAGACACACTCCATGCTCTGTGCTAATCAGGCCAACCTACAGACCTCACATACCATCAGGACATCCTCAGGGGGAAATTAGTACTTTCCACTTTGCTAAACGAGTATACTTTCCTCCCTGGGTGAATGCATTGTTTGTTACATGGGCAATTTCTTTATGTAAATTGTACTTCAATGGGTTACATACAAATTATAAGTAAAACATTCAGTTTCATACTGATTATGAATAGCAAACTAGGTGCATTTATGCACATTTTTTTCAGGGTGAGGCACTAAAGGCAGAAATAAGCCCTATATATATATATATACTATAATTTATTCATTAGTTCAAGGTAAAACTGAAGGATTTTTTCTCTTTTTTTTCAGAGCGTAAGTTAGCTACCTGAAAAATGTTGAACAAGGATCTCAGTTGTGACCCTGACTTGTTTTTCATCATGTCAGCTGCTAGCTAAATTTGGTATCTACACCAGTGTGTCTGTTTAAACTTGGAAGTTCACCAAGGCTAACTAGCTAAAGTAGCTACAGTATGTTAGTGGAATGGCAGATTGTGCTTCCAGTGGATCTCATCATTTTTTCCCCCTGGTCTTGTCATTGTCTTTTTAGCTGGATTATAAGTGTTTGTTAGCTCTGACAGCTATGCGATCTGGTAACATTACTTCATGTAAATTCAAAATAACATAAAAACAAAGTTCTACAAAAAGGCCATTTAGCAGCATTGCTATAAATGTGAAATTGCTTTGTATTTAAATTGCAAAAAGACTCCCAAACCTTTTGGAACCAAAGGCCAAACACAGAAAAATGCAGACAAAAAGGAGTGGTAAAAAGCAAAACACAATCTGCACAGCACACGTACTAACATGTGCTGTAGCTAGGCTGTCAATTGGTATTCAGTCTGACCTCTTTCTGCTGTGGTTGTATACTTAATTATTGAGTCCTCCCACGTGCAGTGCTTATTTCATTTTGTCTGTTTTGCCTCTTTATTTTTCTGCTAAGTCTCTGCCGATAGAGGTCCACATCATTTAATGAAATTAGAACTGGCTCCATAGCAGCTCCGCTTACTGGAAATGTCTGTAGAGTTACAACTACACGATATGTGCTGTACTCTCAGACTGAAATATCTGATCAACTGTGATAACAACTATGATAGTGCAGTAGCACGCTCTTAGTGGGCTTCTCACTCTGAACTGAACTGACCCAGCACAGAAGAATGTGGGTTGAAAATTGTGACTGACAAGACATAGCACAAAAAAACAAAAAACAAAAAAAACAACAGATCAAGATTGGGGTTCAGAGCTGAATGAGGCTCAGACCCTGACTCTGGGGTTATATCAGTTTTATTAGATACTCACAGGAGTTTTGGGCTGAATTTGTGAAAAATTGCTGAGTTGAGTGTTTAACTGTGAAAAATCAGAATATTAGAAAACAACTTGTCTTTGCAGTCTGGAAGGAGGTGTATGGTCTCATGATGTGAGTATTTCTAAAATCCTGACTACGGCCCTGGCTACAATAAAATACTGATAAAGCAGTTCTTTCCAAACCGTGCATAAATTCTCTCCTTCCAAAGCCACGGGAACACGTCACATGTTACTTCATTTGTTTTATTTCCTGCTGTGTCAGGTGTTTGGAGACAGAAAGATTGAAAACCAAATGCTATTCATGCTGGAATCACGTTCATCACACACACACTTTATCTGCATCAGAAGATTCTTTTATCGTTATTTCCATTTTTTTTTCTGTCTGTTTCTTACTGTTTTGTCTTTTCCACTGATTTTCTGATGTTTAACTTTCTCTAGGTGGCACTCTTTTCTCTGCCTGGTCAGCCACAGTGGCTTTAGTTGATCATAGCACTATTTAAAAAATGAATCAGTTTTTTTTTTTCTTGTAAGGAGCTATTAGGGTCTGAAAGTTTCTTGTTCTGGTGGTTGAATCCCTCCTGAATTGCCTCTAGGAGGAAATCAGGCCTTATTTGTACCTCTGAACATTACTGCAGTAGCAGAAGAAATGGTCCTGTGGGTTTAACATGTACTTCTGCATTTAGTCTTTGAGAGAAGGATGAGGAGGTGTATAGAGTAGTGAGGTGGCAAAACAAACAGCTCGTCCGCAGTGGTCAGCTTATCAGGTTGCTTCATATCTCTGTATCACCCTCTCGCTGAGTATTGAGCCAGGGAAATGTGGCTCAGCGATCAACCAACCCGCTCCATTGATTAACAGCGTTTTCTCATTCCCAGCCAAGAAATTGGCTTCCCCCAACATGCGTCGTTTGTTTGAGGAGAAACAAGGACCGGTGCCATGTGTTTGTGTGCTTATGCTACGTTTGCTCTGAGGAGAGGGTACACTTCCAGCTGAGCCACTCTGCATTTAAAACTAGCAGCCAAATGCTTCTCATATGGAGAGGGGCTCGAAAAAAAATCCCTTCTCAGTTTGAATGCAAGTATCTCAGTGTTCGCCTGCTGGGCCTGATCTTCCTATTGGCTCAATATTTTGGCCCCTGTTGTACCCTAAAGTAAACCATTTTGTACACCCTCCACTCCTTCCTCTAGGCATTTATCCCCCCATCACCTCTTCTCATCACACATACTGTACACTTTTGGATTTTTGGATCCCAGTGGGTGTGCGGACTGTTCAAACATCCTGACTCAGAGATTTAAAATGTCATTTAAAACCCATTGAATGCTGTTAAGGCTTGTTTTATTTTTCCAGTGTTAGACTACAAGGTCAGTTTGCACCAACAGCTGATGAGCGATCAATAGGAGATTTGAATTTAAAGAGCTGTGGCCCCGGGGCGGTCAGTCGCCGGTGCATGGTGTTACCACAGGGGGGGCTAAGCCCAAGGGCTCGACAGAGACCTATATCCTTCTACAGGCCCTCCACCCCCACCTCCCCAAGCTTGGTTAACACTCAAGACCATGATTAATTCATGGTGGATTACAGTCTGGAGGCAGGGGAGAAAACTAGGATGCCATACAGTCCTAACCGCACGAAGAGGGTTAGGGAGATAAAGGTTCCTCCAGATTCGTGCCACAATCCCACAGCCCGACTCATTTCCCTACAAGTATGAATAATTTTTTCATCCGTCCTGCAAAAGATCCCGCCTCAGTGTTTGTCCTTCTTGATTATTATTACGGCCATGGTCACCGAAATAAGTTAGGAGAAGTCCCTCCCAGCCGTCAGACCGCACCGCGAGAACAGTAAGCTGCAGGGAATAATAATGTAGGAGCGGGCTAATAAAAGCATAACAAGCAGGATAGCCGTGGTCACGGCAATTTCATCATTGTCCTTCACAGCTGCACAGCTAACTGCTTATGATTAGTTGACGAGCTCGAGTAACTGAATGGATGAATTTGAGGCCTAAGCCGGTGTGGATGGGAAAAGAGGTGGCATCAGCATAAATTCGCTCCCCCTTGTGTCGGCCACAGCGAGCCAGTCCACGAAACGTCTTCTCCATGGCCGGGAGAAAAATCAACCAAATTTTTTTTCAAACCCTTATTCTATTTGTCTATGAATTGTTGTAGAAGTCTCCAGGATCGAGTGCAATGCTGCAGCATGGAAATTAAAAAAAGAAAACTCTTTGTTGACAGTTTACGATTAGCATCTCATAAGCAGCTCGTTCCTACACCTCGGCTAAAAGCTTTTAAGTTCTCACTCTGTCTCCTGTTTTTTTTTTTTTTTTTTTTTTTTGTCTTTCCGTGTCTTTTCATCACTTTCCACCAACTGCTGTTTCAATTTCACTCGGTGGTTTTGAATCCCATTAATCAGAATTAACAAATGTTTACCTGTCACCGTGTCTGCAAAGGCCAATTATTTCACACTCCGAGTGAATGGAAAATTAGACATGTAGACAAAAAGCGTTCATTATGAAAGGAGTGACACTGGCCTGATAAGTACCTCACGGAGAGCCCCGTGATGTACGGCTGCGCTGACACTGAGTGATACATAATGCGCTGTAATGTAAGGGTATACTGTATAGAAATAGCTGTGCCAAAGAAAATGTGTTAAAAAAATTCATAAGCATATTTTCTAGTTTTATTAGAAACACATTTTTGTCAACATGTTGTATTTATACAGTGAATGGTCTAATATGCACTGGAGGTCACATAAGCTTAGGTTTATTGGAACATTAAAAGACATATCATGAGGGCTTGATATTCAAAGAGATGTAGCAGCTACTAGCTGCATATTTGACCATCAATTTTTAATAGTTTGGATTTTTCTTCTTTGAAGACACAAAAATAAAACCTGTCTAAGTATGTTATATTAACAATTTTATGAATGTATCGTCAGCAGACTAAAAAATTAAGAAGTCAATTACTCCTTTTAACACTTACATTTTGTCTCAACACATTCTGCAGATAATGGTGCAAAGCACTTTAACAGTATTTGTGCTATTTTTTTCTTTTTTTTTTAATTTGGCAAATGTCTACTTATTGTTTTTATTCTTTTTTTTTAAGCTTTTTTGTAAACAACATCTTGTACAAACTAGCACAGTGAACCACAACCCCAGCAAATGTGTTTTTATCTCCATACAATATAAATGAAATCAATACAAAAGTTTGGTTGGTTGCTTGGAACATTTTTATATGGATCAAGAGGTTCTAAAACATGGTTTTTCGAGACTTCTGGACTCCTGAATTAAATAGGTTACGTAAACAGTTGACTGTTCTAAGTCCCATATTTAGAACCCCAGTAGAAGATTTTTAGAAGGTAGACTTCATTTTCAACATTTCAAGTTCACTTCCATTTTAAATAAAGGGTTTGCAATCCAGAGAGGGTTTTACTGTTTGCCTTTTGAAGGCGGCCTTCTTCAGATTTGGTGGAAATTATGAAATCAAGAAAAGAAAAAAAAGAGGAAACAGTCCAGATGGAGGAAAAATTGTCGTTTCCTCTGGCCCGAAACGTAGTGTCAAAAAGGTTAAGTGTTAATATGGCAGAGCCTTGAGAGGCAAAGAGGTCTGAGGAGCTTCTGAATAAATACAAGGGACATGTCTAGTGCCTCGAACGTAGTCTGAATGCTGCTCAGCCTTCCTACGGTGCCAGGTCAGCACACAACCAATCCTCAGCCCCTTTATTCTCTCTCTGTAAAGCTATTGAAGTCTTTGACAGTAGCTAATGATGTTTTCGTGTTCGGAACATACTATAGGAGATTTCAGAAGGGTTGTTTTCTACCCCACCTTTGAGTGTTAGGGGGTTTGGTTGTTATGCTGGGCCACTGACAGGACTCAGTAGGGGTGACAGGGTGCCCCAGGTGCCCAAAGAAAGGGGGGCAAATAGGGGCAAGTTCAGCAGTCTCGCACTTTTTTTTTTTTTGGTTTGTTTTTTTGATTTTTGATTTTTTTTTTTTTTTTTTTCTTGTTGTAAGTCCAGTTTTGGATGCAGGGAGTGGGCAAAAGAAGCAATTGAAACACCCAAACACAATACTGAAGACAATGTTTTTGAGCATAATTTTTATGCCAGATACGCTTTCCCCACAAAGAAGATCAACAAATCATGTGGGAAAATAAATAAATAAATATGAAAACACCAAAAAGAAAAAAAAAAAAAAAAAAAAAGATTCAATGGTGTTGCCCTAACCCTGTTGATATCCATGTCCCTGTTCTCGATTCCAGCCCCCAACACCACCAAACCTCACCACCCTCCATTACCGAATCTCTGGCCAGTAAAGTCTGCTCGGTCAAAGAGCTACCACACAGTGCCCTCATTCATTTCCGAGGGCGGGTGGGACAGGTGGTTGTTGTATCCGCTGCCGTTCAGTGACAGTGAGGTAAAGGGCGGACTAGGGCCGAACACCTCCGAGGAGATGCTGTGCAGGGGCCCAGGGATTCCGGGCTCTGGGCTGGGAGAGTCCCCTGGGTGGTGGGACATGATATCGGAGAAGCGCTGCACCTCGCTAGAGGGGTGGTGGCCCGGCAGGGGGTGGTCCATACCTCCGAGGGGGGTGCCCGTGGGGCCCGAGGAGGGCACGAAGGGGAGATCAACTGGGGTCTGGGCCTGCGACGACGGAGGCCCCTGAGGGAAGAAGTCATAATTCCCTCCCGGGCCGTAGTATTCACTTTGATAATCTGTAGATCCAAGAGAAGAAGAAGAAGGGGGGGAAAAAATCAGCGTTCGCTCTGAGAACAATGGGTGTGCAGAAATAATTCCAGAGACGTTGAGGAATTCATTGAATATACATAGCTTGATTTGTATTAGTGAGGGAGAAAGACCCTTGCCGTGCTACATTAGTCACAGAGCACGTTACACTTAAATCAAAACTGCAATTGGGTGGGGAGAACAACGTGGCCACAAAATTAATTAAAGTGGGGGCCATTTCATCAGCGATTCTACCTACTGAGACCGATTTTTTTTTTTTTTTTTTAAGTTCAGCAGAATATTATTAGACTTTTTGCTTCAGCAGAAAAGACAAAGGCCTGAACACAAATGAAATTCTCTGAAAATTATCAGATATTTCAAAGCACTTGAAGGAAGAGCGTGGTATCAAATCACTCAGATGTGAACTCATTTCACTTAAACTTCACTCAGTGCCCACTGATTTCCAAAAGGCTGTGGATGAGGTGACCTGAACTGAATAATATATATCACTTTTGACTTTGTTTTAAAAAACACAAGAACCTTAGGGCTGAGTATAATCACTGCAGCCTGTTTTATTTTAAAGAAATAAAAAGCTAAATAAAATGGCCTTATTTCTTGTTCAGCACTTTGGCTGATGGGGTGTAGATAAGATAAAATAGCAGGGAGAGACAGATAAATAGAAAACAAATGAAATGGAGGAAATACAGGACCATACAAATAAGAATTTAAAAAATATTTTAGATAAAATGTCTGACTGAAACTAAAGAGATTAAATCAGGAGAATAAAACAATTATAGAAAATAAGAATTATACCAAACCTCGTTTTGACATTAACAAAAAAAGGGAAAATATAGGTGGACATTATTTTTATTACTATTTTTTTCTTTGACAAAACTAGCTTAACTTTGACCATACCTCCATAGTAGGAGAAGGGCCCGTTGGGGATGAGCTCGCCGGGCTCCAGCCGGTCCACCAGCGTCCTCATCCGCCTCGGGCTCCGGAAAAACGCGTGCCTCCGGGCGCCCAGCGCGCTCAGCTGCTTCATGCGTCTCTCTTTGGAACGTCGGTTCTGGAACCAGACCTGGACACACAAACACACACACACACATTTATTTATATCGGTCACCTCGTGTTACTCAGCAAAGATGCAATAGGCTGTTGACGCCATTTTGATTGCACGTCAGTATTCTTTACGGGAGGAGGGAGGAGAAGCAGAACCAGAGATGATGGAGACGGGGCTGAGGGCCGCTGCGCTGTGAATTTCAGGTGGAGGAAATGTGCGAATACACATAAAAACAAACTAACGCAAACAAACAAATAAATTGGCACGCCGTTATTTTTGTGAATATGTAAATAGACCTCACTGTGTACATCCACCACCACCACCACGCCCCGTTCAAAAGGAAGTGTAATTAGATGTCATATGTATTTACCTTGGCGCTTGCACCACAGTGGCTTCTTTCTGGAGTAAATAACCGCGTTGTGTGTGTGTTTTGCGGCGTGCGTGATGAGCCTTAAATCCGCAAGAGTCTGCGGTGGAGACGACTGCGCCCCAATTATCTTTACAGGAGCGGGAGTCACATCTAACCTCCCTAATGGTCTTTTAACCCTCCATTTACTCCGACTGAAGGCTACAGCAGCGGGGGCTTAAAATCTCCAATTAATACTTAATAGGAGGGTTGTTACCAATATATTACCAGGCTCTTGGAGGTTATCATTTCCTAATCTATAGGCCGGCTTCCTTTAATTACGCCCTTCCCTTTTTCCCCCTCGTGCTCATACATATTAGATACCCCTATGTCCTCGCGCTCACTTTATCGCTATTAATCTGTTATTCTGAACCTTTTTTACCTTTGATCTGCCCCGAAATCTCATCCACACTATGACGCTCTACTTAAAAAGAAAAGGAAAACCCACATTCATGGAAAGCTGTTAGTAAAAATAAAATAAAATAAAATAAATACTGGACAGTTCTAATTTCGAATGATTTTCTGGGAGTAAATTTCTTATAATTCCGGAATAATATGTGTTATAGGTTAATCTATCATTTACAATAATTCCATACCAATAATTTGGCGCGCCACAAAAAATAAGCACTCGCCAAAAGAAAAAGAAATAGAATTGACCGTAAAACAACATCAATAATAATAATAATAATAATAATAATAATAATAATAATAATAATAGTAATGTGTTGTCAGTTGTCTGTGTTGGTCTTTGCTCCTTGTTTAACTTAACGCGGCCCTCTCCTAATGTAGAGTTGTGAGGAAACAGTCTGAAGACCCTTGAAACAGATTTCTGCCTTTCCACTTGGCTAGAAATGCTCACAGCATGGCTAAATGTGGTCGCAAAACGTGATGGCAGCACTGTGCCAGGACTCCCAGCGCTCCCAGCAGCCCGGCGCCAGTTGGCGGCTTTGCCCCGTCCTGCGCGCCAAGAATCAAAAATACCCATATAAATTACCCGTTTCCAAATCAACCTCCGTCGGTCGGCCAATCTTTGGCTTAATGAATTCAATGTGACTGCGCAGTTTGAAGAGAAGAGGCCTCCTTTAAAGAGGGGTGAAAGATGTGAGACGCGGGGGAGGGTTGGGGGGAGGTGGGGGGTGGAGCCTCTCTGATGGGATGAGGCCTGCACGGTCATGGCAGGTCTGGCAGATTGGCAGGGACATTTTTTTTTTTTCCATAAAATATAAGCTGTTACATCACACCTTTTAATGGGTGCGTAGCACCCTATAAAATAAAATAAAAAAAAAAAGGCGCGAGCCCACCTCCTCAACCTGTGGGTGTCCCTTGAATTTGATTTCCATAATACTCGAGACCATCTCAGACACAACCACAAGACCCCCCGGTTTGATGATTTACTACTGAACCATATATCACTGTGATTTCTGTTGAGGGGGGCCACAGTCTGAGAAACACCTTGCTAATAAATATGGGCCATTAGATATATATATATATGTATTTAGTGGTTCATTCATTCGTTCATAGTAAAATAAAAGCGAATCCAGCTGAACGCTCTAGACCAGGTGCAGGATCTCTGGGAGTTTTCAGAGCCCAGCTTGGATGCGCTAAAAGTCGAGGTTCCTTTACCTGGATGACCCTCATGTTGAGGCCGGTCTCCTGGGCCAGCTGCTCCCTGATGTGTCTGGTGGGTTTCGGGGTCGCGGCGAACGCCGCTTTCAGCGTCTCGAGCTGCTTGGCCTTGATGGTGGTTCGCGGGCCGCGCCGCTTCCCTCCGAGGTTCTGGTCGTCGTTCTCGTTATTAACCGTTTCCTTGTCGGACAGGGCGGCTATCTCCGTGTCCTTTAGGACCACGTCGTCCTGTAGCTGGTCTTGAGAGTCCGGTGATAAACTGGGGTCGCTGCATGCCGTTACTACAGAGATGACATGTGGACATTAGAATAACCAGAGAAGCATGGGAATGATTTCATCCTGTCTGTTTCTCACTGTGGACTCAGTCAGCAGTGATATGCACTGGTCAATTAAAGGTGGCTGAACTATGACCTGAAGCCGCTGATGCAAAGTACCAACATTAATAAAAACAAACGATATTTTCTGAAAGGTTCATTTAGGTTTTCTACCTTAAAACAGCACGTGTGCAGGTTTAAAGGCGGGAACATTCGTTTTACAGATAAAAGCAGATTATTTTATGTTCTTTCCCTCAGCTGAAAGACTTGAATACATAGGACAACAATAATAAAAAATCATCATGACTGATTATGGAACAAACCACATACCATATTTACATTAGAGGCCCAGATACAGCTCATCATCTTAACTGAGGTCAGAGAAAATAAACGGGCTGAGGTGAAAATGTTAGAGTTTACATTTGGGAGCAGAATAATCAATAAACAATGCACTATGTTTTTTTTTTTTTTTTTTTTTTCTTTTTCCCTCTCTCTTTCTCTCTCTCTCTCTCTCTCTGAATGCCGTCTAAGTCCTGGTCATGGAAATGATGAAGCCACTGCGGGGCTGAACACATCACATCCATCACAATTTATTCCGCCTTGTGCTCACACAAACACACAAACACACACACACACACACACATACAAACACATACATACACTCTTAGGGCTTCTGTCTTACCTGAGAGGAGGTTGGTGTCTTTTACATTGGTGTTGCTTATATAATCGTCTTTGCAAACGAATTTATTCTCGTCTATGATGTAGAGCTCCTCGCCGGTGGAGAGCTGCTTATTGCACATCATGCAGGTGAAGCAGTTGAGGTGAAACACTTTGCTCCGGGCCCTCCGGACCAGGTCGTTCGGAGAGATGCCCTGCGAACAACCGCCACACTTTGTGCCAAACCGCCTGCAGGAGGAAAATGTGCCGAGGATTATTATTGTTAGAAAATAATAATAATAATATTTTTTAGCCAAACAAAAATCATTTTTTAAGCGTTTAAAATAAATAAATGAATAAATAAATAAATAAAAGCTCCGGTTAGGTTTGGTGATGAGGCGGAGATGGTGGAGAACAGAACATGGACGTCGCCTAACATCTGAAAACGTTGTTGACTTGAATCAGTGTCTCTTAGAGTCACACTTTTTTTTTTTTTTCCTTTTGTGTGAGAAAAAATAAATAAAGAATTTATAATGAAGTCTAGACATTGAAGTCACACTAAATTATTACTGATCCTTCACTGGACTCTTTGAAAATCTGGGCTCTAAAGTTAAATCGTTAAAAAAAAAAACGAAAAAAAAAAAAAAAAAAACAGCTTCATGTCAAACTTTTTGGACCTTGTGCTTTTTCCTAAACCACAATCCACACTGGCATTCTGGATGATAATAACAACAACAACAGCAACAACAATAATATAATAATAATAATAATAATAATAATAATAATAATAATAATAATAATAATAATAATAATAATAATGATAATAATAAGAATTGTTTAAGATATATTATTCAGTATTTTACTGTTTAGTCCTTTTGGGAAAAGGACGTTTCTAAATATTTTAATTGTTAAAGAAAATGTAATAATGTCGCGCAGGGTGTATGTTTTATATAATTCTTTTTTTGAAAATGATTTTAAAGATAAAAACACGATGTCCTTCCTCCAGAGGCTTTTTCAGAACTATGCAATGACTGGTTAATGTTTCATTTAAGTTTTATCTCTACATTTTCTACAGTTTCTAGATTTTTTTTTTTTTTTTTTTTTTTTTTTTGCCTTCTCTGAGAGACTGTAAAACATCTTTCAAACGGTGAAATTCAGTCAGGACTCGGCTTCTTTTAATTCTCTGACACCGCACGTTTGTTTTAGAATAATAAATCCGAGCCCTGCCATTGACTTCACCGTTAAACAATGTGTATTGAGTGGTGTGCACCGCTTGTTGACTGCACGTCTGTGATTACATTGTCTGCGGACTTGATCTTTTCAACTAGTTTACTATTCAAATCCACTTATCACGTCCTCCTGCAGTCGGACTGAGCAAACACACCGGGCAGCGGCTCCTCTGGCCGGGGTTTGATCCTGTGCGCTCCCCCGGCTGCCTACACCACGCTGTAAAAAAAAAAACGAAAAAAAAAAAAGAAAGAAAAACACCCCAAGTGTGATTTCCTCGATTTCCTAACAACCCGCCCTCTCTTCCCGCTGAGAGCGAGCTGCACACGCGTTTAATGTTGCTGCCTCTCTTTTGTTGTTGTTTTGCATAAGAATTCAAATTAACAAGCTTTTAATTACTCGCTCTTAATCAAAGCTTATCGCCTCCACGTCCTCGTTCACGCCTACAGGCACGGACCGGTCGGTCTGTTCATTTATTTAGAGAAGAAATAAATAAACAAACAAATAAAACAGAGGCTCCGAGTTCATTGTAAATACCTGTAATCCTGAGGGTGCGGTACAGGTGCTGCCAGATTTTTTTTATTTTGAATTTATTCTGATTATTGGGTTTCCTCTTTTATGCTTTCGTTGTTGTTGTTTTAAGAATGTAATAGTTTTATTTTAAGTTTGTCTGAGGAAGACGGAGGCAGCCTGAATTTATCAGCATTTCTTATAAATACAACTAATTTAAAAGTTGTAAATAATATTGAGGATGCTTCAGCTTGATCTGCACCAGATCTGCAGAAGACTGAACATATATATTTAGTTTACTTTATTTTTTTTAAGTTTGTAGTGTTTCCAGCTATTTTTATGACGCGCCATCTCCATATTTGCTCCTATTTTATTCTATTTAACTGTCTTTATATAATTTCCTACAGGCACATGTGCATGTTCACCTGCTACTTTTACTTTTACTCCTGACATTCAACCCAGACACATACATGAACAGAACCAGAACAGAACAGTTTCTCTGTCACCTTCCCCGAGCTTACCTAAAGAAATCATTTTTGCAGTACAGTCTTCCCTCTCGTGAAAAGCATTTCTCAGTTAAATTGCATTTGCACTCGCAGCACTGCACGCATTTGACGTGCCAGGCTCTGTCCAGCACGTTGAGCAGAAAGCGGTCCAGGATAGGCCTCTCGCAGCCGGCGCAGTGGACCATGGCTTTGGCTGGGCTACAACCCCACAGATGAAGCACGCACACACACACACACACACACAAACAAAATCAACAGCACAGGCCGAACATTGACCGAGTATCTGCTCTCTCTCCCTCCCTGATTCCGCCTGGAGCTCCCGGGTCAATGTGGCGCGGAGAAGCCAGTCGATCAGGTGTCACCACAGATTTCTCCCTGGATGCGTTAATAATAGTAATAAAATAAAAAAAGGTTCAGCGTCCCAAAAGAAAAGAAAAAAAGGAAAAGAAAAAAAAAAGAAAACAGACAGGAATGGATGGCGGCAGCGTCCTCTCTCCCGCAGGTGGAAAAGCCAAAAGGAAAACAAATAAATAAATAAATCAGTCCTTTTATTGCATCCGGAGCAAAAAAGAAACGCGCGATTCAGCCAAAAATGTAGCTTTCAGCATAGGAAGCTGCAGATCGGGCTCAGACGAGAGGACCGGAGCCACTTTGGTTGTCCCGGCGCTCTTGGAAGTGACGCATCGGCCGAGAAGAAGAGCGTCGTGTGCCAGTCACTTGCTGGAAGAGGCGTCTAATAAAATGCTTTAAGGGCAGAGCTGTCACACAACAAGACGCGCACGCCTATAAATAATTCAGTGTACTTTGACATGGCAGCGTATCCACGGTTCACAACCCGGCGAGGAACAAAATCACACACCCAAAAGATTTTTTCTTCTTTAAAAAGAAAAAGTGTTTTCCCCTCTCGGTCTGTCCGATGATCCTGGATGTTCAGCTTGTGGTGGCGGGAGATGCTGGTATGCGCTGGCGGCCCCGGTGGTAGTCAGTGTGTATGCTGGGATGCCCTCAGTCTCCAGTACCGTGCGTATGCTGGGATGCGCTGGGTCTCCAGTACACTGTCTTGCTCCTAAAGCTTCCAGCCCAGCCTTATTCCCAGCCTCCTGACGTCAGGCCGCGGCCCGACCAATCAGCGCCGCACCATGCCAGCAACCATCAAGCCGCCCCATCATAACCCAGCGAGGGCTCTGCCTGCTATTTATGCCGCACACTCAAGACACCAATTGTCAAGAATTTCCCTGCAAACTGTCATATGTAAGTGAATGTGTTTGGAGGAAGCAGCCTCGGCGGAGGGCGAGCAGCGCGGAGGGAGAGATGCCACTTTTCAGCTGCTGAGCAAATTGTCTTCTGGGCATGAGGGGGACATGAAGGAGGAATCTGAGCAGGTAGATACAGTGGCGTCTTCAGGATGAAGAAGCTGGTGGTGGTGGTGGTGGGGGGTGGGGGGGCGCGTATCGCATGGCGCGCTCCCTGTTTATTCACGTAAAGTTACTTTGCGCCAGAAAATTGCGCACGAGTTGGGCTCGTTTGTTTTATTATGCGCGACTATCCGGAGGCTTTTATTTTTTTTCTTCTCATCAATAAACCAGCTGCATGTTGCAATCTAAAAATCCTTCAGTAAGGCTAGATGTTACTCAGCTGATGGGTTCTGGAGATGTCATGTTACCGTTATCTTTTCATCCCGGTGTCGCGCATCATTTCAGGCTGTCACGTGTATTTACCTAAAGAACGGTCCCGTGCGCTTAAGCAGTAGCACCCCTTAGCTGTTTTTTGTCCCCCCTCTTTGGTGCCATGGAGAGGAAGCGTGGAAGTGAAAGACAGAAAGGCTCTAAAGTTGACAGCTCGCGCAGCTCAGCCCGTCAGGAGCTCGCGGCCCAGACACCTCGGACAATTCATTAGGGGAGGTCCAATCCACTTCAAGTCCACCTTAAGTAAATAACACCATGAGCCTAACAGCTTGTTGGATTATTAGTCATTTCCCATCAAAGAGATCAGTCGGGTCTTTGGTGTTGACGCTTTAGAGGCCTGCAGTCTTTGATAATTCAAAGATTTGTTTTCATTTTTAGCTTCATGAAAATAGTTTGTCCAGACTGGAGAGAAAAAAAAATGAAAAGAAAAAGTGAACATGCTTGCTGAGCAAAATTCATTTCGTTTTACTATCTAACGGAGATTTGCGTTTTACCATGAAACTATTTTGGAGTAATTCATCTCTGTTTGTTTTACACAGACTGTTGTATTGTGGCCAACTAAGACAATAGCTTAATAAATGTAAGTACAGCAAGAAAATGTTGTATTTGTCTTTGTTCGTCTTAAAATGGAATCGAGCTGCGTTCTTTTCGAATTAAAAAAAAAAAAAAAGCGAAATAGGGACTCCAATTTATTCTCTACCAACAACCCGCCGCCAGCATCCTCTTGCATATGGGCTGCTTCTCATGCAAAACGCCAGTCCGTCCCCGTCCAGCTGCCTCTCGGCGTCTGGGGAGCACCCCTTCAACAGGACATGTGTTACTGGCTTGAAGAAAAAGAGATAAGGCTTCAAAACACACAGACTCCATCTCTCTTTTTTTTTTCTTTTTTGTTTTCGCGTTACCACCTCCTCCGCATGTTGTTGTCATCTCCCTCTACTTCACTCTTCATATCTTCTTCTTTTTCCTTTCTTTTGCCGCTACTTCCGTGTTTTTCAGTCTCCGGTTGTCTGCTGAGCATCTGGTTGTGTTTCCATCACAGAGACAGTGCAGTGAGGGTCACTGAGCACCACGACAACTTGGCGGCCCATAGTTTTGCATAAAAGGGCGATGAGCAATGGAGATATTCCCTTTTCTTCTCCTTTTTTTGGACTACAGACCTCACATTTCCTTTTCCCCCCCTCGCACTAAAACCTGCAGAAGTACCCGAATATAAGCCCAGAGTCTGTAGGCAGTCTGCAGGCCTCGCACTCTCCACCACCACCACCACACAAACGTGTAAATGCAGCATGTAAAACGACAAAAGTTGTTGTTATTTCCATGTGTAGAAGATGCCTTGATAGTCTGTCAGTGGGGATAATCTTCGCCTGATTTAGAATAAGCCAGAGAGAGAGAGAGAGAAAAAGCCAGGCTCACAGAGGCAGATTAATCCACGAATAGAAGGAAATCAAAATATGGGCTATAGGCTTAAAAATATCTCAACTCCCCTCCAGGCAGAGACACTATTTAATGCAAAAAATGGTTTTAACCTTACCATTGTAATCCCTCACTAGCGATAGATTTTATTCTCACTCACATTTTCCTTCTGATGCAGGCAGAAGTTGTAAATTGGAAATTTGTGGCGCAGCATCCGCGCTCACGTTCAGGAAAACAAACTCCCCCCACTTTCAACTTTAATGTGGGAGTGATTGGATGTATGATGGCAGGAGGCCTTTCAGCAGGCCTGTTCAGAAACAGGGAAATCAAAGTTATAACATCAGCAACAACCTAAATACCTAAATATCCAAATGAATCTGAAATGTGTTTATTTATTAGTGACCACTGGGATTTTTTAAAAAAAATATATATTTTATTCACATTTTCTATTTATTGCATTTGTTTTTCCTTCCATCAAAAGTCTCATCTGGACCACTACAGGCCAGTGCGGCCACAGTTAAGAGAAGGGATATTCCTGTATCAGGGCCATGGTGTTGTAAAGCAGCCCAGGAGATTTGGGGTTTATGAAGTGCAGACAAGTGAACTGGTACACTGCGAGATAATTAATCTGAGATAATGAATGAGGCTGTGAAGATGCATGCAATCATTAATTCTAATCATGACACGTTTATTTGTCTCCCCTCTCTCCTCCAGGCTCGGTTTAGTGACACAATGTCACCACAACGGGGTATGAAGGGGCTCGGTTAGAGGCAGGAGAGGACTCCGGAGTAGAGACTAAACACTGAGTCGAGCAGGTGATTAGGTGGGTTGGCGAAAGGTGTTTAAAATATGAGAAACAGATACTTAAAGCAATTTCTGCCTCGGCGTGTAGTTTCCCGGGGGGTGGGGGGGGGGGGGCACTGTGAAAACTGGGGCTGTGACCTTAGAGCTGGCCGGGCAGGGTGCCCAGAGGGCGGTGGGGGGGGGGAGAGTGGGTTGGGTTGGGTGGTGGGGGGGGGGGGGGGGGGCGGGGGGGGGTAAACCGTGACTCCCGTAATACAGAGAGAGAAATATCACCCCCGACTGGAGCTTTGATCAACTGAGTGTACCGGGGTGGAGGTGAGGTGTGGGGTACCGGTCCGCTGCCTTGTTCCGCTTTTTAAATTTTTTTTTTTTCTTCTTCTGTTTGTTTGTTTTTATTTGTTTTTTCTTTCAGGCACCGGCATTGATGATTCATAATAAGGCGCATTGATCATTCTGGCTCGTTCACTCTTTATTTTAGGAATAAACAGCCTCATCTCTGTGAAACCCCTCTCACTGAATATCACTTGTATTTTCATTTCTCTTTTTCTACATGGAAAACTTCACCGCGTGGAAGAAGGAAAGTGATTCGAAGCTGAATGTAAACATGAAAGTACAAAGAGGAATTTTTGAAACAAAAAAAAAAAGTATTTTTTTTTCTGGAAAAAAATACTCATCAGAATTTATCTGATTGAAAAGCTACAATCTTAAAATGTAGTATTTTTACCCAACAAGTCCACTCACATACGGTTTTTTTTTTTATACCAGTCCCTAAACAGTATTTTCTATTAATCTATTTATCGCATGTGTCAACTTTTTTCTCGCCTGCGCCAACCGTATGAAAAGTGCGCAAATCTGACGCAAAGTTTACCCTCATATTCACACAGTGAGTGTGAGTTTGTAGGGGAAAAGATGTTGAAGGAGGAAGAAGGTGGGGTGGAGCTGTCATTGCCCAGTCTGTCAGTCATTCTTCATCGCATTATCATGCACTCTCAGGACCGAAATCCGACCGTCCCTCCTTCTTCCATCCATCCGTCCATCCATCCCGGCGCGCGATGCTCACGCAGCAGAAAAAGGCCCTATAGCTGACACATCTGGGGAAATTGTGAGTCTGTAACGCTATAACCCACATGACTGGGGCGGCTGCAGCAGCTAACGCAAAGCACGCAGAGTCCCACAATTGACTGGCTAAGCTGACGCCCCCCCCCCCCCCCCCCCCCCCCCCCCCCCCCCCACTTCCCCTCCTCCTCCTGTAGATCAGCGGCCAAACATATGCCGATGTGAACTCAACGTGGATTATTGAGCCAACAGCAACTCTACGCAAACATTTTCCAGACTTTTCAACTCCGGTCCCAGCCTGTGCTGAGAGAAATCCAATGGGATTTATAGATCATCTCCCCTACAGCTGTCCCTTCTCAATCAGTCAACCCCCCCACACTCCACACACACACACACACACACACACACACACACTAGCCGATATTCAGAGGCTGTCATGATCTGTGCTCCACAGCTACAACGACCACTGTCTCTTCACTGTCTGTGTGTTTTCTCAAGGAGATCATATGACTCAGTGAATCGGGGGGGGCTTTGGTTCCAGAGCAGTAACCCTGCATGGGACTCCCGAGGTCACCCAGAAACAAGGCCACCATCACCATCACCACCACCAGAGTTCCGCTCACTCCTCTAGGGGCCGAATTCAATCCGGGTAACGAGCGAGATCAGGCTATGATACCATTATTCCGTCCTTAACTCCAATTTATTCCTGGCGTTATGTCAGAATAAAGCAATGGCGGCAATATTCAACAATCCACAATCCCAGTCAGCACCTATCTATCTATCTATCTATCTATCTATCTATCTATCTATAGATAGATAGATAGATAGATAGATAGATAGATAGATGCCCATGGCCTTTCAATAAACGAACACCTACTCAGACAAAAAAAAGTAATTAAACTGTCAACGTATTTTGTGTTTATTTCGTGTTTTCTCCAAATTGTCAAATTGTATTGTTTCCATGCCCGAAAACTCATCTGTGAGTGTATTTTAAACCGTGTCGGGACACTAAAATTCTCCCGCTTGTAAACCATAAAAAATATAATATTCACATAAACATAGAACACAGGTCAGGAGATTTCCATAGACACCGTGTTAAATCAATAGAACAAATCACAAAAGCTCCATCATTTCCATCACATCAGGCTGAGAACACTGACTGAGAACCTTCACTGGAACTAAAACTAAACCTTTTTTTTTTTTTTTTTTTTTTTTGAAAATTCATATAAAAATGTTCCAGACAGAGTCATAGAGAAATGAACATACATGAAGGCGCTGGGAAGCAGCCTCTAAAGCACTTCCCCTAGTTTAGATTAATGGTACTCCGCGCTTATTCTGCAGTCGGGGGTGAAAGGGCTAGGATCACTAATGATTATAATATAATGTGTGGCGATAACCACTCCCTTTGAGATATTATCGCCCGCTGGCCAATGCTCAGGGGACGAGCTGCATGGCTGCAGAGCGGCAGATAGCTGCTGCTGCTGCAGCAGCCACCGCAGCGGATTTCTGCGCTCTGGAAAAAAAAAAAAAAAAAAGCCCGCAAGCATGAAGAGAGGGAGAACTGGCCGCTGCTGATACCTGTATTAAAATATACAGCTGAGCAGAGTAGGCCGGCCCATGGACGCTGTTCAACCATACATCCATACATCTGCCGTTTTTTTTTTTTTTAAATGATGAGATGATGAGAATTTTTATGGTGAAAATAACAGCGCCTAATTTTCACCTTATAGTTATAAATCATTATTTAAAAAAAATAAACTCGCCCTGTTTTTAAGGCAATTTTAAGTGATTTTATTACCACTACCTTGAACGTTTAGTGCTTTCTGAAACGGCATTTTACAGCGCCAAACAGGGTGTGTGGAAAACTGGGCTCATTTTGAACCCCGAAGAAAAGGGTCTTAAAGGTTCTTCGATTAGAGCAGGAGGTGTATATAAAACCTGAATTCTAATTAAAAACCATTTCTCCATAAAACAAGATAAAATCACTGGGAGAAAACAATCAGACTTCAAACAAAAGCATCAACAAGCTTAGAATGATTCTGAAAATGTGACTTGATGCTGCTGAATTTCAAAATTCTGCTTTCTCTAGAAGCATTTTGTGTCGACCAGACTCTTTTTTCTGAGCTGCTGTTGGACTGAACGGCTGATTTTTTTTTTTTTTTCAAACTAAGGTAGAAATAGCTTCCTGTGGTGGGTTTTGAATTTACAGAATTAAAGCTAAGCTTTAAATTATTTTAAAGATGTTTTTGGAGCGATTACGGCTGGTTTACATATGTTTTATACTCAGGCATGTACAGAGTCCAAACTACTGGAGGGGAGTTGGAACTGAATATTTCGTGGCTTACTCGCATTTTATAATCTCTAGCTGTCTATAGAGGGAGAACTCCTGAGAGTGCATCTTCTAAAAGCAGCTGCAGGCCCATGCGATGTAGCATACCAAGGAAAAAGTCTCTGTTGTTTATCCAAATCATTCCTCATCCAAAGAGCCACTAACAATTAATACAGATGTCCACATTTACATGGACATTTTCTCACGTTCCATGAAAAAAAAAAAAAAATCACTGACATCAAACAAGAATCAAGAAGCGTCTGATTATTCTTTAATGTGAACGCGCACAACTTTTCCAAAGCCGATTAGGCTGGAAATCCCTGCATAATTATCGACATTCACTGATCAATAACAAACAGCGCAGTCCTCAACACCGTCTGAGTAAAAACACACTGTGACAGAGGGAAGGAGAGGTGGAGGAGGAGGAGGAGGAGTAGGAAGAAGTGGAGTGAGCGGTGCCGCTGTGCTGGACGCACCGCGGCCAATCCCGCGCGCTATCCATCTTCATTGGAGCTTTTTGTGTGCGCAAAAAGCAGAGGCGCGCGCATAAGGTAAAGCCCGCATCAAAGCCGCGGCTTTATTTTTATATCCAATAGATCAGCAGGCAGACAAAGCTTTATTTTCGCCAGGAGAGACATATTTTACCTCTGCCTTACGGTTTTATGTTGGAGAGGTGTCAGCCGGGGGAAATGGATGGCTAATGCATAGGCAAAACGCTGTTCGCCTCGGCATGCTGCACGTCAGAGGGGGGGCGGGGGGGCGGGGACTGTAGGGAAGAGCAGCGGGGATTTAGGGCCCCTGGGGTCCAACACGGGGGACTGAGTACTGGGGTGGGGGCGGAGGGGGTTCGAAGCAACCAGCCTCAACTCATACTGTAGCTCATAACACAGCTGAAAAACAGAAGCGCAGTAGAAGACACACAACTCAGACCAGTGAATGAATTCGCCTGTGTTGGCCTCCAGATGAAAATTCAGGGCTGGTCTCAGTCTTGATGGGGATCCGAAGCATAGCCTCCCTATTGTTTCTTTATCACCCCCTCCCCCAGTGTGTCTTTTACACTATTATAGGTCATAAAGAAAGATAAAAATTAGTGGCATTTTGCAGTACACAAAAAGAGCAACAACAAATGATATGTACAGTAATGAAATAAGGTGATCATTGGCTGAAAGCCCCAGAATAAGGTGAACATGCACATAAGAACACAGTCAGAGATGTGTCTCAGTTAGACCTGTGAATGAGTTTGCTGGTGGAGACCCAGATTAGGTCGGTCCCAGTGTGTTTATGGGGGCAAAAGCACAATCCTCAAACCATCCAGCCGCCCTGCCCCCTGCAAAAAAAAAAAAAAAAATGATCATAGGTCACACTGTCAGGTAAATTTAGAGGCATGAGGAATATGATGTGTGAAAAGTGACACAAGAAAATGAGCAAGTTAGGCATTTAAGGAAAGTAACCCCGCCCCCCCAAAAAAAATCTCATGCTGTCATACTTGACAGAACGCCCATGATAAGCTGTGTGAGTGGGTCATATTCATGACACAATACAACACGTAAGCACACAGTCACACACACACACACACACACACACTAATACACTGCTTTGCTGGAATTAGCTTTTTGCTAAAAGTCCAGGTCCAGTCACAGTCATTATGGGGTCATAGACAGAGCACCCCCACTTCTCCAATGTTCCTTCATGGTTCATACAATGGAACCCTAAAGAACAGCCAATGAAAGTTATTTAAAAATTGCAGAACAAGACTAAGAAAAACAAAATTTAAAGAATCTTTCAACAGACGATGACAACTGACTGAAACTCATGTTGTCCTCACTGCTTGAAAGCTCTGGAAAGAACTAGTTAATGGTCACAATTCTTCAAGAGTAGTTCAAGGTCAAGAATGAGCTTTTATTAACTACTGCATTAACCTGGTAAAATGAGAGGAAACAGAAAAAAATATTTGGAATAAATAACTTAATTATGATGGAAAACACAGAGAGGACATTTGTACTTTGCTCTTTTTCAGGAAAATGAACTGAGCAGCCAAGTAGGTTTGCTTTATGTCAGGTGCTGCCTGTAAATCCATCCCCGATCACACCATCAGAAAAATATAACATCACGTTGTTTTATTCAGGTCTTTAAACATATCTTTCCAAACTAATTTTTCTGTTAGAACTCTAATGTTTTTTGACATTATATTAAAAATAAATTCCCCCTTTGTGGGGGGCTCATGGTGCTGTATAGGGTGCAAAGCATGAACATTTTTCAATAATCTAGGTTTCAGTGGGGAGCTTCTGTGTCCCTGTGATGGTCCAAAATGCTGTTTCATAGGCTTGCAAATGCAAATAGTCAAATGTAAAAGATTTTGAATAGCGTGACAAAATACAAGCATCCTCACACAAACAAATCTGTAGGAATCAGCCTTGAAATCTCCACATTAGCTGAATCTACTTCAGACCCCTCTAACTCATCCCCACACAGGACTATTAGCCAGTTGTTAAAATCGTATGCGCTGCTCGCTCCCTGACATGAATGCAGATTTCTCGCTATATGCTGCAAAGAGTTAACGAGATTTACAATGCCGCTCAAAACACAGAGCTTCCCTGTCACATTTTCCCCCTCATGCTAAATAGAAATCTTAAGAAGTAATTGGAATTTACTGCATACCTGAATAACTGCATATAAATAAGCACACATTTCATTGGGGGGTTCACTGACACTGTTTGGTCGCATAAAAACTGCTGCATACATTATAATACACAGCAAATAATCTTATTTTGCTGGAGCCTTTGCTATATGCTTGGGATTCCGTCCAAATTACCGAGGATTCAAACAAGCGTTTTCAATTTATTAAACCTATATGGGCAACATTTCATTTTAATGGGACAATTTATTTCTGG
The DNA here is from genome assembly GCF_017976425.1 of Toxotes jaculatrix. Classification (NCBI taxonomy): domain Eukaryota; kingdom Metazoa; phylum Chordata; class Actinopteri; family Toxotidae; genus Toxotes; species Toxotes jaculatrix. The sequence goes on along the minus strand of NC_054402.1, from coordinate 27,557,130 downwards.
GAAGGGATTATCAGGGGTTGGTTGAAACCATGGCAGTGTGTAAATCTGACAGTGTTCGTCTCATTTAAGGGGCAGGCAGCCTTCCTCTGCTCGGGCCTGTTTCAGTGGATGGAGAAGGAGGATTCAGGTTCCTCGCAAGGCCTCGGCTCTCTTCCCTCTTTCTCTCTCTCTCGCTCTCTCTCTCTCTCTCTGCAGCTGAAAGGCAAAACTAGCTCGTTGACTTTGGCCATGTCTCCCAGACAAATTCCTCAATTCTCAACACCTTTATGAGCCTGCATGCGCTTACTGAATTTGGTGGAGGAGGACACAAATCCCCCGGATGGGATTGGCAGTCATGCCCCCGGTCTCTCGGCCCGACACGCTCGGGATGCAAAGTGGCCGTCGACGGTGCGACCCCCCGGTCGAGAGGGATTTGGAGATAATGACATTGCCGCCTGTATTAAGATTCACATTAACCATTTCACCACACGACCCCATTTCCCTTTGTCCTAGCCCCTGTGTCAAAAGCCTCGCAGCCTTACGAGGACGCCTGTGGTAATATTCAAAACTGACCAAACAACTCACAGGTGCATCCCCGGTATTTCTGAAAAGGACAAAAGACAGGTTGTCTATATGCAAAGAATATGGTGAAAAAAATGTATCCCACTTGTTGAGAGCAAATGCCCTTAACATTCATGGAACAAATTATTTGGCAGCAAACAGATCCCCCATGCCTGTGTCTGACATTTGCCATTTTGGAACTTGCACTCACTCTTAGAAATATGACTTGTCTTTTCTTTTTCACTGACTGAAAGGCACCTACACCAAGGGACCTCTCTTTCTGTCTCTCTCTCTCTGTCACGCACTCATACACAAACCAACCCCTAGTTGCCTCCCCTGCTGGCTCCCAGAGCTGTGACTGTGGGAGGGAGGCCAAATTGTTTGTCTCTCCCTGTGTCAAGGCTCTGCAGCAGGGATGAGACCATGAGAACAACTGCTCCCTGTCTGGCTTCTGGCTGATGGCTCCATCAGGTTAGAGCAACAGGGAGTCTGACGCAGGATGAGGTTGAACGTGTGTGTGTGTGTGTGTGTGTGTGTGTGTGTGTGTGTGTGTGTGTGTGTGTGTGTGTGTGTGTGTGTGTGTGTGTGTGTGTGTGTGTGTGTGTGTGTATGCGTTTGAGGAGATGTAGGGTGATCTTTCCAGGACTAAAGAGTGATGCTGTGTACACAAGTTGAGCAGTTAGAGGAAAACTGATTGTTTGGAAGCACAGTGCAAAAATACTATTTCACTCAGTTGTTAGCACCAAAGATGGAAACAAAGAAAAAAAAAAAAAACACCTCGAAGGAAACGCCACAGGCATTCACAGACCACCTCCTTAAGAAAATTTGTGGTCTTCCGTAAGTTGGTGTTTTCTTGATGTTTGTGTCAAGAATTCTCTTGATTCTTCTGTTCCTGATAAAGATCCACTATACATCCTTTCTCCTACCAAAAGCCAACACTGGTTTCTAGGATCTTTTCCTAATCCTAACCTGGTCTTGTGGATTTGAGATGACACTTTCAAATGATGGAGTTCCTGCTCAGAAATTGCTTATTTGGGTCATTTTGGACGCAGTGGCTGGTGATGTGTTTTGCACATGGAATTGGAGGAGTTAGTGTTTGGTTGATGGTGGTTTTGGTTAAATGCTGAAGTCAGTGCTTCATATCTTGGACTGATATTTTCAATAGGCAACCAAGAGTTACATTTGTCACAAACCTTAGCCAAGAGCTCAGCTGCCTCAACATAATCAGAAAACATGTTAAGGGAATAGTACAACATTATTCTTGGTGGAAATGTGCTTATATGCCGTTTCTTCCAAACTGAGATGACAACATCATGTCAATCATACAATATGTCTATGTGTTAACTATGTAGCTGGAGTAAGGATGTGATTAGTTTAGCATTAAGATTAGAGATGGGGAAAGGTTCTGTCATAGTTATAGCTCTGTTCAAAGTTTAGAAGAAGTGGTTTAGAAATACACCTACCAACATGTCTAAAGCTCATTTAGTGGTGAGAGAAACAGAAATGTTAAAAAAAAAAAAAAGAAAGAAAAGAAAAAAGTTTTATAGGGAGTTATGATCTGCAACTATTTCTAGTCTAACAACCACTAATCCATCTGCCCAGTAGTTGACAGATAGGGTCAGTGACCATGGGTTTTGGGTTTAGTCTCTGTCCAGGTACGATGGTACCAATCCTGGCGATAGTTCAGTAGTTCCAGCATATAACTAAAAACTACATAATGTATCATTTGGTACATTTGGAAACAGGGTTATCAGACATGTATATGTACATGTATACATACTGTACACAGATATAATCTAATGCTGACTGAACTGTGGGATCTCAGGTGGTCCTATGGGAAGCACAGTGATCTTTTAACCAGGACATAAATACTGTGCACAGGAGCAAGGTGACTGCTGACAGTCATCTAATATTTACTGTCATTTCCTCTACACAGATTTTCTACAGTGCGTTGCATATGCAGTGAATGTGTCGGACTGTATTTAGTCGTCTCTGCTAATGTGTGTCACTGAACTCTTCTTCAGCTCCAACCGTTTCCTGTTTCTTCTCCTGTGATAATGTAGACGAGGTAGTTATGCTGCAGCATGGAGAACCCTCCTCCTCTCCTCCTGACTTGCTATGCCTGCAGATGAGTTGAAAGGGTGAGGAGGTCACAACCTTCCTGGGGGATGTTTTACGATGACATGGCCGGCGAGGTCTGATTTGTCTCCACTGGAGCGTGCTGCCGGCGTCTTCACACCCAGCCGGAGAGAAGGCGAGAAATAGAGATAAATAGAGAGAGGGCAGAGAGAAAGGAGAGAGTGTGTGTGCACAGAGGAGAAGTGTTGTTTGGAGGGGCTGGGCGGTCGTTGGGGGTAGCTGGAGGTAGGGCGTCGCAGGGTGGAGGAGGGTGGGCTGTAAATTAGCCGGCTTGGCAAACTGATGGTCAGCAGTAGTTTCAGAGAACGGCACCCACCTTGACCCCCCGCTTAGGATGTCCAGCTGAGCCCCTGAGGGAGGAGGAGGAGGAGGTGTAAGAGGACTGAAGGCTATTGGACATCAGATGTGACCATGCAGGTTCACTTTTATTTCTTTTATGTAGTAAACACACAGACTCTGGTCACTGCCCACTCATTCAGGTTACAGTCGTAGTTAATGTTTCAACGAACCTTTGGCTCTGGGACTTATTAAAGGTTCATGATACTGATGATGATTCTGAAATGTGGTGTTTAAACCATTAACAGTCTGAAGGTTGTTAGGATCTTCTTATTCTACAGTCTGGCTGACTAGTATATACACTGTTCCACCAATATTCAAGCTATATGATGTTTACAGTGACTAAAATATTCAAACCTAAGACAGATTTTTTTTTTTTTAATGGAAGCACCATTCCATCAAATGGAAATACATTTCCACAAAATTCGGACATATTTGGCTCCACTAGAATTAAAAATGATGTTCTGTAGATTTGAACAATGTTTGCACAGCATGGGTTTCTAATGATGCGGCTCATGGCAGATCAGTGGATAAGCTGCCAGCATTTTTTTTTTCTGTTCCAATTCCTGAAGTTCAGATGAGCCATTCTCATGTCCCCATATAAAGTTCTTTGGCAAATTTATTCTTTTTAGCAAAGGAGAGCCTCTCAAACAGCATGTTTACGAGAGTTTAACACCTTTTCTGACCTGTGAACCCATAAATAGGGCTCAAATTTGGCTCATGGGGAAAAAAAATAAAATAAAAAAATAAGCCATGTATGGAGTTGTTCGATTAAGAGAGCAAAAACCAGTCTATCAGAGGCACCCTGAGGTGCTTCAGCTGGGGAGGAGAGAGTTAAACAAGCTACAGGGGCACACCATAGACAAGATGGTGGCTTCATTTGCATGGACTTTTCTAGAATGCACTCCCTTCTGGGGCATAGGTGGGAGAGTTAACACCCTGCAACACACAAATCATGTAATCCCTGATACTGGAAGACAAACATGGGAGCAGATCTAATCAGGACTCGGCACAATCCTTTTATCTGGGTCCATCTCAGCCTGGTCACACACAGTGCACGGTCCCGCACTCCTCTTATGAAAAACATTGAAATAGCTGATGTCTGGTTGTGAGGTTTTAAGGATGATATTCATCCGCTGAACATTTACCTACCAAATAAGTTGCCAGTTTTTGGTGTGTCCTATTTGGGTGTAAAATCCCCTGATCCTGTTCCTCTGTGTCGTACAGCTCCACTCTTCACCAAAAACAATTCAAAAAACTGCAGCGAGCAGCACTGTTGCATCGGGTGAGATGTGATTTCATCACCATGAGCATACTACTGCCTGAAACGCTCATCAGAGCACCAAATACGTATTAATCCGCTGCTGAAAATAGTCCACAACAAACATGCTGTTTCTTCCTGTTTGAGTGATGTTTTCTAAAAACTTTATTATATAAAATGATATGTGATGACATAAATAAATAAATCAAACAAACAAACAAACAAAAAAAGCAGAGCAGCTTTATTACTTAAAGTTCTAACAAAGTCAGTGTCTCAGCTCCACCTTCTCTCCTAATTTCCTCTACAGATAAGGATTTTATGTGTGCATACACACATGAACAGAAGAACAGGAGAAGATTTCATCTGGAATATCGTTTTTTATTTTCCAACATAAACGAGTAGAAAAGTTGTTAACCCACACATCTTTCATTTGTGATGTTCAGTGTCTCACAGCTCAGTTAGGGAAAGATGGTGGACTTGACTAACAGTGACTTATACTTGTGAAGCTGTCTGATATGAATGGGTCCAACTTGGGTTGAACGTGTGTTAAGTAGACCTGGAGCCTGTTGTACCAGCTGTTTCTAAGCTGAAACTTAGCTTAGTTCTGATGTAAGTGTTTACTAAGTGGAGATTTATGCATCACTAAATTAAAATGAGCCGCTCCACACAGACTAGTTCTTACATAGAAAGTTTCTGTTCCTCCCTTTGTCTGCATAGGTTTCCTCCAGGTTCTCCAGCTCCTTCACTTCAAAGACATATATGTTAGGTTAATTGGCGACTCTTTGAATGTGTGAGTGTACATTTCACAACATACTCTATGCCAATATCATATGAGTGAATAATATAAGTTAGCATAATTAGAAATTTCCCACTCAATCTGAACTGTATGGATACTTCTTACTCTGACACACGTATTTCTCCATGTGTGCTGAAAAAAATACAACAAATATGTAGCTATATATTTTGTTTGTGTTTTTGGAAATTATCCCAGCTTGTGATACTGCAGATATCATTGCAGTAAGACTAAAGTCTTTACCAGCTATGATATTTGTCAAGTTTTAATGATGTAATCTGATTGTGTAAATGACTATTTTGAAACTAGCTATTAATTCCAAAGAACTACAAAGGACTTTACATGGAAACAGTGGGTTTATGAGGAGCTGGGGAAACCCAGTCCTGTGCCTGTCTTCTCTATGAAGAGGTATTACTGTAGAATATGGTTCAAAACTTAATAAAACCCAATATGGATTTCGTTCAGAGACCTTTGGGTGACATCAGAGATTCAACATCCACATATCTGCAATGAAACTGACTGAAATCTGTTCAGGTTTTTTTTTTTTTAGTGTTTTCCTGCAGATACACTGTACAAACACAGGCACGGGGACAGGGAGGAAGACATGCATACACAGCAGCATTCGGTAAACTCTGATGTCGTGCAGATGATGATCGGACAGCCTGAGTCAAGATTTGAAATGTGTGTAAATGTTACACCAAAAAAAAAAATTGACCACAACAGTCATCTGCACCTGCATCACTTTGGGAAATCAGACGATATGATATCACTGATATCACCTTTATGATATCAGTTTAAATACTTTTCCAACACTGATGTTGTGAAATGAATTCAGTTGAACTGGGGGCTTCCGCCTGTAAATATTCACCGTGTCAGTTACAGGTAGATGACTTGGATAGGGCTCCCCTCTGTTTTCTGTGAGGCTGCGGCCCACCGTGAATCAAACAAGCTGCCAATTCATCGGGGAGCCATCACTGGGAATATATAGCAGCTCCTGGGTTACTTTCTATTGTAATAGATGCATTGTGCTGCTAAAGAATATCCCAGCCTGTATTCAAGCAGAATGAACAAAAAGGGAAGCAGAAGAAAGAGTCTGGTGCAGATTCAGGGGAAAGTAGCATAATTAGAAAGAGATGGGATCGGGGGAGGTTCAGTTGCTCTAGATGTGAAATCTAATTTCTATATAATGTCATTTAAATCCTGTGATCCAGGAATTGTATTTGAACTCGGATTATCGGAATCATCAGCCCGTGAATGCACAAGATCCCTGCCACTCTTTTTGTGTGCGAGTGCAAGTATGTGTGTGTGTATTTGTGTGTGAGTGCAAGTATGTGTGTGTGTGTTTGTCCTTTTTGGGATGATTATAGTGATGCAAAGAAAAGATGAAATCCAGAAGAACTTGAATAAAAAGACGGCGCGGGAGGGAATAAAGGGAGGGTTTTGAAGGCAGCACAGAAAGGGAAAAAAAAAAACAAAAAGGAATCTGCAGAGAAAAGTGAGCGTGAACTCATTTGAGAACTTTTATCTTTCGCTTGCAATCACCAATAGTTTAGAGGCGGCGATGAAATGAAAAGTGATTTTCCATTTTTCTTGCTGGGATATGCATACGCAACACGGTGCAGGTGTGTAGCCTTAAAGGACAAAAGTCAGAAGTTGCATTACTCTCACCTCTGGAAAATGATGTAGCAGCATCCTGTCTCATCTGCTTCACACTGGCTATGTTCTGCTTTTCAGGTGCAATGTACGTACTCTCCATAAATAATAAAATACAGTTTGTTTTAAGCTCAGCAGCTCTTTAGGGAAAAGTAGAAATTCAGGGAGACAGGATTATGATCAAGGAAGACGCTCCATCATTCACTGGGCTGATACAATGATCCACAACACAACTTTATTAATCTCCTTGGAGCAATTACAAACTACAGCTGAGAATAATAAATAAATCTTGCACTACAAGAACAGCAGGTGGCCATACTTTACAAGTAGCAAATATGTCTCTAGGAGAAACAGAGATTGAATTAGTATTTTGATAAAACATCCAGAGGACACAGTATTGTCCACAGGTCAATAGGTGGTTGAAAGATGTGTGACAGCTGTCTCTCTGTAGTTCTCGTCTCCATCCTCCAGGAGCATTAAGAGGTCCATCAGAGTTGGTAGGCAGCACCTGGAGAGGGAGCGGCCGAAGCTTATGAAAGGGCTGCTATCCTCGGAGTGGTTTTTTTTTTTGTTGCCGTTGTTGTTGCTGAGCAGTCAGCATGCCTTCAATGTGTCCTTCACTTTAGATTAGTTTGCCTTTTGTGTTATTTTTCCTTTCTACCACTCATACTTCAGTCATCCACACACTCTTTACACTGCCGATGCCCGACATTCCTGTACTTCATTATGAGTTGCTGTACTTAGTTTTCTCACCTTTCATTATTGTGTGGACTTTCTCTTTTTTTTTTTTTTTGTCCTGAGTCCAGTTTGTAACACATGAAAAGAGAAGCCTTGGACTGCTACTCCTCTCAGATTAGCTGATGTTTATATTTAACTTACTATATTTAACTAAAATTTAATCTAAAGGCTAATGTTAGCCTAATATAGGCTGCTGTAGTGGAGGTTTTTTTTTCTTCTTTTGTCAATTTTAAATCCTTTGAGAGTAATGCTCCTTTCCAGGAACACCTTAATTATACTCGCACAGGTACTTTCCCACCGACTCACACCTGAAAGCTGCCATATATAACCAGTCTGACCACTGAGCAGCTCCACGTAACTCCTTTTCAACCTTCAACCGCGAATAAGTTTTGAACTAAACATAACCCTGACTGACCATCAAGCCACTGGCCATCAGCCCTGTATTCTAACCTTTAATTAATGGCTGCAGTGTCATCAACACCTACACTGTCTGGATACTGATGCATTATATTCATTGTTCTACTGTCCTCTGTTATCATAGAGAATTTAGAAACTCTGCTTCACCTTGTACGTACTTGCAAGTTTCTGGTTTTAATTTTTTTCCACCTCACAGCTTGTCAGTGCAGCTTTGCATTGACATGTATGATAAAAAATAGCTCATAAATTCTCTCTTATTGATTACTAACCTCCCCTTTCAGATCTAGTTCATTTCTATGGCACAAACTGAATCCACTGTCCTGGAAAACAAAGTATGCAACACTGTATTTTGCTGTGTAAGGCAGCATGGGTTTGATACTACTGACCACTATGTGCCAGCTAAAGGCCCCTGACCACTAAATATGATTTTATCTAGCATCAGTTACTACAACATTCATTCAGGCCTGGTGTCATGACAGTCCTCTGTGCATAATATTGGTTTATTGATCGCTATTGATCAGTGTCTCTCAGCTGTCATTCTATAACTCAAATAACATTGTCAGAGCAGAAGTTTTTTGGTTCTACTCTGCTCATCTTTTACTGGTAAGATAATGTTGATTAAAAAAAGATACTATTGATTCTGGCTCATCACTTGTTTAACGTGCATGTGTTTAACAATAAGACATTTAAATGTGAAGTGTTGACAAAGCTCAGACAATGGAGGGGAAAAAAATGAGGCCGTACTGGTGCCAGAGGGGTTTAAGACCCCCATCTTTCTCTCTCCGTTTCCTGTCTCCTCTCTATTGTCTGTCCATCTAACACAGGCAAAATGCCCAGAACAATGCAGCAAAGGAGCTAAACACTTGGTTTGTGTTTGTGTTCATCGAAGAAAAAAAAACATGAAGCCACGGACAGGTGAAGTGTTTGCAGAGAGCAGAGGGAAAACATCAGATATCTAAGATATTATGGAAATAAATGACACCTTTTTTCCCTTCTGTGCCTGTTATAGGGCAGAGGCCAGTTTACTACAGACGCAGGGTTAAATAAAGGGTCAAATAAAATCTGAAAAAAGAGAATCAAAATTACATGCAGGTCATGATGAATAGTAGTTTACAGTGCTTAACCTGATCTGAGCTGTTATAATTAGTACTTGTGAAACGTCTTGTGGACAGTACTGTAAAACACGAGGCTTCCTCAGCAGATTCAACTGCTTTCCTGTGAACTAAGCTGAATACGTAGTCTAGTTAGTAGTTATCTCCTTGACAACAGACCAAATTCCACTGGTGGAAGACCATGAGATGTAGTCGAAAGCTACAGAAAAAGTGGTATTCATTTTATTTTCGCAAAGGTGAAGAATGCACCTTCATAGACAACGTTATAGATTAAATTTGTATTTGGAAACAGTCCTTCACTACAGCAGCAGGACTTCCATTTTGCATGACTGCATCCAACACATGAGCGAGCATGCAGCGCTTGTCTTACAGAAAGACTGTCTATAGTCTTCTCTGTGCAATGTAAGAGAGTATCCAGGAGGGGCGAGGAGCAGCTCATGCCTCAGTCCCAGTGCGCTGAGCTGACAATAAAACAGAGGAAGCTCTCGGTGGAGCCTACAGGTGTGCTGCATTGTCTTTCCTCTGTGACAGCCCTGAAAGGAGAACACGCTACTCACTGTGGCGAGCCTGATTGTAGTGGCGTTATCGACCGGCTCCCTGGTGTAATTCCCAGATACAGAGTGGCAGAGACAAACGTAGGTAGAAAAAAAAAAAAAAACTCAGAATCTTTTATCTCCACCGAGCAGCCGACGGCAGGGTGAGAGTTCTCCTTTCCCTCCAGCCAAAACACTGAATACTGGCAGAGGCGCAGCTGTTATGTACTTCTTCCCACAAGTCCAAATACACGCTTTAGAGTCAGTCAGTTGTTGTGGATGTAGATCTGCAGAGAAGAACATCAAGTCAATTTTTAAGACCAGCTTCAAAGAAGATCCAAGGCAAGACGAGGACCGGAACAAATGGAGATCACATCAGACACAAGCACTGCAGATTAAAGACTTCTGTATGCACAGAGATGTACTTCTATCTTAAAATCCACTCTGTATACTTTTTAGTAATGAAAAAAACAATGGAAAACTTACATGTGCAAAGGATTTTATGGGTAAATATGAATAAAATATCCTTCTTTTTTCCCCTTAGTCCCTGCTACTCTTTGTCTTTACATACATGGGGACACACCAGGCCCAGATATGTCTCATGCCCTTTGATTGCACTGCCTTCAGGATCGGGCCCTGTACACAGGAAAAAAAAAAAATGGCAGCAAATGGGGTAAGCAAGCAGCAGGGCCATCACAAATCCTACTGTTAGAAAATGACACCTAACAAACATGAATGGACCAACAGGGACAAAAGACCCTTTTTTAATATGTCTGGACAAAACTGCAACAAAATGTTTCATATGATGAATTGCTAGAAAAAAAACAAACGGAAACCAATGGTTCTCTGACAGGAACACATTTTATTTTGAAACTTACACCCTTTGCAAAATCTCATGTGTAGTGAAGCACACTGGCTAAAAGAAACGAAAACACCTGCGTTGTCATTCAAGCACCACAGGTGCACTGACTTCCTGCACTCTTCATGTTTAGGCAGCTATAAGAAGGTTGTATTGCTCTGTTTTATTACTGCATCCTAATGTACTTCACAGTGTGATAACTTTGCATTTCCATTGTGTTTCTGTGCTCGATAGTGGATTCACTGCAGCTGTGGATTCACCCGTGACAGTGTTATTAGTATATGCCTTTATTTCTCTGCATCAGTTAAGAGTGGGCCAGGACATCAACGTGGGGGAAAAATAGACTTGCTTCCTGTTTCTCTTGAAAGCTTGATTTCAAAATAATCCAGTCAGTGTGAGCTGCACCAGATGAACCCGCATGTAGAATTTCCACTGCTCAGGAAATAACTGTGGTGCATCACATCCTCATCATGGAGGAGGGAGGTCAGACTCAGTGAGTTTATTTACAAAAGAAGACAAACAGTGGCCTTCATCAGTGTCACACTGTAGATGTAAAGACACAGGTGAACCCATTTCAGATAATTGGCAGATAATTGTACCTATGGCAGCCATGCATAGCTTCTAATCAACATCTGTTACCATGAACAAGGAAGCAGGCAGAGAGGGCACACTGAAACAAATGTGTGCACAGTCTACCACATCTTACAGGACAGCAATACATGTCCAAATGATAAGTAGAGTGTGAGATGCTGATTGGTTGCTTTTTAAATATTACAGTGCCTTGCTATGTGCAATACCAGTCACCTTAAATACATTCACCTGTGTCTTCACCAACCATCTTGACCTGTAAGGTTCTGACACTGACGAAGTCTTTGGAGGATGAACGTGTCTGAATGAAGTGTGACCCTCTCTGTTTGTGTGCATTAGGCAAACTGGGAAATAGGATAAAAAAATTTGACATAGCAAAACATTCTATTGACTCTTTTTTTTCCCAGTAAAACCAGTGGGGAACGTAACAACTGGGTTAATGTTTTGAGCTCAGCTAAAGTCCACTGTATGTTCCAGAGTGAAGTTGACAGTTGTGAGGGAAACATGGTGGATTCAGATTACATACACTGGCTGACATGAGTTTATAAGTGACTATTTATTTATTTGAATAGAATGAATGAACAAATGAATGAATAAATAAGTAAATATATACTAAAAAAACAAACAAAACAAAAATGATAAAAGTACCAACAGCATGGCTTGTTTAATTATACCAAAGTTTTTAATAAATAACATATATATAACATATATACATACATACATTTACAACTCCAGTTCCTCTGCTGTGCAGCTGGTGTCTCTGTGCACCACAGCTGCACTGCTGGTTCATTGTCTCGCTTGTCTTTTCAGAACTTCAGAGTCTTAGCTCCAGAATCGGACATCCCCAACACCATTCCCTACATTTTCATTCACTATATTCAGCTCCGCAGTTGGCAAACCTTTCAAATGCTTCTCAGATGGGCTTCTCAGATCAAACAATGCAAGTTCTCGGCCACTGGTCACCTCTGGGACATCTTAAAAAAGCTGATAGATGTTGATTTCTTTTGCGTTTCTTTAAATGTTACTATAATTATCTTTTAGTTTCAGTATTACTATATTAAAACCCAACTTGCACAGTATGGTGTAACCCTGCTACATCACTGTTACTGACGCTGTGTAGGGGCCTGTTCAGTTCAGTGGATAAACCAATGGTTTGCCTGTTTAAAGCCAAAGGTGTTTTATCGATGTAAACATGTATGTAGGCCTATTCCTTAGGATGCAAAATCAGCATTATTAAAACAGCTTTGTGACAACTGCAACCAGAGGTGGAGAACCGAGATCCACAGTGGAGTGTCACCATGTGGGTCTGGAGGTGAGTGAAAGGCCATTACAGAGTGCTAGATTCAACTTTTATTATGTGCTTGGATACCTCTCTGCTCTTTCTTCATATCGTCCTCTGTCATGCCTTTTTCTTTTGCCTTTTCTCTTTTTTCAGTCACTGTCCTATCCGTCTGCTCCCCACCCCCTTCACTTTCTTGTCTCCTTTCTCCCCTTTCTTTCTTTCTTTGCCTGCCTTTCATTTTGTCTGTCTCATTCCATCTCTCCACTCGCACCACCTCCATCTCATCATTGTGCCGAGCACTCCAGCCCTCCAACAAAAAAAAAAAAGAAAATAGGAAAACGGCAAATCCTGCAGCCTCTTATGGCATTCATGTTTACCAACCCATAATGCCGCTCTCAGATTTGTTCAGCTCCCAAGATCGCTCCTTGTGTGCATGTATCCCTCCACCCCCACCCCCCCACCCCCACCCTCCACCTTTCCCTTATCGCTCAACAAAGGAGGCGGATGCTGTATTTTTAGTTGCAAAACCTCCTGCAATGTTACCCCCACAGCCTCCATCCCCCTGATTGTTACAGTGGTAAGTATGTGAAGCATCTTCCCGCTTCCTGCCACTAAACCTGGAGACTAATAGGGGAGTCTGCCAAATGCTGCATACAGAGAGAGAGAGAGAGAGACACACAGAGAGAGAGAGAGAGAGAGAGAGAGAGAGAGAGAGAGAGAGAGAGAGAGAGAGAGACCTGTCAATGCTGCATCCACACAACCACTAACTCAAGATTAGGCTCCGCTCTGAGCTGGGAGGGATTTCAACAAGACACCTTCTTTTACCTCGATGGTTTAGGTGAGGGTGATGGCGGAGAAGAAACGGCACAAAAAGAAATATAATCTGCATCTATTCATCATTGAAGAACAGTGTGGAAAGTTGCGGATGTCACTGCTGGGTTCTTCACTGATACCTCGCCAATGCTGGATGGATAATTGAAGTCTGGGGTTTTTCAAAAGGGACGTGCATAGGAAGAACTTCTAATACCCAGGTGGAATGAAAGGATGTGTGTTATGTCTGCCAAAACACTCTAGCCAGTGCTTTAGGTCTCTTTAGGAGCTCAGCGCAGAGAGCAGAGAATGCTGTTTGGAGTTCTTTGTAAATTTCACTCATCCACACAGACCTGCAGTTCAGATACAAGAGCAGAAAGAAAGGAGAAAACAAAGTGAGTAAACTTGATCCTGCAGAACTACATGTATATACAGTATATCTGACCTTGGGCCACCAACAGAATGACATGCATTTAAATGTGACTTTTAAAAGCTGAAAATAAGCTGCATATTTTATCTCTTGTTGTTTTGGTTCCATGATTGTGCTTTCTGTCTGTGCATACTGTAGCCCTGATCCAGAACCATGTTCACTCCCAGAAGATGGACATTTCATTCATACCGGTCTGTTCGTAAAAAGCGATGACGTTCACCAGATGGTAATAAAGGAATAAAGAAATTTTCTTACTGAACAAATCAAGATAGTGCTTACCCACTGGCATTCAGCAGCAGTGTGTTCAGTGTTGCCAATGGTAGAAAGGAGCAACAGGTCCTTCAACCTAAAAGACCACTTAGGTTGTTTGTCCCTTCCCTTATATATGGCCAAGAGGAGCAAATCAACAGCAGGTATACCAGATCTATGGTTAACAATAAGTAACAATAATACGAACCATAGAAGTGTTCGAGTGTGCTCTAGTACATGCCCTCATTGCCACGGTAACAATAAGAAAACATGAGGTTAAGATGTAATTGTGTAATGAATGAACCAAACAACATTGATGATCGGTTTCAAACAGGAAGTGAACAGTGGTTTCCTGTGTGAAAGTCCTGGGCTTTGTCAACTGATCCATCCACACCAACATCCTCCTGATGCACCTGCCACATATACTATGGCAGCTAGACATCACCTAACAATAAAAGTAATTATGGGTAGTAATAAACTGTTGGCACAGATTACCGTAGTTTAGCACAGTTGCTGTGTCTCACATTCTATTCTATTCTATTCTATTTGCATTCATGCTACAATTCTCAGCAGGCTTTGAGTTTGTAGTGTATTCACACAAGAAAAAGTAACAAAGAGAAATAAAAAACAGACAAACTGTTTTGAAAACCTTGATTTTTGAGTTTGCTTTTAACACTATTATTAACACACAATGAAATACACGAAGGAATTGGCAGCTCTACTCACAACTGGACAAATAATAATAATAAAAAAAAAGAAATCTGAGTGTGAATGGCTGAGAAACAGCTCAAAAACAAAACAAAACAAAGAAAACATTTGCTGTCTCCATTTTATAGTGAAGCTGCAGTTTGAGTCACATTTCATGGCTAGTTAAGTATGCTAAATTATTGTATGCTAATATGTAAAAGGAAGATGTTATAAAGACTATTATAGAATATATTCTATACACTTAATATGTACTATGCAACTGGGACACAGCAATTCATTTATGGCTTCTATCCACTTGCATTCACCAAATGTTCTGTCATTGGCTGATGGTAACACTGATTTAGTGGCTGCAAAACAGCACAAAAGGAACCACAGCCTGTGAAACTCAAGCCACATTACCACAGCTTTTTAGCCAGATATCTACAAACAGGGATGGGTTTTGTTGCACTGTGACTTGTATTAGCAAACCAAACAAACACGAGTGAGAAAGTGAACTAATAGCTAGTTAGCTAGTTAGCATATTGAGCAACTCAAAACTAAAAACAGGCAGTATACTTTTAATAGAGTATGGTGAGATGCCATAGATGCTTGAATGACTTCTGTTTATTTTCTACCTTCTCCCTTGTTTACATCTTCTCATTTCCTGGCAATTTTCCCTGTGTGAGATTACTCTCCACACTCAGCACGGCTGGTGGTTTCTTAGACCAAAACAAGATGTGCCGTCGACTGAATTTCAATTAATACACCTCCGGGATTTTCTTCACTTGATAGAAAGGTCTGTAAAACAAATTAGTTTGGCAGCACGCTCTAAAAATAGGAGAGGCGCTGAGGATGTGAGCAGGAAAACTGGGAGCAAAGAGGTCCTGAATGGTTATTTGTTTGAGCTGGAATGACTTTTTGTTTCATCTGGTTTGTAATAACGCACATAACCATCATGAATGTAATGTGACTGCATAGATACACACACACACATACACACACACACACACACATATAAAAGAAAACACAGGCCCAGTATGTTCAGCAACACAAGGGAAGCTGGGCAGCAGCCTGCATGTACACACTGTTTGTTTTGGACTCAGTACCGTCTCATTTACACGTGTTAATTGCAGCTAATTGGTTCTAATTAGATGAACAGGAAACCCTCTGGGACCACTCATACCTTTAATTTGAAGTAAATATCATTAATTAACATATGCTAATTCCAAGCCAATTAACATTGATTAAGAGATGCCAGCAACAAGGCGGGAAAAGCTACCAACTATCAGAAATTACTAATGACTCAGCAAGAGGGGAGAGAGGAAACGTCATGTTGGACGTCAGGCAGCGTGGGCCCGAGTCCAGGCACGACTGGCAACCTTGGCCCCCGGTCCCGCCACCCAGCGTGGGGTCACACTGTGAGCTCTACCATGGCTATCATTCCTGCCATGCTCACTGTACTCAAAGTGTCTGCCATGTACCATACTCACTGTGTCCACCATCTGCCGGTCCCACTGTGCCCACCACGCCCGCCGCACCCACCGCGGTTTCCATGTACACCCTGCCCAGCGTACTCATAACCACCAAATCCCTCACAATCACCTTGCTTGCTGTATACAGTGTCCCCCATACCTGTCACATCCTCCATACTTGTCTTGTTTACTTTCCTCACCGTTACAAATCAGTATACCCAGCATACTTAACCGTACTAACTCAGCCTGCCCTGCTCGCCGCACCAAAGGTGCCACGCTCACCGTGCTCACTGTACCTATTGTGCATGCTCTGTGGTACACCTGCACAGGAAGCATCCCCGCTGGCTGTGCAGACAGAGGGCATGTGTCTGCCAGGCGATTGAACAGGAGAGATTAGAGGGCTTACTGCTGAGAGAGGGAACAGAGAGACGGGGGTGGGGAGGGATGGGGGGGTAGAGAAAGAGAGAGTCAGAGAAGGAGAGAGACAGAAGGAGGGACACAGTGATGACGAGGGGCAGGAGAGGGATGAAAATTTGAGAGTGGAGCGACATACAAACAAGCAGCTTGCACTAAGCAGCATACGATATGGAGACAAAAGAGTCGCTGAGAATATAACTGATTAAGGCTGGTTACAGACAAACAAACCTTGTTATATGTCATCTCAAACATAGAGATTTAATATTACGTACAATATTGATTGTAAAGTTTTTGTCTAAAAAAAAAAAAAAAACCAGTAGAAACACGGATTTTAGAAATACTGAGGTCATGACTCCACCAGCACAACAAGCAAATTCTCAGAGAAATTCCAGAAACAAAATCCCAGAGAGATGTGAATAATATTTTAGCTGCTATAATATGTCTGACAACTACGGTCTATAAATGAACTGACTGACATGCTCAAAAAGGCTGTGGGTCTCCACTGGCCAAGTGGGACATTTCTGTGTGGACACCCATTGGATGCTGGGTTAAAATGGTCCAGAACCACAATATGATTTATTTCAATCCCCAAGACTGAAGCATGAGCTGTGTTAAAAGTGTTATATTTCGGTTGTACCCGGTTGAACCCAGCTCGTGATGGGCGGCCGTCTGCCTCGACCGGGTGGAATGAGAGAGAGAGAGAGAGAGAGAGAGAGAGCAGGCGAGAGTTCCTGTTAAAGGTCAGGGGGGAAATGCTAAAGCATTTCCCAGCATGCATCGGGCATAAGGTAGCAAACCATCCCAGCCAGGTCACCAATCTGTCACAGGGCTAACTTGTTACTGAAGTGCATCTCAGTAACATGTCAGAGTGGCACAGCTGTAGATGACTGGTCAAATTTAATTAGCGAGTGAATGGTTGACAAAGAGCCACATCAGTCTGGACCATACTCAGGCTATGGACATATAGACAGACTGCTGGAATTAGAGAATCAGAGAAAGAGGGAGGGCTGATATGGATTCTTCTGGAATAAAGCAGCTGTAATGCTCGATTCTGTGATTACATTAAATAAGTTTTACATGCCAAAAGGTAACAGATCTTTAGAATGTCATTACGGTGAACGAGTAAGAGCCTCTTTAACATCAGTACAGCATCAGCTCAGGTTCAGTGCCTCTCACTGACTGCAATGAGCTAAAAATGTCACACTCATCAGCTCAAGTCTAGATGACACTGACTGAAGGGGATCAGTCAGATCAGAAACCTGATCAGGAAAACAGATCAGAATCACCCAGTCCAAGCCCAATGTGTATGTGTGTGTGTGTGTGTGTGTGTGAATGTGTATGTGTATATTCATACAGGGATAATATGTGGGTCGAGCAAGCAAGCCTATTGTGTGTTTGTGTGTATGTGATAGTTAAGAGACTTAAGCATGCTGGGGATTGGAGGAAGCAGTAGAAGTGTGTGTGTGTGTGTGTGTGTGTGTGTGTGTGTGTGTGTGTGTGTGTGTGTGTGTGAGTATACGTTGCTCCCTGCAGGTGTGGGCAGTGCCACATTGCTGGCTGCCAGGCTGCCCACTGAACCATCTGACACACATTCACACCTCAGCCACCATGCCCACGAGCACACACAGACAGGACGGGCAGCCTGTTTACCCTGTCTGTGAGTGTGTGTGTCTTGGAGTCAGACCGATAGTTGCTCACTGGATATCAGCAGTGTTTATCCATCTCCGCTATGGTAATTAAAATGCAGTTTGAGAAGTGTAGTGCTCAGTGTTACACTGCTATAAGAAATGTTTTTTTTTTTTTATCATTTCGATTCCACGCGTACAAAACTGTTTTCCAGCCTTAGTCCCATAGTGCAGAATGTAGTTTCTCTAACCTTAACGCTGCCTCAACCATTACCTATGAAAAATGACATTTGATGAACACTGCACCCATGTGTCCTGATAACTCCGGATAACTCACAGACCTCACAGTTTCTTCCAAACATAGAGACATAGAAAACAGTGGAAGCAGTCCACACTGTGGTCTGTGGGTTATCCACCTCAGATAACAGTGGACTACTGCAGCTTATTGTTCACCTGTAAGGGACAATTCAAGGACATCGGACGTGGCAGTTGATAGTAGAGCGATTCACAACATCTTCTCCAACAAAAACTGAAACATCTGAGCAGGTCAGTGAAAAGCAAAAATTATTTAGAGAAATCACGACCAGGTCTCAACAGTCCTACTGCACCATCTCTTCAGTGGACTTGTGTCCCATCCGCACATTGAAATAAACATGGGGCCTCAAGTCCACAACTCTGACAGTAGTCACCCGAACAGCATCTGGAAAGTTAATGCAAACTGGGTAAACCAGCAAATTAACAAAATAATATTGAGAGTAAGTTCATCTGAATTGTGCTGTTTGAAACTTTGAGAGCTGCATATTTACATTATGCACAGGCCTAAGAAACCTGCATTCTTAAAACCTGAGCTGACTGAACTTGACTGGCAGTGTCAGAGTTTGGACCCAAACTCAAATCAAGACTATATTTTTTTCAAATTCTAGGCTAATGCTAATGACCTACCCAAACCGGTTAGTTACAGTAGTTAGCTGGAAATGTGGAATTGCTTACTCTGGTACAGCAAAATGTATGAGGGAGCCCTTTCTGCATTAGTATACACCGCAGTGATTGTACAGCTGTGTATGGGTGTGAACTTCTCTCTCTCTCAAGCTTTTTTTTGTCATACAACTACATCTGTCTCTTTCTAACTGACTGCAGCACTATGATCCTGCCATTCAGTGTGTCCATTCAGAACAGCATTAAACACTTTGACACGTGGTCAGACAGCATCTCTTATGGACGTCTTTTTGAGTAAACCCTGCCCTTTACGGCTCCAAACACTACACTCAGCCATTTTAAGTGCATTCATAGGTGTTTTGTTGGAGTAACTGGTCAGTTGCAACATGTGTGTACATGCCTTGCAGCCTGTATATGTGTGTGCATAATTTATATGTGTGTGTGTCTGTGAGATACTGCGTGTGATGTAAGGCTGCATGTGCCCATGTCATTGGTGACTATCAGAGGAGGGCGACAGCCAGTTGCTTAATAATAAACCCTTCAAAGGCTGTCTGAAGTCACACACACACACACACACCCACACAGACACACAAAAACGCCACATGGACAAGAGACTAAGACAAAGACCACCAGGGAGAGAGTGAGGGACAGAGCGAGGCAGACGGGGAGAGAGAGGAGACTGTTGTTGTCAGGCTTCATGAATATTTAGCAGGACTTGTTGGAGTGAAGATAGAGGTTTGCTGCGTGTGTGTGTGTGTGTGCATGTATATGTTCAAACGCATTTCCCAAGAGTCTGTGGTTTGTGTGTCGGCTTTGTCTTTGTGTGTGTGTGTGTGTGTACATGCTAAAACAGATTTCCCAAGATTGTCTTTGTGCATTTCTGCATGTGTGTAGCTACTCTTTTTGTATGGAAGCATGTGTGTGTGTGTGGTGGTCATGGGGACAGCTATTTGGCAAACACGGTGCTTCAGGTACTGTGGACACTTACCTGCGAGGACACCTGCCCCCCCTCCCAAAATCCCCATCCTCTGAGCGTGTGTGTCTTTGTATTTAAGCAAAGATGATTAGCAGGTCAAGCAAGCTAGTTCACCTGAATGTGTGTGTGTGTGTGTGTGCATCTGTGTGTGGGGGGTGGGGGGGGGGGGGGGGGGGGGGGGGGTGTGCCGGGGTGGGGGGGTGTGGGACAGGGGAAAGGAAAGGGTCATGAGGAGGGGGCTCCCCAGCATTTTGTCATGGCACACTTGACAAAACAAAGACAACTCACTTTTCTGGTCCTCTGCCACATTTGGTATTCAGGAACAAGTCGGGGCTCTGGCTGCAAGGACCCGATAACACCTCCTCTCTCCCTCCGTCTCCCTCTCTCTCTTGGGTGCTGTGGTGGTGGTGGAGGGCAGAAGAGGGGGGGGGGTTCCTTCACTCCAGACAGACCATGCCATTCGAATGCAAAGCCTCAGCTGCTGCAAATCCACACCACCACCACCCTTCTATTATTTCGTCGGATTTCACAGCTATTTTTGGATGGGCGGGCTAAGCCGTCCAAGGATCTCCACTGGAGATATGTCATCAAAACCCGGCCACCACCCCATGTGGCCATTAACATAAAAATTAAAGAATTATACACGGAGAAAATGGGCAGCGAATGAATGAATGAATGAATAAATAAATAAATAAAAATGCATAAATCTCCTCCTAGTCAACCATCTCCTGCTTCTCTCTTCTCTTTGCTGAAAGAAAGTGACAGAATGAGGCTGTTCATATCTTATTGGATTATTTGTCTAGAACTGAGCCTAAACACATGTTTACAAATGACTTACAGGAAGACAGTGATGTGAACAAACAGTGAACAGTTTGAGCAGGACGGGAGGGAGCGAGGATGATGCTCGCCCAGGCGTCCTCGAGGTGTCTTCAGTGGCTCGGGTGCATATCACTTGTTTTTTTTTTTGCTTGTTCAGTCCAAAAATGTGATTCATACCAAAGCTCAAAGGAAGTGCTGACCAACAGGAAGCAGCCAGGTGATGCGATGCTTTCAAATACAAAGAAGGTGAATATGAAGACCAGACAGGCCAAAGGTCAATTTTTATTTTTAAATCAGTCTCAGAAATGGAAACCATTCAGCCCACTGTGCAACAGCCCTCCACGTCCACATGACCTTGAGCACCAAGAGCAAATTTCAATGAAAGCACTAAAGTCTGTGGTGTTATGTCATAAAGGCTGTTTAATAGATAGTTTGGATTTATTATATATCTGTGTTTTCCTCTCATTTTGAAATCTGCTGCTGTGGACACCATGGGTAACTGGACTTTTTTTTCTATATACTTCTTTTGAATATGTTGTGAATTTTCACCATGAAACATCATTCAATTTGATTTTTGAGTTCCTGCTTGTCTGAGAACTGAACATGTGAGATCTGATAAATCATGTATTGATATGCCAGTGCTCATGTTCAATATGATAGAATGAATGAAAGCTTAGTTGTAAAGAGGAAATTTAACATTGCTGTTCTGTCATTGTAAGACTCAGTGGAAATCTACTTTATCATACTCAGAATTTAGAACCTGGTTTCTCTTCTGTTAAACTGCAATTAAGTGTTTTCTTTATCCTGTTTACATGACAGTATGAAGGTGGCCACTTCGAAGGTCCTTTCCAGAGAACAACCAGCAAATGCTGTTGGGGTCCTTTTCCCATGCTGCAAGATTTAAAGTAGATTTGATTCATCACAGCAAGTCTTTGCTTCTTCAGAGAGCGAGTGACTCTCAAACATCCAAGAAGAAACAGCAGATATTTATGTAATACCTTCACGGAACCAAATATCACAGTTTTCGTGTAAATCCTTCGTATTGGAAACAGATGAGCAGCAGCAGACTCCTGTGTGAAAAAAAGAGGAAAACATGACACTTTGTGTTTATAACTCAAGATACGAGCAAATAAACCTTATTAGCAGCTTCATGGTCTCAGTCAGCTTCAGCTGGAGGTGGCTCGGGTGGTTCTGCTGGCCGTGCAGGGTCTAGTGAAGTGGGTAAAAGAAGAGCTAAGCCATGTGAAAGAGATGCATGATGGGTATTCCAAACCCTAAATGAACAGCCAAATATTTTCTGTTGGTATTTTTGTGAGTTTGATGTGAATCTAGTTTACTGTGGTAATGCAGCCTCCAGGAAATAACCACATCTCACATTCTAAAGTCCAACAATGACAAAAGCTTCAAGTTAAGTAAAGAGGTATTGATTTCATACGTCATCAGCTTTATGTAGCTGCCAGCTTAATCTTTTGAGAGCTATATTGTTTAACTTCCACTTGATACCAGCATATTATGTTAGTGTGCTGTGCATTTGTAGCCTGAAAGGTTCAGTACAAGTGCATGACACTTGTTGTCGTACTGCGTATTGAGTATTGAAATACTCAAAAGTATTGGGAATCAGACAATAATTTCACTTTATCTAAGAATTTAAGAGACATACTGTATTTATACCACTGTCTCCTGTTTCACAACTGTCTGCAGCTCTGTTTTGGGCTCATACAAAGTCCCTACACTCACTTCAACTCATACCTGCACAACATAGTGAAGATGAAAACAGTCCAGTAGAAAGATCTGAGCCAAAGTATTGGCTTTTTAGCAGCCTTGGTGTTTTAAGTTCCATTTTTTTCACATGCCATCCTTTGACATATCAAACATTTTGCAAGATTAAGAAAATAATGGGAAGTAACTATACATGCAGTCAGAGTGTACGTACTATAAAAGACAGGAGACAGTTTTAATAATATAATTATATTAGCTCTTTATAGAGCCAGAACAGATATATCGATCTAACCCTCGGTCCTTCCCCTCATGCAGTGAAGGAGTGAGCGTAGACCTGCTGATGTAGTGGGAGTCGTGCTGCTCACTGTTTCTGAGGCTGTGTCATCTCTGCTTCTATTTGCAAGGTGTTTATTCTGTCAACGACTTGGGTGTTTGCCCAGCTGGCACAGACTCCGGGCTTTGGCAGCGCCAATGCACCACCTCCCCTAGGGGGCAGAGGGATCTAGGGCCTCATGGACTCAAGGAAGGGAAAGGGGAGGTGGCAGAGGGGGTCGTGTAGGAGGAGTTACGAGAGCTAAATAGAGGGAGCAAGATGCCCATCCTCCCTCCTCCCCCTTCTCACCACCCCTCGGCGCCATCTCCACCCTCCTGCCCCACTCTTTACCACAGAGCATGTGCAACGTCTGCCGAGGCGGTGGCGACCTGCATGAGCGCGTATCGATGCCAGTCCAAAAGCTGCCACCACCGCCATCAAGGCACCCCCCCACCTCCCCACCCCACCTACCCTCCCCCAGCCAAAGTGGGTCGGCTTAGCTCCCACATAATCCCTATTGACTGCCTCTTGCTTTGTCTGCCAATTCCCAGCATTGGATTTGTCTCACTCAATGATGCGCTCCACTCCACTTCTCCCACATTAATCCATACTGTTATTACTTTTCAATACCAACACTAATTATTGCCCTCCCCGCTATACCCATCCAACGCCACCCTGACATTGCCACGCATACCGTTTTGGACGTAAAACAACAGCAAAATAAGAACAAATGAGTTAAGAGCCATTGACGAGAGGCCAAGGATGACAGCGATGGAGTTAATTTCATCCTTTAGCCGCTGATGACTCAACTGGCGGCTGCAAAGCGAGTGTGAAATGCAACGTGGCATACAGTGCTGGGCGAGGCAGCATGAAGAGGCCATCCTCGCTACGCCGCCATCAGAGACATGGCAGCTTTGAGGGACAACCTGCATGTGTGTGTCTGTCACACATCCTCTGCTTTTTTTTTTTCCCTCCATGCCTGCTGCATTTCTCACTGTGCTCATTTTTGCATTGCACTTCCCAAAGATCACCTGTAAAGCAAACATCACAGCTATCACCTGTGTCCTTAGGTTTGCTGTATGGGAGTTTCTGTAGAGAACACTCTTTTCTTTGTGTGTTCACCCACGGTCACTATTTATGAATGCATAGCAATCTGATATCGAAAACACAGTAAATCCGTTACACCAATTAGCTAGATAGACTAAAAACTACACAATTTCCCATACTGACAGTGTCTGAATTCAAGTGTTACATTACCTCTTACACAAAGTCAGAGTTTCCATTTACAGGCCCCTGTAGGGGTAATTACATTACATTACATTAACCTTAACTATAACGTTGCCACTAAATCAGTGAGTTAGCTGTAGGCAGGTGCTGGAAGTAATAGATTACATTTATTCTTGTAACAGTTACAAAGTTTAATTTTTGCATAGTGTTTTGAATATTTAAAAAAATAGAGAGGCAGCATGTAGATGCTGCAGGACGTTCACACATGCAGATATAAAGTTTGATTTTCTAACGATAACTTCGCACAAGTTGAAAATACAATATGAACTGTAAGGCCTCTGCCTCACAGGAACTCCTCTCCAGAGAATGAAACATGATCACCGTTATTAGTCTGCAGAGCTTTTTGTAATGAAGAATGTGGATGCACAGATAATACTTGTTTGTTAAATAACATTCATTGTTGTTTTGGTCTTTTCATGATATTTGCTGACAGTAATAGAACTATAGAAAATCACTGGTCTTATCCTTTAAAATTAGCATTACCTAGGCTTCGGTTACAAAAAAAAAGAAAAGAAAAAAGGTTGCATCTACTTTAATTAAACACTGATTTCATACACCACCCAGCGGGCATGCTAAGTGACCCAAATCAAACACGCCCCACAATGTTGCGTGACCAACAGGCCAAATGCTAGATGCTGAGAGGCTCAGGGTCGACCCTTCAGCTGTGACTTCTGCATGACCTCGCTGCTGTTTTTGCCTGTTAATCCAGAGCACTCATCCAGCTCAGTGTATGAAAACTTTGAGGAGCACAGAGTAAAGAGAGCGCTGGTTATATTTAGCTTTGAGAATGAGCGAGCAGAGGCTGACTTTATGTACAGACAGGTGAGCACAACAATACACTCACTGATTGTTGTAACTCACTGTCCAGAGAAGAAAATCACCAGCCATTGTGTTGCCTAGAAACGTAGCATTTTGTGTGTGCGCTACAGCATGTTCAAAAACTTTACAGGCTCTCTTTGCTTTGATGCATGAGTTTGAGGGCTGCTGAAGTTTAGATAGTTTGCGTATATATATGTTGTCTGCATTAGTGATGCTTTTTTCTGCTGTTAATTCTATAAAAAAAAACGACAGACTGATTTATTTATGTAGCTTCATATTGCTACATACAATTTATGGGCATCCACCATGTTGGTTTTGTCCTCTTTTCTAGTTATTGTTAATAACACTATGCTGTGGAGGCCAGCTGTATAACTGATAATCAGCTGCAATGCACAGGCTACAACGTGCTGGTATTATGTGTTTGGACACTTCTGTGGTCTTACCATCCACTCAAAGCACTTTTACACTACAAGTCACATTCACTCACTAACACACATGCAGACAGCTGTTTTTCCTGTGCATTCAGCGGTCACACTCACACACCGATGATACACTGGGAGCAATTTGGGGTTCAGTATCTTGCCCAAGGATCTTAACTCCTGACCCAGGAGAGCTCACTGTGGTACTGTTAGAATATACACTGAGATTTTAATATTCTTTTATTAGCCTAAAGGTGTTCTTTAATTTAATAGTTTTACCATATAAAATTATTAATACAATATATTTTTTCTTTATTCCTCTTTGTCCCCCTTTTTAAAAAAATGTAAATTAGTAATGTGCATTTTAAAGGCATTCTTTTTACTCTTACCTAAGTATTTTGTCTATGTAAAGTCAACAATTAATGGGATAACTTTAGAAACAAAATGTCTGAATCTGATGATGATGACTCAAGGCTTCAATTTACAGGAGATCCATCACGTTTCATTTGTCCATGTCGTGCATCTCAGAACATTTTACTCGTACCTAAATGCAACTTGAAGTGTGTTTTCTCCTTTTTTACAAACTACAGCTACAGTGACTGTGTGTTGGGGTCTGAATGTGGCTGACCTACACTCAGTCCTGTTCCTGAACTCATCCTATGAAAGACAGACAGAGCACTGAAGCTGCTGCTGCTGCTGCTAATATGCTGCTGATGCCACGCCTCCTGTGTAGATATGGGCTTTCAAAAAAAGCCTCTTTTTAATGTGATGATCCTAAAATGGTGGTAGTGTCTTCAGTATGGAATATGGGTCATAAAAGTGAGAGTAGTACAATATATAAAACTATACTTTTTCCTGTGCTTTCTTTCATTCCAGTCAGTTAAATGAAATGAAACCAAATTCACCTCGATGCCCCAAAGTCTCCTCAAGGCATCCTGAAGGTTCCAGACTCCAGCTCAAAGAACCAGACTCTTTTGTCATGGTGTGTGTGAATGGTATTGCCAGACAACATGTTTTTGCAGGTGTGTGTTTGTGTGCATGTTTAGTATCGCTTCGAGTGCCCCTCGACTGTTAAATCGTGCGATTACACTGTAAGCGTCCTAGGGGCTCCACGGGGCTCTGACCAGGTTTACCTGTCTCCTGGAGCTCTGGTGGTGCCCAGGCCTCCAGGACAGGTTGTCCATCTGTCACTGATCCCAGATGAGTCCTGTTAAGCAGCTTTGCATCGGGCCCAGCCAGTAGTAGCCACAGCTCAAAGAAGCTGCTGCCACTGGCCGAGCTCTCTATGGTGTGCGTGTGTGTGTGCAGTGTGTGTGTTTGGTTGAGAATTTTGTTCTGGTCTGCAGAAGCCCGGATTCTCCTGTCTGCTCGAACTCTATATACCCCCACATTGCTGTAGGCTCAGCTTTGGTTCATGTGATGTTTGGAAAGGCGGGCACACACAGGTGTGTGGTACTTTTTACTGACTGAAATTCTTCTTCAGTAAGTAAGTAAGAGTAGGTCAGTAAGTCTCTTTTGATCTAGGCAAATGCAGACTGTTGTGCGCTTTCTTCAATAATAATTATATTCTTTAAAGGTGACAGTAAATGCCTCATCTCACCAGCCTGACGATTAAAAAAATCTCATGAGCTTCATGTTCACCGTGGGATTTACATATGTAGTGCATTCGCTAGACTCGATCAAACGGTGGCAGACAGGAGGCTGATGCTATTTGCAATTTCTGGAAACTCCTGAGGCGCATTAACGACTGTAAAGTGAGCATTTGTCAATTAGAACTGAAGCATGGATAGTGTAGCTTCATGTTTCTCATCACGGGTGTATTCAGACAGATTTTAGAGACACTTGATATACGTTGTTTTTTTTTTTTTCTGGTCTGAAAACTGAAAGCTGGTGTTTCCATCCTGTCAGGTGGAGAACGGTTCATGAAGAGACCTGTCAGTCATCTTTTGTGCAGTTCTACTTCAGATGGCCTCTGTCTCAAGCAAAAGCCTGTCTGCCTTTCCAGAACGCAATGAGTGAAAATTGTTGGCTGTCTTTGAAACGCTGAAATACAGAAAATCTCCCATCCCCAAATATATTGATCATCTATTTGCTGACAGCACAGCTGCCTGAAAACTCTTTGTTTTGTGTGTCTCTTTGTTTTCTCTGTATCTTTTTTTTTTTTTTTTTACTCCTTTTGCCTTCTACTTTTAGCCTCAAAATCTCACATTGCAAAATGCAAACATCAGCAATGCATCACACTGAAGGTTAGTTAGAGCATCACAACACTGTGAATGTTTGTCAATTACTTTTAATTTTTATTTAGCCTTTATAATAGAGTGGTCATCAAGTATGGCTGTTGAACAGTAAGTGACTCTGTATAACTGTATACAGTGGTCATGCCCTCAGATTACGTGAAGAGCAATTAGCAAAGGAGAGAGAGAAGAGGGAAGGACGAGGAACAGCTGATTATCTCAGTGTGTTTACTCTATCACTGGAATAATGTGTCGTAATGGTAAAAAATAAGCTGCTAGTGTTAAAACAAAGAAAAGAAAAAACATGGATTTTCATTTTGGGTGTTGTGAAGTTTGGCACTGCAGTTTCCATTATACTTGAAATCTCATGAAAATTGTTAGTAAACAGAGCTTTTGTCTCAATTCTGTTGTTAAATGAAGCGGAACATTGCCATGAAGGTCAGTGTATTAGCTGTAGCCTTTACCTGAGCTCTTATTGTCTACATTTATTTACATTTTCTCAGATCTGTATTATGAAAAGTGATCCTGCATTAGCTGCTACCTGTTTCCTGATTTAGACAAATTCAAATTGTGATTACAGGAAAAAGCCCCGCCCCCTTCCCTCCTCTTCATTTCCTACACGTGCTTTCTGAATGACATGCAGCCAGCGACGAACATGTGGAAGTGGAAACAGAAAATTTCAAACCTGGATGAATTTCAGCACATATATAACCAAGTGTGAGCATGAATTACTGGCTGGAGTACTGATGCTGATGTAGATGATGTTGTGTTGGTTCATATTTTTGGAGTGAACACAGACACACATATACACACAGTAGATGCAATAGACAGGAAATAGGAAAGAGCCACTTAACCAGCTAGTGCCAAAACAACATGCACTCATCCTCCAGAAACAAAACAAAGCAAAGCTATGGGAGGAAGGCTGGAGCTCCACTCCACTGGCTAAGCATGTTTAAAGGAAGATATAAAGACTGAATGCACCTTTGCATGCATACACACACCCACACATGCATAGTATGGATTTACAGGTTCAAGGACTGGGGGTGGGAGCAGACACACATTGCCGTGTCCGGCGTGGTCTCCATCAGATGGCAGCTTCCCTTTAATGACCATGCATCTCAGAGAGACTCAGCAAACAACCTGCCTTTGTCTTATCACCAGCCGCTAGCTGCCCAAGCTAACAACTGCTTCCCTCCCCAAACACACACACACATACACACACACACACTCACACACACACACACCACTCCACCTGACAATTCCAATTTACCATGCTGTGACAAAGTTTGGGTTTGACCCTTTTCATCCACAGAACAAACATGACATGTTTACTGTCCTTGTCAAAGTAGTCTTTAATGTGTGAAACACTGCCAATTCCCATTTTATCTATGCTAAAGAATTAGTATTATAAACAGTTGCACGTTAATACTGTCTGTACCGCCCCTTTAAGAGTAATTGTTAGGCTGCCGCACTGTTTGGCCCTGCGGGCTTTCTGTAGTTCAAACTTTCAGCGTTCGTCAAACTTCTTGTCTCCACTCGTGGACATTTTCTTCCTGCTGTACCTCGAAAGGACATAACTCTGTGAGTAATATTGCTGTTGTGTAAATTATCTGTATGACTTACCCGTTACGGGGTTCCGCTTTGATTTATCGTTGGTGTGTTAAGTTAATAGCGCGACCGATGCTAATGCGCTAGTCCGTCAATGGGCTTCTATATTATGTTAGCATACAGCTAATCGCTGCTTACCAGGTGTGTTGTATGTTGTGCGGCGTAAATAATGATTTCGCTTTGTGTTTATGAGTTTTGTATTTATGACTGTACAAGAAACAGACAAAACGAAGTCTGGCATACCTTTTCTTTATTATGTTTGAATTCCAGTTTCACAGTTTCTTTGTTAAAGCATCAAAACTTACCTGAAGACTCTGCAGTGTTTTACTGAGAAACTGTTTAGCCACGTTTGTCTGCCATGCTTTGAATTCAGCTGCATTCTTACAAGGGCAGAATACTGTCAGACTGTATGTGTCATGTATTTAGGAAGTTTAAGTTTAAATGTCTGTGGTTTGAAGGTTGTCTGTGGTTTGAAGGTTGTCTGGCTGGTGTCTGTGGTTGGTGTCGGTGGTACATCACAGCTGGAGACAAGCTGGTGACAGAATTCTCTGCAGATATAATGTTGACTGTGACTTAAGGCAGATCTGAAAGGAGTTTGGAGGTCAAAGGTCGCTGTGACCTTATGTTCATTTTATATCTGGATGGTCTTCAAACTTTGCACAAACATTGACTGTCACTCAAGGATGAACTGATTGTGGACATGAGAGGTCAAAGGTCAAGGTCGCTGTGACCTTAATGCAGATGTTGTTCTTCAGAATGTGTTGTCTCTGCAATGCTTTGAGTAATGTTCTTCAAACTTTGCACATATTGTCACTGCTTGTCAAAGATATCAAATAGTCAATATGTATTGGAGGTCAGAGGTCAAGGCCACTGTGCTCTTGTGTAAGTTTTGCTTGTAAACACCCAACACTAACCTTCCCAAACTTTGCCATTATCAGTACAAAACACCCATAACCTCTGCCTTTACATCTGCTATAAGCAGGCACCCAACCACACGGAGGCATACCACTGCCATGCTGTACTTCTAGTTTAATTTGTAGTCAGTCAAAGGACATGCATAAATAAGTAGCACCATATGATGTGGCCCAACATTCCTGTCCAAGGTATTAAGTTGTCCTCAGTGCAAATCATAGACTGAGAAGAGAGACACTTCTGTTGAAATAAAATGTCTTGTTTATTGCAATTTGATCATTTTCATAGTTTTGACCGTCTTTTGTATGGCTTACGAAAAGTTATTAAAGTAATTAATGAGATCTGGGAACATGGTAACATCACTGCAGTTAAGTCTGACGGGGCAAGAAACAAGCAGTTAGATGATCAAACTGGTTGTAGGTAAAAAAAAAACAAAAAAAAAAACGTTTAGGTTACTTAAAGTTTTACAGTGTAAAACTGAATGTTGGCCAATAATTTTACCATCTTCCTTTGTGTTCTCCTCTACGTTTGGCTGACCTGTGGATGTATTTACAATCTTTCTGATTATCTGACTCAGTTGTGTTTTTAGCAACTTTGCAGTATTTGATAATCTCAGTTATTCTTGGTGAGTGAGGGAGTGAAGGTGCTGCAACCTAAAATTGTGTTACACACCCACAGTGAGTACAGTTAAGCTTGCTTTAAGGAGTGCAGGTATTGACTAACTGACAGAAGCATTTGAGATACTCGCTGCAATTTGGCCACCAGTTAATTAAAAAAAATTCTCAGCATTATGTGAATTACAGCTTCGTATTTCATGAGGATAATGAAGCATATTGTGTTATTTCCACACAATACCTGCATATCATGTTAGTGTGTCCTCGATACTCAACCTCATTCCATTTAGAGGTCCACACCTGGAACATACGTAGGGCAAAAAAAAAAAAAGAAACACTCCAACATCCTGGCAGTAGACATAGCATCACATTTTAATCTGATACAACAGACTTGTTAGCAAACAGCTACTTATTCTGGCTAATTGATTAACTATACCTGTTCTGCCCTGAATATGTTTAATATGCTTAAAAGACACTCAAAATTACATTGAAATGTTTATTTACAGTTTTCCTATTCTTATATGTATTTGCGGCGCCTTTATTTTGAAAATCCCGCAAAACCGGGGGTAGGAAATAGAAACGAAAAACGAGAAAAACTGTGTTTACGTCGTCTCACGGCTGCATCTACGCAGTTATTCTCTCAGAAAACAATGGTTGTGTCTCGTATTGTTTACAGGTTTGGTAGGATGTGTTAACACCTTTGTGAGTGTGTTGCGTATTGAAGTAGCAGTTTAATGCCGTAGCTTGTGCGAACGCAATGTGTGTATTTACCTGCCAGTTTGCCTCGTTTCCTAGCCTGCTGTGCTAATACCTGTTGAGCGGTTAAGCAGCTGATGCCTTGATACGTTTATACTGATATTTTCAGGGCTGTTTATTGAGACTTTTTTGTATCTTTCTTTTCTAGTTTTACACCAAATTCAATGCAGACAGAATGTTGACCTATGTGCAAGAAGATATTAAACGAGCAAGGCGCTCATTGTTCCTGGCTCTTGAATAAGGAGTTTAACTGACTGTTTATCTGTGTCCACGCAAGAGCAAACACACAGAGAGAACAGTATAATACCTTTACATACAGTGTGCACTGGGAAAGCAGAGGTGGAAAGTACTTTCATCAGTGTTCTGCCCTGAATGTGTTTCATATGTTTCATATGTTTAATATGTTTAAAAGACACTCAAAATTACATTGAAATGTTCATTTACTGTTTTCCTATTCTATGTATTTCCGGTGCCTTTATTTTGAAAATCCTGCGAAACCGGAAGTAGGAAGTAGGAAATAGAAACGAAAACATCGTCTCACGGCCACATCTATGCAGTTAATCTCTCAGAAAGCAATGGTTGTGTCTCGTATTGTTTACAGGTTTGATAAGATGTGTTAACACCTTTGTGAGTGTGTTGTGTACTAAAGAAGCATTTAATGCCGTAGTTTGTGCGACAGCAGTGTGTGTATTTACCTGCCAGTTTGCCTCGTTTTCTAGCCTGCTGTGCTAATACCTGTTGAGCGGTTAAGCAGCTGATGCCTTGATACGTTTATACTGATATTTTCAGGGCTGTTTATTGAGACTTTTTTGTATCTTTCTTTTCTAGTTTTACACCAAATTCAATGCAGACAGAATGTTGACCTATGTGCAAGAAGATATTAAACGAGCAAGGCGCTCATTGTTCCTGGCTGTTGAATAAGGAGTTTAACTGACTGTTTATCTGTGTCCACGCAAGAGCAAACACACAGAGAGAACAGTATAATACCTTTACATACAGTGTGCACTGGGAAAGCAGAGGTGGAAAGTACTTTCATCAGTGTTCTGCCCTGAATGTGTTTCATATGTTTCATATGTTTAAAAGACACTCAAAATTACATTGAAATGTTCATTTACTGTTTTCCTATTCTATGTATTTCCGGTGCCTTTATTTTGAAAAACCTGCGAAACCGGAAGTAGGAAGTAGGAAATAGAAACGAAAACATCGTCTCACGGCCACATCTATGCAGTTAATCTCTCAGAAAGCAATGGTTGTGTCTCGTATTGTTTACAGGTTTGATAAGATGTGTTAACACCTTTGTGAGTGTGTTGTGTACTAAAGAAGCATTTAATGCCGTAGTTTGTGCGACAGCAGTGTGTGTATTTACCTGCCAGTTTGCCTCGTTTTCTAGCCTGCTGTGCTAATACCTGTTGAGCGGTTAAGCAGCTGATGCCTTGATACGTTTATACTGATCTTTTCAGGGCTGTTTATTGAGACTTTTTTGTATCTTTCTTTTCTAGTTTTACACCAAATTCAATGCAGACAGAATGTTGACCTATGTGCAAGAAGATATTAAACGAGCAAGGCGCTCATTGTTCCTGGCTCTTGAATAAGGAGTTTAACTGACTGTTTATCTGTGTCCACGCAAGAGCAAACACACAGAGAGAACAGTATAATACCTTTACATACAGTGTGCACTGGGAAAGCAGAGGTGGAAAGTACTTTCATCAGTGTTCTGCCCTGAATGTGTTTCATATGTTTCATATGTTTAAAAGACACTCAAAATTACATTGAAATGTTCATTTACTGTTTTCCTATTCTTATATGTATTTCCGGTGCCTTTATTTTGAAAATCTCGCGAAACCGGAAGTAGGAAGTAGGAAATAGAAACGAAAACATCGTCTCACGGCCACATCTATGCAGTTAATCTCTCAGAAAGCAATGGTTGTGTCTCATATTTTTTACAGGTTTGATAAGATGTGTTAACACCTTTGTGAGTGTGTTGTGTACTAAAGAAGCAGTTTAATGCCGTAGTTTGTGCGACAGCAGTGTGTGTATTTACCTGTCAGTTTGCCTCGTTTTCTAGCCTGCTGTGCTAATACCTGTTGAGCGGTTAAGCAGCTGATGCCTTGATACGTTTATACTGATATTTTCAGGGCTGTTTATTGAGACTATTTTGTATCTTTCTTTTCTAGTTTTACACCAAATTCAATGCAGACAGAATGTTGACCTATGTGCAAGAAGATATTAAACGAGCAAGGCGCTCATTGTTCCTGGCTCTTGAATAAGGAGTTTAACTGACTGTTTATCTGTGTCCACGCAAGAGCAAACACACAGAGAGAACAGTATAATACCTTTACATACAGTGTGCACTGGGAAAGCAGAGGTGGAAAGTACTTTCATCAGTGTTCTGCCCTGAATGTGTTTCATATGTTTCATATGTTTAATATGTTTAAAAGACACTCAAAATTACATTGAAATGTTCATTTACTGTTTTCCTATTCTTATATGTATTTCCGGTGCCTTTATTTTGAAAATCTCGCGAAACCGGAAGTAGAAAATAGAAACGAAAACATCGTCTCACAGCCACATCTATGCAGTTAATCTCTCAGAAAGCAATGGTTGTGTCTCGTATTGTTTACAGGTTTGATAAGATGTGTTAACACCTTTGTGAGTGTGTTGTGTACTAAAGAAGCAGTTTAATGCCGTAGTTTGTGCGACAGCAGTGTGTGTATTTACCTGCCAGTTTGCCTCGTTTTCTAGCCTGCTGTGCTAATACCTGTTGAGCGGTTAAGCAGCTGATGCCTTGATACGTTTATACTGATATTTTCAGGGCTGTTTATTGAGACTTTTTTGTATCTTTCTTTTCTAGTTTTACACCAAATTCAATGCAGTCAGAATGTTGACCTATGTGCAAGAAGATATTAAATGAGCAAGGCGCTTATTGTTCCTGGCTCTTGAATAAGGAGTTTAACTGACTGTTTATCTGTGTCCACGCAAGAGCAAACATAGAGAGAACAGTGTAGTAAAAAACCATCTCATCAGAGGGATTTGTCTGCTGCAGTCATGGAAGCCTAGACAACGCAAAAGGATGAAAAGGCAGCGTCGGTGGCCAGCTCAAAGTGCACATCTTCCTCCAAGCATTCGGTGGCTAGCGCTGCTGCTAGGGCCAGAGCCGCAGCTCTGTCACATACGCACAAAAGGAGTTGGAACTGAATAAACAGAGAGCCAAATTGGACTTAGAAAAAGCTACACTAGAAGCGGACCTAGAAGCACTAGAACTTGAAAAGGCAGCTGCTGCTGCTAATGCAGAGGCTGAAATTTTAGAAGCTGCAGCACGATCAGAATATGAGGATATAGGCAGTGTCATCAGGAGCGACATCTCACCAAAGGTAATTCGACAACGAACGGAGGAATATCTGGACCGTCAAGCTCAGACCAGCTTCAATCCTAACACACCTGTCCCTGACACACTGCACCCCCCCCATATTAAAGAGACAGTGCCACTAATAAGGCAAGAAGCCACTGAATTAAGGCCCATTCAGCGCTATGATGGTTCACCCACAACACCAAGAGACACAAAGGCTTCTGCGGTTACTCCAGCTGCTAACATGATAGACTTTGCTAAATATCTGGCACGCAGAGAGTTGGTAACTACAGGTCTCACAAAGTTTGACAATCAACCTGAGAGCAGAGCGTGGCAGTCCTCCTTTCTCAACGCCACTCGGGACGTAGATCTAACAGCCGCTGAAGAGTTAGATCTCCTGGTAAAATGGCTAGGAAAGGAATCATTGGAACACGTTAAGAGAATTAGAGCAGTACATGTCACTAACCCTGAAGCTGCACTCCGGATGTCTTGGACAAGGCTCAAAGAGTGCTATGATACCCCTGAAGTAATAGAGAGTGATCTATTCAAGCGGCTGGACAGTTTTCCTCGCCTCAGTTCAAGGCAAAGACTAAACTAAGAGAACTTAGTGACCTGCTCATGGAGCTACTCTCAGCCTAAGATGATGGGTATTTACCTGGACTCAGTTACCTTGACACACCTCGGGGCATTAACCCCATCGTTGAAAAGCTGCTAATAAACCTACAAGAAAAATGGCTGTCTACTGGGTCAAAATATAAAGAACATTATGCTGTAAGTTATCCCCCGTTCTCATACTTTGCTGACTTTGTCAACACTGAGGCCAAAGCTAGAAATGAGCCCAGTTTTGTCCTGACGAACAACAGCCGCACTCATTTCCATAATGAGAGACTCATAACAGTATCCGTCCATAAGACAGACCTGTCAGCACCAGCAGGTTCCAACTCAACACATAGAGCAGAGACAGAGAAGAAAAACAGTGGCGATCCAGCAAAATACTGCCCACTTCACAACAAATCTCATCCTCTGGAAAAGTACAGAGCCTTTAAAATGAAGCCGTTGTCAGAACGTAAAAGACTGCTAAGAGATCACAGGCGATGTTTTAAATGCTGCTCTGCTACTCACATGGCCAAAGACTGTCCTGTGGAGCTTAAATGTAATGAGTGTAAGAGCGATTGACACTGCACAGCCATGCATCCAGACACAGACCTCTCAGCAGCAGCAGCGTCATCTGTGGCTGAGCCAGACACAGCAGCAACACAGCACACCCGTCTTCAGAGGTAGCATAGATGTGCACTGAGGTCTGTGGAAAAGGCCTCCCAGCATGATCCTGTGCAAAGATATGCTTGGTTCAAGTTTTCCCACAAGGACAAAGAGAACGCTCAGTCAAGATGTATGCTATCCTTGACGATCAAAGCAACCGCTCGCTGGCTAGAGCTGAGTTTTTCCAGGTCTTTGGCATCCAAGGCACCCCTTTGCCCTATCTGATGAGAACCTGCGCCAGCACTGTGGAAATGACTGGAAGGAAAGCAGTTGGTTTCCAGGTACAAGCGATAAATGATCAGAATCAGAATCAGATTTATTGGCCAAGTTTGTACATACAAACAAGGAATTTGACTCCGGTTTTTCTTGCTCTCATGCGGTACAACAACAAAAACAACAACAACAACACACAACCGACGGAACAACAATTTATTTATTTATTTTTTTTCCAGTTACTAATGGTGCAATGGGACAGTCTGAATGTGTTTCCAGAAGATAACTATATAACTATTTACATATATATAAATATATATTCAGACTATTGAGAAAAGTAGTGCAGGTTATAGTGCAAACATAAAAAGAGACGGTGAAATGAGGTAGTGGAAAATGTGCAAACGAAAGATGCTGAAGGAGGCAGTGGGGAAAAAACAGTCACATATTCATCAGAGCCACAGCCTGGGGAAAGAAACTGTCCTTGTATCGGTTGGTTTTGGCGAGCAATGTTCTGAAGCGCCTGGCGGAGGGGAGGATCCAACCAGACGTTGATGGAAGTGCAGAGGACAGACTGGATGATGGTGCTGTAAAAAATGATCAGCAGCTCCTTAGGCAGGTTAAACTTCCTGAGCTGACGTAGGAAGTATAACCTCTGCTGAGCCTTCTGATGAACTGTGTTTAGACTTACCGCCACTAATGAGATCATGAGCAATCGATCAGAAATCCCCTCACCAGAGGTCGCTCTGTCCCACGCTCACCTGAGACCTGTGGCGCCTTACATCCCAGAGCCTGATCCCGAGGCGCAGATCCTGATCCTACTGGGGAGAGACCTCATACGTGTCCACAGGGTGAGACAGCAAATCAATGGGCCCCACGACGCACCCTTTGCCCAGCGTTTGGATTTGGGGTGAGTGATAGTGGGGGAAGTTTGTATTGATAGTGCTCACAAACCCACTGTAGCTGTCTTCAATACCAACGTCCTGCAGAATGGACGTCCATCCTTTCTGACGCCATGTCAGAAACACAGTAGCGTCAAAGAAAAAGTGAGTTACAGCGGGGAGCACAGACCCAGCACCTCTGCTCATCTATCCAGCTACTCTGGCTACACTGTGGCAGTTCAAGACAAACTTGGTAGCAGTGTGTTTGTGAGGACAGAGAATGATGACAAACCTGCCTTGTCTTTCGAGGATGAAACATTTCTGGAGGTAATGGAAAAGGAGTACCACAGAGATGAAAAGAACAGCTGGACTGCTCCCCTACCCTTCAAGTCCCCCAGGCCACGCCTTTCAAATAACCGTGCTTAAGCCCTCTCTCGTCTCCACTCCTTTGCGACGCACACTTACCAAAAATCCTGAAATGAAATAACATTTTGTTGCCTTTATGGAGAAGCTCCTTTTAAACGGACATGCTGAAGAAGCTCCTCCTCTACCTGAGAGTGCAGAGTGCAGAGTGCTGGTACAGAGTGCTACCTTTTTTTGGAGTGTACCATCCCCAAAAGCCGGGTCAGATACGAATTGTGTTTGATTCGAGCACACAAGAAGGTGACATCTCTCTTAACAACGTCCTGCTCTCAGGCCCTGACTTGAATAACTCGCTCCTGGGAGTGCTGCTCAGATTCAGGAAGGAGCTTGGTGCGCTGACTGCTGACATCCAACAAATGTTCTACGGATTCTTGGTGAGAGAGGGCCACAGAGACTACTTAAGATTCCTCTGGCACAAGAATAACGATCTGACTAAAGAGGTGGTGAAGCTCAGGATGCGAGTGCATGTGTTCGGGAACAGCCCTTCGCCAGCAGTCGCTATATATGGCCTCCGGAGAGCTGCCCAAGAAGGTGAAAGAAGGTGAACAAAGGTACGGCTCTGATTCTCGCCACTTTGTTGAGCGACACTTTTATGTGGACGACGGGCTCATCTCCCTCCCATCTGAGACTGAAGCCATTGATCTGCTCAAGCGCACTCAAGCTTCGCTGGCAGAATCAAATCTGAAACTGCATAAAATCGCCTCTAATAGTGTCACAGTGATGCAAGCTTTCTCACCTGAGGACCTGGCTGCAGGCTTGAGAGACCTGGGCCTCGGCAAAGAAGAACTTCCAGTGCAAAGAAGTCTCGGTTTGTGCTGGAACATAGACTCTGACACTTTCACATTTACAGTGGCAGTCAGCGACAAACCATTCACCCGCCGTGGGGTACTATCTACCGTCAATAGCCCCTTCGACCCGCTGGGCCTGGTTGCTTCAGTGACAATTAAAGGACGAGCCTTGCTCAGAGAACTTTCTGCTGACATTCACGAGTGGGACACCGAACATCCTGCAGACAAGTTAAACAAATGGGAAACATGGAAAGAATCATTAAAGGATCTGAGTGCTCTCCATCTTCCCCGCTCCTACATACAGCAGTCCCTTTCCAGTGCCACATACACAGAGTTGTGTCTTTTTTCTGATGCTTCGAACTGGGCAATTAGGGCAGTAGCTTACCTCAGAGTTATCATGACAGATGGACAGTGTAGAGTTGGCTTTGTGCTCGGAAAAGCTAAGCTGGCTCCTCAACCCGAACCCACCATCCCTCGCCTTGAACTGTGTGGAGCTGTGCTGGCTGTCGAGATGGCTGAACTGATCCTCAGTGAGCTTGACCACAAACTAGATGCAGTGAGGTTTTATTGTGACAGTAAAGTTGTTCTTGGTTACATATACAATGAAACAAAACGATTCTTTGTGTACGTACACAACAGTGTTCACCGGATACGCAAGACAACTTCCCCTCAACAGTGGCATTATGTGCCTACGGAACAAAACCCAGCTGATCTGGCCACCAGATCTGTTCCAGCGATACAACTTACCTGCAGAATGTGGTTTACGGGGCCAGAGTTCCGTCACAAACCGTTTCTGGCTGAGACTCTGGAGACCTTTAAATTAGTGGATCCTGAAACAGATGCAGATGTGAGGCCTCAACTGACCACCTTTGCTACCTGCATTAGTGAAGGTGGACTTACATCAGGACGTTTCCAGCGTTTCTCCACGTGGGAGTCTTTGCTGAGGGCAGTTTCTTTCTTGATCCACCAAACCCACTCGTTCAGGTCTGACTCACCAGCTACATGCAGAGGATGGCATCGATGCAGCAGACTTCGTACTCCAGAAGAGCTGGCAGCAGCAAAGCAAGTCATACTTAAGTCTGTTCAAAGGGATGCCTATCCAGAGGAGTACACTGCACTACAAGAAAACAGAGCAATTTCAAAAACAAGCACAATCCTGAATCCGTCTATGAACGACGGACTACAGATCAGGGGACGTCTGAGACATGCATCGATCAGTCCAGAGGTGAGAAATCCAATCATTCTCCCAAAACAAAGTCATGTCACAACACTGCTGGTGAATCATTACCACATGTAAGTTGAACATCAAGGGCGACAATTCACAGAGGGGGCTATCAGGGCTGCAGGCCTGTGGATTGTTGCTGGCAAGAGGTTGATAAGTTCAGTCCTTCATCGTTGTGTCACCTGTTGCAAGGTGAGGGGAAGACTCGAGGTTCAAAAGATGGTGGACCTCCCTCCTGAGCGCCTAAGTTCATCAGCGCCATTCACCTACGTGGGCTTAGATGTTTTTGGCCCCTGGGAGGTTCTCACCTGACGCACAAGAAGTGGCGCAGCTCAGAGCAAGCGCTGGGCCATACTCTTTACATGCATGAGTTCCAGAGCCGTGCATGTAGAGGTCATAGAGTCGATGGATGCAGCCAACTGCATTAATGCCCTCCGAAGGTTTTTTGCTGTAAGAGGACCAGCGAAGCAGCTGAGATCGGATCAGGGCACAAACTTCATCGGAGCCGGTTCTGAACTGGGCATGAGACCAGACAGTCCAAAGCAAACCAGTACTTTGAAGTACTTACATGAGAATGGTTGCACATGGGAATTCAACCTCCTGCACGCATCCCACATGGGAGGGGTGTGGGAGCGCATGATAGGCGTGACCCAGAGGATACTCGATTCCATGTTGCTGCGAACCAAGCACACTCACCTGACTCATGATGTGTTCTGTACTTTAATGGCAGAAGTGTGTGCCATAATCAACACCAGACCTTTAGTCCCGGTCTTCTCCGATCCCTCCTCTCCTCTGCTGCTGACCCCTGCTATGCTTTTGACCCAAAAACCAGGTGTGCCTCCTCCCCCCGGCAGTTTCGAGGAAAAGGATCTTTACAAGTGTCAATGGAAACAGGTGCAGGCACTTTCTAATGAGTTTTGGAGTCGATGGAGAACTGAATACCTCCACACCCTCAAGTCAAGGCGTAAGTGGCACACAGCATGTCGCAACCTGGAAGTCGGAGACATCGTGCTACTTAAACAAAGTGATTCTCTCCGCAACGAGTGGCCAATGGGCCTGGTCATATCTACCAGTCCAAGCAGTGATGGGAAAGTCCGCAAAGTCGAGATCAGGACAACATCACATGACAAAGTAAAGACATTCTTCAGGCCTATCACTGAGGTGGTCTTACTCCTGGCAAAGGAAAGCCAGAGTTCAAATCAGGACAATTAAAGCTTAAGTGGCATAAGTGAATGCCAGACGGGGAGTGCTCTGCCCTGAATGTGTTTCATATGTTTCATATGTTTGAAATGTTCATTTACTGTTTTCCTATTCTTATATGTATTTCCGGTGCCTTTATTTTGAAAATCTCGCAAAACCGGAAGTAGGAAGTAGGAAATAGAAACGAAAACATCGTCTCACGGCCACATCTATGCAGTTAATCTCTCAGAAAGCAATGGTTGTGTCTCGTATTGTTTACAGGTTTGATAAGATGTGTTAACACCTTTGTGAGTGTGTTGTGTACTAAAGTAGCAGTTTAATGCTGTAGTTTGTGCGACAGCAGTGTGTGTATTTACCTGCCAGTTTGCCTCGTTTTCTAGCCTGCTGTGCTAATACCTGTTGAGCGGTTAAGCAGCTGATGCCTTGCTACGTTTATACTGATATTTTCAGGGCTGTTTATTGAGACTTTTTTGTATCTTTCTTTTCTAGTTTTACACCAAATTCAGTGCAGTCAGAATGTTGACCTATGTGCAAGAAGATATTAAACGAGCAAGGCGCTCATTGTTCCTGGCTCTTGAATAAGGAGTTTAACTGACTGTTTATCTGTGTCCACGCAAAAGCAAACGCATAGAGAGAACAGTATAATCAGAAAGTTCAAACTCAGAGGCATACAGACAGAAAGAGTGAGACAGACAACTAAAACAATAATGGCAGGGAAGCTGCCTTTATTTGTTTCCCACTTCACCAGTATAGCACCCTGACATGTGAAAGAGCTTCTGCCACTTTACTGCCACTTCCTTTCAGATTCCTTTGAGCGACAGATCACAGCTTCTGACTTAAAATACAAGGCTTGTGAGGTAGACCTATTGTGTGAATGTGTGTGTGTTTGACTCGTTATGATGGCTACGAACAACCTTTCCCCAGCACCAGTAATAGTGCTATGTGTGTGTGTGTGCGTGTGTGTGTGGTGCTGCTGCTGCTGCTGCTGCTGCTGCTGCTGTATGCACCGTGGTAAAGTAGTGACGTGAGCACGGATGAATATTGCGGTGGCGAGTTGTGTGAATGTGGTCGTATGTGTGTGTGTTGGGGGGGAGTCAAGGTGCAGTGGAGCAGATAGCTCAGCTCTATGCATACTAAAACCACCATCGCCACCGGCAGCAAAGATAGAGCTGTGGGGTGGAGCGGGGAGGGTATACAGGCGGGGTGGTGGTGGGGAGAGGGGGTGCAGGGAGGGAGGTGAGGGAAGGAGGGAGCGACATA
Source organism: Toxotes jaculatrix (assembly GCF_017976425.1). Taxonomy (NCBI): domain Eukaryota; kingdom Metazoa; phylum Chordata; class Actinopteri; family Toxotidae; genus Toxotes; species Toxotes jaculatrix. Next base: position 27,515,187 of record NC_054402.1, on the reverse strand, counting down.
GCACCCCAGGGAGACCCTTCCTTATCACACCTCTCGGCTCCGTTTATCTGATTACACACAACCCGGGAAGGCAGAGGTAGAGAGAGAGAGAGAGAGAGAGAGAGAGAGAGAGAGAGAGAGAGAGAGAGAGAGAGAGAGAGAGAGAGAGAGAGAGAGAGAGAGGCTGGCATGTGGAGGAGTGAGGGATGGTGGAGATGGTCAAACTTAGGTAAATTCTTCTTCCCATTCAAACGCAGTCACCAGCATCAGATATTTGACAGGATGTAAAACAGAACGATAATGGCTTTACTGGTCTTTGTTGATTGTTCTGAATGTTTTCATGTGTTTTAATATGTTTGAGACATTACTAAGATTACTACTGTGTGGAGTTTTTAACCACCAGTAGCCCTATGGAGCACTTTTTGTTTGTAGTGGACATGCATGTGCACAGGTGTTGGTAACACAGGGAAGAAGAAGAAGACAGTAAGCTAGTTGGAATGGATGTAAACAATGCTGAATTTACATCTTAAAGAAAGATCAGCTTTGCAGATTTTTTTTTTGTGTGGGAGGAAGCTCTCAACACACAGGCTTCACCCCAAACCTCAAAATGAAAGAAGCCACCTCAGCTCCATTAAATCTGTACTGGTGGCTCTCTGCAGCTGATGAACGGGAGCCACACACTGACATGCTCAACTCTGTGCTCCGCTTTCTTCATTCTTTAATAAAGTATGACTTATTAAAAGTGGTGCCCAGCATTTTAATGTTGAAGCTGGCTGAGGTGAAGCTAATTCCACTTTATAGACTTTTGGGCAGTTTAATCCATGACAATGCATCGTATTTTATAAACTGATTTATAAAGCGATTACACCGATTTTTCTTCACTTATTATAACTAGTGCAGAGCCCACAGAGCATGTGCCTGTGAGTAGGGGGCTGACTGCTTGGCCTTCATTAATCCAGCTCTCTTGAGAGCATCATCCAAGCAAGTTCACAGTCAAAGCCACACTTGTGTCCTCAGCAATACATCCATAATGTTTGAAGGCATTTGGATAAAAAGTTGTCAAGAAGATCGACAGACAGACAGACAGACAGACAGACAGACAGACAGACAGACAGAGACAGACAGACAGACAGACAGACAGACAGACAGACAGACAGACAGACAGACAGACAGACAGACAGACAGATTCCTTCACCACATCTGACAGAGTGACCCTGATGATGTTGGAGTGACAATTTGGACCTGATGATGTTGGCATTTGCCAGGCAAATTCTGTGGAAGTCTAACATTAAATTACTGGAGAGCACCTTTAATATGCTAAGTAGCTGGAAACTATGGCTCTCAAGTAAAGATAGTGGAGTAAAACAGAGAATATTTCAGTCTTAAATGTAGCAGAGAAGTGTAAAGTAGAAGTTTTTCAATGCGGTACTTAAGTAAATATAAACTGTGCTATAAAATCATAATTCACTGGCGACTCATTGTATCTCACTGTCTCAATAACGTGCTCTCTCTGTGTTAGACATCCTGCTGACATTTTGGTTCATATGAGGTGTCGTTCACATGCAATAAAATATCAGTGTCACGTCGGCGATGTGCCGACAAGCCGTCAAAGTCTCTGACAAAATTCATACAGATCTCTTCGGGAATATAATTATTGCTGGGTACACACTGAACATTTGGAAATGATCCAAATCCAATTAACAAAGAAGGTAGGTACATGAACCCAAAATGGAAATGAATGTTTGCAATGTAAATACAAATTGGCTTAGAGAAGAACATGGTTGTAAAAAGGGTTCCAAAAAAGATGACAAAAAGAGAAAGAAAAATAAATGATCAGGAAAGTAGACTTGGGTTGGGTTGCATACACAATGAACACACTTGTGCGGGTATTGTCATGTGGTTTAGTCGGGGTTTGTTTGTGATTAAAAATAATAAGAACTTAAAAAATACAGAGCAGGGGAGATGCTTCATTTCCACATTTTCCCTTCATTTCCCATCTGTGTTCAGTCTGGTCTCATCATCTACAGCCTGGAGGGGATGGAGGCTGTGTCTGTGCACGTGCATGTGCTTGTGCACGTGTGTGTGTGTGTGTGTGTATTTGAGAGAATGATAAGGTTTTGAGGTCTCACAAACGAGTGTCTGTATAAAAGAGCAGAAGGAAGATGTGTGTTGAGTCTGTGCTTGTGTGCGTGTGTGTGTGTGTGTGTGTGGGGACATCCTCGTCAGTGAGAGGGCCCAGGGGACGGCCTGGTCTCCTCAGCCTCCTCATGATGATTGATGCTGGCGGGCCCCACACGCCCTGGCCGCCCAGCTAAATTAAAAGCCTATTTTGTAAAGTTGTAAAGAGAACAGAATGGTTGGAGGGTTGGTGCGTGTGTGTGTATGGGTGGGTGGGTCACAGCCGGGGCGCTCTCCAGTGTCTTTAGTATCATCAACCCCTCAGAGGATAGCCAGAAGGGGGTCTCCTCCATGCCTGATGCTCTCTGTCTCTTGTTCTCTGTCTCATTCACACACACACACACACACACACACACACGAAGAGGAAAACGCACACAGAAACCAAACACACAAAAATGTACCTCAGTCTGAAAGTCTTTTGTGTGAGAAATCAGTAAATTAATGCCAAGTGCAGCTTTTTGCAGAATTAAACACAGACATTTCAGTCCTTTATAACTGCACTACTTCCTATTTACCCTGTAAGTGTGTTGTTTCCAGCGTCACGTGATGGATCAGTATACATGATAATTGTCATATATAGTGTCACTATAGACGCTAATATTACTATAATATATTACTTTTCAGTTTACCTAAATTACAAAAAACAAGACAATTTTTAAATGAAATTTTTCACTGCTGTTCTCCCACCAGAGGTTAATGAGATTTTGTTTTTGTTTTTCTTTTGTTTTGTTTGCGTGAACAGATGCGTTTTCTGTTGCATGCTGTTTTCCCACTACTTGCTATGATGGTTATGTCACTGGTGATGGTGTTGTTGGGATAATGATGCAGTTATTGTATCATTTTTTTTGATAGGTAATGATAATGTCATATCATTACCTATTAAAAAAATATAGTAGGTGAATAACAGCAGCTGTTAAATTTCCACCACATTTATTTGTGCTTAGTTTTGATCTTAGCTTGTATTTTCTCACAGGCGACTCTCAGATCTCAGATCCAACATTATCTGATGGTGCATGAAGGTTGAAACATGTAAAACAAAAACAAATGTATTTCCAGCTTTCAGTTAATACTGACCTGGTGTTTTCCCATTATATATATATGTTTTATTTATTTATTTATTTTGTACATGTTACAGGTGTGGATTAGTGAACGTTCTCTGACCCTCGTGTCTTTACGTGTTAATCCTAAACTTCGACAGCCTCTTCAGGACGGGACACTCACTTGTTTGTATATCATTTGCAAATCATTTATCCTCAATGTGAATTTAATTGACCAGGCAACTCCAGGAGGTCAGTGCAAACACACACCCATACACACACACACACGTGCCTATATGTCACCCTCCAGCCACCCTCCCTCTCTGCCTTCAAGCCATGTCAGGCTGCCCCCACCCCTCCCACCACCACCACCACCACCCCTCCCCTCCCTTCCCCTCTGCTGTTGTTGGCAGCAAGAGGTGAGTGGAGTGACAGCCCACCCTGAGAATGGCCAACCATCCAGACACACACACACAAAGCAGAGGTCAATCCCGTGTCAGTTGGGGTGTGGAGGCCAGCTGAGGTGCATCGCCTGTGCATTGCGCTAATTTGTTTGTGTTTATTTGTTGTTGTTGTTGTTGTTGTTGTTGTGGTGGTGTAACTGCTTTGGGGATGTGAGGAAATCCTTCCAGGTCAAAAAGGTTCTTTAAAGAGAAAAATCAAGAAAAAGAAGAAAAGCAGCAGCTAATTTAGACCAATCATATCATCATCATTACCATTTGCTTCTGTCATCTATATTGTCATTATTGTTGCCGTCATTAGTTTTACCGCGAACACCTGTGACCATCATCCTCTTCTTCCTTGCGTCAAAACTAACATCATCTCCCTTCCTTCAGAGGCTTCTTCCTGAGAAACATCTGAGCCAATCACCACCTCCGTGAGCAGAACAGCGGTCGGTGGCGTTATCATGCTGTGTCACACAGACCAGGGCACCGCAAACAAAGCTGCAGTCAACAGTTTTATCATCCTTCTAAATCAGGTCTCATGACAAGGCACTGCATGTAGCCACAGCAAAATACAAGACCTCGTTCTTTTGTTTGTGTGAAAGCTGAGCAGTGATCATGGAACATTAGCAGCTGCAGATTAAAAATGACAGCCTGGCTTTGATAGGCAGCTTAGCTAAACCAGTCTCATTGTTAATGACTGGTGGGACCACTGCTACAGCTTGTGTTTTGTTTCTGTAGGTGGCTCTGGCCATAGGTTCTATGAGCTGTGATAACACTGTACTCATCAAAGTCATTGCTGTCTTTGTCTTTGCAGGAAAACCCTGCTGTACACAGCTATAGCATGTAGGACTTGATCAAGGCTGAAGCAGGAAGCTGACCTGCAAATGCTGACGGGTGCTTACGATGGAAAGTTTGGAAAATTATTTTACTGTCGACTTTTGTTTTCGCTTCCAAATTAATTCCGACAAACCCGCGGGCTTTAACAACCTGTCTCATCATCTGACTGCGTGTTTCTGTTCTCATCAGACTTTGCCGTAGCAGTGTCACCGTGTTCACAGATATCAGCAATTCATTTGGCCTGTGCAATTTGATCAATTATGGTTAGAGCTATAAAAACAAAACTGAGTTTGTAATGAAGTGTTTTCTAGGAAAAGGTAAAGCAAACGTTTTTCTTTTCAGAAATACGAGATTAGATGATACTGAGATGGGAGCAGGACTGTGAAAGTAAGGCTTGAACACCATGTTAGCCAGACTCTGTAAATGAATAGGTTAATGTCCACATGTCTGAATGTCTCCTCAATCTCACAGGTTACTTATCCTCAGTAAAAAAAACACAGGATCCTCTTTTTTCTTTTTTCCAGTGGCCATGAAACCAAACAGTCTGTGTGACCAAAAGAATGTCATTATATTGATTAGATTTTTTTTTTCAATATCATAGTTTGTGATCAGGCAAAAGCAGGCAAAATACATATGCATACACTGTGATTTTTCTCAAATTGGGCCTTTACCTAAGCAAAACCTCAGTCAAAACATCACTGTTTTTCAGTGCTTTAAGAAGATTGTAAATCAACAACATGATCCATGATAACAGTGTAATATAAAGAATATATCTGTCTCTTAACGCTGGAGCTCACTCCTTGTATTTCTAAACAATAGCATGGTCATGTGAACTGTGGCTTCTCTTGTTAAATAATAATAATAAAAAAAGAAACAAAGACCTGAACTCCTTTCTCTTGAGAAGAGTAGCTAATACTTTAATACTCCAGGCCACAGTCAAAGTCACTGAGATCACATTTTTCCCACATCCTGACGTTTGATGTGAACATTAACTGAAGCTCCTGACCTGCTGCCACACGATCGGCCTATTGCACACGATTGGATAATTGCATGAATAAGCAGGTGTACAGGTGTTCCTAATAAAGTGCTCGGTGAGTGTTAGTCTCTAATGGTCAGTTAGTGGTAAATCGAGTTCTCCCACCAAAAATGAAATGGAGAAATGTGCTGGTGTGAAGGCGGTGTCAGGCTGAATAATACAGCGCTGACAAAATGACTATTCAGTATCAGTCTAGCTCCTCTTCAGCATCACCACAGTCATGATCAGAATTGTCATCATCCTCTACCTGCTCCTTACTGTTGTCATCCTCGCATCACCATGGTGATTTCTCTATCATGGCCATTGGTATTGTACCCTGTGGTTCTTCATTTTACTTATTCATGAACATCTCAGTGCACATACACACACACACACACACACACACACACACATACACTCCTCCTCCCTGCCGTCAGGCCATTTACAGAGAGGTCATAACCCCAGTGAATGATGGGAATGCTGAGCTGGAACCTATCAACGCTGCCAATATGACCAACAGCACCCCCCATCCTACACACACACACACACACATACGCACACAGATCTGTCAGTATACGTGACTGGCAGCGGGGGATATAAAGGCAGAGAGAGTGTGTGTACATGTGTGTGTTTTGTATGAATGCTGTCATGATCAATTTTTTTCAGAGGAGTAAAAAGCTGATTTTCTCAGTCACCTTGTGAGCCGCCCATGGTATATTGCGTCCATGCACACGTGTGTGCAGCCTCACTTGCATGCTGCATTTGTGCAGAAATACTTATGAGCCGTGTGTGCGCTTCCCTGTGAGCATACTGGTATTTGTTTGGTAGGTGTCTCTGCATCTGTATATGCCTCGGCATGCAAATGCTAAAAGCCTTATTGTCTCTCTGTATGTCTTCGTCCACAGAAAGGAGATATTCTGTCCCTCTTCAACAACTGAATTGTTTCGATTGGCTATTTCTGTTTATTTATTTATGATATATATTCATAGGATTAAAGGATTATCATTGTGTTTCACAGTGTGGGTCTTGTTTCCATAGTCTTTGCCATCACTTCTCTTAATTATGGTAACATTGTACTTACCAAAGTGCTGAGATCAGAGTAGTGTTGCTACGCTGGAGACTGACAGGATAGTGAACGAGCCAACGGTTTGGCCAGATTATTATTGGATGTTATGTCAGTCAAAAGGCTGTGTGCTTAAAAATAGTCTTGCATGTGTAACCTTAGGTTTCTAGCTGCAAACGCTGTGTTGAAAGCTTGTTTATGCAGTTGCCTGCTTGTAAGTTTACTTTTACAATCTGTGAGGAAGGAGGTAATGTGCTTTACTCACAGGCCTCTGACAGGTTTACTGTGTTGAGAAGTTTTGTACACAGAGTGAGAGGATGGGACATTCAACCTCTGACTAATCAAGGCCATCCTCTTGTATACAGCAACCCCATAGGTTGTATTGTTAGGTGATTTCTAACAGCTGTAGTAATTATAATGGGAGCAAAGGAGGGATTTCGGTTACCTGCTATGTATGATGACAAAGTACACTTTAGGAGGAGGTAGTGGTGGATGGGTCAACAAAAAACAGGACATTAACATAGGAGACTACTGTTTGTTGAAAATTGATTCATGTGAAATGGCTAATCAGCATTGTTTCTCATATTCATTAGCACAACAAAAGTCCTCTAACCTTAAGAAAAGTATTTATTTTAACCCGAAGCCTGACTTTTCCCAACCTCAACCATGTTTTTTTTTTTCTCTTGTTACCATGACAACGAAGGTCCAGTACACCTGCCACTTGACAGGTGCAGCGAAAGGTGGACAGAAGGTGGAAGCTTGCAGGCATGGAACTAACTGCACAAACTTACAAAACAAAGCAGACATGTAAGACTTTAGACCTAAAGCTAGCAAGCTTGTTTTTATTTTTACAGATGCAATTTAAAATGCACAAGTTTCAAGTAACATCACAGGTACAAAACACTTTCTGAAGAGCACCACATTGAGTTATTTAATATTATGTATATTAAGTAAAAAAAACATTCTTTGGAAGTAAAATTGAAAATGTTTATAACCTAAATGTTGGTGAAAAAAATTTTAAGGATTCTGAGGCAAACTATGGTCATTCAGCCATGTGTGGAAGTGGGTCTGTGATCTGTGATGGATGTTTACAATGAACAGTTTGTATACCTGTACTGGTCACCTTCGTTTTCACTCCTTTATAAGGCTGATTGTGCGATTGTGTTGTTGCATGGGACCTCCTGTGATGTTTCTAAATCCCGTATTAGTGAGTATAATGCTGTTTTTACCAATAGGAACAATGGAGAGTTACAATAAACCCCCAATGCTGTCGAATTATATCCTCATAAGTATAGTGATTCAATTCGTTGTGTGTGTTTGTGTGTGCTGTGACGGCAGAAGCCCAGACAGACATCCAAGAAGTGAGGGGTGGGAGGTTTTGGGTTGCGCTGAGGGAAACGGTCCATCCTGCCATCCTGTCATCCCTCCCACACCCCTGCTCTGTTTCTGAGCCAGGCCAGATCTGGGGGCCCTTGTGTCACCAACAGATGGGCCTCTCACAAAAGGACCCCTCAGCCTGCCAAGCCGGTCTCCTGCACACCCGATTAAATCTCAATAGCAAAGTTAGAATTGATACACTGAGTCTATGGTGATTCAATTAGAGCAGGACAGCATGAGGAAAAGACAGGGCAATGGAGAGGGAAACAATGAGCGGGGAGTTAGAAAGTCATTTACCTGGTGTTATTTTGGTTGGGGGGGGTAACAGGGGCCATTATCCCACCAAACATGAGCGTTTGGTGGGATAACGTGCTCTGGGCTTGTAGAGGAGTTAGATCAAAGAGAGCTGAAGGAGACTGATCTGGTCTCTGACGGACTGATGGCTGCTTCATGCTTTCTGTGAATGATCCATCTGAATGCACACACATCATCCACAGAGCTTTGCATCCATGCCTTACTTGCACAAGATAAATAAGCAGCAACTTAATACAGACCCCTGCAGTGACTGGGTCCCCCAGAGTGTCAAAGTATGAAGGATATTTTACCATCCTTTAAAGGCTTTAGGTGTAGTTCTTTTTTTCTATGTCATCACTTAGTAAGTTTTATTTGTAGAAAGTGGTATCTCTTGCTTTCTACAAGTAGCAGGGACCAAATTCAGAAGCGTGACACATAATGGTTTTAAAGATGTTCAGTGGTCAAAATCAATGCTGCACAGATAGTCAGACATTTAGTCCACAGTACAGGTCAGGGTCCAAGAACACTAGATTCTACACATAATGCAGCTCATTTCATTAGACACTCCCTTCATGATAAACGCCTTGATCTTTGAAACTTCATGTCCTCGTGTGGAATTTGTCTCCAAGTGGAAGCCAAGATAACCCTGATGACATGACTCTGATGTTGCTCTGACATCATCACGGTTATTTTTCTTTCCTTTCTCCAAAACCACAGATGAAACCATACAATTATTATTGTGACAAGTACACTGATTTTAACTTCCTGTTTGAGGACATTTTTAAGATAATGATCTTGTTTTGTCTACTATTTTTGTATTTGCATAATTAGACTGAACTGTACTGAAAACAAAAAAATGATTTGTAGCGGGTTAGTTTTCTGATGGTTGCTAAGTGAATTTTAAATAATGATTTAAAACCAACTGGTTTGGAGGAGGAAACACTGACGTTGTTAGCTTTTCAGTACATGCGTCATGCTATAATGGCACAGCTTGAATTGCTCAGAAATACAAATTAATCTTTTGACCCCAGCTTCTTGTCAATTTATGAATAAAGCAACTGTAACTGAACAACTGCCTTATTGACTGATGAAATCAATGACTGACTGACAGATGGGTGTAGTGACTGACTGATCGACTGGCTGTCTCACTGGCAAAACATCACACTGACGGACAGACAGACAGACAGACAGACAGACAGACAGACAGACTGACTCACCCATTCGCTGAATGACTGGCACATACTAAGTTACTGACCGGCCCAATGAGAGGTTGCCAGAGGCGACCAGGAAAAGGGGTTCAGCTGTGCATTTGACAGTGTGTGTGTGTGTGTGTGTGTGTGTGTGTGTCTAAAATGGAGGGGGGGTTGAATCTGATGGAACAGACAAGCGGCTGTCTGTGATTAACAATAAATAAGCCAATAAATATTCTGTCAGGACAAAAAGAGGCATGATTAAAAGGGCTGGGAGGCTGTGACGGGGCGAGGTCAGCCTCAGCCGGGAGCTGGGAAGTGTATGGAAGACGTGAAATCACACAAGCAAATCTCTTCTTGATGTCCTCATTGGATAATAATACACTACATAACAATGTGCAAATGACAGGCAAATATCATTTCATTCAGATGTTGTAATGCTTTCAAGATCTGATCGTTTTCAAAGTCTTTTAGCATAATGAAAATATTAACCTCAACAACTGAATCTCATGCACGCCATCATGTATTTGCACACGTGTACACAGGCTCACACATACACATACAGAACATACACATACATACACGCCTTAGCCATAAAACAGGGCTTTAAAGTTAAACCGTTTCCACTCACTGACCTCGTAGTATTGTTCTTACTGCACTCATTGGATGGAGATCGCTACACAGTAGGTGATAATCGGAACTTCACCAAATAATCTTTGTGCCTTTTATAAACACCACCAAGAAAATTGCTACAGTCAGAGAAAGCTGCTCTCACCGGCTTTCACCACCTTCTCACACCCTTCAACACCTCCAACACATGCGCCATTTAAGGTGATTATTTTATTCATGGTGTTGTTTCATTTGAATTTGTAGGTCCTGAATTTGTATTTGTTTTTGCTAGTGATCAAGGATTTGAAGTCGTCCTAATTCAGACAACTTCTTGCTGCCATTTGGGGCTACAGATGTCTAAAGCTGCGCGATGCAGTTGTAATAAGAAGCATGCAGAAGCGTGTGTGTGTGTGTGCGTGACGGATCTATCCTCACGGCCAGTGTGCATTAGTCAAATGTACTCTCCACAGTGGGAGTATTGGCAGGGCCGAGCCGATAGGACACAGAGGTAGACAGTAAGATGTATGTACTACACCTCCACACAAACACACTGTAATGGATTGCGCTGTGTCTGTATTGGGTGTTTCAGCAAATGTTCAGTCATGTATTGTGAAGAGGAATATTAGCTGACTCTGTGAGTGTGTGTCTGTCTGTTTTTGCGTGTCAGCTAAATGCCAAACCTGAATTTTGTCACACACACACACACCACACCTTTTATGCATGTGCCTTTTTATGCACTACAAAAAGTGTGCAGTGCAGTAGTACTGGTGCGCATGTTGGAGTGTGTGTAGTGAATGATATGTGTGATATGGGCCGTTTGTCTGGAATGCCGGGCACGTCAGGTCTGCTTACCATTGGCCCAGCCCCTATAGAGATGGCTTATCAGTGGAGGTACATATGGAAGAACAGTTTGCCTACGCAGACTCTCCTACCACCCTCTGTCAGAGAGAGAGAAAGAAAGAAAGAAATCCTTATCAGGGAGCCCTTGTCTTCCCCTGCATTCTCTTCCTCCCTCCCGCTCCTCTCCTTCCGCTCTCTATCTCTGTCTCGTCTTGGAGATATGCTAATCGCTGTGTAAGTATATCCTGTCAAATAATTACCATATATTAAGCTCTACTCATCTTGGCATAATTTCCCCTTCCGCGTAATCGTATTTGGGCTTTTTCCTTCGGAAAAAAAAAACCAGTGGACAGAGAGGGACTTACCTTAGGCAACTTAAGCAAGTTAATCTACATTGATTGAATATGTGTTAACGGAATGTGTGTGTGTGTGTGAGGAGGAGGAGGAAGAAAGGTCTATGCAATCATGAAATAAAGACACAGTACTGCTTATTAATAAATCAAAAAAGGACGTGTGTGTGTGTGTGCTCCATGCTGTGTCCTGTATACTGTGTGATACATGTACACAAGTATACACAACAAGTGCCAAAGTGGGTGAATTCCAGTGATAAGGTTGCTGTTTTTCTATATTCTTATTGTCAACAAATCTCCCGAGAAGACCCAGAGCAATAATGTGTTTGTCTTTATAGGCAGGCACTTCCTGCTCTTAAAGTACTGCATTTGAGTGTTTTGTAGTGTTTTGTCACTCCTCGCATGACCCGGAAATCTGCCGTCGTTTAAGGTCGTTACAGTTCCCTTATTTCGTGTCCGAGGATGGAGGAGCAAGGAGAGATCTTTAAGGAGAGATGAGCGAGGATACAAGAGACCAGACACATGACTTTACTCTCAATCTGTTTCGTGATTGGATGCTCAGGCTTTGTTGAAACCCCATAACAGCATCACCGCCGTTTTTATTTTGGGACAAATAACAGAACCAACTCAAGTGTATTACTTTTCAGATTCACCACCTAGTTTAAAACACTGGCTCTGTAAGTCTGATTAACAGAAGAACCATAAACTACTTTCTTCACTCATTAAAAAGCTTTTCCTCTTCATTATCTGTTATTGTCCCTTTTAATATGTATCATGAATAATATTATGTGAGGCAGAGGAGGAGAGTCTGCTGTCATCCCGCAATAAACTAAGACAGATGTGAGACTGAAAAATCCCTGTGCTTTGGGTAGAAACTAGAGTTTGATGTGAGATATATTCACATAATTTCCACTTTCCCTAAAACATTTGAGCCGATAAATTTCAAATAAATTACTAGAAATTCTAATCATAACCTAACTTATTAAATGAAAATAATGGAATTTCAAAGACAATAATAATAATAATAAAAAATAGTTGCTGCTAGTTGAAAATGTCTCATGTGCTTTCACTGTCTGAGGAATAGCTGCCATGTACGCACTGTGGTTTGACTGAAAACACAATGCCACTGTGCTGGCAGTGCACATGTGGAAATACAAACTCCAATCCATCAAAAGTGGCTTCAGAGCTGTTAAAGTTGACTGACAGCCGATCCAGCTGTGTCATCTTCGTCAGAAATGGAGGTCGCTTCAGATGACAACATCTCATTCCTCTGGAAAACAACTTTCCTCCTTTCCTGTCTCCTCACTTCTTTACCTGCATCCCCGTTTGCGTCTCATGTGCGATGGACTGAGATGCAAGGAGAAGACGCAGGAGAGGGAAACATGGATGCAATTAAAGGGGAATAGGATGTACCATCAGAGAGTTCACCGTTCCTTTTTTTTTTTTTTTTTTTTTTTTTTTTGTCTTAAAAACCGACGTGGTCATTTTTGTTTTTCTACTAGAAGAAAAGTAAAATTGCAGAACCAAACGACTCTCTGACAGGGCTGGTTGTGTTCATGTCCTACCTGCTGTACACACTGCCACTCCTTGACAAAGTTTAGTAGTTTGATTCCCTCTCCCAAAATATGATGATGACTCTGAATAGCCTACATGCTGACATGAGCAATAATAGTAAAGAGAAAAATGGAATATAAATGTATATATGTGTTTATTTACTGAACTATTATAATACATTAGTAGAAGAGGCGAAATCTTACCTACACGCCATTACACAGACTACAGTATATATATGCATTATAACAGTAATCATCATAATGATAAAGATGTCTGTGTGAGTGTGTGTGTGTGTGTGTATTGAATGCATGGCTCTCCCAGCCTGGACCTGTCTGCCAGATGACACTCAGGTGACATTGTAATCTACATGACTGATAAATGCTTGGTGTCATTAAAGCCAGGAGTGGCTCTCCATCGCTCTCAGCGCAGCTTCACATCAAGGAGCGGTGAACCTCGCTGGGAGATGCCACAACTGGGGGTTTTTGGAGACTGACAACAGGATATTTGGACTGAAACTGCCCACAGCATCTTTAAATATGACTGCACAGTAATCCAAGACCAAAACGATGCTTGTGTTTCCAAAGGCCCAGAGGTCCTGAGCTAAATGAATTAAACCCCAGAATTCACATGCATGTGTTTGTCAATCCATGAGCATCTGTGAGCATACAGACTTGTATACTTGTGTGAATGTGTGTGTATGTGTGTGTCTGGGGATGGCAGCAATGGTTACCCTTCCAGAGACCCAGTGCTCTTCAAAGAGGCATCCATCTCTAGGGTCTTTTGTGTTGGGAGGAGCAGCCAAGGTCAGCAGCTGAAAGAGCTCTCTTTGTGTGTGTGTGGGTGTGGGTGTAGATGTGTGTGTGTGTGTGTGTGTGTGTGTGTGTGTGTGTGTGTGTGTGTGTGTGTGTGTGTGTGTGTGTGTGTGTGTGTGTGTGTGTGTGAGCCTCGCCTCCATCTAGTAACTCAGTAACAGAATCCTTGGCCTATTAATTGGCCTGACAATGATAAAGGAAATGGAAGTGGATGCTATTTGTCTCTAATGCAGCCACACTCATATTAGCCCAAAGACAAATGGATACTGTTTTCCCACTTGAGCTACTCTAATTTTTTAAAACCCCTCTGAGGGTGTGTGTGTGTGTGGACAGTGTGTATATGTGTGTGCATGCTTTTATGTGTTGATGTGAGCTGATTTCACGTGTGTGTATGAGTGTGTGTGGTTGTATTGGTTTTTGTTTGATATCTTAAAAAAAAATCAAACAATTATTTGCATTAAAGTTATTGTTGTGCAGTAAACAGAATGGGATATGATGTAGTGATGATGTCAGCACTGGAGTCTTTGTATAAGTACAGTGTATGTGTGTGTTTGCATATGCAAATATGTTTTTATATGTTTAAGTAAGCGTGTGTGTGTGTTAATATATGTATTCTTGTGAGTGTATATGCTAAAAATACTTGTTTCTGAGCTTGTAAATATTTGCATGCATGAGCCTTTGTGTGTGTGCGTGTGTGTATGTGTAGAAGGGGAGGACAGGCAGGGATGAAAGGGAGGGTGGTCAACACCTGGCTATACCTGAGGTCAAAGGTCAAGGACAGATTGAAGCCTGAAGCAGACTGCCAGGTGATGAGTGGGGAGGCGTGGAGGGTGTGAAAGGGGGGAAACAGCCTTTATTCTCCGCCAAAATAGACTATTGTTAATGCTGTCTATGACATGTGACCTTATCACACACACACACACACACTCACACACACACAAACCCCCATGCACTCACATACACATACACAGTTTGTTATATCCTGTGGCCCTCACAGATACACCCACAGTGATTCCATTTCAGCTTCATTCAGAAAGGCGTCTTCTTTCACGTTCTGCCTGTATATTCATATTTTACATCTATCAAAACACATTTCATTTAAAGCTCAAATGGAATCACAAAGTGATTCTTAAAATTAATGATTATTTTTAATTATTTATTTATTTATTTATTTATTTATTTATTTAAACTTTGGGAATAAATGAGCTACATTTATCATTTTACTTTTCTCAAAAAAAAAAAAACCTAACTGGAGAGTAGGAAAATGGAAAGCCGAGCTCTGTTTTTTATAATTGTGTCTTTCGTTTGTCAGATCAGTGTATGCTTAAGAAATTTTTATTTATTTATTTATTTTTTGGATGCACACTTTTGCACAGCAATCATGTTGCAACAGCCATGAGCCAGTGACTGTGTCTTGTGATTGCCTTGCTGACTCATATGGGTTTAATAGGTATCAGTCTATGAGAAGTGTGAGACAGTATAGCAAACACATGAAATGTAAGTCTGCATTGAAAAATATACACAAAAACACATTTTTTTTTCTGACATCTATACTCGAACGATTGTGAAAAATTTCATGGAGTTGAAGAATTTTCTTGGCTGTCAGGAGACTGGATATGTACACATGTATACTGACAGCTGAGCCACGAGAGGTATACTGTGAATACTGTGAAAAATATAAACAAAGCTACACTGTTGATTGTGCTTTATTAGAAGTGGTGTTGAAGAATAATGACAATTTAGCATCTAAGCTAACTGATCTTGACAGTATATAAGCTGTTCAATGTGCTACAGCTGATGAGCTTCCACGAGACATTAGCTTCAAAGCTAATGTGTGTTGCAGTGAGTCTGTGGCCCTTGTGTTTTTTGGCAGGCTGCTGTCTGGCTTTTAGTTAGACGTTAATTGACTATCAGATTACATTGGGAGTTCACTGCATTATGCAAATGCAATTTAAAATGAAATTATTTTGTTGGCCGTAGGACAAGAAAGTTCTGAGAACAAGCAGCATTTTAGCTGGTTCATGCACAGTCTGGTTTTTGGTCAGAGCATTGGACATGTGATTTATGGATGAAATCTGCATGCTACGGAATAACAAATAAACAAAAATGAAACATGCAGTTTAATTTCTTCTGGACTTTAAAGTTGGATTATAAAGTATAAACCTGAAGATTCTAGTACTTTTATCTTGAGTTTATCTTGTTTCTTGTTTTTACATATTCATCTGTTTCATCTTTAGAATTTTCTAGAATGAAGTCTGAAATCTGCTATGTGAATGGTAAGGCTGTGGGTTTGTGATGAGTTGGGCTTTGGTGTTTTTTTTTACATAAAATCTATCAAGATTTTTTTCTCCATATATATTTGTATCCACTGAAAGACTTCCAGAAAGAAGGAAACTACGAATACTAGGAATACTGGGCACTGGGAATTATTTATCACCTTTAGAATTTTTTCTAGCTTTAAGTCATTAAAGGTCTGGTAACCCTAGTTATTAAACTGTTAAACTGTTTTTTATCCAAAGAACCAGCTGAAAAAGAGAATTGTTTCTTATGGAAAAAAAAAAAAAAAATCATGTATTGGTATGCCTCAGCACATTTGGGTGAACAGAACCTTTAACAAACACTTTTTACTCTGTGACTTTTTACAATAGTACTTGGCTTTTCTTGTTCCTTTAAAAAATAATAAACAAGAAATCCACAGGGCTCTTCCATCTTGTAGAAAATGTGGCCCCTCCTTTCCTTCTCTTATATTTGAATGTGAGCAATGTGCCCAGAAATGGGTATCCGTGTTTAAGTGTGTGTAAAGCGTGATAAGGGAGAATGGGATCTGATAGGGCATGATAAAATACCTGGGTAATGTCTAGGTGGATTTTTATGTTTCTCCCGAGGAGCCGTTATCTTCAGACTGGGAAGCCATGTTTCCTCCCCCAGGGAATCCCCCCCACCAATAACACCACCCTCAAGCGCTGGTTATACTGGGCTTATGTCCACTCCGTCTCTACCTCTATCTTTTTTTTTTTGCTCCATATTGGCCGGATCGCTCCCGAACCATTTTTCAACAAGGTGCTTTTGTCAGTAAACAACTTTATCTCTTGGGATATGGGTTATTCTCTCTAGCATTATCTATACAATATTATCAACTTGCATTATCTTTTGGCTCAAAACCATATGGCACATGATAGTGGATCCTGTGCAAGTATTAAGAACCAGAATTCTCTGTCTCGGACAGAATGTGCATCAAAGGAGGAGTTATTCTCTTAGTTCTCAGAAAATAGTAAAGAAATCAAAGTAGTAAGAGAAAACAGCTGCAGGGGGATTCGTTTGTTGAAGATAAAGCAAATAAAGATGTTGATAGGTTCAGAAGTTAATATAATTTACCAGCAGATGTGGGTTTGAGCGTTTTTGTTAAGGGGCAACACATGTATTTAGACACTGTTGGAAATATGCATGTTTGCATCTTACCCAGTGTTAAAAATTGATGTGTCCAGTACAGAAAAGGGGCTTTGACATGCTTAGCATACCTTAGCATAGCTTAGAAATATACATTTCACTGACTGCAGGGCTTACTGCTTTTGACTGAAGGTTGTTAGTTAGCACGTTAGTAACCAGTCGATCAAAGAGTTGCTTGGGTTTTGTTCTGGGCTTTTCTGTTCTGAGATGCTGTGTGAAGTCATTAAACCCAAAGGTCTCCCCAGCACGGTGCTCCCAAAATCACACTGTCTTGTGTTGCGTGTTTGTTATTTTTTTTAGAACAATCGATATGAAGGGGATAGCATTTGAGAATTTGGAGGACGTTTTTCTTTTCTTTTTACTTCCTGTCATTGTGGTAAACAGGGCTAAACATACCTCCCGGACCCCCCTTGGAGGCCATTGCCACATCTTTATATTGGACACACAGTTCCTATGTGATATTGCATAATGTCCTGATGCCACCACTACTCTAGTCAATATCTACAATATCTCAACATCTACTATTGACTGCATTGTGTAGTGTCACATACTTTAACCCCCATAAAACACACTGGACTCACCATGCAGACAGGACAAGTAGTCAAGGTGCAGTGGCTGAGATGTGCTGTGCAGGAGAAAATGTGATAGACCTGCTGTCTGATTTGCCAACCTCCAGTGATACACATCAATTGCATATGACAGAGAACAAGGACTTCCATAAGCACTGCCATACAGTTTATACGCACATAACGTAAATATATATGTTCTCTAATTAATTACACTGATTTTTTTCCTACAAATTCTAGGGTAGTACTGTGTTGAAATAACAAATAACATCGTTTTGTTATTCATAGCCTTTACCTTTACTTTCCAGTACTGTTTGGTGTTAACTATCTATTTTAAATGCTTGAGAAAAAACGGTTTAACTCTTTCCTTGGTCAGTTTTGCCTTGTACTGTAACATTGAAACACACTGTGTTTAGTATTGTGCAGTAGTTCATATCACTGATTAAAATGTGCTTGTAAGCCATATATGATGCTTTATAAGCACCTGTAAAGCGTTTTGCCGTTTTATTTTGAATTTATTCAGATCCTATCATTCACATTGTAAACCACATTGATCTGTAATTGGGGTCTGAGGTAGCATCTTTTGCTGTGTGGTCTACTCATGACCTGAGGTGTATCAGCCCCCACCCCCCCCCCAGCTCTCTGCTCAATGCTCATTGCTGGACTCTGTGTCTCATTTGAATATATTGATTGGGCCATCTGTAAGCCATTTATCTCCTTCAAAAGACCGTTAAAGTAGGCCTCCCCACCTCTCAGCCCGCCCACCACTGTTTCCCTGACAGAGAGGATATACACACACAAAAAAAGTAGGACACACAAACACACAGACAGACGCTCACACTGCCCGAATAAATGGACCAAATATCCTCGAAATATTGAATTCTATCGCTAAAACACCACCTTAAAACAAATAAAAGCAGAAACAGCTACACTCACTGTGATTTGAGATAAGGGCCAGAAAACACATCGTGTAAACACAGGCCCGCGGTGGGCGAGCTGAGCGCACAACTCCAGCCTGCTTTGGGGAACCAAACACTATCTAATTCTTCATTTAGTGTTGCTGAAATTCCCACCAAATAATGAAACCAATTATTGCATTCATACGGTGAATAATGCCTCCTTCAAATAATCTGCTTATCTGGGCTTGCCTCCATGGCTTTAAGTGTGTGTGCACGTCTGCGGATGTGTGTGTGTGTGTGTGTATATCTGCCTATCATCATAAACTGCACCCTGATGTCGCCGAAGCAGGGTTCTGGCACATCTGCAAGCCCTAGATATTCTTTGAACACGCGTACATGTCGTCAGCAGAGTGCATGCATCATCATGATTGACTTATTCCTGACATTCCCAGTGGTAAAGCCTGGGTAAAGGATTACCCTCCAGTCTTGGACTGCTGCCCACTGTACAGTAAAGACCCTTGAACACATACACACATATGAAAAACACACTCGCATGAAAACTGTGCGTCTCCAACAGGCATACGTCTCTTTGTGTTTTGCACCTTTTACTGCCTCTTTGTTCCTTCCTTTGTCTCCATTCTTCATTCAAATCTGTTCCCTCCTCAGACAAACCGTTGGCGGGCAGCCATTTGCAAGACTGAGCAAAGGGGGAAGCGGGGAGCTAGAGAGAAGGCTAGATGAAGAGAGGGAGATGGAGGGAAGACAGAAGAACAGAAAGGGAGGAGTGGAGAGAAGCGGGGGAGCATGGAAGAGAAGAAACTGAGAGGGAAAGACAGAGCAAGGAATAAGAGAGCAAAAATTAAAAGAAATGGCAGAGGTGAATTCATGCTCCGCCCCTCAACATGAGCTGATTTGGCTGTTTCCTCAGCATGGCGGTTGCGGATCTCTGCTCCTGCGGGCTGCAAGTTAACATTTGAAATTTCTCTGCTCTGACAAGGTGAAGGGTGGTGGTCGCTATCCAGCGGAGACCTTGCCTCTGTGTGTAAATACAGGGCACGGGCAGATGGTGGAAAATTGGCGTCGGCGCTTGAACCATACGGAGCATATGCACATGGGGGAGTTTGCAAAGACCCAGGGCATGGGGTGCGAGCCGAGGACCGGCGCCTGCTGAGGCTGGCACGAGACGCAAGGTACTGACATTGGCACCGGTGAGGGGTAACAGTACGCCTGAACTTCTCTTGGAAGGCCCCAGAACCAGAGAGCTGGACTTCCTAACCAGACATGGGGATCCTATCTCATATTCCTAGCTGCACGCAAAATGTTCATGTAAAGGTCCACATCTTTTTTCATGGAAAATAACAATTTTTGCCTACAACAGAGAGAAGTTTCCTATCCATTGTCAGTTCCTGCTTACTGTACAGTTCAAACTACTGTTTGTCAGACAGTATGTGAAACTCCTTCTTGATGGTGGAATGGAGGGAACTGAGCCCAAAAATGTTTTCTTTCTGAAAACAACAATCTAACAATTACTCCCACTTGATGCGGTGACTGGGCAGGTGTGTAGAGGTATGAAAGCTGGCAGGAGTAGTGCTTGTCTCCACTTACTTTTTCATATGTAAGAGTACCACACCATGAATGCCTTGAGAGGAGAGAGAGTTTTGCCTTTTCGATATAGCAGGACAGCGTGTCATACAAGCTAGCTTGTTTGAGGCGTACGGACACCTTTATCCTGTCCAGGGTCAAGAGAACTGAATCCCTTTGACTGTCAACCAGCATATACTGGTTGACAGGCACGATAAACCCTGAACAGTTTGCCAGTCTGTTAGCATACATGAACATATGACCACATTCACACTGACAGGCAATTTACAGTTTCCAGTACATCTGACCTGAATGTTCACATGTTCTGTCCCCAATAAATGTAATGCTGTAAATTCATCTTGTTCATGTAAATCATGAAATCCAGACCTTAAATGACAAATCAAAATCCAGTGAGTCAAAAAGTCTAAAGCACAGTAGCACCTCCAAGAGGCTGAATGTTCATTACATCCCATAATATTAAAGTGTTAGAGAGGATGCGTTACAGTCATAGGGTTTAAATTATAAAATTTGTACTGGGGTTAGTGCTGGAAGAAAAACCATTACAATTATCGAAATTTTGTGCTTTTTCTTCAAAAACGGATGTTTATATAGTCAAAAATGACAAAAAGAGTTTTGTGCCCTCTGCTGATTAAAATGGCATATACATCTAAATGAACAACATGATAGTTCACAGTGAGATGCTTCCAATGAGTGGTCACATGACCCTGCAGCTCCAATCATTATCGATTTATCGGCACCTGCTATGTGAAAAAAAAAAAATAATGTGCAAGTTTTTGAGATGCGGATGTTGAAGCTGAAATTGCTGCCCTCAGAAACTGTGGCTTCAGTTTACCATAAATTCTCTAACACTAGCTGTGGACGGCATTTACCTTAACTACAGAGAGTGGCAGCCCTCTGGCCTTAATTCCCAGTTTACCCTGTTTAAATGTGTTATCCTATTCAGTAAGATCGCTCCATCTTTCCTGATCTGCTTCTGCTGTTAACGCAAACTTTTTTACATATCGTCTTGATCTTGATAAATTCTCCAATGGTGTACATTTCCATGTGACTAATGCAATCAGTAGTAACATAAAGGCTGGGGCCTTTATAAAATAAAAGCTGGTGGCTTTATTATAGTTACTGAAGAAAAAAACATGGAGAAAAATTTCATTATGCTCATTTACGCCCCAAACAGTGGGAAGATGCCCAGATTTTACTCCTCTGGCTCTGCTTGGCATGAACTGAGTGCAGACAGTCCCAGTCATTCACAGGGGTAGGCAGCTTTCTCACAAGTACATTGCCATTAAAACATCCTTCTATTTCAAGCCTGTGATATATATAAACGAAGGGTACGTTTTACCAAACCAGCCATGTACATTTATTATATATATATATATTCTGCACAACAATCCCACAGATTGACCGCTGTGCAATAAAAAAACACCATCAGAATCCAGCGTTGGGTGCAGCTTAAACAATAATTCAACCTCCATTACAGCTCCTCCCTGAAAATCAGGACAATGATGTACAAGTGTATCTTAGGGAAGTGTGTATGTTTACCAATCGATCTACTCCACCCTGACATGTTCAGAGTCCTGGTGTCATTATGGCCACTGTTTGGTGCTATAAGACAGAGTTGGACAGTGCTGATAGCAGTGAGCAATATGGATGGGCCTGTGCAGAGTTAGACAGCAGCACCGCCATACATCTTCCTGGGCAGAGGCCTGTCATCCTCCCTTCTCTGCGAAAGAGGGGTATGTCATAGATGTGTGCACAGGAACATGTCCAGTATCCATGCATAAGACTGACGAGCTAACTGTAAGCACACACACTCAAGATACGCACATACATTTTTGCAGTGAAAACCTTATTTATGCCTTGTTCCAGCTTCCTATCACGAGTCCATCACACCTTCCTAAAACACATACAAAACACACACACCCCCACCCCCACCCTCCACACACACACACCCACACACACACATAGACACACACATAGACACACACATACAGTCCTTTCTTTCTTAGATGTGTCTGTACACGACTCCCTGGCCGCAAATCCGTCAGTGGGATGGATGAGTGTCTCCAGCCCATTCATCATCTGCCTTATCCGCCACCCTCACCACTGTTTTTATATCAGCCAGCAGTCACACTGACAACTGATGGCCCTCTCTCTCCCTCTCTACTTGCTCTTTCCTTTCTTTCCCCCCCCCCCCCCCCAGTCTTTCTCATGCCATTTCTCTTTTTTCTCGATCCCCAGTGCCCTACTTGCTTCGCTTGTACGCCTGACAGTGCGCATGTTTGTGGGCGTTCGTGCACACTTCTTCGCTTCCCCACCTCCACCTCCATCGCCTTCCTCCCCCTCTAGTACAGATCTCCTTCCTCTAGCTCCCACTCTTCTCCCCCTCTCATCTTCCCCTCTCTATGTCCCTCTCCATCTATCTATCTCTCTCCTGTGCACCATTGGGACCAGAGTGGCACCTTCAGAGCGGGCTGTAAAAAGGCCCTATAAAAAAGCCCCAACACAGGGAAGAAAGGGTAATGATGAAATTTAACTGCTCCTCCTGGTGCACCTGGGGTCTGGCCCAGTGTGTGTGTGTGCGTGGTGTATGTGTTTGTGCGTGTTCTCTGTGCATGAGGCCTGGGCACTGAACCGGAACTGCCCTGCTAGGGGGGGTCAATGTCACGGCACCACCATGAGAGTTATCGCTTTTTAAAGACGCACTATAGATTTTGTGGGGGAACTCATTTACACCGGCATAAAATGGAAGGTGGCAGGGGAAGTTTAAAATCTAAAAAGGACGGGGGACTGGGAGACCAGGAGGAAAATAGGTTCGATGGCTCGAGTGGCCTCACCGGTGTGATACCGATTTAACCCTTTGTGGAGGATGGACAGTGATTTTTATCCTTTTTTTTTCTCAGACTGAGTGAAACAAAAGCAAATCTGGGATAGACTCAAATTCACAGCGTTATGAGTTGAAGTTATGTGCCTTTGTCTGTTCAGATGTGGCTCTCACTTTATTGCGGTGTACTGTGTACAGTATATGTCTATAAAATCCATACAGAGTTATGTCCACTGCAGTTGCCAAAATAGCATGTTGTTAAACTGATTCATGAAGTGTGTCTCCTCAACATTTTTTAATGTTTTATTGATGCAGGAGTGCCATAACATCAATGAATAGATCCCATTAAAATCTAATGGCCTAGTGGTGTATGTGTTTGTTGGTGCAAGGTAAATTCTCCGACTGTGTGCGTGTGTGTGGTTGCACCTCCAGGCCTGTAAGTCAGGGCAGAACTATTTTCAGTTCAGTTACTGGCCAGGGCCAGGCACCCTCCCCAGGCTCAGATGCTGGCTCACCGGCCTCCTCAGCCCTCCCCTGCCTCCCACCTGTCCCTGGCTGTGAGCCTCCCCGGCTGGCCCGCTGGCGTGGAAAATCAGCCTTTGATGGGCCTGTGAGGACTGGAGGAGGGGTCGGCCCGGGTTGTGGAGAGGATGAAAGCCCCGGGAGCAGCAGCATGCACTGACTGACAGGGCTTGACACCGTAAGGGCCCACAGCCCAGACCTGGCATCTTTCCTCTAGCAACCACCAGGCCTCACTGACTGGCCTGCAGAGCTGGGTCCAATGCCCCAGTGTCTTCCAGGACTCTGTGTAAAGGGCCCGTTTTCATGAGCAAGGTTTCAATCCAATTAAAACTGCGCTGAGTAAGATTATTAATACAAAAGAACACTTTTGCATTATTACCTTTTCTCAGGTTGGCGCTCACCTTTATGATATAAATTACTAGTTAGTAAGTAAATTTATGTTTAAAGCCTTTCAACAGCAGATGTCACAAAGTACTTCATAATAAAAACAAAGCAACTGACATAAAAGATATATGAAGCGTCAATACCAGTAGCAATGAGAAAGTAATTAATAAACAGAAGGTTAGGTTAGGTGTTTACCTTATGATGGTGACTGACAGGAGGTCATTCACCAGCCTCAGCATCACTGGTCTTTAAGTCCAGAGGAGACGTTCTTCCAACAGCTCTGGTGACAGTTCTGTCTGTTGTGAAAACATTATGCTCATCAAAAATAGGTCCAGTGGAGCAAGAGATGTGAGCAGGGAGACAGTCAGATAGGCTGTGAACAAAACCTCAGCTTAAACTTATTGAGAAGAGAAAATAAATGTGAACATTACAGTTATTACCCAAAACATCTGTTGAAAGCATCCATCGCAGTTTAAAGACCTTGTTCAGCTGTAAATTACTGTGCTTACCGTAGTGAGTAAGCACAGTTTTCCTGTGTGACAGGAACAGGAACAGGGATTATTGGTAGCATTTCGGGTGTGCTCATTTTCAGTTTGACCTCCAAATAAAGAGGTTTAAATAATCTGGAGAAATCACTGGATGGTTTCTATCGTGCTATCCTAATGTACGAAACTGATGGTCAGAGCTACAAGTATAGAACCCAAATACTGATAAATTCTTCTTTTCCTTCAAGGCACTATTCAAGACTGATCAACAAAGTTCCACAACATGTGCATGGTTTGGGAAGCAAGACCAGAGAGCAGCATTGAGGTCATCAAGAGACATTATAATTATATATATAATAATGTAATTTTGCCTCCACACTTTGTGCTAAACCTTCACTTCTGTTGTTACACTATACAGAGACCACCTGTGGTATCAGTCAGTGATCCATTTTTAGTATTTATTTGCATGTTGTGGATTATTAACTGATGGGATTTTTAATTGCCAAATAACATACTTGCACCAGTCTGTGTGTAATGTCCATCCTGCCAATGTACAATCCAATGAAACATGTGCCATGCATAAATTACTCCTACTTCCTGCAAAACAGCTTATTGCTAAAAGGATTAGGGTGACACACATATAAACAACACAAACATGCTAATCCTCATTAGCACTGCTGAAAGCCCCTCTGATGCTGTGGTGGAGAAGGGAGGCATGTAGCCAGGCAGGATGGTGGGCGGCAAAAACAGAGTTAGCTGCTCATGCAAATGGAGCTGGAATACAGTGTGTATACACACACACACACACACACACACACACGCACGCACACACACACACAGACAGACAGGTTGTGTGGTTTTCTCGCGTCAGACAGAAGTTGATCGATAGAGGGAGTGAGTGTGAATGAAAGGAGGGGTCGAGGAGGAGAAGAGCGGTAGTAGACACTGACCTTCAGCCAACAGTGCTGGCACACACCACGGGTTCCCTCTTGGTTTTTGGATCTGACAATTCCAATGTAATAACAGATAAATAGAGAAGGCTCGTCAGGCCACAAAAGCAAACAGCTTGGGCTTGCCAAAGGGAACAGAGGGAGTCAATGTTGGAGGGCGTGTGTATGTATTTGTGCATGTAGAGAGAGGAGAGACAGAGAGAAAGAGCTAATGGCTGACATCTGGCATTGGTCGCCCCCATCTGAGTCCTGCACTCCAGCCCCATACTGTCACGCTGAAAGATAAAGCAGAGAGATTGCCTCTGAATCGGCACACTTTGCAAATCCCCCGGCCAGCCCTGGAGGCATGGGCAGGAGAGCCTCTTCTAGTCATTCACCAGTTAATGTGCCAATTTGTTTTCCAGAGTGCTCGAAGGAAGAATTTATCGCTGTGTTCTGCGGCTGTGGGCAAATACTAATAAAATGATCTTTTGCTGAAATTCACTTAATTGGCCACAGTAGGGACAGAGAGCTTGAGGAGGAAGAGGAGAGTTGGCCTCCGCTAAGGCAGTTTGCAGATGTTCATCACAACCCCCCTGCCCTGTTTTACACTGCCCCGCTCCCCCAGCCACCCAAACAGTAAAATATCCACACTCCCATCAACTACCAGCATCTGATCCACTAGCAGTGATGCCACTGAAACATACTGAACGCAACAACTGCTTTTAAAGGATAATTCAGGTTTAATTTTTTAATCGGTTGGTTAGCCTGATTAACCTATTTAGATAAGAAAACTATGGCAAATGGTTACAACTTACTATTGTAAACATCCATCTCATTTGGTGAGTTTAATGTTATTGTTATTATAGGCCATAGAAATAAAAAAACAAAAACAAACTAAGAAAAATTAATAGGAGAAATACTTCCATGTGTGGAGAAGCTAAAAAAAAGCTATCAATGACAATTATCTCAAAGCATACTAAAAGACGGTGAAATTTTTTTGAAATTACTAAAGCTACAACATGCAAATTGTGTAATTTGAGCTGGTGAGACTTGAAAGCAGCCCTGGTTACATTAAGTTAAGACGAGTAGTGGACCAGTGTGCCCATTTATTGATTGACACCTGTGAGCTCTGACCCCCAACTTTGGCCATTTGAGGGCAGTGCAACAATCTATAAACAAGACATTATCACACTGTAAAGCTAATATAGCATCGTGTTAGAATAGTGGTCTCTACATATCTATCTAAAAGCAGCACTGACCATCATCTGGAGATGTATTTTTGTCATCTTTTTTCCTCTGTTTTGGTCTCCACCTGGCTCTTTAGCTGCCAAATGCTGCACAACTTTCACTAGTTGGTTGCTGTTTGTTTATGTTTAATGTTTATTAGCCTCTTGCATCTTTTAAGGAAAAAAAAAAACTTTGAAACTCATTTAACCACTTTTCAATTTACCTTCTACTAGTAGTAATAGTCCCTAGTGAGGTCTGTGGATTATCCATAATAACAGGAATGCTGAAAATTTGATTCTAGAGACAAATATTTTAGAACAAGTAAAAGTAAAACAGCCTACATGCTTAGACACAACCAGAAGTAAAATGTGTTATTTTTCCTGAATCTGGGTAAACTGAGCCCTTAAGGCCAAGTTTAAGGGTTTGAATACGATTGAATCTTTCTGTATTCTTACTTTCCATCATGCTGTTTCACTGTCAGAATAGTCTATCTAGACCCATCTTCACCACCAAATGATTTCATGGTGGAGAAACAGTACTGTCAGCCTTTGGGCATGGAGCATATTATTTGCAAATTAAATACTGCATACGGCTCACAAATTTGTTAACAACAAGTTGGCAGACATCACTCAATGTGACTGGGAAGAGATGAGACAAAAGGAAATGGTGAAGAGAAGGAGGGGTGAGGATGATGTGGAGGTGAAGCAAGATCTTAAGGAGAGAAGGGGAGGATAAAAGTAGCTGGTGCTTTGGCTCCTGTTCCTGTGCCAGCCCTGAGCCAAAGCCAGTGGAGTTCTACCAGGGGATGCTCTCCAGAATCTGGCCACATACTAATTACTGGAGGTTTTGTTCAGGAAATTATCTCCATGTCCATTGCTGCATTTCACAGTACATTAGCCGTGGAAATCCCAAAAACCAATAAATAAGGCTGAAATTGTTCATCGCGGTCTCCGCTGATTGTCTCGCTTGCTTTCTTTGTCCTCCTCCCTAATGCCGAAGAAACTAAGAGCCCGTTTCCTTTATTTGGGAATTCTTTCTGCCCTCAAAAAAGAGACAAATAAAGGCTTTGTTTGGGGCACGCTGTGAGGTAGCGATAAGCTGTCAGTATTGATGCCAGAATGTGTAAAAAGCTTTTTTAGCGTTTTAGCACTGTCATACGCACATACCTACTTGGCCATTCTTGCAATATATGAGCCCATGAAATTAGCAGCAATTATGCCGAAAAGTAGTTGTTTCACTATAAGTCTGTGTGTGTCTGTGTCTGTGCGTAGTTAGTACAGATGAAAACACTTGAAATGCAAATCAGTCACATGAAGATGTTTGTCAAAAAGTCAGGACTGTGACAACACTCAGTGCTGTTGTAATCTGGAAATCTAAGGTCGACACATGGGATGTTATACACTGTTTTCCTTTCCTGTGGATTTATTGTGTTTCTATTGTGTTTCACAAGAGAGTCAGTGTAGTGCCAGCGAGTCAAAAAAAAAAAAAAAGGTGAAAACTCTGAAATACTGAAAACCATGGCTCTGTGTTGGGTAGACCAACTGTATGTGGAAAATGTTGGAATACAACCTTCTTTTCTGGTTTATGTAATAAAGGCAAACAAATAAACAAACATACAATTGGTTTCTTGGACAGAAACCCATTCCCCAGCCGAATGGTACCAAAGATTAAGTCCACACAGTCAAATACGAGTCCTGACCAAGTTGGATAAAGATGACATATCCTCCTGTCCTCTCCATGAACATGTCAGCTCGCACGAATGTCTAAACCCTGGAGGATGGGTCATCAGTTAGTGACAGTAAGTGGGTCAGTCCATTTTGCACGATGCATGGGTGGGCGTCCAGACCACCCAGACCCTGACACACCCAGAGGATGAGCAGGGAGACGTGTTTATGTGTGTGTGTGTGTGTGTGTGTGTGTGTGTGTGTGTGTGTGTGTGTGTGTGTGTGTGTGTGTGTGTGTGTGTGTGAGAAAGAGAGAGAGTGGGGTGGAGTTTAGGAGATGTATAGAGGTTCTATACCCAAATGACAAGCCCACTGGTCTCATGGCAAGGCACAATTAATGACCCGTGCCAACATTACAGGATGAAAAATCCCCACTGTCCGAGCATCGCCCGCCCAGCCTGGCAACTGGAATTCTTCATTAGGTCTGGCAATGGAAGAGAGGGTGAGAGAGGTTGTGTGTGTATCATGTTTGAGCTGATAAAAGAAGAAAATATTAGACGTGTTTTATATTGCATTGCTGGAAATACAAACATTCTAGTTCTAATCCAAAATTGTATCTAGAAATCCACATATATGCATCTATAGAAATATGTTCAGTTTCAAACATGGGACTTCAAAGTGGGGCACCTTAAACTGAAACTACCTGCAATGATTTTGATACCATGTTTTTTTTTTTTTAAATTGCTTGATTTTTTTGTGATTCGGGTGAACTGATAATTTAAGATGAACCACTTTATTTTATTTGAGTGATTTTACTTTCATTTTAAAACCTTTAAATTAATGTCACCTACAGTAATTCTCAAGTTAAAGCAGGTATTCAAATATTGGCCAAGTCTCCAGTAATAGCCTGGTGTGTGGCTTGTGTGAACAAATAAGGGCCAGTCCACAGTAAAGCCTCAGTAAAAACATTACCTGGAGTGTATGGATAATTCAGCACAATGTATAGTTCCACAGCACTGATTCCACAAGTACAACAACAGAGCTGTGTCATACTCAGCTCTCTGCTGCTCTGATGATGTGAAACATCTGTGCAGGAACTATTTGAGGTTTTTTTTTTTCTTAGTCTCCAGCAGTGATTGGGGGGGAAAAAAAATGGTACAAACAACTGGGGAAAAAACAACAAAGAAAAACAATATTTTTCTTTGAGAGGAGAGTGTCAGAGTGACGGAGTAGATGTCACCCTGTTGTACTGGTAGAATTAGTGCTGAGGAAATACATTACCCTCAATTTATCAAGAAAACTGATAAACATGTTAATAACAGCACGTAATGGCTTTAATACACCTTATATGCACATTTCTCTTGTGATTCCCTATCACTTAAATAGTAATATTAGGGTTGCCATGAGATACTTACACAACAATAAATTAAAAATAAAAAAAAATCATGGAGTGTACCTTTAGATCACACTGTAAAGCATAATTAACATCTCCACTGTACAGACTGGAGTAGGGATTATAAGGAGATTCTGCCTAGAAGGCTTGAGTTGGCCCAGGCTGCTGCTGCTGAATCCTAAATCATTAAATCCTCTTGTACCACAGTCAGATTCCCTTTACCATCAGTCCAGGCTCAACCAGCCAACCAGAGTGCGTCATCCAAATTCTCACCTCGTCATTTTACAAGCCACAGAGCCAGGATAAACAAATTGAACCAATCTCAAGCGTGGAAATCAGTCTCAAAATAACAACTGCGAATGTAGAAATGTATTATCTTCACCCTCCAAATCCAATTTATTTCATGCATATCTTACCATCTAAATTGAATACAGCACATAGCTTGTGCGGGAAATCACTTTGAAAAGACTTGCCTTATCTTATCGCTGGGCCCTATCTTATCCCGAGCATCTCGCTTTCTAACCAGACAGAGGCGTCAAAGTGTGGAGGGCTCTGATGAGGGTTGTCTCGCTGTGTTTTCACTGGTCCTTCTCACACAAGATGATTTTGCCAGATCCACCCAAACTGCCGTAAATGTTTAAAGGAGCCTCCCCTCAGTGATAATTGACATTTATGAGGTTAACACATTTTTAATTAAGGGCAATTATTAGATTATAGAGGGCTTTTAATTACACATAGCCAGATATATTTAGTGAAAATATCGGGCGAATTGCTAGAAAGTGACTGTTTGAAAACCATAATTTAAGATCTGTAAAATCAGAAAGAAAAAGAAAAAGATAATTATTTAAAGAAGAAATGATCGCACTGTGGCCAGTATTTAATAAACGTTAGAAGTGCTTTCTGACAAATGAAAACCTTAATCAAATATGGATAACTGTTTGTTAATTGAATTTAATTCACAGGCAGAGTCTGGCCATGGTTCTCTGGAGGATCCATTCAGACTGAAAACAGTGACTTGGTTTTTTTTTTTTCTGCTGCTCTGAGATATGTAAGATAGAACTGTGCCTTTTCAAACCAGTTCAGATTTGGACAATCAGACAAGCAGAATGAAGGTATGGCTTTCTCATGGCAGGGTGGGACACTTTCAAGTACCAGTAGTGTAGACTGTGTTTTCCTTCCAGGACAGCAAATCCTCTAGAATCGCACAAACAGACAAATTCTGATCTGATGCCCTTTTTAAGCAGGAGCTTCTTGCTGCCTTCTAACACTGTTGCAAGTTGGCTTGATTGTAAAATTTGGATGTAAAATACTTTCTACAGCATCTGCATCTGGCAGCTACAGTAAAGTTTATGTTGAGGTTAGGGAAACATTTAAACTCCAGCCTCCTGAATAAAAGTCAGACATGACTTTGGAGATCATTTGACCTTTCTTCACCTTTCTTCTCGTGCCAAAATACTAACTTTACATTCTGGATGCTGTATTTCAAAATCTGATTGTCACACTTCCTGCTTACACGTTGATAAACCTTTTGATTTTAATGATTTCCCACATAAGCTTCCATTTTTTTTGCCCCTTTACTTATTAAACATACTTATTACAAAATAATAAGCAGTACCGGGTAAGAGAGAGGAAGATGATATTACAGGCCACACTGTGTGTGTGTGTGTTCGTTCAGCATTTTAAGAAGTGTGACGTGTATTTTACTAATCACAGATAGTGATAATGTTCAGGTGAAGATAAAGGTTCACACATTCAGATGTCTGTTTATCTGCTTCAAGCAGTGATTAGCAAAGAGCAAAGACAGCAAACACACACACACACACACAACATGCAAATCTTCTCATCGCAAACAGTTCCCATGACTCAGCCCCCACAACATCCCTCTGCTCAACATGCTGTACAGAGGTGGTTCACTGGATGTGTGTGTGTGTGCATGTGTGTGTGTGTGTGTTGGGGGTTAGGGTGTGTTTCAGGTCATTCCCACACACTAAACGCTTCACAGCCCAGTCCATCAGGTTGCTTACTGATCTACCTAAACACTTCCTCTCTCACACTCCTGCCGACCTTTCGTCTTGCTCCCACACTCCTCCGACACCTCGATTCTCACACGGAGCCTATCTGAAAAACTCTCTGTGCAGAGTGTGATGTGTTTCATTTAGAACTTTGTGCACAGAGCTTATTTTATTCCCTGCTGACTGTTCCTGCTCTGTTAAATACAGTAAACGGTTTCATCTGATCAAAGAATGTTCCAGGCCTCTCCTCATGTTCATTTCTTTTGAATCTCACAGTTCTGAGCAGTTGTGTGAGCAGTGGTTTTCTTCTTGGATGTCATCGAGGCTGACTCCATACAGTGTCCTTGCACCGTTACTTGTCTGTTTTTGAAAGATGGCCACTGCTCCTTCTGTTATCGGTGGTATGGTACTTCCTGTACCTCTTACCCACTGTTGCAAAGTGGTGAGGAGGTTCAGGAAGCTGCGTTTCAGCTGAAGTTCATCAGTCTACTCTCTCTCCCATCTTTATGAAGTCTCACAACCTGCTTTTATACTTGTTCAGGCAGTTCCTCACCATGTGGAGCCATGTTGCATTAGACACAACGCAGGTCAAAACTGAGAAAACTGTAGTCATTTTAGAACTTTGTTAATGCAATTAGCCTTAATTGAAAACCACAGATTCTTTTTTTTTTTTAGTTATACATAACATTAAATACATTACACTTCTGTGACTACTGCAGCTTATCCTCTCCAGCCTTGTGCCCATTCACTAAAGGTGCATGTTCAACTGATGTGTTCCCCAAACTCTGACAACTGCTGCTGCAGTAAAAGTTAGTAACCTTGATGAGGGAGGCTGAACGGACACTCCGGAGAAAATGGGTAAAGATGAAAACTAAGAGAGACAGAGAGAGAAGTAAAGTAGGAAAAGAGGAAACGGAGCAGACCGCAGACCGAAGTTCCTTCTGTCACTCCATTAAACAGGAGCGTTCCCGTTCCCGTCCCCCCCAATTGTCCTCCTCCTCCCTCATTTCCTACCTTACCCCCCTAACGCACACACACACACACTCCTCCACAAATCCTTTCACGCCAAACTCACTTAAGATTAAGCATGTGTGAAATTGAGGACTTTTGTAATACACATGCCCCCTCTGACCCCCCCCTCCCCCCCCCCACACACACACACACACACACTCCAGTCCTTCCCGGGAATCAAAACAAAAGGGTAAATAGTGAATGAGTGAGCAGCAGATAGGAAGTGGAGGAATTCTAATCAACACTTACTGGTCAGTGTGGATACTAATGGCAATGGGTCACAGGATCCAAACATGCCGTGTGTGATTACCCCACTTTGATCAGAGCCTGTTTCCATGACTATCAGATAAGCACAGTGGTCATGGGGTGAGGGATCGTACCTGCTGTTTCCTTGCATGTTTCATTCTTTCTTCACCAAAAACCCATTGTTGTGTTTTTAGCAATACACAGTAAAAGATCAACCTCAAGTAAAGTAAAGTGCTGCTTAGTTTTTGCTTGTGGCTTTGGTTACAACATCATTCTTTCCCTCCTCTAGTTCCTTTATTGGATGAAATAAAAATCAGTTTCTCAGGCAAGTGAATTTGATTTCTGACTGTACATCAGAATTTCCTGGGTCTCCCCCAGTGAAATCGGAATTTTGCATCAAATTTCAGACTGCACAGTGAAATAATATAAAGACCATTAATATCTCAAAGAATATATCATAAACATACCATCCTGTAATACCACCATGTCACCAATAATCTGTTTTTGAAATCAACAAATACACACTTTAAATGAAATCCAGTTAATATGAAAGTTATCCATTAATAACATATTCCCCTTTCACAGCTGCAGAGTTTATTAATTACATTCATTTACCATGTAGATTTTAAATGGTTTCAGATTAAGTTCCCTCTGAAACCATATTAGTGTGATGTTATGTGTCACCTGAGACGTTTGACCTGATGGCAGATATAACAACACATTTCAAGTAAGTCTAGATTCCAGAGCCGTAAGAACAAAAGTTGGAAAAAAAAATGTTAGAAATATGGTCTCTTCCTCCGAGGTTGTTAACCACCTTGTGTCAGGTTTATCTTTAAATTAGTGCTAAGTCATCTGCATGGATGTGACACATTATTTTCTTACAGCAACTGTTTCATTGCTGCTTAAGAACGTAGTACAAGAGTACTTACACTGTCATCCTCTACAGCAGTTAGTAACATCTAAACTCTGGCAGCTGTGGCAGCAGAAGTGTCTGAATCTGAAAGAAAAAAAAAACAGAGTTGACCAATGATTCCAGGATTTTAGACGGACAGGAGAGTTTAGATATACACTGATAGATCGCCAGTGTAGATGGTAGATGGCAGGCCAAGCCAAGCTGAACACATTCCCCAGCAATGCAGGAAGTGTAACTTTCTTATTCCACATAGGCTAGAGAAGTGATAGTCAGGGAGGAGGTCATCTCTAATGAATCAGTATACACAGCACATAGTACATAGCACTGTTTAGTGAAATTAGTGCTTTATATAGCCCATACACACCCATGGCCTCTTCAAATGTAGTAGTTTTTATGAGGTATTTTGCATGTGGAGAATGAGCCCTCAATGATTTGGTCAGGAACGTGGGACTTTTACTGTAGGTTGAAGCACCTGATGCTTATTTGTTGGAAGTGTGTTCCAAAACGCTGTGAGCACTGTCAGCGGTGCTGAACTGTGCAATCATTTCCCAATGTAAGCCTGAGGATGGCAGTTGCTAATGAGGTAGTGCTAGGGGTGTGTGTGTGCGTGCCGTTGGACTGCCTGAATGAAACTCTGTGACTCTGTCTACTGCATGCATCTAGAATTATTTCTAATGTCCCATCAACCCAGGTGCTGCTGCCCCACCAGCACCACCAGCACCACCGGGATAATGGCACATTCAATATCCCTTCTCAAGGGGATAAACACTTGTTTTTAAGAAAGGGGAACCTGGTACTAAGACTACTGTTAATAGGAAAATGTAATTTTTATCTTTTAGTACTTACTCTGATAGAGTGATAAAAGGTGATATTGGGTTTGTCACAAAAGTTGTGGTTGTGCTAACCCTAACGCACAGTTTGGTAGGTCTGGCCCAACAATCATGTTACCGTGTCCAGCAGGCTAACAAAGCCTGGTCTCAGCCTGATGACAGACAGTTTAACTCTGCGTTTATTTGGTGGCTTTAGTCAAGAGTTTCCTTTTACTCCCATGTGCTAATGCTACAGGAATGCAATCTATGTTCTTTCCTGTACTTGTGTTCTAGCAGGCTGTGAAATGTCACCAGTCATGGTGCTGTTCTCATTCTGCATGGAGCCTAGTACAGTTTTGTGAGGTAGACCACACATTTCAAATCAACCAGCATCTGTTATTATGTCACTGAATTAAGCTTTGGTATTATTTTTTTTTTTCAGATGAGAAGGTAGGCATTTAAATTTCAAGTAGTTACTTTAGCAAAATGAATTTGCCATTTTGCCAAAATGCCACATTTGAAATCTTAGGTAAATTATCAAGCCAGCTCCTGAGATGACCACCCAGTCAACTTCCGTCCCCGTCCCCACAGAGTTATACCACAATATTTCTCTCTCCAGGCTGAGCTGATACAAACTGAGCA
Source organism: Toxotes jaculatrix (assembly GCF_017976425.1). NCBI lineage: Eukaryota > Metazoa > Chordata > Actinopteri > Toxotidae > Toxotes > Toxotes jaculatrix. The sequence goes on along the minus strand of NC_054402.1, from coordinate 27,480,031 downwards.
TGTTGCATCCTCCCATCCTCAGGAGATTGGACACCTGAGGTCAAATTGCCTGGTATGTCAAGAAATGCACAACTTCTAAAGTTTGCTAGTATCAGCTGACCCAGTAAGTCTGAGTGAGACAGTAACTCTCAGGGATTGAACAGGGGAAGAGTGTGTTTTATGGTTCATGATTTCAACTTTTAGTTTGCAAGAGACACATTATTCCAGAGTTACATATTCTCACTTTAAATGAATGACTGAAAGTATTTGACACAGAATATAGACGTGCATACGGCTACCACACCGTAACGAAAATTCTATTTGTCTAACCTCAAAGCTGCTTGAGGGGGGGATCTGAAAAAAAGAAAATCAGGTTTCCAGAAGTTGCAGGGTATCTTAAAGATATGGGAGAAAAAAGTCTCTCTCTTTTTTTATTTCTTTTGACTTTCATAAACAGATATTCAACACAGTGTGACCAGTGTAGGTCATGCAAAAGCAGCTGAATAACCCTATCTAACCGCCCAGCTGAGTGTCTGGCATTATAGTCAAGTATCAGACATTAAAGAGCTCCATTCTCTCCTCGCTCATGACGTGTTCCAGAGTCCACAAATCATCAGAAATCTTTGACATTATTTCTGCTATTGTTTTCCATCACACACACACACACACACACACACACACACACACACACCCACAAACACACAATGTGTGTGCGATGCGGCTGAGTTGAGAGCAGACATTTGCTCGGAGTGAGAGCCACTGCTGTTGTATTCCTTTGTTTGCTGCACATGATACACTCCCTCTCCCACTGTGTGGTAATATGGCTATTTTCTCAGTCAATTTGCCACTCTCAGCATCCAAGCACATGCAAATATGGAAGATGATACCGATTGGGGAATAGTGCTCGGCTGTAATAATGTGTACCGACTGTTTAAGTCTAGGTTATTGTAGGGCAGGGGCGCTGCCAGTGTTTTGAACTCATGCCCTGTTTGGAGGAGAAAAAAAAAGAGATGAAGCTGTACCGATAAACAACAAAGGATCAAGATGATTGTTTGAATTCTAACATCATATCCACATTCATAATTTTACTTTCTCCTAGTATCAGAGGTCTGATTTCTACTAGTTCATCTTTACCACAAATAGGTGCAGCAGCAGTTAAATGTGAGGAATAAGGAGCAGACGTCTACAGAGCGTGTGAGCTTTATGTGAGCTTTACCAGTACTATGTGCCCAGTTCCACTCCCCTCTGAGCTGGTGCCATGACCAACTGGTAGGATGTGGCGACTAAAGACTAAAAGAATTTTCTGGCTTTCCACCTGCAAATGCAGCCGGCATTGTTTTTGCAGCACGCAACCAAGCTGTATCGCAACAGAGGATTGAACTCCTCTGCAACAGTGGGCAAGAATGGTGCCATAGCAATGTCAATGAATATTTTCACAGTTTTTTTTTTTTATATCAGGAAATTAGATTAGGATGTTACACATTAAATAAAGTCAACTTAGCGAAGCAGTGTAAACATGGGCGGGGGGGGGGGGGCAGTGCTCCAGGATAATGTTTCTCTGACTTGGAGCTACTAGAGATCAACAATGCAGAGCTGTTTCAGAATAAAGTACACTGACTGTGTGGATGTGTTAAGTAAATACACAATGCTTCAAAGTTGAAGCAAAGATGTGCTGTTTGTTTGTCTCTTTTAAAGTGGCATGTAATCAGAGGAGCAGTCAGCAAAGTAAATAATTGTGGAAAATGAAAAAAAAAAAAAAAGTGGCTGTCTTTACTATGGGTGATGTTTCAGTCAACCTCTATTTGGACTGTTAATGTGGAGACAAAAGCAGCTTTGGTGTAAAAAAAACAGACAGTTGTCATTTGGACTCAGCCACTCTGGTTGCTCTGTTTGCTCAGCTCTTAATACAACAATATACACATTATCTTTGACTCTGGCACCAAAAAACGCAGACAGGTATGAGCTGTCATTACTGAAATACCCTGGGGGAGCTCCTTAAATTTACTACACTATAACCTGTCATGTACCTGTAGCATGAATCATTGTAGCTCTACGTATAGCATGAGGAACACTGGCTACACATGCACTCTGCCTATCTCAGGCTCCACTGAAACATTGTGAGCTGCCTTTACTTTATCTTTATCACAAACACTGAACTGATGAGACACTTGGCACAAAATGCTGATCATGAAAACATACATCCATGACAGCAGGATGGACCAGCTGACTGTCAGGTGTCCAGTTATTAATACGTGCCCATTATCAGAAGCATACACCAACATATGACACACACACACACACACACACACATACGGAGACATACACATACTCCTTCCCCACATCGCCCCCTACAGCTCAGGTACACCCTCCTGACTCCGTCCCCCCCCCCCCCCTAGTTGCTAGGCAACATGTTCCTTGTGTGGACACCCACCTGCCTTCAGGCTTCAGCGCTCTAAATTTGGTCTTAATTGCAAATTGAGTGGGAGAGCAGGCTGACGCCGGCTGAATGAGAAGCAGGCAGCCGAGGCTCCGGCTGCAGCCACGGAGGCGACTCACAACAGGGTTTTTTTTTTACGTGTGCACAAAGGCAGACATGCAAGCTGGTGCCTGGGATGGAAATGCAAATGCACAAGTCAGAGTTCAGGGTTGTCAGAGGTAGGGAGAGAAAATGTAACACGAGAAGTCTTTGAAGTATGATGTCGACGCAGTTGTCTTTCCATTTGGTCCCAGAATAGCAGAAACAGTGTTGAAAAGGCCAAAACCCAGTAGACTGAAACCACAAGACACGGTTCTGCCACATTTTAGATCAGTTTGGTGTCAAGAGCTCAGGAAATCTGCTGCATTTTGAGACTGATCATCATCCACTTTTTCGTTTCCTCACTAGACACTGGAAGTTTTAAAGCAAATACAATCGCTTTCAGTACATTAAATAAGAGTTCATGAAAGTCTTCCATGTTTTTTCCTGTTATATTTGTGGACTCTTAAGGCCACAATGACATGGAAAGTGAAATTTGAGGTTTCAGCTGGAGCCAGGAAGTTCAGCAGTCCACACTCACACATGCTCACGCAATCCATAATGTACACGGCGCAGCCGTTAGCTGTTCTTTAAGTAGAAGAAAGAGAATTAAACAAATCCCAAACAAAATAACATCTGCACGTTGCATTGGCCTTGCTCTTCAGTTACTGATGCCAGTAAAGGTGTTGCAAATACTAAAACACCACAGCTGTGAAACAGCTTTCCCCTGTTGTCAGACGCTCGGAGTCAAGAGTTCAGAGAACCCGGCTTGTTTGAAGACTGATAACCGTCTATTTTTATATTTCTTAAATGGGCTTTGCCAGCTTTCACATTCAATGGAGTTATTGTACTGTAGTTTGCTGTAGTTGCCCAGTTCATCCGCATCTAATTTAAACTCCTGAATGTTTTACTGAGTTTCTGCAAAATGTAATCTACATCATTTTATTTACAGTGTTGTGTTGTTTATCTTTTGTCCATCCAGGCCATGGTAGTCCTCTGTGCTTTGACTCCTAAAAGCCTGGGTAAAATGACTCTATGTGGAGTTTAAAGGAGAGCTGTAGGACACAAAACAAAATGTTTTTTTTCTTCTAAAACAGAAAACCTTTATCTTAACATGATACGTAAGAATTTCTCTTTGATTTGAAATGCTGTTTTCACATTCTTATCTTTTAACAAACACGCCGCAAATATGCTTTTAATGTTTTCTGATCAGACCGACATGAAGCTACAAATGTTCCAAATATAACGAGAGTAACAAACCACCTGATTTACAGCCGTTCTTTAGCAATAACATCCACATTAATAACTCATTTTTCTGAAGAATGACAATTATTCGCTTCATCATGAGCTGAACTTGTTCGAAATGTTTCCCACAAAACTTTCCCTGGCTTTTCGAAGTCTCCTCCACCTGAAATATTACTGAGATACATCGACAGGCCAAGAACTCTTAAGAGATCACATATTGGAGAAGGCCCCCGTTCACTCAATTCAATTACCACAGCCCTATACACAATCCACAGGAGACAACGGTGCACCGGATGCTCATTTCAACTCCTCTTTCCCCAAATCCCCCATAGAAATCTCCTTCGGTCGGACAATGCACTTTTTCCCATTTGAAAAAAAAAGAAAGAAAATCAATATCTGGTTTCAATACTTGTGGAAGCCGATCAATACGAGCCCCAGTTCTCTTTTTCTCTGCCACGCTCTTTCTCCAGTTTTCCTTCCATCTCTGGCAAATGGTAAATAGAAACAATAGTGTATGGTTATTGGGAGGTCAGGGTGCAGCCGGAGGAGAGAATAAGGCTGCTGATGAGAGTGCTTGAGCTGGAATCACACAGGCATTGATGCCGTTAACCTCTCTGTGGAGCAGCGTGGACAAAAGAGCTGAACGAACTCGCGCACACGCACACACACACACACATACACAAACATACACAGAAAAACAGACACACATTTAACCTGCACAGGGGAGAAAAATCACATGTTTAGGCCTCTTCATGATTTGGGAGTTTTGTGGTGGATGAAGACTTTATTTTACTGAGGATGCTCCAGATTCAGTCAGAGGGATGGAAAACGTTTTCAGAATAGTAGTGTAGATCATTTTTTTAATGTTTTATCTATTTATGTAACATTTTATGTAGGACAGAAAGTAGCAGTAACCCAAACATAAGCACCATAGTTTGAATCGTACTCATTAACCCTGCCTCCATCGGTAAGGCACCATCATTTTTATAGGTCTATAGCTTTCGAGGGCTTCTTCATCAAACAGCCATCACAATAAAAAAACCTTTAATAAAAATAAATACGTCAGTGCCTTGTTTCTTTGACATGTACTGTCATTATTAGCTGTGATAGTGTGGCTGGTATTGTTTTCTTCTCTGTTTGTGTGTGTTTGTGTGTCATCATGGCAAAATGTGGTCCTGGACACACCTACTGTAGCATGGACGGGGTTTGGAACCAAGGAAGGGGCCAATGGCCCGCCCCACTTTACACCCCTGAGCCACATTCATTTTAAGTTGTGCGTCACTGTGTATCAGCTTCAGTCATTTCCATCCACTCTAAGGCATGTGTTAAAACTACAGACCATCTTGTGATGGGATCATACAGATATACTGAATTAATCTTCTTTCACTAAACTCACTTCTATCATGTTGTTGTTGTTCCACTGCACCACGCAAACACATTGTGGCTGGTGTGACCACGTAACGCGATTTGGGCTCTAGTTTTTGACTCTGTGAATGTCTGCACACGTTAATTTCCTTAACAAAAACTATGATGATGTATATTCGTCACCAATCTGTTCTCCATGACAGAGACAAGTTATTGACAAGATGAAACAGTCTTTATTGAAACAGAAACTGTGACTGAATCCAGTCTCCTAGAAATTATGCCCACTAATTTATTAAATTTTATTTGCTGCCTGGTTTAGTGGTGAGCACAGAACTTTTCTAATCAACTGGGTTTTTAAAAGAGAAGTAGAACAAACATTTAATAAAACTTTAAGCCTATGAATCCTATACCTATCATTGGTGGAAATGCTGATACCTCTGCACTGACACAATATGACCAGACCTTGTTGATGCTGAGGAGTAATTTCAATAGTGAACAAAACTTCCTGGCAAAGTAAAAACATGACTCCAGTTTAGTCCCACGCAGTTTTCTTTTACTATGAAATACAGTCATTTTTTCCTCATTGTTGAGGCCAGTGTTCTTTGTCCAAGCAAATCTTGAAATAAACCTATCACAGTTTGTTGAGAACTGGAGGATGAAATGCGTTTCAGATTGCATAGACTACAGCACCGCAGAGTTTAGATTTTCTTTTCTCTGTATTTAATTACTGATTGCTATTATAGCCTCTGCAGATATATATGTTTAGTTGTTGGCTCAGTTAGTTAGTGGGTCATGAGAGAGAATGGATATGTGAAGAAGGCAAGATACTCTCATGGCGTCACTGTCAAGGCACCTGAGTGACCCCACTGACCTGCCTACAGTGGACGCTTGTCCTCAGGTGGAGCCCATCACCACAAATACCAACAAATTAGTTTTAGTCCTTTAAAATACGTTTCTGTCTCTGAGAGATGGATGTAAAACCTGAGACCCATGCAATGAGCAGACGCCAGTCTTTGTCAGGCTGTTCTAAGTAGTCTTTTGAGAGAAGCAGGAAGGGTGCCAGACAGCCTGGGCATCATGTTGTCCCCCTCTCAGCCCCGACAAGGACCCCTCTTATCCTGCCCGTTGTGGCTGCAAGGGGCCGGGGGTTGGGTGGATTGGTGGGTGGGGGCACAGTGGGGGCCCTGGGAAGATCTATGGGACCCTGTGGTGCTGTTGTCTCATGAAAAAGGAATTACAAACAAATTGCTGAGGGCCAGCACATCATTTCAAGACTCGTGGCAAGTTTATGACTTGCTAATGTTCCTAATTACATGGCCGTGAAAGACTTAATTAATTGAGGGGTGCATGGGGGACGGGGTGAGGGTAGGAGGGGAGAGTAAAGAAGAAGGGTGCAGAGGAAAGACGGAAGGGAAAAAAAAAAAACTAGGCCCCAAAGTAAGAGAAAGAAAATAAGAGAGTGATGAGAAAGAAAGTGGTTGCCTGTGTTTGTTATCATGGTTCCAGTGCATTGGTTTTTACTGCCTGAGGAGAATTTAGTGGCTCTCACTATTGCGTGCAAAAGAAAATGTGAGTCTCCAGGAAACGCGACCATTACGATCAACCCCTTGCTGATACCTAATATGCCCTGCGTTCCCCCCATGACTTTGCCAAAGTGTCTGTAATCATATTATTGTAAATGTTAGCGCAGTTAATTGCATGGAGAGGAAAATGGGCTACGCTTGGCGGGTTATGGGGAATTTTTTGAAAGTTTGTTTGCCCTCTGGAGTATTGGAGGCACTAATAATGGTGGATTGGAAGCGAGAGTGCGAGAAAGAAGAAGATGGAGAGAGGAAGGAAGCAGGAGGAGGGCAACACTTAACCGGGAGTGTTTCTACTCTCACCACCGAGTCTGATATGATTTCAACAAATAAAGGAAAAGGAATACAGTGCTGCTGATGTGGATGACTTCTCTTGGGTGTTTTTGAATTCAGCAGCAACTTAGAAGAAATTGATGGCTGCTGATGTGCATGAAATGGACAAGTTCTGTGTCAAACTTAAAGCGTCGCAACATTTTCACAATGTTTAAAAGAGGTTTGGAAAATGAACTGACGTTGAAATTCAGCAATTAGGTCATTTGTTTATTATTTTTATTTGTTAGTTCCATTTATTCAGTGGCTTATTTGATAGGGCGGTGCAAGAAATGTGTTGTGGGGACCAGAGAGTGTGCTCCAGTTATCATTGTATTATTGCACCGCTGAGCCTCGAAAGCTTATGCCAGTCATGTGACACGTTCTGTCATCTGCCCATGTGCACGAGGGTCGGTGCAGCCTCCAAATTATCAGTGTTCAGTGCCAGTGCAAAAAAGTAGTGTAGAAAGGCCAAAAGTAAGGGTGAGGAGGTCTGGGTAGGGGGGTGGTGTGTGTACTGAGTCCAGTGCAGGAGAGCAGAGTTCATGTTCCACCATCTGATTCTTATATTCTTATACCTCATTTAATCTATCTATCTATATCTATATAAAGATATATAAAAAAACACAAAGATGTTGTCATTGAAGGTACACAAATACATGTCAGCTAAACTATGTGCATGTGCTCTTGTATGATTAAGATTGTATTAATTGCCCTTTTATTTCATTTCTCATTGATTCATTGATTGAAATTCCAGAAATTTAAAAATGAAATTTCCCTGATAAGGTTTGTACAAGGAGCCATGTAAGTCCCACAACAAGCACGCTGCATGCTCTCATTCACACCCTGAATGGGAGGCATACAGTGCGGTGGCCTGGACTTGTCCCTGTGCTCCTGATGGCCAGTGACTCTGGTGCCTGGAGCACATTGGGCAACGTCTAGGTGCCAGCTGTTAAAGCCAAACTGTCATCACAAACAAAGCATTAATGAATTACATGTAATAATCAGAAGCATTCACAATAATCACTCAGAACCAGCAGGGGAAGGAATTTCCAGCTTCAATGGGAGATAAAAGAATGACAGAAGAGATTAAATTAACATTAATATTTATATTACACAACTTTTATTTACAGATTTTTGACATCAGCAAAGGAGGAGCCGGACCCCAGTCTGGGAGGTCCTGGATCCTGTTCCTGCAGGATCCGGCTCAAATTAAACCCTGGCTCACACACTCTCCCACACATACACAAGTACACGTTCTCTCTCCCTCTCAGTCATGGAAAAGCGGGCAGGCCAGGCAGTGTTGAGGCAGGCCCAGCCACTCTGGGCTCACCCAGGGAACATTAGTCATTTTCCAGCTCATTGCTGAGGCTCATTTAGCAAAGCCTCCTCCTGACCATCATCAATATCTCTCCTAAAGAGGCCTATGAGCTGGGAAGGACCAGGCTGCCCTAACCTGCTGTGGGTCATGCTTCACCATGCCTGAGCTGGATAGTGCGGGGAACTAATGAGAAATGACAAGAGGCCATTCAGACTTCTCTCATTTTTTTAAGACTTGTTGCATCATGTTTTTTTTTTTTTTTTTTTTTTTTTTTACGTGCATGCTGTGGTCCAGGATGTTGGAGACAGGGAAAATAGTTTTAGTAATAAAATAAAATAGTCGACAGATGCTCAAATCTTGTGGATTTATTACGAGCGTTAATCAAATGAATGATGAAGAATGCTGCTTCTGTGCAACCATGGGACATAATTAAATGGCTGCTCTCAGAAGTTTCCATGGCTGCCTGTTAGGACTCACTTTATTACATTTTTACTCAAGAATCTCAGCCTTGGAGCCAGGACCCCCATTGTGGTCATTTAACAGCTGCAATAAAATTTGGAAGCCTAATTATATTTTTAGATAAGATGAAACAGCATCATGTTGAAGTTTATAAAAAATCTTCTAAAACCATTTATTGGAGAAAATTACAAATGCAGTATCTGCAGGAAAGAAATATCTATTTTCTACATCACTTTTTACAATCAAAAATATCACATGACCTTAATCATGTGATGAACGTAGTTTACTGAGGTGAAGACATGAAGACTGATTTGTTGACATGTCAGATCAGTAGCTGTTATAATTTGGACATCTTGTCTGTGCTGGCTCGTAAGTGCAAAAGTTAAGAACCGATGAAGACCATGATGTCGTTTGAAGCTTCAGAAAAAAGAGTAAGTAAGTAAGTGGGTCCAGGGAAGAACGTGGTCCAGATCTATTCAGTCTGTGTGTTGTGTTCATCGGGATCATGGGGGGGCTGAGAGCAATAATATGTGGCATTTTTTCATTGCTGCAAACCTCATACAAATCGCCTAAAGGGCGATGTGTATATGTAATATTTAGCCAGCTCAAGGTACCTTTGTCTTCAACCTCTTTTATTATCCCACAATATCTGGGGTGATCAAGAAGAGCAGCCACATGTTGTATGTAGGTGCCTTACAGCAAGACTGATGCTGCTCAGGATTCATTTTTAATCCATTCTTATTTATTGCTGATATTCACTGGGGAGGGTGAGAAAAGAGCGAGAAGAGACAGGCAGAGCAAAAGAGAAGGAAATGGAAAGAAGAGTGATTAAGCCATAGCTAAAGCTCTCAAGTGAAAACAAAGAAATGCTGGGAAAGAAAGATCCATTGTGGATAAAGCTTTGGAAATGAGAAGAAACACAACTGTGTGTGTTTGTTTCGTCCTCAGCACCTGACTTTGTGTACGGGGGCATTGTGTTGAAACAGGAAAGGGTTAAGAATGTGGACAGTGCACACCTTTATATATAGCATCTGAGTGATAATACAATTAAACTTTATCTAGTCTATGAAAGCTAGGACTTTTTTACTTTGAAGTGCCAGAAGCAGCCTTTCTCACAACTTTTATTTTGACGAGCACCTTGTAGCAGCAGCGTACGGTTTGGAAAGCTCAGATTTCAGGACACATCAGGACAAAGCCACGAAGGTGCTAACGCTGTGGATAAATGTTAAATTAATGTGAGACCAAATTGAAATTTGGACTGACACCGAGGGTGAGGTAGAAGAAAAGAATGGTAGAAAGCTGTTGGTGGGAGGACAGGAGGGCAAAAGGCAACATCCTGCTGTGATAAAATGCTGACCACAGTGGTGTGTGATTGGCAGCCTCAATCGCCTCGTTTTGATTGGTCGTCCGAGTTGTTTTTGTAGTTCATTTGTCCTCAAAACTTTTTTATCACGTCAGCATTTCCACAGTCCTGACTCAGCTTTGATGTGGGTTTGTCAAGGTTAATAAGGGCACCGTTAGAGTAAAGCAATGGAACTAATACTGTAACAGCGATAATAACAACTACTACTACTAATACAACTAATGCGACTAATGCTGCAAAACCCACTGTTGTTGCTAATACAGCCAAATCTCCTGCAACTGCTACTACAACAGCAACAACCACTCCTAGATCTGCAACTTCCCAAGCTAACCAATGCCCCTGTTGCATCAACAACCGCTATTACTAAGCTGACCACACTAAAAATGCTACTGTTAAACCAACTGCTGTTACACAACAAACACTACCATTCATACAGTTATTACAGCCTCTGCTGGTTCTACCTCTGCAGCTGCTGCTACAGCTACAGCTGCTTCTGCTACTGAAGGTAAAAGGTCACCAGCTTTTTTTTTATTTACCACCGTTGCAGCCAGTAAGTTATACGTTTTCAAAATGTGGTTTGTGTGGCAGATTTTACACATTGTGATTATGTGCTGTGATGTAACATAAATGTTGAGATTGTTGTGTTTCTGATGGCTGCAGAGAGCCACTAGCTGGAAAAGCATGGAAATGAAGTGGAAAATATGCATATGAATAGGCAAATACAATCTCCTTAGAACCCGTGTGTGTGTGTGTGTGTGTGTGTGTGTGTGTGTGTGTGTGTGTGTGTGTGTGTGTTTGTGCATGAGCAAGAAGCAGATAGAGAAAGAGCGAACGACGCGCTCTAAACACATGATTACATCTGCATTTCCACATCCAACATTTGTTTTCATTAAATTGCCATTCTGGTGTATTTGCTTTCGTATTCCTACATTTCACAGTATTTGCATCAAATTATGTGGTAAATGATGCACAGACATTTTACTAGACTTAACTTATAGAGAGATGCAGCATGTTCACTACTTACAACTGCTTTAGGCTTTTAAAATACGATCACACTCATTTCTTTTTTTTTTTTTTTTTTTTTTTTGAACTTTGATAACTTGTTGTTTAAACTGTCTTTAATCAGTTTTCATAGCTATGGTACATGTTCCATGCTATTTTAAAAGGAACGGGAAGTAATATCATTGTGTCCTACTCTGTCTCTTATGTACATTTAAATTGTAGCTGGCCCTCTTGTGCAGCAGTGAGCAGATTCTAAAGCACTATTCATGTCCCAATTTGGTTGCTTAACTGAAAAACATGCTAAAAATCCCTGTTATTTTGATAAAAAAAAATCTCTAACAATCTACTTGGACTCGAAAACATGATTGGACTTGTACAACAAATAAACAAAATTTCTCATTCTAAAGGCAATTTTGCACACAGGCAATTTTCTGTGCTTGCAGGCCACCTGCACACATCTGTTTGTCTATTATGGTGGTGAATGAGGGAGGACGGAGGGTGGGTGGGGCGGGGGGGGGGGGGGGGGGGGGGGGGGGGTTGGCTCTGGTATTTTTTTGATCATATCAACAACAACGCGGGACACGGGGCATCCATCATGACCCGACCACCTCTCCCGCCTGCATGTACTTGAACGGGTCCAACAAGTGGTAGCAATTTTCCATTTTCATTTGTTGACCACTTGACCATGTGCTTTCCCCGGCTCCGGCGGATGAGCTCTCATTCATGGACCGACTTCTGGTCTGTACATACCTACAAGCTCTGCTCTAATGCACCGGCTGCTGACAACAGAGCGCAGACAGCAAACCGTACGCTGCCTCAGAAATGAACACATACAGTACTACAGAGATCCATGGACAGGTGGAGGGAAGGGTGTACAAACATGAAGGTGAATATATATCTGTGGTGTTCATCTGTAAAGCTGTGTATTGGCTATTGATTGGTTACACAAGTATATATCAACTGATTTACTTTTTGTTGTTATTAGCTACATTTTTACAGAAGTAATTATACTTTTACTTGAGAAATGTTCTTTAAACTAACAGTACTTTTTTTTCAGAATTTTAGAGCTGTGTGAACAAACGTTACACGTTTATCTTCCACTACCTCCCCACAATAATATTATCAATAATAGTAGTAATACTAATAACAATAGTCTTGTTTTCACTGAGTTAAAAGCCTTCCAGACTCTGTGAGAGAGGGAAAAAGAAGCCTCCTATCTGATCATCAAATACATGTGAAAAACTAATGACGGATCAACGGAGCAGATAACATCTAAAGGACAACGCAAAAGAAAAATCTTTGTGATGAATAAATGAATAAAACTATAATGTGAAAACGAGGGAAAAAAAATGTTTGGAATGGAAAAAAAAAAAATAGAAAACTCATTGTAAGACAAAAATACAGGATTGTCAGTGTCAGCTTTTACTAATTTTGTATTTTATTTCATTTACTTACTTATTTATTTATTTATTTCCCGGCAGAAATGGGCTTCGCTGTGAAGTACACAACAATACAACAGTTCAGAAACTCTCTTCTCCCTCGCTCAGATATAAATCAGATATAAAGAAAGTTTCAGGAGCAGTAAGAGAAGTTTCCAGTCTTATCTCAGGTGATAAAAATGTATAAATATGGAGATGAGATGCCAAGAAGAGCTTTGTACGTTAGTCTGTAGCAGTGAGTGAGACGGTGTATTCCTTCTAGGTCCTCTGTGTACAGTGGCATCCTGTTTGCTCCTCTTTCTCTACATGTTGGCCCTGCTCCCTGGAACCACTTGCTGCTCTCCCTCTGGCCTCCTCTTCTGCTTCCTCCTCCTCCTCTCTGTCTTCCTCTTCTTTTCCTTCCATTCATCCGGCGTTTTCCTCTCTCCAGCGGCCCAGACAATGGGTACCGCGGCTGCAGCCAGCCACGGGGCCCCTCAAGCCAACTGAGTCTTTTCACAGCGAAGCCCAAGGGCTCCAGGGTAAATCCTACAACTTGGCATGCCGGCGTGCCAGCTAAAGGGATGCCAATGTCCGCCAGCATTGCTGCACTCTTCATTTGTAGCCTTCCTCTCTTTGTTTTACAGTGTCTGTCTCGATGACTATGTTTCTATCTGCCGCTTTGTCTCTTATATTTCTTGGCTTTTCCGTCTTCTTTAGTTTCTCTTTATCTCGGCACACAGTGGAGTGTTGAATATCTCATCTTTACCAGGTGTCCCACATCCAGATTTTTTTAAAAAAGGCTTTATTCTCACAATGTTCCAGTTGAAAAGGAAAAGAGTAGTTCAGCCTAGGTCAGCAGAAAGACTTGATGCCGGGTGAAACAGGCAGCCTCGCTCTGTCAAAAACTCCCAAATAAGGTTGTCGGCACGTTCAAAACGGTGTAAATCTGAGTTAGAAAATAAATTTAAAAAACAAATAAAATAATAAAAAAAAACTAAATACTTGATAAACAACATTTCTCCGCAGCTTCTCCAGCTACGGCACTGGTTGCCAGTTACAGTCTCCCCTCAGGATAATTATGCTTGTATTGGGCGTAGCAGTGGGCGTGATGCAAGTCTGACAATCCTGCTGAAACTCTGAAACTGAACTCTATACTATGGTAAACACCAAAGCTGCCGTGCACAAATATAGTAGAAGTGAAGAATTGTAAAAAGAAAGACAAAAAAAAGTCCATTTGTCCACATTAGCTGTTTATATTCCATCTGTAAGGACTCGTCACCTTATACTCATTTTTCCATCAGTGCTGTGGCGATCCTGCTGCTTAATGCCCACAATAGCAATTCACCAAATCCTGTACAGCTAAAAGAGACAAGCACATTAACACACAGAGACAGTATATGTGTAGTAACACACACACACACACACACACGACACTGCCCTTTGCGTTATCAGTGAGCCAGAGGGCCAGTGAAGGAGAAGAGGGGGCACTTTCAGGGGCTGCTGGACAGCTACATAAAAGGCTAGCATGAAGAGTGATGGGCCGGGGCCACTGTATCCGCCATTCGGCCTTCATTTGCTCCATCTGACCCCCACTGCTCCCACCCTCACCCGCCCAGCTGATCACCCCCCCACCACCCCCCTCCCCTTTCATTTATGCCTTTATGGAATCATTTGCATATGGCATTGGCTGTGCTGTTCTTTATTGAGGTCATTTTTATCACTGTTGCGTGGCAGCCGTGACAACAATAAATCCAGTTTACTCCTGGACAAGGATGACCTTTTTTTCTCTCTCTAATCAAGCCGTTACAGGTTGAGTCCATACTCAGAGAACAGTCCTTTCTCTCCCTCTGTTCATTTGTGGTTATCAGCTGAATGAATGAGTGATTGCTGGGTGCATGCGGGCGGTTCTGGAACTGGGAAAGAATACCAATACACTCTGGGTTTTCTGTCCACGAGAGGGATGTAGGAAAGTCTCACACACACACACACCTGAAGCATGCTGTCCAAATAACCCTTAGTTGCTTAGCTTCTCAGAAATGCTGTCATTTGACATGAGTTGTACTGTACGTGTTCAAGTACAATTGTGTAGGTACATAGAGGGTAATATTAAGAAAAGAAAATGGTGAACTTTGTCGTCAAAAAATATTCTGATAGTGTAATTTTCATAGACTGTTTTAACTCCTTTTTTTTTTTTTAATTATTATTATTATTTCCTTGTGGGTTAAATGTATTTGAGTTTTGACACTACAGGTCCCATGATGCTTTAGGAGATATAAAAGTTAAGCGTAACTAAGTGAAATTTCATTCTTGGCTTTTGGAAAACAGTAGTGTCAGAATATGGGGCTTAAAACTACAAGTGGGCCAGTAAATGGAGTTAAAATTTTTATGGCTGAAAAAAGTAACTGATTAATCGATCAGTTGGCCAAAAAAAAACAAAAAAATGAATTGGTACCAGTATTTTAATGATCGTTAAATTTATTTATCAAAGAAAGTGCCAACCATCCTTAGGCTCCTGCTTCTCTAGTGTGCTTCTCTCTACTTTATATCATAGTGAACTGAATATCTTTGTATTATGGACTTACAGTCTATAAACTGCTGTCACAGGGGAAACACTGATTGCAGCAGCATGTGTACATCTGTGTTGTGGTTTGAGTTACAGTATGACTCATGAGAAGTGAAGTGACTTTTGACACTAAATGGTCCAATCACGCTATTGATGGTTAATTCATCAGTCATGATATACTCTGTATTTTCTTTCTTCCTCTCTCAGCTGACAGCATCGTCTGAGTCAGTTGTGAGACTCCACATCCACATGACTTTTCCACTTTGAGCACCTCCCTGTTTCAGTGATCGCCACATCTGCTCTGTAGTCTGCACCTGCAAGCCCTGTGTGCCTCCCTTAGCGCTGAACCGATCTGGACCTGATCTGAGACAGCTGCTGCAGAGGATTAAGTCTGGTTTTTAAACAAACACGGCACTGGAGCGCCCGTCGGGGGCCGGGGGGGG
This sequence comes from Toxotes jaculatrix, assembly GCF_017976425.1. NCBI lineage: Eukaryota > Metazoa > Chordata > Actinopteri > Toxotidae > Toxotes > Toxotes jaculatrix. Next base: position 27,464,466 of record NC_054402.1, on the reverse strand, counting down.
GGTGGGGCAGGGGGTCCAGCTCTGGGGACCAATGAGAGTGAGCCATCCCCAGGGAGAGATAGAGAGAAGGGCCCCTGTGTAATCTGATGAGCCCCTGCAGCTCCTTATTGGGGCTGCAGAAGTGAGAAGACTTGTTTTGACTTCATGTCCGTATGAATTTCACATAAAGAGGATTGTACAGTTTATCAGGTCCAAATGCAAAGCTTGGATCAAGAGGTAATTTCGTCTGCTCATGGCCTTTATTCAGTCCTTGACAAGGCATAGACTGAAGACAGGTCCATGTCGTGCTGTCAGGAAAGGAAAGACAAGCGGCGACTGCCCAGTCAAAGCTAAAAAAATAGACATCAGTTAAAACGATACTGAAGTATGACATGGTCCTGAAGTGATTTATCATCTGAGATTGCTATAAGTTGTCTTACTAATTGCCTCAGTCAACATGTGTGACAATGAGGGGGGTGTGTGGAGCAGCTTTAAAAAGCTCCTTCTGCAAGGAAAGCTTTCACAGACATATTGATTCATTTTACATGTTTACAGTTAACCATGTAACCATGTTCCCTTTCTGTTGCTCAGGGTGTAGGGTTCTCTGTGCATTTTGAAGATTGAAGAGTTGGAGTTAGTGTGTCATTGTCAGTTAATAGTAAATGTTGTAAAAATTGGCATATAAATGATGGTTTTTTTTTTTTTTTCTTGATACTGCACATTTGATATGTTTACTGTCAGTTCAAAGGAATAATCCTCATCAGGAAGGAGCAGAGAAAGGTGAAGATGTCCAGGCAGAGTGCAGCAAGATGCAGCAGGAGAGAGACTTTCAGCAGAGCAAAGACAGGCAAGCACAAAATCAAACGGGACAGGCCCTGAATTTAAGAGAGGTTTAGCTGCTACTCCTGTCATGAAAAGCTATGTTTCAGTCTGGTCCATTTTTGTCACCGGTGAAGTAAACAGTAGTAAACAACTGCCCAACCCCCCCCCCCCCCTTCAGGGCGGCAAGCAGAGTTCTTCGACCCATCTGTAGAAGTCACGGCACACCGCTGATTTCAGATAAAGGTGAAGTGTCCTCCTTCTCTACCTTTTCGCTACCTTTGTCATCCCTTTTGCTCTCAGCGTTGGGCCCCGTGTCACTTCAGACAGGGGTCATCTCAGCAGATTAAGTCCGAAAAACAGATCCGAAAACGAAACACGCCACAGGGAACATCTATCACTCGCAGATGCAATCATGCTAAATGTGTCTATTTGCATCCCCTTTTTCCAAAGAATGAGGGTCGGGGGGGGGGCGTGGAGGAAGAGGGGGTATCCATCTCTCTTGTAGTTGACAGTCCCCATTAAAACACAGAGCGTGCTGAGGACTGAGCCAGTGAGACGGGCACAACTTGTTTCTCACACTGTTGTGACAGCGAATGCAAATAGCTCGACTTTCCCCCCGGAGAGAGATGGAGAGTGGCAGGTAGGAAAAAATGCTGAAAAAGAGGAGAGGAAAAAAAAAAAAAGGAGATGAGTAGAACCAGCTCGTGGCAAAGCAAAATGGAAAAGAAAAAAAAAAATCACTCCTCCCTCCTTTAGTCCCTTTTAATGGCTTCTCCTTCCTCAGCTCTGCCATCAAAATATTATATCAATAATTGCTGGCGAAAAATTAAACAAGTAAAACAATGAGATGGCCCTGGGGGCTGCCTTCCCCCTCCAAATTAGTCTGTGCATTTTAGAAGAAGGTCACTTCCTCCTCCTCTTTTCCACCACCCCCCTCGCAGCTCCCTCCTCCTGCTTCCATCGGATCAGTGACACGTTCTCCGGCGTGATAGCGCTGACCTGAGTTTGAATTTAGAGTGTTCATTAATAGGATATTATGCCATATGCTCACTGCACTGTCTTATTGTAATGTCTGGCACTGGTTTAAGAATTTGTAATTAGTGCTGATATAATGAAGGGACTGGAGGGGCTAAAGCTAACTGTGGCGCAGGAAAGAGATTTGCTCTTTGGATTGTGAGCTGCTAAGGATCGGTCACCCGCTGACCCGCTGGCTCGCCAAGTGCACACTGGGAAAAGACCTTGATTGAGGGCCCTGTTTAACAAGCATCTCAGAGGAGGAGATCTGTCCTAGCTGGCCCAAAATTCTCAGGGTGATGCATATTTGGTGCTGCTGTCAGGCGAAGGAGTAAAATCGTTTTTATCTTAACAGAAGAAATCATCCCTGTCTTGACCCATATTTAGGAGATCTCCAGAGGGTGTGTGGAATTCTGCTTTTTATTCACAACATATTCTGTCCACAACTATATACAACAAAAGCAAAAGACCCCGAAATTCTTGGATGCAGGAGGCTACGCCGGCAGGCTAGAATCACGAGTTTGAAAGTTCGTGAGATGTAATGTGAAACATTTCCATTGTTGTTATACTCTTAAGAAACTTGATGAAGCCGTCATATGAAACGTGTTGTAATTTTCTGTATTTTTAATTATTATTATCCATTATCTAAACCTTCCAAACCCTATATCCTTCTATATTACTAAATCATGTTGCCTAAAGCGTTTTGGAGGAAATTTAAACTCTGCTTAGAATACGTCTACTGGCAACGTTTTTTTTTTTCAAAGTGCTCCAATCTTATACTGCAAACTTGAAGGGGAAAAGCTGGGTTGGATGAAGGGCATGCCAAACTAAAGACTGAACCCCGGTCCTATGTGTGCTTAGGTTTAAGCACCAAAACCTTTAACCCTTTGGTTAAAATACAGAAATAGTTCAAACATCCTGTCTTGTCAGTGTTGGACTTCAGTATTTAACCAGGACCACAGTCTTTCCTTAGCTTAACCTAAACTGAAGTGCTTTGAGTTGCTTAAATATGACCAACAAAAACAATAATGCTTTTCAGATACTGCAGGAAAACAAATGTAATGCACACAGGTTGCAGTTTTCAGAACTCTCTGAAAACTACATTTTTTTCTTCACAGCGGCGAGTGACGTCGGACGTCCTTGCTGAAAGTCGCGTAAGAAGCTTCATAACTCTCAGTCTATTCTGACACGGGAGTGTTTTTAGTCCCAGTTTAAGTATACTTCCTGGGATGCATTCTGAGACACTTGAGAAACACAAGCTCTGGTTTTTCACTGATGACTTCAACCAGTGCTCTCCACTCCTCGAGTCGTATTTGCTAAGAGATGTCCTGGCGTCCAGGGATGCCGTGCTTCCAGCACTCTGCCGTGGTGTGTTTTTTTTTCCTCGCACGTCGTCTCCGCATCCCACCGGCACTAATTTTCATTCATAATGATCTTCATGGGCGGCATTGAAGGATGAGGGTTTGAGCAGCTTTTGCCTTGGCGCCGTCCCAGCACTTTCAGCTCTGATGTGCTGTCATAATTATGCTGTCCGTGCTAAATGCCTATTGTGTAAATGTGCAGTGCAGCTGCCAACAAAAGCAGAAAATGGAGGGATTTTTCCATCACCAGGCAGTAAATAATTGCATACAATGTGGGTTATGCTAAAAATCTATTCCCACAGAAGGCATAATACTGGGAGCAATGTATGGAATAAGACAAAGACACAGGATGTCCTGTGTTGGCAACTGCAAACAGTCACACACACACACACACAGATTAGGAGGGGGCATTAAGGGGATTCATATTTATTGGAGGCGAGTAACTCCTACTCCTCCTCTACTACGACTGTTTAGGCACTTAGCTTCATCATTTTCAGGTGTATGGAGTAAGCATGTTCTATTGTATATCTGAACCAGTAATTAAATAACCAAGGGACGGTCCAACATGTGTTAGATTAATCATATTCACATTCACAAGCATCACATTACTGTAGGTGTTTGTAGCTGAGACACACTGAGCGGAACAGGAACTATTAAACCAACAAAGCCTGTGACAAATCTAAAAAAAAACACTGTTGTTAGAATGATTATTCTTTTTGAATTTTTGGAAGAAAAAAAAAGAAAACGTTTATTCTTCACCTTGGAAATAGTACATTATTTGACAAATAAATCCCCAGTGAAAGTCGACTTGCGGGGTTTTTTCAGAGCTTTCAGCTGCATTACAACGTCTCCATCAGTGGAGGGAGTCTGGTCATGGAGATGGATTTGTTAAAATGCAAAATTGTAACAGCTCCTGAGCCGGCATTATCAACAGATTCATCCACATGACAACTAAGCAAACAGTAGTTTCTTTGAATTTCAATTTTTACATGAGCTGTTAAAGAGTTTGTTTTTAAGAACTTTAATGTAGGTTTTAGGAAAAACAGCAGGACTGGAACCACTGACGACACTGAAATCATGTCCTCTGTCATATTTCTTAAAAATTTGGAGGCTTTAAATGACATGAAGAGGAGTTTCAATTCTGGAATTACACAAATACTATCTTTTTTTTTAGGATGATTATGACATTTTTATAATACAACAGGAAAAAAAACTTTGTAGAAAGAAAGATTAAGCAAACATTACAAACCTGTGAAGACAGCTAGAGACGGAACAACATTTACACCACATTCCCAAACTGAGACATGACCCTGGTCCAGACTTCAAATAAATAACAGATGACTGACATCAAATACACAAAAATAACAAAAGATTAGAGGCAAAGGCAGTGGAGAGTGTGCACATGCAGCCCCAGTTGTGCACAGGTGCAGGACAAAAGCAGCATAGAAAAAAAATAAGGTTGTCTGCACACTTAACACTGCAGACTCCCAAAGAGTGAATCCGTTCTAGCTCAGTGTTCAGGTGTTTTAATCTCCTGTGTGTTTTAGACAACGCCACAACTGTACATGAAACGAGAAGAGAGAAAATAAAATGAAAAAAAAAATTAAATTAAATTAAAAATAAAATTAAAAGTCCACATATTATGACAAATATACTCACAAAGCACAAACAATAACTTTAGTTATAACTGGAGTTTACACCAGTTTATTAAATCTATTCACATTTATTTATATTGTTTCCACATTCCACACAAGTGTATTTACATCATTTTAAAAGTATATAATAAGTGTTAGTTATTTAAACTAATTAGATATTAACTCAGATTTTGTAAATTATTTTTTTCTGATTTCACAGAATTTTCGAATAGGTTACACTGCTCACCAGTGTTTCGTTTCAATAATAACAATGATAATAATAAAAAAAACATGCCTAAATGTCTCTGTCATTGTCCACATCAGTTCTATCTTGTTAATTTCTAATTTGACTGGAGGAGACAAGTGACTTAGCTCAGGGGAAACAAAGTGGACATATTTCTGTTCAGTGTTACATATCGTAAAGCAGCAGCCCAGATTTTTCACATTCGCTGTAAAAGCTAAAATTTGATTTTTAGAAAAGTTCCTGGTTGTGAGAGCAGAGCGCGGTGGAATAAATTCTGCTGCTCTCCTGCACATGACATTGCACATAAATATTCAATAAATTAGCTGCGGCCGTTTTATAGATTGATCAGTCATCTCTGGCACACTGTGACAGGCGATGCCGGGGCTGAAATATTAATGCTGACAAATTAGGGATTTCTGAGTAAATGATGTCACATTGCACGGCTTCACTCAAATTGACTCCCTGGCATGAGGGCACATTTGCCAGCTCAGTAATATACTCGCCTCCCCAACTTCCCCCCTTTTCACCTTCCCTTTCCCTCCTCTTGTCTCTAGCCCTCCATCTCCTCCCTCCCTCTCACTCCTGCCTCAAAATGACATTGATTTTATCGTTAAGCAGGAGTCATTCTTTTCCTGCAGCCCAGGAACTAAGAGAAAACGTAGAGGGGAGAAAATGAAGCATCAAAAGGCCAAATCGCAGCTGTGCCAGGTTCCACAGAGGCAATTGGAGCTCTTCTCTTTGTGACCCGGGGCCCCTGTTGAAAATGGCTGTGTGTTGCACTGTGGAAACAGGTATGTGACAGACTCTCTGGGGAAATACAGCTGCATGTATGAGGCAGGGTCTGCTGGGCCAGGACAGAGAGAAGACATTGTCTGTCAGATTCTCTGCGAGGATTTCAACCGGATCCAATCACAGGCGGCCACAATCACGCTTCAGCTAACTCACAGATATGGCGGGATGACTTGTAAATACAATCAGACAAACAGAAATTATTATTTGACAGCTGGGAACAATTTGGGGTCAAGGAAATTAGGACAAAAAGGCCTACTTTGCAGAATTCTGACTTTATGCTAGTTCACATGGCCAAAATTCAGCATCTATAAAATCAAGTCATTAATAAGCTGAAACTGATTTGAGAACACAGACTGCTTAGAAAATAAAACCATACACAAAAATAATTCAAACATATGGAGAAGGTGTAAGTAAAAAGCTTTTTTTTTTTTACATTCAGGTTCATTCAGGAGTCGGTAGAGACCAAATCAGAGGTAAAAGAGAATGAATATATTCTCTTTTATATATATATATAAACGTCTGTTTGCACGTGAATATACAAACCTTGGTTTAATAAGTAATGACACTTGAATGTACAAATGCACAAATACACTTAATTTTAATGTTATCTCAGTGCAAACATAGGACATTTAATACACATTGTAAATGAACAAATAAGTAAAATTGCACTGAATTTCTTTTTTTGTACTTTCTGGTTCTCCTAATTAGTATCAATTAATGCTATTAGTAAACAGTGCACCTATTTGTGTACCCATTACCTTTTGTGTGCCAAACCTAGCCAAAACAACTTTGTACGTTTTGGGGTTTTTTTGGGGGGAAAATGGCGCAGTAGATATAAAGGTCTCTCAAAAAAAAATTAAATAGATAAATAAAAATAAATAAATCTAAAATGTATCCTAACCTTTTCAAATTACAATTTGAATCAGTATTGTTTATACATAGGTAGGAATTGATCTGTGGTCTTGAATAAAATGTCTCTGAAACTATCTGTGCTTTGTACTGGCAGAAAAATTCCTTACAGGAAAAACATCATCAGCTACATCATTGTATATGATCACATTATTATTTTAGGACAAAGAGTGTCCCCCGCTTCTCTGAGGGAATGTTGCGTTGTGTTATGTAATGTAATGTAATGCTGCTGAGTAAGACATACAGCACACCTTCACATTTACTTATGCATGGCTTCTACAATTTACCCTTGTGGTTTTCCAGATGACAGAGAAAGGCCCTGCTCAGCATTAAGCCTGAGCTCATCTGCTGCTAGTCAGCCTGTAATGAATGAGGCCTGCATCTCAGATCAATACTATCTGTGAGGAATCACCAGCAGGCCGGACAGCCACGCATGAGCTGCTCACTGCTTTCTGTGTGTGTGTGTGTGTGTGTGTGTGTGTATCAATACTGGGGATACTCATTTATGGTACCTCTCATGTCTGGGATGGCTCCTCCTTGTTTGATCCCCACTGTGGGTTGTGTCAGCACAGTATGTAAACCTGAATGGTGTGTTCCCAAATTAAATGGGTGTTTGTATCAAATAAATGTGCTGAAGGTTTGATAGACTTTTGAATTCTTCTGAAGTGGAAACATGACAGGAAGAACAGAAATACAGCATGGAGAGAGTCCTGATGCTGAGAAAGCTTTGCTCATGTTTCCAAAAGTAAAATATAAAAATGTTTCATTATGCCGCGGTTAGTCCAACATATTAGTTTGGACTTCATTATTAGTTGATTTAATTATAGACAAAGAAGCCTAAGGGTCACTGCATTAATTATGGACTCCACACCTAAAAGAGGTCTCTGCCTGTTTCAGGTGTCAAAGCAAACCAAAGAGCACCTCAGGGATATACTGTGTTATGGTCAGCCCCCGAGGGGGGCTGTTTGAAGGCCTTTTGGATTATATAGACTCTGGGAACTCATTATGGGCTATTTGGAACGTTTGTTGAACCAGGTTGGCCCGCTGTGAATTCCTTGGTTCTGGAGGTTTTTGCTTAGTTTTTCTGGGTTTCGTTATAGTCACTCTTGTTTTGGTCTCTAAAGTTGGGTTTAGTATTTCCTGTTTTATTTTGAAGTCCTAGCCCTTGTGTATCTTGTCTTAATCTACTTCCTGTCTCTGTCTAGTTTCCCTCCTTTTGTGATTGTCTACCCCACCCTAATTGGTTTCACCTGTTGCCTATTATCTCGTGTATTTAAGTCTTGTTGTTCCCCTGTGCCCTTTTCAGTTAATCTGCATCTGAGTCTGTGTCCCAAAAGTAAGGACTTTTGCGTTTTTTTGACCAGAGTGTCTGTTTCTGTAGCTGTCCTACATTTTGGAAGGTTTTTAGTTGTTTAAATTCCATTTCCTGGCCCTGGACTTTATCCAGTGATTCTGAGTTTCATATCAAGGGCTTTTTTAATTCAAGCAGCAGACTGGCATGGAGTATCTGCATTTGGGTCCTTTTCCCTCATGTTCTGAGCAGCACAGCAGTGAACTATAGCACGCTGAGCTGCACTCTCTCACAAAAATGTTGATTGGTTGAAATGTGTCAAATCACAAGATTTTACTGGATGAAGACTTACCCATTCAGAACATACTTTTCTGAAATTATGTCTTTTATTCAACAAGAGCACTGAATAAATGTGAGAACAGTGTTTCTTTTGCTGTTTTGCTTTAGTTTAATGTTATGGTTATGGTATTAAGGCCCAAAGTGAATCAAGAAAACATTCCCCACACCGTCACACCACCACCAGCCTAGACTGTTGACACAAGGCAGGTTGGATCCATGGACAGTAAGAGTTAAAGCAGAACAGTGTGTGGAGATTTTATATGATATTTGTGTCTGGCGTGTGTCCTCTTACCTGGTTCTGGCTTCTATGGATGACTTCTACCTCAAAAATGTCAGGGAAAGAAAAAAAAAACCAAACTGTCTCTGGTCTGTCTATCAGCCATGGTGATGAATGGAAATGGAAAACCCTCCCCTCTCGCCTTGATCCCCCAACACACACTTTCTCTCTCTCGTCCCTGTTCTTAATGCAATCACTTGGCTACACCGACGTCTGTCCTTTTTTTTTTTCTTTTCCCCCTTTTTTTGATGCCAGCCTGTTTTCGTAAGCAAATTACTCCATCAGAACCTGGTGGCGCCTGTCCATCACCCTGAAGGAGGAGGTGGAATGTCGCGCAGACAGCTGACTGACAAGCAGGCACGCACTGGGGAAAACAAGATGAGGTGGAGGATGGACAAGCGAGGGATGGAGATGGAACTGAGTGAGGAGGAAGAGGAAGAGAGGATAAGAAATGGAAGGACACATGATGTAGAGGGCAAGAGTGTGAAAGGGGGGAAAGGAGGAGGAAAAAAAGTGGGTCTCCTTTTTTTGTGGAGTGTCCCCTGGGTGTGGCAGTATCAAGTCAATCTGGGGGGCTAATACGTGTCAGGGTTTGAATCCTATCTCCTTGAGAGGCGAGCAGAAGGTTGATAAAAATTGAAGTGGAATTGAAGTTGGATGCACAAGAGGATAGGGGGAACAACAATGGGGTGGGGGAGGGAAGGGTGAGCAGACTTCTCTGATGCTCCCCCTCTTCACTCTCACTACCTCTGACCTTGCCCAAAGTGTCCCTGCCACTCATACTGTAACATACCGACTCTTCTTAAAGGAAGATTTCAGTTTATTACAACTTGGGTCTTCTTTGTGAAGTTGTAGTTCTCTTCTATCAGTCATGATAAAATTGTACTCGCTGCGTTTTTTTTTTTTTTTTCTTTTCGCTGAGCTCTAGGAATGATGATGACTTTGGTACAATAGGTTCTAACAAGTTAATAATTGGGAGTTGTCGTTCCAGATTTAAGAGAGTTTGAAAACCACATATAGATAGATACACCTTCACAAGTGATATTGTTTGATAATCACAAAAAAACATGAAGTAATATTCTGACAACCTTTATGGTATTTCTTGTCTCCTCTGTGACCACATGGATAATGCTCCTTAAATTATGAGCACTAAGACAGAATCAGTAGGTGTTTGAAGATAAAAGGGCCTTCCCATTTTGACGGATCTCAAAGACAGAAGCTCTCTTCAGCAAGCTGGAGTCTTATTATGATAAAATGTTGGACTTAGCAAGGAGCTACAATATGAATAATGCAGCAGTACGATGTAAAGCATATGAGTTGGTGTGAATGACATTGTGGGACAGAACAAAATAGTTCTTGAAATGGATGGATGTGAGACACTATCAAGACAGAGTGGAAAGTCCACTTTGCCTCCAAATCTGACTTTTGCTTATTTTTCATGACCAGTGCATGTTAGGGTCCCTATGAAAAACGACAGAGTTACTTGCACAAGCTGTAATTTCCCTGCAGATAGAACGAAGACACCAAATCACCCTGTGAAAGCCAAAAGTTTTAAAGCAAACCATGCATGTTTTTTTTTTATGTAAAACGTAAAGCTCATTGTTTTGTTTTGTTTTTTTTCCTGTTTCCTAGCGCATTCTTGCTCCACGGTGCACATTGGAGCAATAACACTTTGCAAGACTTTGATCATTCAAGGAGTATTTTCTAGGACTAAAGGCCTTGGATCATCTAACAGCATCTGAAACATCCTTTCAGATGAGTAGAATCAGGGAACCCTGTGTCGAATAGACAATCTAACTATCAGTCCTTCTTTTAATGCAGTGATTGGCTGAGTGTCTTGATGTGTAAATGAAAGTATGCAGGTCTTGAACGTCTCTCTCAGACTTTGCCTTTTTTGTTCTTTACACCACAAGTTCCCCCTCTTTTCAGGCGTACAATGAAAATGACCATGAACTATTTCAAGGAAAGTCTGTTACAAAAGTGTGCGCCAGTATCCCCAACTGTACAATGCACCGCATTACGAACACAGAGCTACAGTGTTTTTGAAGAGGGGAGGCAGTCTGGGTGAGGCTATGATTAGTGCAGCCTTTTGGAACAGGTATGAACACTCTTACTTTAAAACCTAGTCAGAATATACACTGTATTCCATAGTTAGCTTTTTTTTTTTCCTTTCCACAGTGATCTGCCATGAGCACAGCTCATACAGTTGATCAAGTGCAACGTGTCTTATTATGAACCTGCATTTGCCAACAGGTACATGCCTCCCAAAGGGACCTAAACGTTGTAGGTGGTGGCTTCATTCCAGATTTCATTCTGCAAGTTTTACCCTCCCTCACCCCGCTTCCCTCCCCTCATCTGCAAACAAACCCCCTCCCTGGCTCTCTTCTCTTCTCTGAGCTGCATTAATACCAGATTTTTACCTCCAAATCACCAAGAAATTGATGAAAATAAAGTACTTGAATTTGGAATCAGACTTGCACAAAACCCTTGAATGAGAATGATAGGTGGGTTGGATGAGACCTATTTTTTTTAGGGAATTTATATTTTCTCAGTCTTTCAAGAGATCTGTGCTGTCTCGTTCATACCATTGTGCTGCCCCTGGCCTCAATTTTCCTAAAAAGCTCTGGGAGTTGCTGTAGTGTTCAAGAGCAGATGACCAAGGAAGAGCCAAAGAGATGAAGGTCGGTAGGGCACTGTCCAGACAGACCTAACTTTTGACCTTTTACAGCTCTCAAACATGGATCATAGTAATTAAGCTAGTCTGCCACTTTCATGCACCCAAATAGATCTCCCCAGCCGCAGATACACACTGCGATTAGCACTGTCTGATTCCTGTTCCCATTACAGAACCCCCCACGCCCCCCCCCCCCCCCCCCCCACACACACACACACACTTTCCAAGCCTAACTGCAAAGTTCGCACCAATTTGGATCCAGGTGTCACTAGAGTAGCATTTGTATCGTACCCACCTTTTTTTTTTTTTTTTTTTTAATTATGTAATGCTAATATCACTGTAGTATTTTGCTGTTTCTTTCTGCATTCATTTCAGTACTGATGGGAATGTGTGTGACAATATCAGACAGTCTCATGTTTTTCTTATTAATAAGGGCAGATTAAGAGATTTGCCATTTGACGCTCAAGCCCACAACTGTCAAAACAGCAGGCAGGAAAAGCGAGTTCTTTTTTTCCCCTCTGGAACAGCCCCCACTGAGAATACATGAATACAGATCTGTGTGAGTGGGCATATTTATGAGAGATAAATGTGTTTTTGGGGTGTGAGTGAGTGTGAGTGCATATTTGTATGCATTTTAGGATTAAAATGGATATCAGTCAGTGTTACAAGACTCATGCTGATTGATGTCATTTTTTTCTGATTTGCCTCCAGTTTTTGTTGATTTTCAGATGTTGTAATCCATGTTACAGCGTAAACTAGATCCAGGAGGAAATTTCTTTGAAGGATCCTGATCTGCATCTTGCTACTGGAGGTTCATCGGTGAAAAACAGCAGCTGTCCAGCCTCTGTCATCACTAAGAATCGCTGAGAATGACACAACTTGCTTGTCTCGCTGTGACCCCTGAACTTCTCTGTAGTACAAATGCTTTCAGCTGCCAATGTCACAGCCGAGGTTGGCAGTGCTGGCTTTGTCCTGGACGACATCCTCTCTCTGCTGCCCATGGCAACCCCACACCACCACCACCCCAACAAAGCCAGACAAATGATTTCGATTTGTCCTCTGCAGTCCGGGGAAGAAGTTATCGATACAATCCGCCAAATGATGTCAAGGATTTGTCAGCAAAGCTTATGAATGACAAAAACAGCCCACCTCTTTCCACTGCCCTCCCTCCCCCGCCCAACCTAAAAACACCTCCACTGCAGGCCAAGAAGATTGAGAGCCAGGACACTTTATTGATTTCTTCCCCCTGCATCCTCACCCTCACCTTTTTAAATAGAAGCTCAAGCTACAAAGGCCAGAGCAGCAGCTTTTGTGTGCTAAAATGTGGCTAAAAGCTTTCTGGAAAGTTGAGGGAAGGGATTGAATTGGATATTGCATCTAATGCTGCCTCCAGCAGATGGGCTTTACAGGCGACTGACGGAAAGGAGCTGTGTTTGCCTGGCAAGCTGGCTGGTTGGTTGTTTGACTGGCTGGCTGACATCTCTGCATCCCCTCCTTCCTTTAGCTTGGGTTGTTTGTGAAAAAGATCAGTGGGATGGTGGGTAAATAGATCAACTTTGTGCTGCTGACAAAAGGGGGTGTTGGAAGGATAGTGGGCTGAGGTGATGCCATTGAGAAGCAGCCTGACAGAAGGGTGTGATGCCAAAGATGGTATGTCTGGCTGGGAGTGGACGTGCTAAATGAGGGCTGATGATAATCTCACTGGCAGACGGTGCAGAAATGGAGAACAAATAAGAGGAGGGAGGAGAGGCATAGAGCATGTGAATGCCAAGAGTAGACATGTCATGAGAGCTATCAAAGAGAAGAGCAATAGTGCTGCACAAAAAAAAAAAAACTTTCCACAATACAAAGATACATTATTTTAGCACCATTTCTGCATCAAAAAGTGCTCATAACACCTTTTAACAGTGTCTGAAACCCTGTTAGAACTGGGGGGAGGGCTGCATCCAAATATTTCTGTAACTTTCCCAAACACAGTCCAACAATTACACCCAATTTATGATGTGATTGGCGAGGTATGCAGAGGTCTGAAAGAAGGCAGTGTTCCCTCTGCTCTCTCAAGCTTTGACTGCTACTTCTGCCACTTGTCCAACCAAATTCCTTTGAGGAGGGACTGTCTAGTTAAATGTGCATGATTGTCCCTATCTATACAGTTTACTATGTTTACTATAAGAAATAAATAAATAAAGATAATAAAGAATTCCTGGACAGAGATGAAGGAGGTATTTTGAAGCATATCACATCCATTTATGTCCAAAGTCCTTCAACCTGAATAACCAATTAGATAGTTTGTCCCTACCCTCTGATATAACCCATAGCAGGGTCTCCTGAAATAGTGTCCCAATGGTGACGGACACACTGGACCTTCATCGTCATGGTTACAAAAACAAACACGTGGTTAAGCTTATAGAACAGCCATGGTTTGGTTTGGTTCAGGTCCCAAAAAGGTACTTGGTTGGGTTTAGGAAAAGATCATGGTTCAGGTTAAAATAAATGCTTCCCTGAGTTTAGAAGACCTTCGTTATCATGGATAACAAGAATGATAAACATGCAGTTAAGGTTGTGGAACCCTCACGGTTAAAACAAGCAACAATTACTATTGGACAAGGAAAATGGACAGCGGTCTCCTCTGTCTGAGTCCTCTATTTTGTGGACCTCCTTCTCCTAATGCAGACTTTGTTGCTCTATATACTAGGTCACCTAACTTCCTCCTTTTCTCCCATCGTAAGTACTATGTCCATTAGAGGTCACCTGACAATAAAACGTAACTATGGGTCATAATAAGCTGCCTGCATACATGACTTATGGGCTGATAGTCTCCAGAAAAACTGTAAATGAAATGAAAACAGCTCCTTGACTGAAAGCTTAGACAGAAAAAGAGGTTTTATAATGGAGCCTTTTAATTTACTCTTTGGCATTGAGTGTCTTTGTGTCCTAAGGAAAGAATTTTTGAGAAAAACCTAATAAATAAGAAAGAAAATGGCAGCTCACTCTATTTGCGCCTCTACAGTACGACTGTACTTGGCCTCGTCCTCTCTGCATCGCAGGAGAACACACAAGGACCCATCTCCTGAGGTAAGCTCTTTGGCAAACATAGTGCTGATTAAAACAAACAGGCTAGCGAGCCCCGCTGCTGGGGAGGACAGGGCAAACAGGACTGGTGCAGCAGGAGGCCCGGAGATGACATGAACCAGACTGCAGCTCAAAGAACAGAGCAAAGACAAAGGTACCTGTCAGAGGTGTCAGCTCCCAGGAACAGACAACGACCTCTGTGCTGCATGGGCTTCACCATCAACGTGACCAATTTTTCGAATTGGTTTTCCCAAGGTTGAAGGATATTTGTCTCTAAAATTTCTCCCTTCACCCCAGTACAATGGAGGGGAATGAAATTTTGTCTGTGATGCCCACAATATGGAATTACCACGATTCAAAAATTCAACAGCAGCATTTCTTTTTATGAACAATGTTCATTGTCAACAGTTTTTTTTCAGGAACTACATTCCTTTAAAGAAATCACCCCAACGAAAAATGCAGACCGCATATTCTAGGGATTATCGGGCGAAACTCCAACACTTCTTTTAAATAAAAGGATTTTTTTGTTTTGTTATGTTTCTTCAAGGTTGAAAGCTATGCCCCCCCCCCCCCCCGCGAAAAAAAAATCATATTCGGCAGAAGAAGAAATCTAAGCGACAGATGTCTTTAAATCAGTGCAGAGCAGGGAAATGCTGCTCAGAACAAATACAGCAATGTAGGCTTGTCATCATGAAGGGCAAAAGAGAAAGAAATACAAAATGTTGTAATGTTTCAAATTTTTTTGATTGTGTGTTTAACCAGAAACACTGCAGAGATTTGTTTCAAAATGCACTTTTTCATGCTTCACTTTTCAGTGCTAAAAGTGCTCTGAAAGAAAAAAAAAAGATTAAAAGATGAATAAATTAATAGTTTAGAAGGAAATAAAACAGTTTACTTATGTCAAGTTAAAAAAATTTTCCTTGTGTAAAAAAGGTAAAATAAAGAATGTGTGGAGTGTTAGAGGTGGGAAGAGTACAGGAAAATTGTTCTCAAGTAAAAGTACTGTTACATTGCTTAGTATTTCTCTTTAGTTGTTTAAGTCTCAAGTAGAAGTGAAATTACTGGTGTAAAAATGTACAAACAAAAGTAAAAAGGTAAGTCAGGAAGAGCAGGAGTTCATATAGAAGTCACAGCTGAACAATCCGTGTCTGTATTTTAGCATTTAGCATTTAGGCAGACCAAGCATGCACATTGGTTGCATAACATGGCAGGTGTATTGACTTGGAACATTTGCCCTGCTCACCCGGTGGCGCTTTAATATAGTGATTACTAAGGTAGATCCAACCTAATAACTTAATTATAACTTGATCATAAGAATTTTGACGATTTTTAATTTAAATGTTGTAAAGTAAAATTTTTGAGTTTAAAAAGTACTTGAGTGAAATTACTGATTTTTAAAAATACCTAAAAACGAAAAGTTTAAAAAAAATGGCTATGTTACAGTAACAACATCAAGAGCAGATGGTGAAGCACAGAACAAAGCTAGTCACCACTAAAATAATGTGTGCAAAAAAAACTACACATTTCAAGCGTGTTTTTGTGCCAGAGGGATGAACCTGGAATCCCTGGAGGGAAAAGAGGTCGAGTTCCCTTCTCGATGGCTGTCATTTCTCAGTGTACTCAGTGGTTTTAGTGTCAGCTTAAAAGAGCCGAGGATCCTGCCAAGACTAAGTAACGGATCTCCAGGCATTTACGAAGCATGTGAACTCTTCCTCCATGTGCTCATTCTGCCCTAATTCAATTAGGCTCCTCTCCAAAACGAGCCTGGGACAGCAGATTCTTTTCTCTCTCTTTCTTTTTTTTTTTTCCAGTAGAGGAGCATCAGGCAGTTACCGGGGTGTCACGACTAAACTTTGACTGCATCACCTCGGCCTCTCCGTATCCTCTCTGCCCGCCAACACCCTGATAGCCATATGCCGCAGTGGTCAGCCAGGATCACATGACATCGATCAGGCTAAAAAGTTAACTAAGCAGTTGTGCAGCACTCAGGATGGCTTGGTTGTCTCTCAGCACTGAGCCACGGTGGCTGCTACACTGAGCTTTAAGAACAACAAGTACCTGTTTACCTGTTCTGTGGACAACACTGAACATAGAGGACAAGAGTAGAGACAAACAATATTTTACTTATTCTTTAAACTAAAGAATAAGTAAATAAAGATACGTGAATTAAACCAATAATCCCAGAAATGGGTGATGGAGGAGCTGCAGCAGGAAACATCATTGTTTTACCAGAATTACAATGAAAAGTTGTCAGGTTTTAAAGACCACAGTGTTCACCTCCTTGAAGATGACTGGAAGTTACTAGTGAAGCTGGTAGCCAAACACCTGGTGGTGCAAGAATGAAACTGCTGATGCAAAGCTAATACGAGCGTTGCCTGAACGAACGCTGTGCTCCGCGGCTACATCTCTGAAGCTGTGACATTTAAGTAAAACAAACAGAAATAAAAAAAGGATAATTCCTGTGTGAGTAGTTGTTGCTTGTTTGCAGCTGATTTACTCACGCCACTGAAGACACTTTCTTTATTTGTTTTAGAGCTTGCATCATCCCATCCTAAGGTGGTTAATGATAATGAAATCATGGCGTTATACAGAATCTTTCTGATAAAACACAGTGGGAGTCAAGGTCAAGTTCTCAGGCTTGGTCAGATCAAATAATTACTTACTTTTAAAAAGCGTGTTAAAGCTGCATTTTATGACTGAGCAGAAAAGGATTATTTTGAAATATTTTTGAATATTAACATGAAATTGTAAATAGAAGTTTTTCCAAAGTGTAAAATCAATCATTGGAACCACTGCTTTAAATCAGTTTGGAGCCAACTTGATGTAAAAAAGAGAGAGAGAAAAGAAAACTTTCGAAAATATTTGTAATCATGCTGCGAGCGTGTAAAAGCCGTCTGAGTTCAAATTATGGGTGGAAAACTTCAGGAATTAGCAGATGAGTCTAATCACACTCCTTTGGAGAGATTTGATGAGTCAGATGTGATGGCTATTAAGCTGAAATGGTCTGTAAATGTAGGCTGTGAGAGTGTGTGTGTCTCAGCAGTAATCTTCACTGGGAGTGACATCCAGAGGCATCGCTACCAAACGCTGGAAGCCCCTCTGACCTGAGCTGACACCTTCTATTGACCTTGGTTTGACTTTAGAGTGAAGTGTCTGAGCTTTCTAACAGTAACCCAGCTCCATAACACACATTCTCTCATCCATTTTTCTCTCACTTTCACATTACTCTGCTTTCCCCATTAAATAGCCCCCCCCCCCCCCCCCCACCCCCTCCACGCCACCCCCTTCGTATTTACAGAGGCTTACAAACGGGGGGGCCAGGGCACATGGCTGCTGCTCCTCAGATACCCAATCTGTCTGTCACTTATCTGAGGGATTACTGCGGTGAGGGCCAGCTACCACAGATTAGAGACAAAGGCCAAATTAAAACAGGGCCTATCAACAAACACCGGGACAAGATGGCAGGGAGGTGATCCAATTACACTGATAACCCACAGATCCCAGCGTGCTGCAGGAGACACTGGAACAAACAGAGGTAAACAGATATACACTCACACACAGCAGCCCATGTTGATAGAGATGCATACACATGCATGTGGACACATTGGCAAGTGCCAGTGAGTTGACAAACAGAGCTGCATTGTAATGCAGCTGTGGAGGATCACAACAGGTTTCTTGTTATCCATTGAAATGTGCATCATTGTCACAGTATTAGTGGGTGTAGCGTGTCTGACGTCACCCACAGGCCATGTTTTACAGGAGGAAGTAGAGGTGGAGCTGCCTCCACAGCTGAGAACGGTAGGCTGAGACACCTGTCAATCAAACAAATACCCCGTAAAGATCTACATGATGCTTTCACAAGTAGTGAGCATCAACACATCTTCTACGATCACACCCTTGATTAAGTAACTTCAACTTCAACTTCATTGTCTTCCCAACTTTTTGTTCCTCCACTGTATTTTAGGAATTTCTGAGTTTCCACAGCTGCCAACAAATTCAGCATGAACTGAAAACACACTCCAAGGACCTTTTATTTGTCTACGTACGTAAGAAATCATTTCAGGAATGTTGTTGCTTGTAATCCAACCTTTTTTTTTTTTCTTTTTTTTTTACTTTTTCCTCTGAAAATGAGTTTTGCACCCTTGAGCCCTCGCCACTGCAATAACATCCTCAAAAAAAAAAAAAAAAAAAAAAAGATAATAGTAATATTAGAGGCTTGAGTTGTGCTTTGATGGAATTTCAACATTTCACTGCACAATTCCAGGACTGTGGAGGTATGTCAACAAGAGAGCGAAACACTGACACACAAAGTTGCTACATCAGGACACAGAAAGTGTCACAAAGACAGAAAGAGAAGGAGATCAGCACTGATGGAAGACGGAAAGGAAACTAAAAATAGCATAAAGTGAGATAATAGATAATTAAACAAGCAAATGACAGTAATTTATAACAGTGAGCTTCTTAAAAGTGAAATAAATTGTCTTTGCAGGTTTTTTTTTTTTCATCACTGCTCTGTAATGACAGTGTCATATCTTTGACTCCCGCTCTAATGGAAAAGCCACAATCCAGGAACTAACTAGGAAGTGAGTGACAAGGAAGTATGAGCTCACGGTGGCCCCGACACTGCCCTCAGCGCCGACAGCAGACAGCCGCCAACCTCCAACTCTCCTCTCAGCCAATCGCAGGCGAGCTCATTACCACCGCAGCCCCATTGTGTTAATTGAAGCCACGCTAACTACACCATTCCTCCAGCTCTATAAAAGCAGAAGACTCGTCACCCTTTTCTGGCCGCTTCTCCCTCCAGCTACACAGGTAATTGAATTGTGGCAGATCTCTCCGTAAGCTGGCTTGTTTTAATAACTTCACTAGATTATGTTTAATAAGTGTGCCTTAAATGCTCATTTCATCAGGCCAGGGAGGATGAGGAAGGTCAAATGTGATAATAGAAATGTGGAAAAGGGCCATTTTCCTGGCCCTGCTCTGGGGACAGATGTAATCACTGCAGCCTTGTCTGTACAGTGTGAGGTTCAACGATGGACCGCACTGCTGTAGACCGCAGAGTTAAGGCAGATCACATCCAATACAGAGATGACGGTACATGGAAATAGCAGAAGTTCATGCTGATTCCACAAGCTTTGCTCGTCTGTACGTCTGTTTCCATACCAGCTGTCACGTCATGCTGGTTAAATATCCAGCTCAGACATTCTCTAAAGAAAGGCTGTCGTCGGGGATGTCCAACAGGAAACAATATGAAACATCACATTTTCACCTTGTTTCTTAATTATCCAATTTACCTATGAATTCTAAAAAATATATTATAAGGTTTTAATACCGCAAATCAGTGTATTTTAACTTACATAAGAGATGTAGACAGGTTACACAGGGTCTTATCTGTTGGACAATCATGGCAGTTAATCTAATAGCTGTTAAGATATTTCGCCCTGGACAGTCCAGCACAGAAAATAAGGAACCATTTTCACCTTTTAAGGAACGCTGGCTCAAAAATTTCAACTGACTATGTTCCTGCTAAAAATTTCTGAAGCAACAGTTGGATTATGGGTATTTTGGACAGAGCTATGACTATGAGATTAAAATTATTGTCACGTCACAATTGAGATGATAAACCAATACAATCAGATAATGCAAAGTAGACAAAATGTACATGTTTAACGTGAGAAATAATGTTTTAAGTAAAATTCTGAATCTGTTCTGGTTGAGTGAAGATTTCACACGGGACCACACGTGAGCTTACACATAAGCTCACAAAAACCACATATGTGATTAGAAAGGTGTGGTTCTTAGCCTCTTCTCAGCTCATTTTTCTTTAGTTCACCAAAACCTTGCTCCGTCTGTGATTGTTGTGACTGGCTCTGTGCATTTTAAGGTCATCTGAAAGTTCAGAGGTTCAAAGGTCAGACTGGGGTTGAGTCTTATCAGTCGGGGCTGATGGTTTGGTTTCACTGATAGCTACAGTACATGTAATAGTGGAGGGCGGGACTTGGAGCGGCAGCATCAATAGGTCAAAGATCACACCGCTGAACAAATAGGAGATAAGAGAGCAAAAAAAAAAAAAAAAAAAGGTGCCTGTTCCAAGTTGGCCCTGACTTTGAGTTACAGAAAATGACGAGAAAGCAGGAGAATGTGATGTCCTGAGAAGAGGGGGACAACTAAAGAGACAGTGAAACTAACTGGGGGAGACAAATTTGAACTGGGGGAGCCGGATGTTGGGAGAGAAGCAGACAGGCTGCAGACAGATACATAGGAAATGTAAGTAAGCTGATCAGCAGTCAGCAGGGCCGTGTGGGCTACACCGACAGCAGCAGCGCTGTCACACAGACGCCTATTTGCATAATATTGTGTGTTGTCAGAGGAGTGACGGCTAGTGCAGGCAGTTATCTGTGGGAGCAGGACGTACATGTTACTGTGTGTGTGTGTGTGTGTGTGTGTGTGTGTGTGTGTGTCCTGGCCGCCTTTTCCCTTCACCTCACTGGACAGGTGGCATCCCCTAGCCCTGTGATTAGCATGTCAACGTCTTAACATGTTGATGGGAGCGCCGCTGCAGGCATCTACATTCATATATAAATGTAAATTCAAACCCTCCCCCATCCTCCCACCTTCACACACCTGCATCACGTCGCCTCTGACAGTTCGGGATTGATTTGGCCGCTTCACCATCCACTGAGCCAACAGCGGAACGGGTGCCGGGATCGCCTCGGACACCGCCAAACAATCACAAGACGCTTCAAATCGTCAACAGGGATGGGGAGCCAGGGGAGGAAATGACAGTCACAAAATGTCCCAATCAAGAAAACTTTGTTTGAAAGCCATCCAGAAAACTTTTGACCCCTTATTTTGTCTTTCATATTCTAATGACGTGTCTCTGCGGACGAGTCCTCATCAGGGCTCAGAGGGAAATGACAGGCCTCATCAGATTCTAGGAGTGACCGCGCTGTCAATCCACACACTGATTTCGGATTGGCTTTGGATTGTGGGGAAACACACTCCACGTTGACGAAACCATGGCTGATTTTTTTTTTTTCTCTGAAGGGTAAAGAGATTTAAATTTCTTTTTAGAGCTGATGTAAGTTCTCAACTCATGCCATCAGCTTTAAATTTCTGTTGCCAGCAGAATAACATTTGTCCCCTCAAACACTTCAAATCACCATAAAATCTCTACCAGATGGCTGTGTGTTTGATTTACATGACAAAAAAAAAAATGGAATAAAATACCATCAGCATGTAGTCAAGCACTTTTTACCATTGAAAAACTGTGTTTCAGTCTTTTTCTTCCAACTTCACAAATACTTTTTTTTTTGAAAATGATATTTCTTCAATTTGTTTAGCATAATGTATAGTAAAGCATTGCACTAATTATTTTCACCTCCATTGTGCTGGGGTAATGGCAGAGATCTCAGAGACAGATATCTTGAAACCTGGACAAAACCAAAACTGCCTGCATGGATGAGACCACTAGAGGTAAGGAAGACCTCTAGTGGTATAGTGGTATCAGAGGTGTTTTTTTTTTTTTTCATTTTCTTTTCATCATCATTTGACAAATATAATATATATTTTAGAGATGATCCTTTGGTGTGTTACTGGCCTCAAGCAAAACCCACTAAATACTTAACATGCGGTAAATTCAGTGAACTTTAAGGTGGTCTTCAAGATGAAAAACCGGTCACTGTTCGGCGTGACAGTTGGCCAGAGGGTGGTGTCAGTGGCGTTAGAGTAAAGGTCTTAAATAATCTATGCCAAATGAGTTTATTATGTTCTGAGAATGAAAGTGGTAAGGGATGTGTGTGGTAGTTATTCATGCTTAGTACGTGTGAGGACGTAGCAAGTGGGACGGTTGTAGGGCGTCTGTGAGATCCGAACATATCGCCAAAGCCTTTTACAGGCTCTGAGATTCCGTCACATCTGGTGTTTTACCGATCGATGGCTGTCCATGAGCACAATGAACAATCAAACGGTCAGAGTTTGTCTGCAGGATTACGAGCGGAGTCATAATTTAGCCCAGCTACACTGATGAAATACAGCAAAAGAAAAATGGCCAGAAAAATAGCAACAACAACACATGGTATTGGAATGGTCGCAGCTGTGTAGGCTGTTGTAAATCCACTCCTGATTCTGCATATTTTAAACTCTAAGTTAACCGAACCTACCAACCGCTACTGCATCACTGTGTCAACTGAAAATAACATTGATGGGAAGGATGCATTCTTCGCTGCTGACTGGTTAGGGTCGGGGGTGGTGGGGGGAGGGTTGGGGGAGGGGGGCAGCTGCCGATGCTCCGGATGTCATGGAGGCATGAGACAGGAGATGAACCCGGCTTGGCCTCTACCTGCTCCTGACCTGGATGCACATGTTAGTTTAGATGTGATTGCCTCTGGAATTGCCGACACTTACCACGTGAAGCCTGCACTGCCTCGGTAAGCCCAGCGTGTGTTCTGCACCTACTGCAGATAGAAAGACATTGAAAGTCGCTGAATGCTGACCTCTTAAAGTGTGCGTGTGTGTGCGTGTGTGTGTGTGTTTGTGTGTGTGAGGGGAGGCAGGGTGGGGTGGGGATGGTATCCACTGAAAAGAACAGATACAGTACTCGGACTTTTGATGCAAAAAAAAAAAAAAAAACATAAAGAGATTTTTCCTTAAACCCTTGATGTGGTATATCCTGAGGGTAGTGTTAGAAGAAAGGTCAGTGAGAGGCCAAAACACATCAGATCAATCAGCCCTGTAATCAACCAATGCTAAAGGGCAGGTCACAGCAAAGCATTTTTAAATTTTTAATTATTACTTATTTATTATTATTATTGTTATTTTATCTGTATTGTTTTGAAGGAATGGTGAGTCAACAGTCTCAATCCCCTCCCTCTCCGCCACCTACCCACACGGGAGTGGTCATGAAGATGTTCTTATTTGCATGTATCCCCAAGCACTTTGTGTTCAGTCTGACAACACTCACACCCCACACACAACACAGGATCTCTTTTTGTTAATAGGATGTAAAACCTAAGATGCTAATGCGGTTTTAAAGAGACGCCTTTTATAGCGTATCTGATGTTGCAGTTTTAGAAAATAGGCTCATCTTTAACCCCCTGGGATGTGGTTAGTGGCTGGGTGGATTTGAAAGGCATGGAGACGGACGCGAAGGTTGCTCTGTTCCTGCTCGACAGGTGGGTAACATTAGGTTTGTCATGCTCCTCCCCTGGCTCCTCATCCCTGTTGATGACCTGATGGGTCAGTATTGTTTTATCTCATTTGCTAATGTTTGTGATGGCTAATCCCAACTGGTTAAGTTAGCAAACAGGTACCTGTGTCACACATTCCACCATATTTCTCTTTTGGTCAGCTCGCCCAGTTGTTAGTGTTGTTCCCTCGGCAGCAAATGTCCATAGATGTGGGGGGGGCGGAGCTTCTGAGGGAGCACTAAAGGGAGGCGCGTATTTGTTTTGCCGTTGAGTTCAAATGTCACCAGTCTTTCTCCAGAATTGCTTACTCCTCCTTTAAGAGCAACCTTTTGGTAGAAGGAGTGAACAGTGTTGGAGCAGGTTGTAGCACCCATTTCAGGGCTTGGATGGACCTCCCAATGCAGAGTACTAGCTAGGTGTGTCTCACGTGTGTCACACAAAGAAATGCAAGAAAGGATGCTGTGTTGTCAGCAGGATACTTTCAGCTCATTTTAGCAAGAATAGAAGCTATTAATAATAGGCCTGAATACACTGGGTAACACTGGATATGAGACAGAAAATGTATTTTTTTATGAAATATTGGATGTTTTCCGCTCGCTGTAATTCACATCCAACATAATGACTGCAGTTTGAATGATTTTTGAATGATATTTATTGTTTGAATGGATCATTGCTCAGTAAATTGTTGTTTTTAAAGAAGCCATTTCTTGTTGGTTTGTAGGTATGCCTTCCTTGGAGAATCAGTGCTCGACTTAAAAATAAAATCATGACTTGGAATTAAAGACAGACATCTGCACCAGGTGTCAGCAGGTATCATGAGCACAGATATTGGCGGTGGCCTTTAAAAACACACTGCAGCCAATGATGAAACAACAAATGTTAGACAGAATTGTGGCACCGCAACAGAAGGTAGATGCTGTATTTGAAATAACAATTTGAATTTAAATAAACGTAAGGTGTCTGTAGTGGGTAAAATTAATATAACACACCACATATTGCATTAACTACCATTTACAGTTTTACAATGAACACATGATATATTAAATTCCTGAAATGATTGTAATATTATAAAACCCTATGAGAGTAAAACCCAAAACATGAAACTTTCTTTATTGTTACTCAAGCTACAGTTTTTTTTTTTAGTTACTACTCTGAGAGTCATGTAAATCATATGAAACAAATGTTAAAATGGTAACATATTCATATCCATATCAGCATTTTGATGCCACCACAGCAATGATAATTTTCTCTTACAGTAACAAGGTCCTTTTTTCAGGTACTGTCAACATATTTGATGATAAATTACTCCTTTGTCACATGAAAAATGTCTAAATGTTCAAAATATTGTTTTCTACCTTTTATATAAAAGTGTGTTACTATCCACTTCTTAGCTAACCCTATTTATTTTTGTTAAACTCCCCAATTAGAAAATCACTAGCTCTCAATAACCACTTTTTCTTTTCTTAGTTACAAAAATATTTTACCTGATACATGACAAACTGAATTGATTATTGGTTATCATAATTGTCCACACTGATGTAAAAGTATGCATGTGGAGAATGGAACAACTCAAAATACCCATCATCCATATGATCAACAGATATTCATGTATTTGTTTCAAACAAAGTATTGTATCATGTCATGGTCAGTTTCTTAACAATGTAGGACATTATGTCTTAGCTGAGAAATATTTTGTTTATTTCATTATTATTATTAATATTTTATAACAACATATGTATGTTTTTTGCTACCCAGGATTTCAAACTGTTATATGAGATACATCTCTTGTCCAGCAAAAACCACTGATCCAGTTCCAGTGGTGAAATTCATGTCTAAAGTTAAGGTGATCACTGATGTTGGTGTGTGGTTCACAGGTCCTGAAAAGCCATTCAGGAGACGTCTAACAAGTTTCTAACCGCACAGTAACAGTGTGGGAGCAGTTGTAGGCTCTATTCTCATTAAACACAACTGACAATTTCATGTTTTGTGCTATAAATAACCAATTTAAATGTTGGTCAACTGACAGTAAAATATACAAAAACCGTCCACACACTTTCACCAAGCAGTGTGTGTGTGTGTGTGTGTACTTGTATGTGTGTGTGTCTGTGTGCCGCTACAGCCACTCCAATTAAAAAACATGGGCAGGGAAGAGGAATGTGCAGGTTTTTCCTCAGAGACCAGAGTCAATACAAACACTGAAGGACACGCTGATGCAGGCAAGGAGCTCACTGCACTGATGCACATGCAACCACACACACACACACACACACACACACACACACACACACACACACACACACACACACACACACACATGAATGAACACATGCACATACAAACAGTCAGCAAAACAAGTTATAAACACAGAGAGACAGAATCTCTCAGACGAGTGAGCCCATCAAGCCTGTTTTTATTTCTTTCTTTCTTTTCTTGTCTCTCTTTTTTTAATCTTTTCTTCAGTGTCTTGTGACTGGCCTAATTGAGTTGTAAATCATCAAAATAACAAGTTGATTTCATATTGAGATGTCAGAACATTTCTTGACAAAGCCGGGGAAAGGCATAATTACAGAGGAAATTAAAAAATGTGCCCAAATGTGCTGTTGCAAACAGAAACAACAAACATATTACATTCCCCCTGCAGGCTACATCAACACTAACTGTACAGTAGGCTGCATTCAATAATAATGCATTTAATTAGCTATTCCATTCTTCAGTAGCTTCTTTGAATGGGTTTTGTAATGGTTTAATTAGAGAAGAATATAAAAATATATTTGAATTGTTTTTTTTTTTTTTTTCCCTCCAAAGTGTGTGTGCTTTCCAGTCAGTATTGATGGGAGCAGATGGTATCAGCAAGCTGCATCAGGGGCAGGCGGTGTGTGTGTGTTTGTGTGAGTGTGTGTGTGTGTGTGTGTGTGTGTGCGTGTGCATGTGCATGTGCATGTGGCAGGGCTAGTTTCAATTCATACTCTTCCTGCACCTTTGATAGTCAAGTGGATTACACCTTGTGTTCAAACAGAAAGGGAGGAAAGAAAAGCAGCAGAACACAAAATGGAATTAGGAGGCTGCTTATAGGCCCTGATTCATTTATTGTTAACTCCTTCCAGTTCATTAAGCCTAATCCCTGTTAGGATGGTGAGTAACAGAGGACCTGAATGGGTCCAGGCTGGCCGAGGGGGGACACATGTGCACCTATTGTGGACCTCTCTTGGGTTAATCCTAGTCCCTGTGGTGTGTTTGTGTGTTTGTGTGTGTGTGTGAGACGGGGGAAGAAAGAGGGCGTCAGTTGGACAAAGGGGTGAACACTTTTCTCTTGCTGGGTGCCCGTGCTCTGTCTGGGTGGGTGTTGAGTCCCACCCTCCACCCTGAGGGGGTTTTTTAGCCCCCCAAGTCCCTGTGACAAGCGTGAAGCAGCCCTTTCCTTTTGTGAATCAATCTGGCGGGGCCCTTCGCGCCTCGCCTGGCCAGACACACACACACACGCACACACACATAGAAGGTCACCGATGGTTGTGTTAATACAGATGTACATGCCAATAAGGCCTCTTAATCAGTACACAAGAGGGAGAGATTGACTTTTAAAGAAGACATACGGCTCTGCTTTCTTTCAACCCCGGTGGAGCCGTATGCTCTGTGCTGCACTGACTCCTTTAATTTTCCCTGTATGGCTGACTCTGGATGAACACAAACACCAGGAAAAGGCTAAAACACAGGACATAGGATCTGTAAATACACAATTTTATTCATGTTGCAAATTTCACTCACAGTGACTGAGGGGAAAAGGATGAGGGAGAAAAAAGAAGAGCAATCAAAAGAAAACCAAAGTTAAAACACTGACATTTGATCTAAATTAGTAAATAAGAAGCCAAAGTGGAGACAAACACTTCGTTATAAACAATACTGAAAAAATATGCTTTAAGTGCAGCTTTAAACCTGGTCTAAAATAGCAGATTTTAGAGGTTTTCCAGGTATGTGTAGCATTGTAGTATATGCAGCTTCCCTGTGTTTTGTTATGACCCATGCACCAGTCAACAGACCCAGTCAGAATTATAAGAAGATCCAGTCCTCATAAGTGTTTTGTAGACAAGTAGCAATAAAATCACCCACATATCTGAGTGTGTGTGTGTAAATGGGCTTGCAGTCTATGTTAAAGGGCCTTGCACTTGTAACCAGTCCAGAGATTTGAGGACATGCGTTCATATTTCTTTGTTTTTAGCTGGCAGATGCATTCTACAGGCCTGACACACAGTTTTTAAAGATTTTTGTCAAAGTGCTGATAATGTTTCTGCAGTTCACCCCAGGCAACAAAGACAGTGACTTCAGTTTTGTCTCTATTTAGAGTGTAATACTAATCTGAGACATTAAGACACTGATTTGTTCAATGCACTGATATCTTGAAGTCTTGAGTATAATTAGAACAATAGTAGAACACAACTACGGTATATTAGCAGAACTCTATAGTGATGCATGCTCACCATTTCACTTCACACACAGGGCACAGATGTCTGTGGATGGTTAGTTTAGGCTGGATTTATATTGAATACGTGCTTTGCAAGAAGAAGAAAGATGAGCAAAAATGAAAATTCATCTTTAGTGGTTATAAGTAAGGAAACATGAAATATTAGTTTTTATTCAAGGTGAAAATGTGGCTCAACATTAAAATAATCAGCCAGTGAACCATCATCACAGTGCCCTGATAAACTCTTCAGGACTGTGTAGCCATGTACAGTTGTGTGTACATGCACACCATCCCCTTAAATCTTGTCTTGTTCGACACAGTTCACAAAATATGATAAAACGGTGACAGTTATAAGTGTAAGTAATTAGATAACGCTGAACCACTGCAATAAGCAGGTCACCATTGCTGATGTAGCACATCCAGTTTCTTAAGATTTGGAACTTCTCATTCTATCCTTCCTCCAGAGCTGATCTTTGAAAACCATAAATTCATAAATGTTTTTTTTTTTTTTTTTTTATGTTTATTGCAAGGAAGCTGACAAAATCTAATTTAGTGTAAAAATGTTGACTGTAGTTGCAGGAGACAAGAAAGGCACACACACAGTCAGCATTAGAGCATATCAGTGAATAGTTGATATGTATTTATGGGGGAATTATTGGCTGCTGTGGGAAGTGATAGCTCCCACAACCTTAACAAAAAAAAAAAAACAACAACTTCCCACACTGGTCTCAGGGAAGAATAAGAAGAAAACAAGTAAATTTTAGACTTTAGCTTCAGACAGACAAATATAATATGCAGTGTCCTGGAGCAGTTTACAAAAGGACCAGACAGCCGAGGAAAACGAAACACAAGTTACTGTAATCAAAGTCTTAATTCATTACTTTTTCTGGAGAGAACGCAATTGGACATTGAGGGGGGAAAAAAAGTGCCCTGAGGCAAAGCAATCAAGTCCAAAACTATGGTACCACGCTGATACAAATGCCTCTGTATCACAATGAATCAAGTTGGACAATAGGGCCACAATGGCCCCTAGATTAGCGTCTATTACTCGGATGCATTAGTGCCTCATGCCCGTATTAAGAATCCTCGTTTAACACCGTTCAAGGGGCGGACCAGAAATCCCCAAGTTTCTAAATTGGAATTTCATTCCCCCAGGTACTTCTGCTCATATGAGAAAAGTTGGAATGCATTTGATCTGTCCTAATTTCAATTAATTAGCGACAATGGTTGCTTGGGGAGTCCCACAGGGCAGAGGGAAAAATGGGCTGAAGGGAAGCGAGCGTCAGAAAAGTGATGGGAGAAGTGGCATCAATAAACTGTTAGAGACTCATTAGCAGGCTAAATAGCTCTCCCAAAGTCACGACACTTTAACACGGGACCTGGTGCCTAATTACTGGCCATAGTATCCATTACAGGCCCCTCCTCTGCTCCCCTCCCTACATTCCTCTTTCTTTTTTATTCCACCCATCTCAGCCACAGTGGAATCGGCCTGTTAATGATTGCTCTACAGAGCAAGATTAGAGGGGCCATTGTAGTGGGGGTGAGTGTGAGTGTGGCAGCCAACACAAGGAAGCGAATGTGTAACTTGGTGTCTGTGTTGATTAAAGCTTTCAGGGATGTAAAAGTACCAAAATTGCCTCCTTGAGTTAACCTCTCCAACCCTGTAAGGCCCACCTGTGGCCCATCATTACAAACACTTGCATGGCTAACCATTGTTGTAACACACAAAAGGTCATTTTATATTCTAAACAAGATCCCAAATGATGTGGACGCGTCCCTAAAATGAGGCACAAAACCACTAGAATATTTGCATTTAAAAAAATGGGACAGCCAGAAAATCAGGGCATCTGTAACATGTCACTCAACATGATCAATGTATGGCATCAAAAAATGTTAGAAAATGTAAATACAGACCACATGACACATTGGCATACAGCACCGATGATGTTTTAGATAGACAGATAGATGTACTACAGCATGCAAAGCATTCAGTGTGTGACCAGTTTAGTGTTTTTCACTTGTCTCTCATCTGTAGGAAAAACCTGTAAAATGCCACAACAGTGCCAAATGAGTTCACATTGAGTGGTTGACAGAGTAAATTTCTATTATTTTATTGTTTAGTTAAGTTAAAAATTAATCTTTGCACATCGGCATAAAACAGCTGAGCTCTTTTGTCTTTGTGGATAGTCCTATATTCACTTAATATTGATATTAGTTTAAATAAAACTAGATTACTACTTGTCTTTTGGCAATAACTAAATGGATGAGCAATAATTTCTTGTGATGAAGACAAAAGTAAAATCCTACCAGCTGAACCTCAAAGGAAGAAATGCTGTTTAATAATCTGGGAAAATTAACACTCACTGTAGATTCAGCTCTAAGCTTCAAGTCTAACATTAACAAAAAAACTGATGCATGCCTTTATTTTAAAACAACTCGACTGGAGTAATGCATTATTATTATTATTATTAAATATAATGAAATATAATCAATATGGCACAGACAAATTAAATCCAGAACTTCAATTCAAAAATTCTGCCATCAGTATCAGATGTCAAAAACCATTATTGATCAAGCCCTACAAGAAATGAAGTACATACAAGAAAATGCTGGATACAGAATCAAAGGATCAAAGACAAGGTGAGTCAGGGAAGAAGAGGCTTTAAAGCCAAACCATATCTACATTGGGTGGGGGCAGGGGTGTGGGGTAACCGATCTCATCTCATGTCCTCTCTCATGCTCTCTGAATGGGGTCCTAATTGGCAGGGCTGTATGAATAGGCAGCTGGCCGACAACTGCCTGTACAAAAGAACACACAGTGAGACTGTGCTGGAGATGAGGCCTTCTCTATTCACCATCTCTACCTCCAAACTAAAAAAAAAAAAAAAAAAAAAAGCTGAAAAGAGAAAGAAAGCGAGGGGATTGGCAGGGGTGGGAGGTGTGTGTTGGGAGGGGTCATGTAACAACAGAACAGAGTGGAGTGGAAAGTGACAAAACAGAGAGAGAGGAAAAGAGATAGAGTGAGCAGATGAGAAATAGAAGGTAATCACAGGAGATTATCTTCTTGTGATGGAGGCAGAGCTGCAAGGATAAGTAGGCTATCCTGAGGAGGAGGATCCCAAACCAGTCAATAAAGCCCCGTGTTTGGAGCCCTGATGTGGGCGGGTGGGGTGGGGTGCAATGGTACTTGAGGGGCAGTTAGGGCAGTAAGGGTCCAAAAGTGGTCCTCGTGAGGTAGGGGCAGTGGCACTCTGGGAGGCCTATGGCCTCAGATTTCACTGCATGTGTTCCAGTTCCCACAGAAACACACAAGAGGAAGGTATTAGACAGGAAACTGCAGCGAGTAATCATTTTGTGTGTCTCTGAATGAGGTGGGTAAATGTACTAGGCATACTCCAGAAAATTACATCATTTTAAGTATGTTTAAACACCAAAAACAACCTACGTTTTCCTTACAGACTTCTTGTGGTGATGCAAATGACTGTTGTCTGTCAGTAGTACACACAGAGGAAGCATGATCGCATTGAAGCTCCAGTGGTTACTTAGAGTTGTTAACTTCTACTTTGGATTCATCAAAGACTACAATTGCATTGTCACCTCTCTAACCAAGCTTACTTCATTTGCATCTCTCAAATCTCATGGACCTGGGTAACTTGAGTTTGACAAAGTTGTGAGTGATGCTCTCCATATCATAAGGGGCTAATGTAGTGTGGGGGAGAGTGTTCTAGTGTCCATCTTTAAATAAATGTCTTAAGAACAAAGCCAAGCTTTCTGACCTGGCTGATAATTGGGTTCATTGACTGTAGGTGAAGTGCTGGTTGTGATCAGCTGAGCAGAGAACGGCAGAGATGGGTCTGGACTGAAAGAACAGCGACTTCTTCTTCCTCATCCAGGAAGATAGGTGGTAAGGAATCAAAGGAACACTCAAATGGGGGACATACCTGTGGCCACATTGGACAGGGAATTGTATGCATATTCAATCCAGGGCAGGTGGATGCTCCAGGGAGACAGATTCCAGGTGGTAACACAACCATGCAATCCTTTCAGTGGCTCCAGTGGCCAAGGATAAGCCCACTTTGTGTCCTCATTGATCTGAGGATGATAACTAGAGGTCAAACTCATCGAGGCTTTGAGGACCTGACAGAAAGCCTTGCAGACTTGAGATGTAAATTGGGGACCTCTGGGTTAGTGGGAGCCTCCTCAGGAACATATTGTCAGGAGCAGACATCATGCTTGATGTTTCTTGAATGTAAAGAAGAGCAGCACCCACCAGGCTTGACAGATGTTTAGCCTGGATATGAGACAGGGATCCATGAAAAGAGAGATGCAGATGAAGTAAGTTTGGTTAGAGAGGTGACAACGCAACTCTAGTTCCATAATAACTCCAAGTAACCATTGGAGCTGTTTAAGAGATATATGTTTGGGCTACCCTGCCACTGCCTGAATTTTCAGTGGGTCTATCTTCACTTTCCCACTCCCCAAGATAGAAGTTTTGGAAGAAGATGAGGATGTCACCCACATAAACAAACACAGAGCGATTGAGAAGGTCTTGAGGCGTTCTTTGTGTTTGGGTGTGCAGTCTTTCTGATGGACCAGTTTCTGTGGTTGTACCAGATAGGAGCAGTAATGAACCAAACAATATCAGTGGCCTTAATAACGACCTTACAGAGGCTTCAAGCTCTACAACCAAGTCCAGTTGCCCTCAACTCTTTTTGATAACTCAAAAGATGTTTGCATGTGCCCTGACAGGAAGATCAAACACTTTTCTCATTTCCTTTGCAAAGTTAGCATAAGAAAAACTGAAAGAGAGAAAAACAGAGATTTGGTTATCCCAGACTGCAGATCCCCAAGATTTAGCCTTTACCGTAAGAAACCCCATAATGTATAATATTTTGGACTTACCACACATAAATGTGACTGGACCACCACAAACAACTCTTATCCAGTTAAAATTGTTAGCTGGCCTGTGTTTGTCACAGTGTGCTGTGCATAGTCAATGAAGGGTCACTGGTTAGAATCCAAATGAAAATGCCATTGTATTAAATTTTTCTGTAGAAAAAACTTCTACTGGCAGATAAATATTCACGGCTGCATGTAAGCATGTGTGTGCAGTTATGTTCTATTTATTCGTACGTTGCCTTGTCTGTTCATCGCTGTTTAAACTATGCAGAAGCGGTAATGCTGTATTTCAGCAGGCTTTTTTTTTTCCCCACTGCTGAAACATCATGCATGTGCCATTTGTGGGAAAATGATGCATTTTGGATGAGGCAGGTTGGGGGAAATGGCACCTGATATGACCTCCATTTTATAGAATGGTCACAGGCATAATGGAAACTCCAGGAGGTAAGGAGGTTGACGGATACAAACATGGCCCCCCCACACACACAGGTCTACAGGTGCTTAGAGATGCGCATGTCCTGTGACACACATGCACATTTGAAGATGTTTAGAAACTGGATGATAAGGAAAGATGTGGAAGGAAATGCAGACCCTAAACTAAGATCTGTGTTGAAGCACCCTTCAAAATAAAGGTTTGATAATTCCATAGGTTCATTTTAGCACATCTTTGAACCTGAGACAACAAATAAAAATGATTATAATTGATTCCAAAATGACCCATCTGACTGTTACAGAAAAGATACATGTGTTTTTCTTATCAGCCACCTCCAGTCAACAGTGGATTAACAGGTTTGACTACATGTAGGTGACCACAGATACCTGGTTAAGGTTAAGACAAGACTGTGGCCATGGTTAAATAAATTAATGAGTGGATTTTCAATTTTTTTTTTACTGTCCAACGAAATAGCCAAAACATTCAGCCTTTCTCTGCACTGTGCATCTGAGTCCCCTGTACTGGAGCTTTACAGTATTATACTGTGAAACTTGTAAAATGCTCAAATAAGATGTCTCCTTTTGCTGTGACATTATCTTCTGTTAGTCATAAAGACGTGATAAATGCCAGCAAATAAGCCATCTGTTTCCCCGCAAACTGTCAATTAGAAGAATCCCACCTTATCCATCACAGCGGTGCTATACTCTCACTGGGAACCATCGAGCAGCTGTAGGCCTCATCTGTGCACTTGCTGCTACCATAGGCAGGGATACCTGCATGTACAACACAACAGATGTTTATGACTCTGTGTGCCTGTGTGTGCATGTGTCAGAGGATGTGTTTCCTTCTTTTGAATTTATGTATCTTTGTCTCTCTGAATGTGTAAATATGTGTGTGTGTGTGTGTGTACATTTGCGGACAATGCCAGCCGCCCCTCCACATCTCTTGCCATCTGGATAATTGATCGTTTGCTATCATAAAAAAAAATAAAAAGAAGAAGGGACTGTAACGTAATGGTCCACTTCTTAAATGGCCCTGTTTTTTTTTTTTTTTTCAGTTTTCTAAGTCTGTTTTATTTGTGCGGGGAGCTGCCAGTTGTCATGATCACTATGAAGAGGGAATTATGGGGAGGGATTATGCATCATTGTGCAATGTTTGAAGATGATCAATGACCTGAGGCTTTTAGTTGCCGTTTAAGGGCTCAGCGTACAAATAACTCCTGGTCTGCTTGAGCACAATATGTCATGGTGTAATGTCACATGTATTAAGGTATTATAAGAGCAAGATGCCTGACAGTTTTTTTTTTCCCAAAGACAGACAAAATTTTCATTTCAATGGACGATGAAAAAGAAGCTACACATTCTTATTAGCATAAATGTTGATACAGAATTGTGTTACTCTATTTTAAAAATAAATGTAAATAAATACAAATATAATAAAGTCATAGAACATGATATATTGTAATGTTTTTGATGTGTTTAAACTACCCAGATGTGTATCAGAAAATGTCAGTTGGACCAGCTACATCAAAATAGTCCTTATGTTGTTCTAATGATAAAGTCCAGTGCAGTAATGTATTGTACTAATGTAACACTGTGACACAGACTATTCCTCAGAATGACTTCTAACACTAACACTATTGTATAACTGCACTTCCTCTACTCATCAAAAGCCTACCAATCACTGATGTGAAAAAAAAATCAATTATATAGATTGTCAGGAAAGTATTGAGCTGATTTTAGTCAGACTGATACTGCTTACCATAGTATGAATGTAGGTCATGAACAGATTTATGTCAGGCTCTCTATTCTCTACTCTGCCAGTCACAAGGTGTGTAATCTGAGTGTGGGTGGAGTTACACTCCTTTGCCTGCAGTTCGTTCCCACACCAACAGCAACAGCAGACAGACTGACTCTGTCCTCAGTCTGCCCAAAACTTTGAATGGAAATGAACTGCCTTTAGCATTACTCTGGTGTGACTGCATGTGCTTCCCCACAGGGAGTGTTTATTGTGAGTGTGCAGGCAGTCAGGAGCAGAGCGGCCCATTCAAACAGCCGGGTGACTGGCTGAGCACGGGCTGCTAAGAAAATTCCCCTCATTGTGTGTGTGTGTGTGTGTGTACGTGTGCATATAAGAAAAAGGACAATTCCATTATTGGGCTGCTTCATGATTACATTTATTATAAAATGCTTAAACAAAAAGTTACATAATATAATATATGTCAAACAGTCTAGTGTTTATAGAGTCAAAGCGCACTTATATATTTTTACTTATTGTTCTATTACATTGGACTGGTCTGTCTTTTCAGGGACCTTTGTAGAGCTTAATCAGCCTCAGCCATCAGACCGAACTAAAATAGATTAAACCTGTAACACATAAACAAACATCACTTATTTTTATGATGGCACAAATACAGGGTCAGAATGAAAAACAGCAGGTAAACTGGGACAAAAATTCATTTTAAACGTTTGAGTTTTCCATCATTTTCTTTTTAGATTTAACATAACATCTCATACATACAAAGAAACATTAAACTGCAGAGCCCCATGTCAGCAAATAATAATAAAAAAAATAAGAAAGAAAAGAGTGACTCAGTAACAACAAAAAATTGGGTCAAGAAATCAGAATTACTAATGATATAACTGTAAATAAATTAGGCCAAATGTCATATCAGTATATGGTTAGGTAATAATTTGATTTCCTTACTGAAAAGAGCACGGTCCCCTCTTTTTTTCAGCATTTTGTCTTTGCCCTAAGTAGAGTCTGCAGGCTGCATATGGCCCCTGCAAACTACATTACTTAGAGGTTAAGGCAGCCTTTATGCTGCCTGAGTGGTTAAACACAGAGTAACAGAAACAGTCAACAGTTTTAATATCATTAAAAATCACTTATCATTTATATTTTGTATGTTTTTTTGTTATCCCTTTGTTTTGCTAAGCTATTACATCCTTCTCAGTTAGACTTTAATTAACTAAATGGAGAAATCAACACACAACACTCATGAATGAATCCAAACACACTAAAGATGTGATCATGTAATTACCAATATACAGTGGTTTGGGTGCAATGAACATTTTCTGTCTTTGAAGCTCCATTAAAAAATTAAGTCAGCTGTCACACACACACACACACACACACACACACACACACACACACACACACACACACACACACACACACACACACACACACGTCAGGCAGGTCTTTCCCTGGTTTCCAATAAAGAGCAACATTTGCCCCTGTCATTAAGCCAACACTATTGTCTATCTAATCCAACTCTGTTCCCAGCAATATCTTTTCATCCAGACTTCTTTCTCCCTTTCTCTCCCCCTCCTCACACTCTTCTCTTGTTCTAAGATGGCTTCCCTCACCTCTCTCCCTGTGCATTATGTAGATAACCCGGGGACGCCATATATCCCCAGCAGGTCAAACGGAGGTCGCAATCACACACTGTGACAGTGGGAGCCAATCCCAGTCCATCATGGGGGTGGGGGTGGGGGGGTGGGGGGGTTCTCTGACTAAATGGGAGCATGTGTGTATGATGCGTGTGTTTGTGCAGCAGGGTTTAGCTGAGGTGTCCACAGTAAGCCTGTAAGACAATAAGTGGAATGAGGGAGTTGGACATGTTGGACATGAGGGCGGGTGTTGAATAGAAAAAGAAGAGATGGGAAACTTTGATCGTTGTTGGGAGGAAAGAGGGAGAAAATGAGGACAGAGTGTGAACTGGAGGAGTAATGGGAAAATGTAAGTAATACAGGGTGACAGTGAGGAAGGAAGGGGCAGGAAATGTGTTTTTTTTCTAGTATCAGGTGTCAAAGCATAAACCACACACAATCTCAGAACCGTTGTAACAAACCGTTGTACCAAACCTATTTAACAAATGTTTGGAATTTGATGTTATCTGTGTGGAATCTGAACAAAAATCAAGTCAGGGTGAGATGAGAGAGAGACAATTCAGACATGTTTTATGTGCTCTGTAAATTTAGAGGAAAAGATAGAAAATTCTCCAACACCTTTTACTTTTCAAAAAGTAAGCGTATAACCCTGATCCCTCTGAGAAGTCCTAAAAGTGTTCAGCTAAATGTAAGTTCCATGAGCCACACTACTCATAAGTGTGGCTTTCAATAGTCACTGTTATACAATTCCTATTGAGCATAACTGTTTCTCATTATCCTGAGGACCCCTGCAGTGCATGAACCAGTTGCGCAAGCTGTTTGTAAGCTCAAACTTAGTCTAACAAAATTTTAGGACTTTACATTCAAACTTGGTGATGGATTTATGAAGAGCTGGTGCAACCCAGTCCTGAAGGACACTAAGAAGTCACTGTGGAGGTAGTTTTGAAACCTACTGTCCTTCCCTTCATTTGTTTAGCCCTTCCTACATGTTAGATGCTTCTGAAGGCTGAGATCAAGGCTGTCTAATCATACTGTTAGTCATAATGCAGAGAGGGGAAGAGTAATGGATCAGACTTTGTCTTTTTCGTTGCTCGTCCTTCTATCCATCAAATATAGGATCTCCTCCACGATTGGATGTGATGATGCAGGTCAGCACTACCCATAGCATTTCCTGTCTGGCACTTTGAAGAAGTGTACACCATTTGGTCCAATATTCACAGAGCTCTCTTGCACCTCTGCACATCTGTACAGGACTGAAGAAGATGCAAACCTGTAAGTAGCTGATTTTAAATGTAAAACATTACGTTTTTAAGATTTTGTTAATATTTCTTCTCTTAACATCGGTGACTGATTTCTGAGATACTGCCTCAAGGAGGACAAATATTATCAGATGACCAGTTGTTAGACATAAAGTGTCTAGGACAGGCGGTCTAATGTAAGAGGGCACCTATATGGAATGTTTAAATTCAAATCTAGCAATTACATCTGGTGATATTCAGTTTTTTCTTACTGAAAATAAATAAGTAAATCCCATGTTTAGACCGAAACCGTAAATGAACATGTTCTCCTAACAAATATTGTGTGTCTCCAAAACCTGATATATCATCTGAGTCACAGAGCTCCATTGTTGTCCAAAAACTATTGAAAAAACACATCAGTGAGCCGCACTGTTACGCTGGGTGACATGTTCCTTCATTACCATAACCATACACTGTAATTTATTTTGACTCAGTCTCCCACACACACACACACCATTCTGCTGCCAGAAATACTCACCAGAGCACCAAATATGAATTAATCCAACACAAATAGACCCAAACAAATGCACTATTTCTCCATGTTTGAGTAAAAAAGAAAAAAAAGAATATAATGTACTGCTGAAAAGCAACAGTGAGCAGATCGGAAAAAAATTACAGAGCCTCTGAAAATGTACATTTGTGAGCCATTTTTAAAGATTTTAAGACTTCAGTAGGAACCACTGGTTTGGGGCTGAGAGCCACAGACAGAGTAAAGAGGTCATAAAGTATTGAGACATGGACTAACACACTGCTGGTCTTTGGTCTTGGTGGCTTAATTACTAAAGGTATGAGAACAACTAAGCTGGGGTGGAGGGATGTATATATATACGTATGAGTGTGTGTGTAGTATTATGTTTTACATTATCTGTATGGATGTATGTGGCTGTGTGTAGATATTGTATATGTGTATGCATTAGGGTATTTGCTTGGAGGAATTAGATTTACTCTTTTGGTTATGACATTTTAATTTCATGGTGTATCTCGATTGGCAGCCAGGGGGCGGTTTGGCCATAATACGTAACCCCCCAGATACATGAGTGTGCATATACATTTGTACTGTATATTTTATGTCATATGTATTGTTGGTCTATATAAAAAGAAAAAAAACAAAAAAAGAAAAAAGAAAAAAAATTGATCAGCCTTTTGTTATAGTGACCTTTTTCTTACTGAGTCGTTCCTGATTGGTTGATGTGCAGACCAGCTTTCACCACCACATTCAGCCTCTGTTCTGTGTTCCAGTCACTGTTCCAAAACTCCCCTGCCCTACATCACTGAGTGATTACCACCCAGTATCACTTACTTCTGCTTTGAGTGGTGGATCAGGGACCACATCTGCTAATCACTCCCCAGCTTGCTTGACCTGTGACTGTTTGTCACTGGTCGAACTGATCCACAGACGAAGTCATCACAGATTTTCTGGAGCCCCTCAGGGCTGCGTCCTCAGCCCCTTGCTGTACTCCTTGAATACCTAGTGCCTGTGCGGTGGAGGTGAGCCAGATCAGCAACAACAACAAGAGGCCCTGTTTGCCTGAAATGGAGAACCTAGCCTCGTGGTGTCATGCCAGCAGTCTCTCCCTGAATGTTGAAACAGGAGCTGGTTGTAAGCTTCAGCAGGGCCCAGACTAAGGACTACTGCTTCTTCAACATCAGCTCCAGCGCTTAAGTAGAGAGAGTTAGGAGCTTCATGTACCTTGATGTCCAGCTCACTGAGATCCTCTCATGGTCAAATCTCATAGACAATCTGACAGTGAAGACACATCTCTACTTCCTGCGTCACCTGGCCATGCTCAGGCTCTCCCCACTGGTACTCAGGACATTTTACGTGGGCATCATCCAGAGGCTCCTGGTTGGTAACATCACCGAGTGGTTTGGCAATGCGGGACCACAAAGCACTGTCCAGGGTGGTGAGCTGGTGAGTGGTTGTTGAGCACAACCAACAATGAGACACTCAGGAGGAGCTTCTTCCTTCAGGCGGTCCAGATGCTAAAAGGAGAATGCCTCTCAGGGGCTGCTACCCCAAATCACCTCAAACACCTGATATCCTGTTCGTATGTGCAGTATATTACATCACACCACACTGACAAATACATAATAACACATGCATATGCATAACACATATATAATACATAATACACTTATTTAAATTATATTTATACTACAACATATGTTTATATTACATTTATATTTGTATGTTTTACTACCTCTGCTTGACTACCACTTTCTAAAACGCACTATGTATATATGTATATATTGTAACTCTTTACACTGTGTATATATACAATGATGAAGGAGCACAATGGGAAAGCCTCTCGCTGCCACTGTGTATAGGACAAATAAAGAAACTTGAACTTGAACCTGAAACTGAACTTGATCGGCTAGAGGACGACTGCACAACACATCTACTCTCACCACCGGTCTACAGTGCTTCCACTGTGCAACCCTGCCTCTTTGAGATTACGTTCATAAACAGCTGAACTGCTTTCCCCATTATGTTGTGCTGACAACGTAATTGCTGGCTATATTATGTTCAGAGACAGAGCACTACATTTATTAATGGCAGCAGAGCCGCCAGGAGGTGGTCAGGGTGGTACGAAGTGTGCGACTGTCTCACCAGAGACCTGAATTCACATCCGCAGTCTCATGTGTGGTTAAGTTTAGGCAACAAATGCACTCTGGTTAAGGTTAGAGAAAGATAGTGGCTTTGGTTTGGCTTTATGATGCTGTAGTCACTACAAGTGATATTGGTAATTTTGGTAGAGATCAAACATGAACAAACATGATATTTTCAGGATCAGCGTATTTGGGCCTTAGTGAATTACATAAATTATCCACCTATAAACATGTCCTCATTACGTTAATAGGAAATGTAATCCAGTCACAATCACGTTTTCAGCATAACATAGTTTGTGTTGCTAATTAGTTATGTATAAATGTAATTTCTTGGAGACAGGGCTACCACTGTGCCACATGCATTAACCCTGTATTGTGAGTCTAACACACACACACACACACAGACATGACTGAAGTCTGTATATTACGAATGTCAAGTGTTGTTTTCCATGTCTGATCTGTGCTGATCCCTACCCATCATAAAATGTGTGTGAGCAAGTTATAAATATGTATTACATGTATTCAATCTTAAAGCTGATTTACATGTTTCTTCTTCATTAGAAAAAAAAAATCTTTTGTAATTTTTTTTTTCCAAATTTTTTTATTTTTTTTCTGACAGTTTGTTTTCTTTGCATTTTTGTTGTCTTTGTATTTCTTCTAGTTATTTTTCTTGGCTTTCTTTGTATTTTTTTTTTCAGATTTTGTTTGCTTTTCTTTGCCTCTTCTTTTTGTCTCCTTGATGCATTGATTTCTATTTGTTCTTTTTTCTTGTTGGTTTATATTTAGGCCTTTGCTTGTTTATATCTGTCCTATTAAATTTGTTTCTCTCATGCTTTGTCTTTTTCTCTTTTTGTTGTGTGTATTCCTTGATGGTTGTTTGTATTTTTAACTTGTCTTCTGTCTTTCTTTCTTTCTTTCTTATATTTAAGACAAAGAAAAGCTGGTCTACCTGTTCAGATTGACCAAAGAAGCTGTAGGTGTTGTAGCGTGTACCTCTGCTGCCCCTTGTGGTGTCACAGCAGTGTGCAGTCTCTCATATGTCTGTGTGGAGAAAAAGAGGAAGAGGAGGAGGTGCCTCAGTGTTTCAGCAGGTGCAGAGTGTGCGTTGAACATTTTTATGGATGGCAGGAGCATGTGTGTGACTCCGTATGTCTCTACAGACATTGGGATATTCACTGTTAAATCATCTGTTGATTTTGGAACCGATCTGCATCATATCAGTTGTGAGTTCTGAAAAATTATATGACATATTGTTGCAGGGTGGCATGTGCAGTGGTTAGCACTGTCGCCTCACAGCAAGAGCGCCCCAGTCTGGGCTCCTCTGTGCAGAGTTTGCATGTTCTCCCTGTGCCAGTGTGGGTTCTCTCGGCGTACTCCGGCTTCCTCCCACAATGCACGGCCTACTCTAAATTGCCCGTAGGTATGAGTGTGTGGTTGTCTGTCTTTGTATGTCACCCCTGCCCAGTTATGGGCTGGTTCGGTAAATCATTAAAAAATTGACAAAGCGTTACGGTAAAATGA
This sequence comes from Toxotes jaculatrix, assembly GCF_017976425.1. Classification (NCBI taxonomy): domain Eukaryota; kingdom Metazoa; phylum Chordata; class Actinopteri; family Toxotidae; genus Toxotes; species Toxotes jaculatrix. The sequence goes on along the minus strand of NC_054402.1, from coordinate 27,422,258 downwards.
ATTCTGAAGATGAGATCAAAGACTCAAACCAGCAGCTTGGGCATAGAGCATGTTGTGGCTGAAAGATTTAATGAGTTAACAGTGTGTGTCTTGCATTTGTTAGAGATATTGTTGCCAGTGGAACTGCCCAGCATGTTCTTAAAAGTATATATCATGGAAGCCATCAGTGCAGGAGTTGAAAAGTCGAAGTGGTCCCAGCCTTCCAGGCAGGCTGTCATCTTTATCAGAGCTAGAACCAAACCGAGCCTTTGAAATGAAGATTTCCAAGTATACAGGACTGGTCAGCAAGAGTCAGTAGGCTGGATGGAGAGTGAGGTGACTCCCAGTGGAGGCTGGATGCAGGGGATTCACAGTCCGACCTTAACCAGAGCCTTCAGAAATATGTGCATTGAGTGAGACAGGAAGAGGAGAGCCATCCACAGATATCACCCATGTGGCAGAGATGACCGTGGCTCAAAATAGGACAACCAGTAAATCAGGTAAGTAGGTAGCTGGGGTCTGATCAGCCCTGACTGGGTCACCTGGATCACGTATGACGTTGAAAGACCTGAAAAACTGACAGGCAGGCAAACAGGGAGGAACAGGCAACAAGCAAAAAAAAAAAACTAAGATAGTAGGCATGAAGGAAAACACTAGGGAAGAAGGATGGAGCTGGGGATCTCAGGTGAACAATGGCTGGGAAGACTGGCAGGGCATCAGCAGGGGCTGTGGGCTGGAGATCAGGCAGAGCAACAGCAAAGACGACTGACTGCGGTTGAGATAAGCCATCAGTGGGGTGTGGCCGACTGTCTTTGTGCTAAGCTAAGCTAAGCTAAACACATTCTGGAAGTACTGTAACACTGTACTGAAGGAACTCACAGAATGACACTGTTAGAAATTTCTTCTAATGACACTTTTGAACAGACTGCACACAAGTCTGCGTGAACATGATCCATCCCCAGTTTCCATAGAGGGTAGATTTGTGTAATTAGGAGGAAAATTTGTCATGAGAGAGCAGGATGGAAGCGGTGAAGGTTCTGGTGGTGGTGGTGTATGTGTGGAGAGTTAACAATCTCCTTACTGTTTACCTAGAGAGGGACCACCGTCTCCCTATATGTCAACCCTCCACTGATTGGAGTCATCCTCGCCACATACGGATTAATATTTAATGTTGGGGGAAAGAGAGAGGGAGAGGGAGAGAGAGGGAGAGAGAGGGGGAGGATGTGCAAAGCTAGGCTGCTGTTTATTTAGGATATTGTGAAAATATGAAGGGAAATTTGCAATTTTATTGGTTTTCCGCAACCGTAAGAGCTGTGAGAGAGCTCTCTCTAAATGTGTGTGTGTGAGTGTGTGTGTGTGTGAGTGTGTGTGCGTGCGCGTGGGCTCCTGTGTATGTGAGTGAACAACTTTAGAGCCTGTGTGTGTGTTTTGGGCCATGTGTGTATATGTGCTCAGCAGCTCTGGTGACCTTCAGTCCTCAGTCGCTGTATGTAAACTCTCCTTGCCGACCATCCTGCATCAATCAACGATCTCACACACACACACACACACACACACACGCACGCACACAGACGCACACAGACACACACATCTTGCCCAGTCCATTTGGTTTTGTGCTACAGATCTTTTAAATTAGTTGTTTTTTTTCTTTACTTGTCTTACATGTTGTGAGACAGAAATATAAATATATGTAAATATAAAAAGATTTGCATTTAAAAATAATAACTATACGAATAACTGAATTGTTCTTATTCTAAAGTGAAAATCCTCTGTTTTATGTCTTTATATATATTTTAATATTTTTATTTTCTACTATATAAATTAGCTCTAATAAAGTTATATAATTCAGCTAAAATCATAAAAGTCCTTGTCTAAAATCTATGTCAAAGTGATTTTCAAGGTTCCTTTAGCCTCCAAGCCTCTGGGTGGGCAGGCCAGAGCATGTGTTTGATTGACAAGCACAGAGAAAAACTGAACACCAACTTTCACTGATAACAGTAGCTGACAATCCAAGGACAGAGTCTTGTTAGCAGTAGTATCAAAGAATAAGGACAAGTTTTAGTATGTAGTAGCAGCAGCTAGAGCTTTGAGTCTTCTTGGATAAGTCACAAGCTCCAGCAGACTGGATGGGAAGTGTCTGTGAACTGCCATCTTCAGGTCTCTCCACAGATGTTCTAAGGCGTTTAACTCTGGGCTTTGGCTGGGCCCCTCAGGGACAGTTAGTCTCTCCTGCGTTGTCTTGGCTGTATGCTACAGGTCATTGTCATGATGAAAGGTGAACAATTGCCCTAGTCTCAGATAGCATGGAGCAGGTTTTCTTTAGGGACCTACCTCTATTTGACTGCATTCCTCCTTCTCTCAATTCTGAAGTGATGTCCTTACGTTATCATTGTCATTAAGCACGATGCTGCCGCCACCATGCCTCACCATGAAGATGGTATTGGCCAGGTGATGAGAAGTGACTGCCGTTTGCCAGATGTAGTGTTCTGCCCAAAGGGTTACATTTTTGTCACATTAGATCATACAATCTATTTCCTCACACTCCCAGGTGTGTGCCTTCGTAAACTATGTTCAGTGAGTTCAGTTTGGCACAGGTGGACTCCAGTCAAGTTCCTGACACATCTCAAAGATAATAAAAGCAGAGAGGATGTACCTGACCACAGTTTGGAGTGCAACCACATAGGGTCTGAATACTTTTGTAAACAAGAGATTTCGTTTTTTCATTTTCAATAAATTTACAATAAAATTCTACTGAATGTAGATTGGTTGGTAACAAATGGACAATTTTATCAACTTAAAATAAAATCTACAACACAATAAAGTGTGCAGAAAGATTGTGTTGCAGTGAAAGTTGAGTCAGGTTCAACTACCTTCTGCGTGTTTTGTTTTTTTGGGGGGTTTTTTCCACCAGAAACCTTAACATCATCATTTTTACTCAGTGGTATTATCAGGGTGAACATAGGCTTTCTGTTTCATGGAAAATGAAATGATTCAATGCTGTATGCTATGAATGTCTCTGTCTCTATACACAAAGAAACAGCAGCATTCCAGAATTCTGGTACCCTCACAGAGCAGCTCCCCCCATCATGTGACCAAAAAAATATAATATAAACATTTCTTTTTTACAAACTGATTCATTCAAGTACTGTGCTACTTGTAATTTTCGGAGTAGATCTGTGTGCTGTAGCAGAAGAAATTCTACAATTTAATTTCAGTTTTAAATAGTGATAAAGGGTTTATGATACAATAATCAACTTGGTATCAGCCAGGCATACAAAGCAGATTTTGGCTGCATTACTTTCCCTTGGTGTCCATTTCACTGTGGGATAACTTGACCTGTAACCCCTGAGCTTGTAGCCTCCACAGCTTGAGGAATCGCCCACTGAACCGAAGGCTAGCACAGGTCACTGGCGTTTTCTATCCACTCACAAGGATGAAAACAACCCCCATGTGCCTCAGCAGCTGAATGAGAAAGAGTGGAGACAGAGAGCCAGCCTGTGAAACAAGGAGCAAGGATGGTGGTAATCAGGCACAAGGAAAGCAGAGGGAGGCAATTTCACCAACTCTTAACTTCCTCAGCAAAATTATGGCTAAATGGAAAAATAATGGAAGTGGCATCATTGGCCTCCTAGCACGGCACTATTAGTATGCCGATGACATGGAGCGGGGAGACCGACAGCAGTTATGTATTTTTGCAAGTATGCATATAATTTATTGTAGGGAACACAATTTACATGGGTAGTCAATGCCTGTTTTATGAGCTCACAAATAGATGTATGAATTGAAGCATATAATGGTGGGTAGCAGCAGGCACAAATACGTTCTAAATCTTCCAAATGTATTCCATGAAAAATGTAACCAAGGAATATAAAACAAATTAATTCTGTGGTGTTATATGTATTGGTTTTTGATTTACAAAACTAATGGGGGGAAATTTGCCCTCACTATGTGGGCTGGGCGTGTGGGTGTCTTGGTTGACATTTGGTACTGTTCTGTTTCTACATGCACATATGAAGGTGTCACATTTAGAACTAAGACACATACAGTAACCAAGAATCACTTTATTTATTATTTATGTATTTATCAAAGACAGAACAGATGAATTAACTTAAAAGAAACAAGCAAGACAAAAAGTAAACACAACAAAATTAGTGCATGTAGGATCAATTAGAATAACTTAATTAATACTTAACTTAATAAAATAGAAAACCTAACAAATGCTGTGAGAAAAATGCATACAAGGTCATGTGACAATCAGACGAGAGTATACATAGAGAAAGGCTGCAAAACATGACAGTGCAAGCAAATATATAGTGTCCATAACAACACAAAGACAAAAAAAAAAACAGAGAAGGCAAACAACAGTCAATATTACACAGCACATATAATAAGCAGACTAAAGATAAATTTGATTGACCCTAATAGATAGAGCAAAATGAAAAAGACATTAAACATTGTTGACATTGTTGCTCCAATAACCAAATAATCGTTTCTATCATCTATCTATCGTTACCTATAAGAAGAACCATAGGCAGGTAGAGCTGCACTAATCAGTGTTAACATAGTGTCAGTGGATCAAATGACTATGTTATGTGATTTTGCAGATCTGGGGCAATTGCCTGCTTTACCTGGTTGAGAATCCAGCCATGCAAGGTGTTTTTTGGTGGTTTCTGTGTGTAGGACATTATTATCCTAGAAAGGGTTACCTTATGGACTGTGTTTCTGACCAAAGTGACATTCAGCTGCTTTCTGATACCCTTCTATCTACCTTCCACAATAAAAGCCTCCACTGAGGAATATGGCTGTCTGTCAGTGACCTGGGAGCAGGTAGAGCCATGATGAATTGGAGATAAGACTCCTTTAAGCCCTTACCCTTAACTACCAAAGGATGTGTGGGGACATCAAAAGCATCTCAACACAAGAAAGAGGTGGGGGGGGGGGGGGTTGACAGCAATGGAGGAAGGGTCAGTATCACTTTCACAAAATGATGTCGGGGAACGAGGTGACAGCATGCCTAAGCTGGATTTTTAAAAGAGGATATTGTTAATGCATTAGCCAGTTAAGGGTTTACACCACTCATATAAAAAAATAAGAAAAGAAAAAAAAAACAGGGGGGATAAGTTAGTCCACAACATAACTCCTGCTCAGCAGCAATGTTTGGAGGACAGAGAAGATGAAGGGATTTGATCTTGGGTGGAAGAGAGAGAGGTCAACAACATTTGGTCTTTTCAAATTCAATTGACATATGTGTTTATTGCATATGGAGTGGGGAAGTGAGATCTGGAAAACATATTTGGATACATTATTTAAATCTGATCTAATCTGCCATTTACACTGAGGTGAATCACTTGTTCACCTCCATATACTGAGGCATAAAATAAAGAACGACAAGTATCACTTTAACACTATTTTTTACATTTTCTATTAATCACAAAGTAAGGAGCCCTTTGGTGTCACAATGGTTGTGCATGTAGAACCCATCCTGAGAGGCCTATTTCAGATAAGGATCTGAACAGACTCATGCCATGAGTTGTAAGCTGCATTTCTGAAGTGACATAAAACACGTGTCTGCATTAACATGAATTAGCAGTTCAACTATATATATATATATTTTTTTTTTTTTATTAAAATTGGTTCAACTTCCATATCTGTGTAACGGCCAAATTATGAAATGTAAAATTTAATGGATGGGTTACTGTGACCATGGATAGCAAATCTCTGTGATTTTGGGACTTCGCAAAAGGCCACCTCTCCACCCAGAATCTATAGTTGATGACAGAGCTGACAGCTCCTCTCACTATCTTTCCTCTTACTTCTTTTTCACTCCTTTTGCACTTTGACATTTTTGGTATTTTGGTAACTCTTTTTACTTTGGCTCTTCCTCTGTTTTTCCTTTTTGGTTTTTGCACTATATTTTCTTGTAACTCCTCCCCAAGCCTCTCCTCTAGTCTCATTTTACCTCATCTTGACTGATATCACTGTAATGTTTTGCACATCAGAAAATCTTGCTTTGATAGTATTTTGTTAGTTTTTCCATCCAGCCAAAAAAATTACTTTCAAGACTATTCAACGAGTTTAGTGAAGAAAAGTAAGTGTAGCAGATCCTGTCTGACTACAACCACAAACATATTCATGTTTGATTCTGACCTCTCTATCATTAATACCTTACTTACTCTCTTGGTTTTAGACATTTAGCCATTAATAAAAATCCTCATTTATTGCCAGTTGGTGATCCTGTGGATTCCTTCAAAGCAGAGATAGAGATTATGGTTTCAAAAGTTTACTACCTCTGAACGTAAGACTGATTAATTTGTTTGAACTGGGGCACCACCTTCTACTGAAGGAAGTATCCCAGTTTTCAACAAGAACAAAACTCAGGTATAGTAGTTCTGCTATATTTCAATAGACAGTTTTCTCCCCAAACATGTTCTCCAGCTCTTCTTGGGGGATCCTGAGATGTTCTTTAACCAAAAGGGATTTGTATTACCACCAGCATGTTCTGGTCTGCTTCCAGTTGGACATGCCCATAATACTGTACAAGGGAAGAATTCAGTGGGCATCCTGATCAGGTGCCCAACCACCTCAGCTGGTTCCATTCAATCCAAAGGAGTAGTGGCTGTTCTCCTTTGCGAAGTCTGAGAAGAAAATCAATCCGGCTGCTTGTATCTACGCTTGCATTCTTTCAATCACTTCCCAAAGCTCTTGATCACAGGTGACGGTTAGAATGTAGACTGAGATTAATTTGTTCAGCCCCCCTTTGTACTTCCCTTCCATGAGATCACTGTTTTAAAATGAACAGATTCATTAATACTTAATACTAAAATGTATTAATATAATTAAAAAATAAAAAGAATCCAACAAGAAGTACCAACTAAGTTATGGTAAAGTAGCATACCTAACTAGCTGAAAAGAGGTTCAAATTAAATAAAAAAAAGTTAAAAATAAATTAAAATAAAAAAGTTTAAGGTTCCTAAAAATACATCAGAAACGATGTGATAAGGCAACATGCATTAACTATGTGACTTGCATTTGTATAACTGAATTTATTATTTTCTGTGAATATAATCTCAGGTGGACGGCACAGTGGTGAAGTGGTTGTCACACAGCAAGAGGGTTCCAGGTTCGAACTCCGGTCTGGGCTCTTCTGTGCAGAGTTTGCATGTTCTCCCTGTGCCTGCGTGGGTTTTCTCCAGGTACTCCGACTTCCTCCCATCAATCCTAAAAACATGAACATAAGCTTAATTGGCTACTCTACATTGGCCCTAGGTGTGAGTGTGGCTACTCAAATGGCTACTCAAACGCAGCTTCCCACCCCCAGGGTATTACCTGATTTCTCTATATGTGAAACTAAGTAACATTTACTTACAAAACTTTGGGATTTGAAATTCAAAATCTGTTCCTGAATTCAATCAAACCTAGCAGAACTTGCTGACTTGCACAATTTAATCCTTTTCCAGATTTGATTAAATTGATTGCCAGGCCTTTCTGACACGAACAACATGCTGATGGCTGTCAAAACAATTTTAAAAGAAGGTAAACTCTGTTCATGGGTGTTGTCAGTGCAACTCACTTCTTTTTATACATCATTCCCTCTCTGTTCTCTACATGCACTCCTACTCCTCCCATTTCTCCCTTAGGGTCAACCCAACTGGCCACGTCCTCCCCCACTCCTCCTCCTGCTCCCCCATCCTCTCTCTTTCTGTCTGCTTGGCTGATCTTGTTCTTTCTCTCCCTCTCTCTGGGCAGACACCTGGCCAGGCTCAGGCAATCGATACCAGGCATGGCCCTGCAGGAGAACCCTGTCAGCTGCTACTCCGGAACCATGCTGCTCTGGCCCATCAGTCAAACTCATACTAATACTGTGACTGCAGCATTTCGGAGGTCATTTTTTTTACAGAACAGTTGTCAGAACAACCTGCTTTGTTATAATCGGGTGGCCCTTACTGCAGTAAATCGAGTTTATTCAGCTAGATATTTTCTGTTACTTGATCAGATAGCAGCAGACAAACAAATCATGGTAGTTTGCTCTGAATACAACAAACACATAGTTTCAATTCACTGAATGTTTCAGGTTTTCACTACATACAATTATGTTGAAAATCTAAAGTACGCCTCCATAGTAGATATATACTGGTGGAGGTTTTGGCTGTCACCCTACAAAATTGAATTTATTTCCACTTGCTCAGTGTTGTGGAGCCGATATGTCCACTGTGTGCAAAGTCAACCTGTCACAAAATGATAGTCAGTGAGTATTACTTTGGTACATTTAGCTTACTAAAAATACAAACACACAGGCTGCAGTCTCATCGCTGCCACTAACACTGAAACATTCCTGTTAGTTTGCTACAGGCTTTAATGTTACCGTACATACGTTTGAATCAGGCCAAACACTAAAGCTATATAGCCCTTTACACTAAAATACAGATAATGATCATACATGTCCATGGTAATAATATTAGCATCAAACAATATTTAACTTGTGAGATCAGGGTTTACTCATCTTTTAGGTTGCTTTAGTAACAACACCGGGAAGTGCTTCTTACTTAGCTGGAGGCACCAGATGGAATCAGATGGAAGGTGCTGAAAACATAGGTAAGCCTGTTAGAAACAGTACAGTGACATTTTCAGCTCCCTTGCACCACACCATCATTGTTGTGGTCATTTCCAAGGATCAGCCCACTGGAGTTTGTTATACGTGCAAGGAAACAAATGAGACATTTACAGATTTTTTTTTTTTTTTTTTTTTAATGTTTACATTAATTTGGCCTTGATTTGATGGCATAACTTTTCTTCACTTATAATACATAAATAAATGACACTGTATGAATATAGTTGACTTCAGCAAATTGCTGAGTTTAGCGAATCCAACCTGGATTTTGCTATCCGGGAATCTGATCCAAAATTAAACAACCTATCACAACCCAAGTACCCCATGTAACGTTTGCAAAAAACTACAGTACCCAGCTGATTTAGGATTTTTTTTTTTTTTTTAAATAAATGAAACTATATATTTGTACGCTGGATTTAAAAATTAATATCTTCACCAGGAACCAATAGACTGTGGGTTAACTACACTGTAAAGTCCAATAGCTACCCTGACATACATACATTAGTTAACTTTACTAGGTCATCAATAATATGCACTGATGACTGGTAGCCTATTTATAAAGTAACAGTTACTTGCATGGTGAAAAACCCAAAATTCTTAGTGTTTAGAGTGAACATTACTTTATTTAGAGTTAAGCTCACCCGCAACAGGAAGTAGCCAAGTAGTCTCTCCCACTGCGCATTCAAGAAGAGGAGGAAGTGCGCATGCGCAGTAGCAACATTCAGCCTCTCCCGCTCGGCAGCCTGCTGACTCGACTTGTGCGGCGTCTTGTTAATCTTTTGAAGGAGTAATAAGGCAAGTTATCAAACACGTTTGTCTGTTAACATGTTTTAATTACTGCTACGACTGTTACCTGGCCGTCACCGATAACGGGAGCCTCGAGGGCTAGCGGTGGATGCTAGCCGCTACCGCTAGCGGAAGTTAGCGTCGAGCTAGCGATTGTTAAATATAAATCTTGGTCACTTTTTGGGGTCTAAGTTGTTTTTCAAGGCGCAATTTTACTGTCAAAAGTATTTTTAAATCATGACCTCCACCTCTGAAAAATTAATCTTCATCCTTTTAGCCAGAATTTTATGCAAGGTACCTCCATGACTATGGATATGATCAAACTATGATTTGATTTATATGCTATCTTTATTTTTTATGTCCTTGCTCACCTCTGCTTCTTGTTTTTGTTGCAGTGTCTTTCTATCATGTGCAGCACATTGGGTGTAGAAATGTGCTATATAAATCAAGATTGATTATATGACCACCTTTGAGGTGTAATGAAATAAAAACGTTACATTTAATTCTTTTTGACCCAGCGTGAATTTGCCTGAAATTGTACTTTTGTATTCAAAACTGGTTTCTGTAATACTTGTGTGAAACATGCACATATTAAAGACTGTGTCAGTAATCTACAAACCAGGATATCAGTGGAACTTCAGTGGGTGCATTCCGATGGTGTGCAGCTAGTTTTTGGCCTTGAAGAACTTGTCTTTCTGATGAAAGTAAGGAGAGACTGATTTCTGCAAGAGCTCTTTCTGATGATCACATCACAGGTGTCCAACTCGCCTCCACTGATGAACTCAGATGGATTGTCCCAAGAAATATACAATACATATGATACAATATAAGTGCAACCTACAACCCCTGTAGAACTTATGTTGCTCGCTTTTACAGCTGTGGATTGTTTCTTAAAAATGAATTCTCCAGTCAGTAACTTGTTTGTTGCACTGTCAAATAATGCAGTGACCCTTGTTTTGTATAGACTTTCACAGACATTTTTGTACTGTAGCTTTTGAATGCTGCATTATCTAGAGTTTAATTTGTTCATCATCCGCTTCTAGAAACCGGATGCGACAGCAATGCACACCGTTGTACTCCGAGGCCTCCCTGTTCTACTTGTGATGACCCCAGTGACCTCTACAACACCTGCTTCGTAAGTTCACATAGAAGCATCTTAAAGGAGCACACACAGTTATGGGGAAATTTTATTTGTATTTACCAGTGTTTCAATGAGAGTGAGATTTAAAAAAAATTTAATACCGAATATATCCATGAGTTCAGTTGGTTTGCATGCTTTTTTTTACGTAATGATAACTAATTGGATTTTACAGTGTATCACAGATGTAGAGGGAAGTCATAAAGTAAAGAGACAGGCCAACATATTCTTAGTATTTATTAACAGTAAGAATATTACAGAGTGAAAGCCTTTTCATTTATGGCTGCATTTGCATGCCCCAACACATAGGCACAACACACTGGTACATATACATACACATACACACTAAGATAATTGCACACACAAGCAATAGATACTTTAACATGACACACACGTGCACACAGGGTGATATATAAACACTGATGTTGACTGACACACACACACACAGAAGTACACACAGGCACACACAAAGGCCCAGCTCTTATCAATCTTTAACCAAACAATTTCTCTAAATGCTATAGTGGACTCAGGAAAACAGACAGGAGCAAACAATTAATAAAGGTCTTTGAGATAAATAATGCACTGGAGTGTGATGTCAGGCCATGGATTATTGTTATTTTTAGTTATTGCTTTCGTCAGGTTGACTGGGAGGTTTTCCTCATGGTGTGGCTTAGATCTGTTTATTGGTGCTTTCATATCAGGTCTTTCCCATTCCTTCTTCACAGCTCTTAATTTAATTAAGAGTTAAATGAATTTAATTTACTGCTTCCCAATTGAGGTGTCATCACATATTATACTTATTTAAAGAAAATTTTTATGGCATCAAGTGGCAGTGAAAAGGGTAACAGGTCATGTGCCACACTCAGAGCTGTAATAAGTAAGAATCAGACCATGGTTTCAGAGGTAAATGCCTTGTTAGCTTTTACTATCCTCTTGAATCTACTGACATTACTGTGGACAGAAGAGTTGTAGAGATGTCAAAACTGAACTAATCCTCCCAGTAGCAGTGGCTTAGAATTACAAGAGCGTGTTAATGGAGCACATTCAGGTGAATATGAAAAAATTATATCAGGGTCATACCAACAAATTATTGAGTAGTTTGCTGTTGTTTGCAAACAAGTATAAATTTTTGTTTGTCCATATTTTTGTTTACAAAATTATTTCACACAAAACTAAATACTTGTCCTTTCTAGTGTGTCCTTTCCCGTCTGTAGGTGGTCATTTAAAAAAATAAAAATTATTACTCCATTGAGACCAAAGGAATGAAACATCATCAATGAGCAACATTGTCAGGGGAACTTTTTCAAACTTTTTCAAATTCCTGTGACTTAAAACATTGAGGCTTAAATCAATGGGTCATTAACTTGACTGAGATAGACAGTCGCTTTGGCCAGACACACCTTGTGCAGTCTACTCCGGTATGTGTGTTCATTCTGTGTGGTCAAGTATGTGGGCTATAGTATGGAGTTTTTAATTATGTGAGAAATTCTTTTCGAGGCTGGTGATTTAATGAATGTGATGTTGAGCTGCACTTTAAAATTGTTGTGTCTTTTCATTAGTTTGTCATTTTATAAACTGTGATTAATGGCAAATTTCCTGGGACATTCAATGCATGTGTCGTGCTGTGTAGTGTTTCTATGGAAAGCTTGATTAAATATGTTTCCAATAATGTATTTTAATTGTACTGGTTGTGGATGGAATGTGGAACTGTTGTGTATACTCAAAGTAGGGCTTGAAATATTTGTATGTAATTTCCTGCGGATAAGTCAAGATTTATATGAACAAACCTGATGGGATAATGTATGTACCTGTTCCGGAAACTGGGTATATTATAGGTATAATGGGTATAAACCCCATTTATGGGGTTACCCATGGACATTTGAGGGATCTGGGAAATATAGTGAAGTGGTGAATTGAAGCCAGATTTTATCATGACCTTTTCAAGGGTTCAATTTCAAATTTTCAATTTTGTGATAAGGCTGTACTAAAACACTGTTGTGTTAAATTGTGTACTTTTATGGGTGCTATTTGCTTGGCTTTTTCACCCTAATATGGATATTGGGTGGCTAAAAGGATTTTTCTTGTTCCTGGTGATTTTTACATTATTTGTGCCATGCAGTCATGCCAACGGGAAGGGAGGGGGTATTATTAACCGTGGTGATCAGCTGATCGTGCTCTCCCAAACCCATACTGCTCTAAGTGAGACCCCAAATTTCTGACGAGTTGAGGAGGAGACAGTGGGGATGCAGGGCTGGAACCAAACACAGGGGAAAAAGGAGAAAGTATAAGCTCTTTCTTCCTTCCATCGTTATGGGAAATGACTGAGACAGCTCTCTGACACTGGGCAGCATGTTTCACTGCAGAATGCCATGATAATCTTCTGATTTCATTGTGCCCAGCGCAGATTCAAGGCTCTCTGTGCCAGACACAGCAAAGCAGCCTCTTCATAACATAACTGAGCCTCCTCCACATTTCAGAGTGGAGATGATGTTCTTTTCTTTTAAAGCTTTACTGTTTATTCTGTGAAGATAGAGCTGATGTGACTTAACTAAGCTGTCATTTTATTTCATCTGTCTAATGGACATTTTCCCACATTCTCCCACGTTGTGACTTGTCAGCATGCATTTTAGCAAACTCCAGTTGGTCTGTGAGTTCAGAGAGTGTGTGGTGCAACCAGACGCTGTTGCATGTTTATCTTGGACTTTTATCTGTTTGAAGTTTTGCTTGGTTCTTTTTCCATCATTCATAGAACCACACTCCTTCTGGCTAAACTTCTTAATAAAATTAGCAGCTGTGGTAACAGGAACATCTGTGAGGATTAGGCAGTCACTCTCCCTCACCCCTTGAGCCTCTTCTGTGTCCCCTCCCTTGTGTGCCTTGTTTGTCTGTTTTTTTGTGTGTGTATGTTCCGGCCTGAGTGTGGTGGCCTATAGATTCTCTTCCCGCTAACTCACCTACACACCTGACAAGCATCATGTAATCAACCCACATCCAAACTGCTGTACTCAAGGACCAGCTCTTTACTCCATTCTCTTTAACTATTCTTTCCAGTTCACAGTAGTAGTAGTAACATTCGACTGACTTTCTTTAGAAAACTCCTCAGTGTTACATTTATCTCGTCTGCTTCCTGGAATAATTACTTGTCTCTTGCCTGTGCTGCTGGTCCATCTGCACCAGCCACCAAGATCCACCTTTCACCTTACCTGTTTCCCGTGTAGCTGGAGGATATTCCATGGCTCGGCTACTCTTTTTAAGGGCCAGTGTTCTCCTTGACCCTTCAGGCTCTAATTGACTCTAATTGATACATAAGTGAGTGACTGGCAGCAGGTATAATATGTCTGTCTTCCTCTACCCTTGGTGCTGGGTTTTTCTTTCTTTCTGAGAAACACAAGACACTCTGTCCTTGTATAGATTTCCGTGGACTAAATAATATAACAGGAACATACATCAAGAATAAATATGCTCTACTTCTGTTTACGTCTGCTTTTGAGCTCCTCCATAGTGCCACTGCGTTTTCCAAGCTTGACCTCAGACAAGCTCATCACCTGATGAGAATCAAAGAGGGGGGAACTGGAATACTATGATCAACACTCCCCTGGGACATTTTGAATACCTGGTCATAACTTTTGTGTTAACTAATGCCCCCACAGATTTCCAGGCACTAGTGAACAATGTTCTCATAGACTTCCTGAGTCACTTTGTCTTTGTATATCTGGATCATAACCTGATCTTTTCCAATAACATGACATGATCATATTTCCCACGTCTGCCAGGTTTTTGGGGCGGCCGTGGCGCAGCAAGTTAAGCGTGTGGCTTGCGGCTTTGGACCGCCTGGAGATCGGAGGGTCGCTGGTTTGATTCCTCGACCAAGCACAATGGGTATGGGTAGTGGTGAGGGAGACGCGCCCTCCCCGCCTCTGCGACCAGGGCCGTGGTACCCCTGAGCAAGGCAGCTCCCCGGGCTCCTTCTAGGGAAGCCCCCTGCCACAGCGTCTCTAATGCATGTGCATGCTTGTGTGTGTGTTTCGTTCACTTTGTGTGGGTAAAATACAGAAAGTAATTTTCCCAGGAGGTATCAGTAAAGTATAAACTTAAACTTTTGCAGAAGTGGCTGGAGAATAAGCTGTTTGTGAAAGCTGCCAATTCTATGTGGAAACAGTCAGCCCAAGGTGGGTGAAGACAGACAGAGAAGTGGTACAGTGGCCTGTCCCTATGGAAACAACTTCAGAGATTCCTTGATTTTTTCCGGAGGTTTATCTGAAACTTCAGTAGCATAGCTATGACAATGACCAGCCTCACTGCCTCCATGTTGGCATTCATCTGGACCTCTGAGGCGGACCAAGCCTTCCATCATCTTAAAGAACTCTTTACTTCGGTGCTTGTCCTGGTTCAGCCTGACCCTTCCCACCAATTCATTGTGGAGGTTGACGCATCAGACACCAGCATGGGAGTGGTTTTGTCTTAGCATTCTGGACCTTTGCACCTAGGTCCTCTTAAAGCAACACTTGTGGTGGCTATGGAGAAGCATTGACCCGTGTGTGTGTGTGTGTGTGTTCTGAGCTGGGCGTGGTGGCCTAGATTCTCTTCCCACTAACTCACCTACACACCTGACAATCATCATGTCATCAATTTACCTCCAAACTGCTGTACTTAAGGACTGACTCTTCATTCCCTGCCAGTTCACCAGTTCACCAGTTCACCCACAGTGGTTGTAACATTCAGCAGGCTTTCCTTTAGAAAACTCCTCAGTGTTGTACTTACCTTGTCTGCTGTTTCCCGTTTACCTGGAGGATATTCCCACAGCTCTCAGACTGTCCCGTTCCCTTTTAGATTGCAAGACCTCCATACTCAACTTGCTTCCTGGATCATCATATGCTCTGCAACTACCTGTCCTGCTCCAACTAAAAGACTATATTCATTCATGTCCTGGTTATAATAAAAGACTGTTTTACTTTACTTTCTGGTCTTTGAAATGTTGAGCTCTGAGTTTTAGGTCCTTTGAAACTGACTAAACATAACATCGAGCTGCTTGGAGATGGTCCTTTAGCCTTTACCTTGACTGTGCATGGCAAATGGTAGGATGAGGACTTTTCTCTATGTAATCAGTCATTCACATGGCAGACTGATAAGACTGGAGACACTAGTGATACTGAAGACAATAGTCTGCTTGAAATATCATTGTTTCAGTTAAGTATAAGGGTACCAAACCTTCTGACCATGCCTGTCCACATGCTCATATTAAATAAATAAAACCTGGTTGTGTGAACAGTCCAGAGGAAGCATGCGTCCAGAGTAAGCATGGAAGCCTTGCTTCAGTGCAGGTATGATCTGGTTTGTAATGTGCTATAACAAACTTAAATCAACAGGTACACAGAGAAATCAAACATGAATTCACCTCTGGTCCTCAGAAAGTCATTGTTTTATATTTATTTATTTATTTATACATTGTAGTGGTGGGGGTAAAGTGAATGAGACATGCAGCCTGAGGGAGAAGGAAGTGGGACATTGGCGTGGGGCAATGACCATCTTCAAAATGAAAACAAATGGATTGTCATTCCTCAAAAGGATATTTATCCCCATCAATTTTTACTCATAAAGTACATGAACTGGTTGGCTATGTACACTCAAATTATTTTCTGAGGACCAAAACAGATCATTTTCAGAATAATGGTGCCAGTATCTACATTATCTCCTGTTATTCAGTGTCAGTAGTCATTTTCCTGCTGATGAATGCATCAGCAGAAGGTGTCGTGGTGATAAAGGTCATCTGAAGAAGAGGATTTGCGGGCAACAGTCATCAAGTTTGTGAAGAGATTAGCCTGTGTGTGCTGGAGCTTGACAGATGATGATTTGCAGTGTTAGTGTGACACTAATGTAAACTCAACACCTCCGACAGCTACTTCACAGGAAAAAAAAATCCAGTGATTATGAGCATAGAAACTCATTCGTGACCTTGGGGTCAGTATGTGCGACAGCGGATGTTGGTTAGCCATCATGTGCTCACATGATAACAGGTGGTTGTACAGTATATAGGTCAAAATGGTATTCCCTCTATTCAAAGGTGGTTTGTGGCATTGAATGTGAACGTCCTCCTTGATCTTTCTCTGGCCGTTCATTGACTCCTGGTTGATGACCTTTGACTTCTTCTGAGGGCATACTGTGAATAGTTTTGGTCTGGTGCTCATAGGCAGCCAATGTCTGTTTCTGGTGTTCATGGAGTGAGCTACAGAAGTCTGATAAGCTCACCTCCTTCTAACCCCACAACCCAAGGTTGTTGTTGTTGTTGTGTGTTTTTTTTTTTTTTTTTAATTGTCAAACTTGTAGTCCAACCCAACCTATGCCAACTCTGTTATTTCATTTATTTATTTTTGGGCCTTTATTAGATAGTGCTGGTAGAGAGATAACAGGAAACAAGGCAGAGATGGATGCTACAAAGGTCCCCAGCCAGACACAAGCCAGGGATGTTGTGGTTCATGGTTGAAGTTTTGACACCTAAGCAAACAGGGCCCGACATATGTGTTCACTTATCACATCATCAACTTTGCACTCAGTTCCATCTGTGTAAAGACAGTAAGATATGAAAGCTCAAAAAAATCTAGTAAGTGGACTTCATGGACTTAACCTGCAGGAGGTGTTTCGATATGGTCAAAGAGGCTGTAGCTTGATTAAGTTTAAATCAAGGTTATAATTTTGTCAGAATGTAGATCCTGAGTTTTTAGATAGACAAAAATACTTTATTGGTCCCTTGGAAAAATGTCAGCGATTGCTTTGCTCTTCTATTTTGTTGTAGATGTGAAAAAGTTCTACAGTTCAATGACGACTAAGCAAACTTTAGCTGCTGATGAAGACCATTTGATGTGGTCAAAAGGAGTTAGAGGACCTTGAGTTCACACTGTTTTCTCAATGGCTATTTCCAAGGTCAAGAATGAAGATCAAGATACAATGTCTTAGCTAGCTTTAGATGTGTTGGTAGGTGTATTTTTGGACTTAACACAGAGCCAGTCTTTATGCTAAGCTAAGCTAACCATGTCACAACTTCAGCTTTGTATTCACAAACATTCATTGCTGTTTCTCTTTTTTATTGCCCACCTTCATTTGTAGCAGCTGCAGCACAGTGTGGTACAGTGCCCAGATACCAACATGACAGAAAGTCCTCGGCTACAGGATTGGATTTGGTTAGACTCAAAATATTTCACCTGACAAGAGGACACAAAAGCTGTCCCATAAACAAAATACTGACCATTCTCGGTACAGCAAGGTGGATGAGTGGGGCTGAAGAACCACATTTACATTAACGATGGCCTCATAATTCTCAGAGAGCTCCGGCATAATGGCTACAGTCCCACAATAGGCTATAAAGTATCTCACAACCGCTCCTTCAAAATGATGCAAGTGAATGGGGAATGACACGTCTCCCCCATTATTTATTTATTTCGGTGTGTGTGCGCATATGTGTGTCGGGGAGTATAAGCATCAGAGCAAGCTCATCAAGTCAGTGAGATAATTATTGAATATTTTAAATGTCATGATGATGGGAACCACTTGACAAGAGGAAGGGGGATGATTAAGAACTCTCCCCAATTGCCAGTCCATCTAACCCATCCCCCGCAGCACACGCAAAAACACATACTCACACACACACTCCACAGAGGGTCAAACTTAATTCTAAATATGAGGCGTTCGGTCGCCCCCTTCAGCCTTAACAACATCCCATCTGCAGCCACTGTGGGAGACTTTCCCTACAACGCAAAACCATCATCCCTCCCCTCACTGTGCTCCCTCCTCCTACCTCCTCCTAAAATATGGGATGAAAAATGCACAGCCATTGTATTCTAGTTAGGAGCTGTGTGAGCGCGTGGTAATTGGGCGCCTTCACCTTCTGGGAGGACTGGGAGAGAGATAGGAGGGGAGGGGAGCCGAGGGGTGGAATGTAACAGTGAGAGGAGGGGGATTTAAATGAAGCTGCAGATCAGTGGAAGGTGTTAATAATTGTAAGCAGAGCTGCATTCCTGCACTGTTACTGGTTGAAGCAATGTGGTCATCATCACTGTCTGTCATATGGACTGCTTTGTAATCAAGGAAAATGTTTGATGCTTCTGTTTATTTTTTTTGCTGTCCTTATGATTCATATAATTCATCCTAGTGTTTTAACTGATCTTGTCTCACCTGCAGAACAAACATGTTAATACCTGAAAACAAAAGAGGAGGCTGGAGAGTGGGACAGGCAGCTGAGCAGGGCCCTCAGCAGGACTGAGCAGGTAGACATGACGGTGAACTGGTAGCTGGAAGAGGACTGGTAGAGACAGGCTTTAACTGTGAGATATGAAAGATGGGGTGGATTTTTTTTAAACAACTTTAGTTTGACTGTGGTAGGGGGGTTGATGACGCAATCCACCTCGAGCTTCCTTGAGTCAGGTCTGGGAATTTTGAACAAATTCAACCTAGGCCAGTTTGGTGCTTCAGCAGGTGGGAAGCAATTACATACTGAAAGGTGTAACTAACATCTCCATGATCAGCCACCAACTTCACGTGAAGGTTCAACAGTAAGTCTCAAAGTAACCTTCCCTGCTTCTTCACGTTATGTATGGTGGCTGTGTTTTTTTCCTCATCGTCAGTTTATTAATGTTGTCTCTTGGACAGAACTGTCTCACCATTGTCCTTCTCTTGAGTCGTCTTCCCACCTACACGTGTTTCCCAGCTTTGTCTCCCTATCTGAATTCAGGCAATAGCCCTCTTTGCTTTTGTCTCTGGAGGCTTTGTATTTTGCTACAAAATCATCAGGCAGAGCGGAGTGGAAAGTAAGCGTTTTTTTTATTTGTTTGTTTGTTTTAAATGGATTGATGACGGACTGACCTTGAAATAGTCTTTCTGCTCTTGTGGCTGGACTCCCAGGACTCTCAGGATTCTCAGGAGTTTCAGTTTGCTGTTGTTTTGTGAAAGAAAAATATGTCCTCTTGAATTTGTTACATCGTTTCGTGACATGCTTTGGTTTGTCCTCCAGCTCCTGGGTTTTCCTTTGTCTCCTTTGGCCATTTCTCCTTGTTGTTGCTGCCTGTCAAAAACATTGATGAAATATCTCAGAACATTAAATACTAATACTAATAACCTTCAAAATAAAAATACTCAAAAGAGCCCATCCCAAGCCATTTAGTCGAAAAATTACCCTAAAATAATGATCACCTACTTTCCTCTTCTTACTGCTGAGGATATCATTGACATAACCGTGACGATGTTGTGCGGTACTCTGCCCTGTGTGTAGGGTCTGCATCGTACACAACAATAATCAATACTAATCTTTTTTTTTCTTCTTCTAATGTGTTTTTGCAGCTTTTATGAGGCTCATTTATGCGGGACACCAGCGCGTGTAACACCGCTGAATAAAGGTGACCTGTTTTAAACTTTTATCAGAGTCCCCGAGTCATGCATTTGAGTTCCTCTGATCCTGAGCCTTGACATTAAGTTGTAAGTGCAGAAAAAAACCACAACATGCTTAACTTTGCCCACCATTATTTTTTCATGTATATATTTATATCTCCCCCTATGAGATTCATCAACATGCACACGTGGACACGATGAAAGAAACAATTACCTCAAAATCAATGACCTCCATCTTTTTTTTTTTTTTTTAAATCATTGTTGTACATGCACATTACTGAACACAGGGGATGAGGCAGAACAGTGGAGTTTGTCAGGGCAGGCTTAATCACACCATGCTAGCATACCACCATCACCCACTCAGCCCCCTCACCCCCCACCCCCATCTGTGGAAATGTCACAGAACAAACCACGGTCGTGTAGGGACATGACAGTAGCTCTCTTGACAGAGCTGGCCCTTTAAATACCCCCCACCTCTTTATTCAAAGCAGGGGCCTGATTTCTCGCACCGGGGCCGATAAGAGGTTTGAAAAACAGGAGCCCAATTCCCATTATCTGCCTCCCTTATTGTCTGTATTAACCTTCCCCCATAGTAACTTGTTCCCCCGTAATGCTACACTTGTCTGGCCACAACACACCGCTGCCGAGATCCAATTGCACCATGCAAATGAAGGCACAGACTCTATTGTGAAGGGGGAGAGACAAGAGAGCAAGAAAGAGAAAGAGAGAGGGTATGAGAGAGAGAGAGAGAGAGAGAGAGAGAGGGGTGGTTTATCAGGAAGACGTGGGCTCTGCCAGCTGATGATTGTCTTGTCCATACACACACATACATACACAGGCACTCTAAAAGTGCAGCATGTGTCAGTGCATCGGTATATGTTCAGCCTGTTTGCAAATGCTTGCATGCTTATGTGTCAGCAGAGATGATGGAGGGGAGGAGGGGTCTGGAAAGAGGAAGAGAGTATCTTTTTCTTTTGTTTTTTTTTTTTAGCTCTTTTCAAGGCTGGCTGCATTTCCCTCCTCTTCACCATGTCCCTGAAAGCACAGGAGAAAAAGAGACACGCAGACTGTGTGTGAGAGCAGGGGACACAACCGCTGTCGCCATAAAATGAGCGCCGCAATATGCAGACGGGCAAGCTGCCGGCCGCCCCAGTACAGCACTTCAGGCCAGATTGAACTCTTAGCCTCTGAGTCGACAACTGGCTCGGAGATTACCTGTTTGATATGTAAACCTCAGTGAGCACAGACTGAGGGGCTGCAGCCCACTATAATCAGGCAAAACACATCATTGGAGATTCAGATGGATGATGAGAGAGGAGGGCTCCCCCCGGCAGGATTTATAGCCCATTATTGGAAGTTTGGCTTTAAGCACCTTGAAACAATATTTTCCACCCTCGTGTTACACCAGCAAATTTTAATCAACTGCTCCATTTGAATGGTTCATTAATACTGTCATTCAGGGCCAATGGACGCTCCACAGTCAACGCTCAAATGTTGGAGTATGGAACTCCAGAGCTTTCAGCTCATTGTATTGTTTTTACACCCCATAACTTTAGTGTTTTGGTTCAGTTTTGCTGATCACATCATCTTTGTTTCCAGCTGCAGCAAGCATCTGTTTTCAGTTAAAAAAAAAAATAAATAAAGTTCTGATACTGTAAAGTATGTGCCCAACACCACATAGCTAGAGTCAGATATTTAAATAGATACCAGAGCTAGAAGTAGAGTAATTTTTGGACCAAAAGTCCAAATTACTGCCAGTACTGGTCTCTATCTCCTGGATGTTTAAATAGGTAACTGGTTGCAAACATGTTGGCCGTACCAACATTAGCTTGTTGTGGAGTTCGCGCCCCATGTGGGGGCACATGACAGCAAGTAAACAACAACAATAAGTAACAGTGGTTTGTACTATAGAATTTGGGACTTTTGTGCGAAGATAATATTTGGAAGCAGCATCGGGGGGTCATCAGTGAAACTGCAGCTTAAGGCACTAGAAGAGGAAAAGCTGTAGAATGGACATTTCTGGACTTGTGTTTTTCTATCCTGCCAGCTGTGAAGTGAGACAGGCAGCTACACACTGACATTTCCATCAACCAGCTGGTTCATTTGCTTGTTAGTACACACACTCATGCATTTCTCATCCTATCTGCGAACAGGGCTCAGTCAGACTGAAGCCAGCCTGAGAGGACAGGCGAGTCCACAGTGTCCCCCCTCCATGCCCCACCTTTCGGCTTCACTGTCATTTACAAGACTCCTCCTCTTCCTCACTCCCTCCACCCCCACCCCTTCCACTTCCTCTCTGTGGGTGCGTTTTAATTTATTCCCAGCATAGGAACCACTCAATACAACCCAGTGTCTGCAGTGCAGTAGATAGCTGTTAATGAGAAGAGGTCCCCCCCTCTTTATCTCTTTTCTTTTGCCCCCCATTATCTGGGTGCAGTCTATAAGCGTGCAGTTACCTTACTAGGTCCGATAACGCCCCAATAGGCAACCAGCACTGATGAGCTTTCTATACAGTGTGCCACGCACAATGCCACTATCAGGAGTGCAGACCTCTGGTTAAAAAAAAAAAAAAAAAAAAAAGAGATGGATGCAGTCACACAAGCAGGGCTAGCTCGCTCTGAATATCCTGCCAATTTACAACGGCGGCCCCCATCGACACACGACTTCTCGCACGCCTGATTTTCTCTCTCTCTCTCTCTCTCTCTCTCTCTCCCTCTCTCTCTCTCCCTCCCTCTCTCTCTCCCTCTCTCTCTGTCGGCTGCAGCAGTTTCTTATCTCCCCCCCCTTCCCTCTTCTGCCTGGGAGATAACAGTAATTCTTCTCCATGCTGTATCCCCCCACCTTACTTGCCTTGCAGACACACATACACACACATATATCCAAGCACACCCACCCACCCACACACACATACACACACATCCCATAGTCTGTCCGTCTCTCATCAAGCTGTCCAATCCCAGCACATACTAACATGTAGCCTACACACATGTATTACTAGCACGTGGCTGCACACACACATACACACTTGAAAGCTCTCTCTTGCACACACACACACAAACAACCTCCCACTCCCCCCAAGCCCAACACAGACAGAGATGCTGGCAATGTCTTTCTGCTCAGTCAAGATAAAGGGTTAAGACTGCACCCGGACGGCCCTTCTTTGTGAGACTTGGGGGGAGGGGGGGACGAGAATGAGGGAGGCGGGGGGGGGGGGGAATGAAATCAAGTATTCAAGTACAGATTGATAATTTTATCAGTTGTACAGTGTAAAAAAACTATCCCCCGTTCACTTCTTTTCTTCCTACCACTCCTCATTCCGTCTCTCTCTCTCTCCCACTACATATATGTTAATATACATTATATGTACGTGTATGTGTGTATATATTTATATATATATTTATATATATTTACACACACACACACACACACACATATATGTATGTATATATATATATATATATATATATATATATATATATATATATATATATATATATATATATATCTTTTTCTTTGAATGTGGTTGAAGCCCGGAGTGTTGCAGCCAGATAAAAGAATTAGTTGTTCCACACAGGGACCCGGGCGCTAAGTACAGCCGTGAATTAGAATGTCTATCTCTGTCGCTCTTGGCTCATCCGCTCTAGCTAGCCACGCTTCGCACTCGTAAACAATTTAATCTTTTCACTACAGTTTGGAAAAGAGAGAAGAAGGAATAAATGTGTGTGTGAGAGAGAGAGAAGGGATAGAAAACGAGGAGGAATCGTGGACATTACCCCCCCCCCCCCCACCGTAGCTCACCACACTTCTCTCCACATCCTCTCACCAACCTGTCCTTTTAAACAAGAAACCTGACGCAAACGCTTGTAAGGTGCTTGAAGATTGAATCAGCTCACTTTCATTTTCTTTCCCTCACTGCCGTTCTTTTGGGCCTTTTTCTCTCTCTTTTTTTTCCTTCACAGCATCCTATTCATCCCCCTCCCCACTCTACTCTCCCCACCTTGCTCTTCCTCTCTCTTCGCTCTCCACCGTTTTGAAATTGAAGATGTGTAGAGGCCTGGGCTTTGGGGCCAGAGTCTATTTTGGAGCTGTAATAAAATTCATAGCCTGACACACACACACTCACACACACACATACACGCACCTGGTCAAGGGAATCACACTACAGTATATAGTGGTCTCTTGCTGTATTACCTTTAAACCATCCTTCATATGTGCAGCGCTTCAGCAGCCACACCATATTTTGTAACACTCCAACAGTGTACTGTCTTTATTCATAGTAAACTATCAATTCACTGCAACTATATACTTCACAGTCACCTGTGGGGTTAGACTGTAGCTAAGGTGAGAAGAATTATGGGAGATGCCAGCACACACACTCAATAATGTTGATTAATTGGCCTTCATGTAGCATAGTGCCAACATTTCTATAGCTTAAAAGGTATTGTACTGCCATAGTTGTGGCACTATTTGTTTCTATCTGATGTAAATTGTTGGTGGTGGGGAATGGGGCGGGGGTACTCAGGATGGATACTCTATTAAGTTTGCAACATGCACTGAAACAAAAGGAGTGTACTGCCATCTCTACCTGAACTAACTGAACATGTGGCAGGGTGTTCTCCGTGCTTCAGGACATGGTACAGCTCAACTTTGATCAAGTAAGATCACTTGTACTGTACTGTAAGTTCATAAGCTCATTCCTGGTTTGCTCCGTGTCTTTTGAGGCCACATGGTGACTGTTATGATGGATAGAAAAAAGAAAATAAAGACAAGGAATCTACAGCTGTGAGAGGTGGCTCTGAGGTGGATCTTAAGCACAGCAGTGCTTTCAGCTAAATGCTACTAGAGTTCTGGTCCAAAGTGATCTAAGGATTCTTTTCTGCTTTTTATTTGAGTTTTACTGGGTCTGTCTACTGCCTCCGCCAAATAGCCTTCTGCTTGCACTCTAAACTCTCGGCTTTAATATGTCACCAAACTAACGGTCAGCCATGTGAAAGCATATACAACCTTAAACAGCCCTGAAAACTCACTCAAGCTCTATGTGATGAAGTTTAGCTTTAAGCCTTGTGGATGATGACTGATACATGCTTTTCCCTCAGGGCTTACTGTACCTGTATGCTCTTGCTACTGAAACTGTTTCAGTACTACAAACATGTATGGTCTACTCAACTTGGCTAAGACACAGTTTGGGGTCTTCAGTGCTTGGGAGATTGGTTCATGTACCAGAGTCAGAAAGTAGCCTCAATGCGTATTAGCAGGTTAGCCTGTGGATACTGTGCCTGCTGCCGGTGGACTTTGGGGAAACGCCGCAGCAGTTTGGTTGATAGTTACTGTGACGAAGACCGCGTCACCGTTAGCACATGGTAGGACAGACACTCAGCCCTGTGTCCATTCATGGTTCATAACAAATAATTCCCCACTGTTTTCCTGGTGAGTGCACACACCACATTGGACAAATGCTCATACACCATATAGCCAACCCTCACAGTAAAACTCACTACACACAAGATGGTTTATTCACTCATATGCTTTTACCAGTGCTGCTGCCATCTTAGTCCTCTCTTTCTCTGTGCCTGTGTGCTGATCCAGCAGCAGAAGAAGGCTGCCGTATATAGTCGTAGGAGGTACCTGTGCTGCTGCTTAATTGCAGGCCATACCAGGTCCCACTGAGTGGGAAGGGGGGGTTTGGTTTGGCATTAATATAATGGATGACAGAGGTGGGACCAAGTCATTGTTTTGCAAGTCCCAAGTAAGTCTCAAGTCTTGGCCCTCAAGTCCCGAGTCAAGTCCCAAGTCAAGACAGGCAAGTCCCGAGTCAAGTCCAAAGTCAAGATTGACAAGTCTCAAGTCAAGTCCAAAGTCCTACACTTTGAGTTTCAAGTCCTTTCGAGTCCTTTTAACCACACAGCAATAATATATTATGTAAGAGGTAAGCATATTAAACAGATGTCAGAACATCCCTTATAGCCACACATGAACTGCATTGAAACTACTCTTAATTACTCATATTATTAATATCAATCTTAACATTGTGTGATAATATATTTTGTATTTTAGTGTGTTACGTTGCAGCACGTAGACCAGCAACTCACGTGTGCAAGCTAACTTGTTTTTTCGTCAATGGACTGCTAGAGAGTAAGAGCAACGAGCAGTATAACTTTGTTTTCCTGTCGGAAAAATCCGTCTGACAGCAAGCTAAAACGGTACACATATTCTTAATATAGCGCACATTTAAAGTGACCTTGATTTTATTAGGTTTGCCTCTTTGTAGGTGGCTAAAATATGCGTTGCTGCTAACCGCCGTCTACTGTGTGATACCTTGACTAATGTTATGTATAAGTACCTCAACCATAGCCCTGTTAAAAAAATACTTAACAAAGGTATGAATAAGGGAGTGAACTCGCAGTAGACGCAACAAATTACCGTGTTTGCAATGATTTAGCTACACAGCAAAGAAAAATTAGCTACTTAGCCAATAAATGTAAGCTTTCATTCAGAACTTACCTTTCTTTGTGCAACTTCAGATGTCGAACGAAGTTCGAGCCACATGTTTTGCATACTGCAATTCGTTTTTTATTGACCACCTCGTAGTTTTTATACCCGAACGAAACTATCTTTGGTATCATTTTTTCCAGCTAGCGCGCTGTTTGACAGTCCGTCTTCATTGGTTGTCCTGCAATTTGATTGGATGGATGCTGTCGGATCAAAACAACGTTGA
This sequence comes from Toxotes jaculatrix, assembly GCF_017976425.1. Taxonomy (NCBI): domain Eukaryota; kingdom Metazoa; phylum Chordata; class Actinopteri; family Toxotidae; genus Toxotes; species Toxotes jaculatrix. The sequence goes on along the minus strand of NC_054402.1, from coordinate 27,395,657 downwards.
TCTAATTTGATTGGATGTTGTGCCAACAGCACATACACACACAGACGCACACATACAAAGAAAGATACAGAGCGTTCCTTAATAACATCCTTTTTAATCTTTGGGTTTTTGAGGAAAGTAGCAAGTCTTGTCGAGTCAAAAGGCTCAAGTCCAAGTGAAGTCACAAGTCATTGATGTTAAAGTCCAAGTCGAGTTGCAAGTCTCTTTACATTTTGTCAAGTCGAGTCTAAAGTCATCAAATTAATGACTCGAGTCTGACTCGAGTCCAAGTCATGTGACTCGAGTCCACACCTCTGATGGATGATATGATGAAGTAGATTCATATGTTTGTATTATTGAAATGATGATTTGTGTTTTGTTGTGGGTTTAATGTGGGACCTGATTACGAAGATGTGGTGACCAGAGATCTCATTTAATGCATTGATTGTAAATTGGTTGGTCCTGGGAGGGGCTTAAGGCTTATAATGCTCTGGCCAACAAAGTGCTCGTGGAGAGAGTGAGGGATGCAACACCCAGTAAATTGCAGATTTGCTTTGCTTTCTGGTTGCACTTTTTTTTTGCCTGTAAATAAATGCACTGCTCAGATGATATTTGCAACTCCAACCATCATTTTTTTTTGTTTTCTAAACTAAGAAGAAAACCCACGTTTGTGTGACAATTACACAACTGTCAGTGCCTGTTAGTGTTAACATTAGTTTTGTATTTGATTTGTCAGGTTATTTCTTATTTCTGCTACTCTCATGACACAGCATCCATACGTGTTAGTAATGTTCAAATTACTACAAAAAATAATACGCATGTAGCATCAACATAATTTTAGCAGTAAGTTAAGTAAAACATCTCGTGAATTCATATGTTATCAGTCATCATTATGTATCCTGACACTTAATATAATAATGCAAATATTTTGGAAGGATAATAAAGCATATTTCTTTCTATCCACGAGAAATGCGCACATCCATTTAGTGTACCCTGCACTCTTTCGGCCTGTGCAGCACATAAACTCCAGTCCAGACTTGAAAATATTGATTCAACACAACATCCAAACTTCCAGACACCTGCAGAGACATATCAGGTTGAAACTAAATATTTCAGCCTGTTGGTGGAGCTAGAGAAAAAAAAGCAGTCTCACCAAAGCCGGTAGACTTCCAGTAGACCATCTAATAGTTGTTGAGTTATTTTTGTTTGGACCAAACAAAAATAACTCAACAACTGATGAGCACTGTTCTCCCCAAAGCTTTCACTAAACTAACTTCACCTCCTGAAATTCCAACAACAAGAAGGACTGTTGAGCAGTTTTGAAGGTCATAAAGGTGCTATTAGTTTTCAAGATACCATGTTATGGACTGACGTTTTGGTTGGGGGTGGAGAGGAACTTGGTCTGATGCTGTTATTAAATGAAAGGTCACCGAAGTCTTAAGGAATCATGGTGGCAATTGTTCAAATATCTTGATCTAAACCAAAGTGTTGGACTGACCTGGTAATTGACGCCCCCATACTTTGACCTACTGTGTGGAGGGCAAAATAACTTGTCTTCCAGTCCATCTTGCTCTTAGTGAGCCTTGGATTCCTGACTGCATTCAGTAGACTGGACTGACAAGACAAAATGAGAAGTGATCTGACAAACTGGTATCCTCCAGATCACAATAGTAAAAACAGCTTATACTGCGATGCTTAGCATTTAAGATTTTGGAAAATTATGGGAGCCAGGAAGAGCCTCACAAGTATAGTAATTCAAATAGATGTGTGTGTCATGTGTGGAAATGGGTATACAGAAAAGGAGGGAGGGGAAAGTGTCGGGGCAAGAATTTGAATGAGAGAAGAGGGAGGTATGGAGGGGACAACTGGGAGGAAGATAGGGATCAGAGGGTGGCAAGACAAGGCCCTGAGCACCCTGGGTAAGGAGATAACACCCTCATTTGAATGCACACTGACTGACTGACTGACACACACACACACAATGACTGGCTTTTGTTAACAAGAACAAGAAACCTGCAGTCATGAGTGTCTGCAGAATGTTAAGAAGAAATAGTTCAACATACTGGGAGCAAAATATCACACTCATGTCTGTGTGTCGTAGTATAGAGTCAGGATGTGTAGTTAGCATAGCACAGCCTGAAGACCGGAAGCAGGAGAAAACCGCTAGCTCGCCTCCCTTTGTCCAAAGTTTGGTGAAACACCTACCAACACCTGTAAAGCTAATTAGCAAACATGTTGTTCTCATTTGGTTTTAGACGGCGTTGTGTGATGGAAGTATTATTTGACAACACTGTATCTACCCACCCAGTATGTTTGAGCAGTGTGCACAGGTTTTGGTTTTGTCTTTCCCACGGGAGCTGATGTGCACAGAGCTCAAATCTCTACAAGATGTTGCATAGAGACATACATCAAGTGACATGAAAGGTAGATCCAGGTCCTGAATGAATGAATGAATGCATTAATAAATTGAACAAAACATTTCCAATGTACAAAACACATTATAACAACAATATATATCACAGACATATTTTTAATTTTGTGTCTGAGCAATTATTTTAGCATACAGGTCTAATTGACCTACAAACATCAGCGTTACAACAAATTCAGTACAGACAGTTTAGCAGCGCATCAGGGTGCCCATATTTTACATGTAAGATCGTGACCGTAAATGAGGAAAGTTCAAAATATTTCAAGAAGGAAAAAAAGATTTTGACAAGTATTTCAGACAAATCAAATGTGGACATAATAGGAGGGTTAAATCACTTTTTATATGGAACCTGAAATGTTCCCAGTCTAAAATCATTTCTCTCTGCTGTTGACCTGGATTACTGTAACTCGCTGGCTTTTAACTGACTTGTATGATTTTTCTATCTTATTTTTTCACTGATTTTATTACTGTAGTTCATTTCCTTTGTCAAAGCACTCTGTAACTGTTAGGAAAAGTGCTGCTCAAATAAAACTTACTGTAACCTGCTGGACTTAATTTTAGCAATGACACAATGTTCCCTGTCCTCAGCAACACTGGTAAGAACGCTGTCAAAATAACAGAAACTTTAGGCCAAATCTGCAAAAATAAGATCTAACCCTTGATAAACTGAAACTATGCTTAAGTGAAGTGTGGCATTTGACTCACATTGTTAGAGGAATGTGTGGCTGTTCCTGCATTATTTCCAGCTAGTTGGTGTTTACTTGTCTCGGTCACGGAAAACTGCAGGAGAAGATCTGTGTGAATGTGTGTGTGTTTCCAGGAGTGTGTTCTCTCAGTGGGACTTCTGTCCAATTCACTCACTCCTTAGTAGTGAAAGAGATCTGCTGGATGTCTCTCTTGCTATCTCACACACATGTACATGCGCACACACACAAACAGGTCCTTATTGAGAAATGAACTAATTAGGGAACCGGCAGGACCAGATATGGCGCCATGAACCATATGGACCAAGACTGAGGGCGATAGAGCAAAGGACAGAATAAGACAAAGGCAAAGAGAGAGAGGGCGGCGTTTAAACGCAACAGGAGCTAAAATAAGTAATTCATCTGAAACATACAGCTGTCCTGCAGGGAAATATATTTTACAGTAATGAACTGAAACACTAATTTATGTAAATGAAACCCTATTGTGCATACTGTATATAAATCATGCTCACGATTGCATAAAATATACATGTAGGTTAATATAAAGAGCCCCTCAGCAGTGGCACTGGAGGTAGTCTGGGCAAATTAGGTAAAAGCAGAAATACTTTAATGGAATTTTACAGCGGTGAAAGTGAAAGAACTGCATTCAAGGTTCAGCTTAAATATGAACGTGTTAGCAATAACATCGAGCAGATATAGAAAGAGTAAAGATGGACATACGGACTAACTGGTGAATGAATGGATAACAGGATTGAATGGATGAATGAATCTACAGATTAATGGATGGATGGGTGGGTGAACGTATGGATGATGGATGGATGAACGAACAAAAGGATGGGTGGATGAATGAAATGATGGACTAACGAGTGGATGGATGGATGAACAGAATAATGGATGAAAAAAAGGATGGATGAAAGGGTACATTAATGAATAGATGAATGGACAGACTGATGGATAAGCACAGCCTATTATTTAAACATTATTGATTGATTATTACGCAGGTGTTAATGTAGCGTGTGGTTGCTGGTCACAGGCCAGTCTGTGATGTCACAGCAGGTATCTTACCTTTGACATGCTAATGTTTAGTAGGTACAGTGTTTACCATAGTCAGCATCAGCAACATAGCATGTTAGCATGTTAGCATGCTAACATTTGCTAGTTAGCAGTACACGCAAGGTAGAGCCGATGGGGATGTCAGTAGTTTTGGAAGTATTTGATCATAACCCAAAGCATTGGACAAACTAAAATTCATCTCAAGAGACATGTTGCTGTGGTGGCTCCACAGTGAGTGCTGTGTTCAACCAATCACACCATTGCTTCTGTGAACCCGTTGTCAGTGTTCTTTGAAATGACATTGCTTCCAAACAAATGTCGAAAGAAAGGAAATTTGTCAGCTGGCTTTACAGGGCAACCAGTGTAAAGAACAAATTAAAGTAAACTGCACATGATACAGTGAATTTATAGAGGAACAGATGATCAGATTTTTTAGGGGGAGGATTCTGACTTTAAGGGGAAAATAGTTTTAGAATTTAAAAACTGAAATGAAAATGACAGGAAGTAAAGATAATAAATAGTAAAGATGTGCACTGGGCAGCAACAGAGATTAATCTCCAAACAGCTATGTCTCCATTTAATTTCACATGGAAGGAAGGCTGAAAATCTAAGCAGAAGAAAACACACATATGAAAAAGAGTCCTCCTCTGCTGCAGTATTTCAAATTAATCAGCCACCAAAAAAGGCCAAGAAAAATCTCCAGAGTTTGGTGTGGAGTATGTGCACGTTGCAGCCTTTGTGGTTGCCGTCCAGGACTTTTTGTGTTGTTCATTTTGTGAAAGGATGGCCCTGCATCATCTGGTCCAATCAACCAAGATGGTGACGGTAAAGAAAGACAGGCAGTTGAACCAGTCCAACAACATCTTGTTGTATTTTTACATTAGAAGTTTAGGAACTTGATCTTCTTTGCAGTTTGTAACTTGGTACTGAGGGAGGAGTGCATCATGGGTAACACACAACATGGTGGACTTATATTTCCTTTTATTTTCCCAATCTCTTTTCCAACTTCTTCCACATAGCACTCAAGTGTTTTAAAGTGCCACCCCACCACACACACACACACACCACTGTTCTCTCTCCAACCTCCTCTCTCTCTCTCCATGTCTCACTTGATTCCTTCTCTTTCAGACTCCCTCTCTCCTCCACTCAATTCTTTTGTACATCCCTTCTTCCTCATCTCTCTCTCTCTCTCTCTCTCTCTCTCTCTCTCTCTCTCTCTCTCTCTCTCTCTGAGCTGTTACTGTGGGTCCCAGTGAGATTCAGGTCAGAGACGGGGAAGCAAAGAGAATTTGATTCCAGCCCCCCCGCTGTCCAGACATGTAGTGGGTGATTTAAAGGGAGGAAAGTGATGGGAGGAGGAGGAGGGCTGGCAACAATCAAAAAAAAGAAAAAAAAACTCATCACTTCACTGCCAGCCCTCACCACTTATCCTCACTTCCTTGTCATTTTGGATCTGGTTCAGACACAAACATGGGAGATGGAAATGACGCCGGTTGAGGAATCATAAATAAATATTGTACATTAATGGAAATAAAGTGAGTTGAGGAAGCATCAATAAATAACATACATTAAAAATATATGGGAATCTGTATGCAGTGATACAATGTGTGGTATACCAGCTGATGTTTCTTCTGGGTTTTCCTTTCAAATGAGGGAAAAATCACACACCAGCAAACTTGAGGTAAAAGCTAAAGGAACAACAGTCAGTTTTCTTAAACAACAGTTTAAGAAAAAGAAGATACACACTCAACAAGGATGCAGATTTTCAACACCCACATTTCGTCTTACACAATTGACTTCCACAGGATGTAAAAAATGCAAATACATTCAACACCACACTCTTGCCTGACTAATGTTGACATCTAACATTTTGAAATATTATGTCCAGTTACAGTTTTGTGCGCACTACACAATTAACTTTTCTGAAAATTTCATTGTGAACAAGAATTATTTTGTTACACTATCCATCTAGTAATTACTGAATATTTAACAGGGTGATGTTATTGTGCTTCCATGCAGTTGAAGGAATTGTAAGAGACAGATCTGAAAAAAATAGTTGTATACAAAAGTAGAATAATGGAAGCAGAGATTGCGATATCCTAACTTTTAGTTCGTAGTACATATCAAGCTCTAAAAATGCTGGATCCCACATCTCTATACAATGCACCCTCATAGTGTCTTGCTGTAAGACCTTTCCTGCCTGATGTCTACATCTTTCAAAATCCACACCTACAGTTTGCAGCACAGGATTTCTGATATTTGTTTAATAATATTCCGTTAGAAATTTGTAGTCTCCAAACTCAATCTGAGAAAATCGATTTCCCAGGTTTAATGAGCCACAGAAGACATGATATAACTGTTTTCACTGGCTGGGTTCAGCAAACCATGACCAATAAACTGATTTGGGCATGTAAAATCGCTGGAGTGGCCCTCCAAGGTTAAGCAATATTAGAGGGATATACTATATCATGTTATGGTCAAAAATGCCACGTTTGTGTGACACACACAAAATGTGTGGTCACATTTTCTGTAATTGTGTTTATATGTTTTTTTATATAGTGTATACAAAATTTTTTTTTTTTATCCATGATTTTACTTGTGTACCATTTCTGTGATGAAAACAGCTGAATGTGAGCTGTAACGGTTAATTTTGGCTTCTTGGCAAGCCCTCTCTGCAACATAGTTGCTTATCGGTATCGCCAGTAGGAGGCGGTGTGGCGCTGTGCTTCTTTTACGGACCCTCTTTGTCAAGCGGACTCGCTAGCTTCCTCATTCGACAGAGCGAAGCTGCATAGAAAAGGAGTACATGTCGCCTGTGTCATACAGGTTTTTGAAGTTTCCTTCAACTTGTATAACTACACACATGAGTTATCAAACACCTAAAAAAAATATGAATGTGAAATCGATTTTGTAGTACAGATATTGTTTCCCTTTAGTTTTTTTTGTGTAGCCTAAGATGGCGCTGGTCATAACCGTTTCATTGAAATTTGCATAAATTACAAATATGGTCCTGATTTTGGCTAAAAGTGAGATCTTAGTGGTCATAGTTTATTTTGGTTACCGTGTTTTGATTGATAGATTGTTCTGATATATTCCTGATTTTGTTTAGCACCTTGAACGGTTATTTTGCAAGTCTTCGGCTCATGCATTTTTTTTTAATTGACATGCAGTTGTCATGATTGATAGTTTTTTTTGGTTTTCTACTAAATGTGCAGTATGGCGTACTAAATGTAAATACAGCTCAGCTTAAATGCTGAATAAGCACACATTAACCCAGTAGTAGACTGGTTGAACTTAATTTTTTTTTTATTGTAAGGAAGACTGGGATTTACTTTAAAGTAAAGGATTGTAACTAGATTAAGTATTTTGTTTACTTTTGATACTGTGAAATTTTGTATGGATTTAATCATAAAGAGAATATCGTCAGAAGTATATTTTGCATGCTGGCTTCCTCATTCGACAGAGCGAAGCTGCATAGAAAAGGAGTACATGTCGCCTGTGTCATCCTTTTCTCCTGTTTTATACAGAACCTTATCGGCATACATGTTCTCAACCTGGGACCTGTAACAGATTTGTGGGGGCTCGTCCGGGATCGGCGACACCTGTGGCAGACAACGAGAGGAAGAAGTTGGTTTGGGCCATCAAGAAGGGACTGTTTCGCCTTTCTCCCGATGAGTTGTTCCAGCTTGCTACTGACATCCCACGGACATCTGACCAAGACCCAGCTAAGTTGACTAAACATGATGAGGAGGGTTGCATTGATTATGTGTGTTCATACATGTACAGTACAGTTTTGCTGGAGTTAGAAGATGAGGGAATGTTACAGCTACTTGTTTTAAAAGACATGATTGCTGAAATGGTTCATGACAGTAATGAGGGTGAATTTCCTCCTGAAGTGGGGGGCAGATGTCATTGCTTCTGATGCTAATGCTCCATCACCCTTACCACCTAGTGTTGCTCGCACTAACACAAACACCATGGGTATGCACACTGAAGCTTCCACACCAGATCTGGCTTCACAAACTAATGCCCTTGAATCACAGATAAGTAAGCTGATCTCAAGTTATGATGAGTTGTGTCAAAAAGTTAAACAGGGTCCCATTCCACTCACTGCCCATATGACTGAGACTCAGCCTGGTGACAATGACTGTAACCAGCCCCACAGTCCACATGTCCTACAGTCACCCTGCTTAAACACTGACCGACATTCCACCAGCACTATTGAAAGCATGATTGCTCTCAAAGACCTCCCCCTACTACAGAGGAAAGAATTTAAAATCCACGGTGGACAAATTGGAGACAATGCATCTGATATAAGTTACAGTAATATCAGTAAACACATTGATCAAGGATTGAAAGAAAAGCACACTGAGGGCGAGATCACCAGGTCTTCCGCATCATAAAGCCTGGCAACTTCAAGGATATGCTCTCCAGCAAGGATGAAATGACAATAGAAGAGCTAAAGAGTTTCCTACAATCACACTTGGGAGAGAAGAGTAGCACTGAACTGTTTCAGGAACTGATGAATGCTAAACAACATGAGCATGAAACACCACAGCAGTTTCTCTACAGAGTGATGGGGCTCAAGCAAAGGGTGATATTCACATCCAGGCAGACAGATTCAGACATAAAGTATGAACCCCGAACAGCACAGAATGTATTCCTTCGCACGGTCTATCAGGGCTTGAGTGAGAAGCATGACGATATCAGGCGAGAGTTGAAGCCCCTCCTCTCCGACCCCACAGTTACTGATGAGGCACTTCTGAGGCAAGTGACGAAAACAACAAGTGAGGAGAGTGAAAGGAAGAGACGCTTGGGGCGTAGCACTCGCTCAAAAGTATCTTACGCTCAGAGTAGCGAAGTCAACACTAGTGAGGTGAACAAAGAAAAGTGTAGCACTGACATTAATGCTAAAGATGAGCTAATCCATCAGCTTAGTGCTCAAGTACAGGCCCTGACTCAGGCAGTAAACTCCCTTCAGTCCAATGTTGCGACTGCAACAAAATCGTCAACATCTGAGCCTCAACCCCAGTGTACCTGCCAATGTTCCAATAAACAGAGCAAACAGTTACGAAAGGAGAGACAATATGGCTGCCCTAACTGCATCGCCAGTAACCGAACCAACTGTAATCACTGTTTTGTTTGCGGGGAAGAGGGGCACCGTGCTGTGGGATGCCTAAAAAAAGCCAAGCCATCGGGAAACGCACTTCGGTCGCGGCAGGGGGAAAACCTGTGACCGACTGCAGCATCCAGTCCCACCCAAACACCAGCAAGCCAATACCAGCACACATTGACCACAATCTTGCTGCTCCTCCTCCATCACCAACTGATGTCAAGTCAACATCACAGCGGATAGCTAACTTAATAGGGAAGAAATGTTTATTGAAGTGTAATCTGAGTGGATATGCTGTTACAGCTCTACTGGATTCTGGTGCCCAGGTCAGTATTATTGATCGTCCATGGAAACTGAAATACTTACCTCAACAGGACGTGCGCCCTCTCAGCGAGCTTCTTGGAGACAGAGAACTGGATCTCACTGCAGTTAATGGAGAGCCAATACCATATGATGGATGGGTCGAACTCACCTTTAACTTACCTGGCAATGACTATCCAAACCTCGCCATCAGAGTACCCTTCCTGGTCAGCTGTGTGGCTCTTGTGAGACCAATAGTGGGTTTCAGTGTGATCCAAGAACTCATTCTGGGGCAAGAGGGTGGAATTGAAGTTGTCACCGTTATTGCAAAATTGCTGAGAGAAGCCATGCAGATTGAAAATGACAAAGCTGAGGCAATTGTGAACTTTGTACAGACCCGAGAGCCCACTCATGACCATGCACCAGTGAGAGTTGGTCGACATGACATCATCCTCCACCCAGGCCAAGTTTCCCACATCAGATGTAAGGTGCCAGCTGATTTCACCCCATCTGTGGCATTGTTCGAGGTCAACCATCCAGACCCAAGACTGGAGCAACTAGATGTTGGGGATGGCCTTGTTGAAGTCCACCACACCAGGCAGCCTTATGTCGAAATCCCAGTGTGTAACCACACCAAACACGACATTACACTACACAGCACTACAATATTAGGTAGTATCCAGCCAATAGACAAGATAGTGGACACTGACCAGACAAACAACATTCAGGGTAACAACATTAACTCACCTGTTGTGGTCACAGGGAAAGACAAAGATCAGACAGACCAACTTCCCCAGCTGTGGCACCCCCCGGTTGATGTAAGCCATTTAAATGACGAACAACAAGAAATAGTGAAAAGAATGCTCTATGAGGAGTCAAATGCATTCGCTCAGGATGATAATGACATTGGGTGTGTTCCAAGCCTCCAAATGAGCATAACTCTGAAGGATGACATTCCAGTACAGCGGTCCTACGCAGCAATCCCTAAGCCCCTCTACAAGGAAGTCAAGGATTATATCCAGGACTTATTGGCTAAGAAGTGGATAGTAAAATCAAAATCCCCATACTCTGCCCCAGTGGTTTGTGTTCGCAAGAAGGACGGAAGCTTGAGGCTGTGCATTGATTACAGGCTCTTGAACCAAAAGACAGTGCCAGACAGACATCCTTTGCCCCGTATTCAAGATCTCATTGACACACTCGGGGGATACAGCTGGTTCTCAATTTTGGATCAGGGAAAAGCCTATCATCAAGGCTTCATTGCAGAGGGGTCACGGCATATGACAGCGTTTATCACTCCATGGGGCTTGTATGAGTGGGTGCGCATTCCCTTTGGGCTTTCAAATGCACCAGCTGCGTTTCAGAGGAGCATGGAAGACATGCTCAGCTCCTTGAGGGATGAATGCTGCATTCCATACCTAGATGACATCCTCTGCTATGCTAAGACATTTGAAGATCATGTCATGGTACTGAGACGTGTCCTGAAGGCCCTCCAACGCCACGGCATAAAGCTCAGGCCCACCAAGTGTGAGCTCTTCAAGAGAGAGGTCCGTTATGTCGGAAGACTGGTTTCTGCTGATGGAGTTCGTATTGATCCCAAGGATCTGGAAGCCATCCAGGCTCTAAGAGGTCAAACCCCCAAAACTGTTGGGGAAGTCCGTAAGCTACTAGGATTCCTCAGCTATTACCGCACATACATACAAGACTTTTCTAGGATTGCCAAGCCGATGTATGAGCTCTTGCAGGTGAAAAACACCACCACAGTGTTGCCTCAGCTCAGACAAAAGAAAGGGAAAAGGGCACAGCTGTCATCCAGGACTCCAATACAGTGGAGTGAGGAGCACCAGAGAGCCTTAGACCAGCTCATACACTTCCTGTCCAACCCACCAGTGCTTGGTTACCCTGACTTTGATCTCCCTTTTGTGTTACACACAGACGCTTCAGAACAAGGGCTTGGTGCTGTGCTGTACCAGCGCCAGGGAGGGAGGCTCAGAGTCATAGCCTATGGGTCCAGAACGCTGACGCCAGCAGAACGAAACTATAACCTTCATTCAGGCAAACTCGAGTTTCTGGCATTGAAATGGGCCATCAGTGAGAAATTTCGAGATTACCTCTTCTATGCACCCCACTTCATCGTGTATACAGACAACAATCCATTAACATATGTGATGAGTACAGCCAAGCTCAATGCTGTTGGCCACAGATGGGTTGGCGAGCTTGCTGACTTCCGGTTTGAAGTGAAATACCGGCCAGGGAAGATAAATGTGGACGCCAACACACTCTCCAGGTTGCCATTAGACATTGAGAGCTATGTTGACTCATGCACAGAGGACCTGCCCAGAGACACCATCCTGGCAACATGGGAGGGCAGCAGAGCTGCTAAGCAACAAGAAGTTGCCTATGTCGCTGTGATGGACCTGTCACAAAACAGTCTGACCTTAGTCCTCCCAACCATAGGCCACGACGAGCTCATGAAATCTCAGCGAGAGGATCCCGCCATCAGCCGAGCCATCACGCTGAAAGAGACCAGTAACACTCTGACCAGTGACATGAGGAGAGGAGTGGGGGGGTTGGCAAGGAAACTTCTCCATGAGTGGGAGAAGCTTCACCTCAAAGATGGACTATTGTATAGGAAAACCAGCCAGAGAAACCAACTTGTCCTGCCTGACCAGTACCGGCCTATGGTCCTGAGACACCTACATGATGATATGGGCCATGTGGGGACCGAAAGGGTCCTGGGTCTAGCCCGAGACCGGTTTTACTGGCCATACATGAAATGGGATGTAGAATCCTATGTGACAAGAAGGTGTTCCTGCATTAAGCAGAAAAAGCCTGTCTCACACATCAGAGCACCCATGGGGAGCATTACCACCAACTCGCCCCTTGAGCTTGTGTCTGTCGACTATCTTCACTTGGAAGCTAGCAAAGGGGGCTTTGAGTATGTCCTTGTTGTTGTAGACCATTTCACCAGGTTCGCACAAGCCTATGCTACCAGAAACAAGTCTGGAAAGACAGCTGCAGAGAAACTCTTTGATGACTTCATTCCACGGTTTGGCTACCCTTGGAGATTGCATCATGACCAAGGGAGGGAATTTGAGAACGAACTCTTCAAAACCTTGCAACAGCTGAGTGGAGTGGGTCACTCAAGGACCACCCCCTACCACCCTCAGGGAAATCCTGCAGAGAGGTTTAACCGTACATTGCTTCAAATGCTCAGAACCCTGAAAGAAAAAGAAAAGGAAAGGTGGAAAGACCACCTCCCCCAAGTTGTTCATGCCTATAACTGTATAAGGCACGAGGCGACTGGGTTCTCACCCTTTTATCTGATGTACGGCCATCATCCACGTCTGCCTGTGGATATGATATTTGGCCTGGCCACTGAAGAAGAAGCCACTTCTCCACGAGGCTATGCAGAGAAGTTGGCCTCAAGAATGAAGGAAGCTTACAGGCTTGCCTCTGAGAATAGTCAGCAGTCAAGTTCTCGAGGAAAGCAGTACTATGACCGCCACATGAAAGGTGTTGCCCTGGAACCAGGTGACCGTGTCTTGGTGAGAAACCTGGGTGAGAGAGGGGGCCCAGGCAAGCTAAGAGCTTACTGGGAAGACCAGGTTCATGTTGTGAAAGAGAGGATTGCTGATGGACCTGTTTACAAAGTGACACCAGAGACAGGTGGAGACAGAGTGCGAACATTACACCGCAATCTCCTTCACTTGGTCAATGACTTACCTGTAGACCTACCCCAGCCATCACAGAAATCATTAACCAGCAGAACAAACCCCCCATCAGGACATTTACCTGCCCCACCAACTGAACCTCACCTTCACCAGAGGGCAAGGAAAAGTCAGTCAAATGCAAAGAAACAAAGGGTATGGAATCCAAGCAGTGACTCCTCAGATGATGATGAACCACACTACTGGCTTAGAATACCAGTAAGGAGAGGTCTTGAGGGTACACAACCACAGCCTGTGCGTGAATCGCAGAGAAATCCTAATCATGTGACAGTCGCTGAGAGACCTGAACGATCCCAACCTCTCACACCTGAAAGAGAAACCAGAATTGTGCCTATCAGTGAAAGGGGAGGGAGCATGCCCATAGTAGAGGCTGGAGAAACAAGGCACAGAACACATGAGGAGGAAGGAAACGAAAAGGAGCACTTGCCTGTTAATCCCATGCCTACAGGATGGGAGGAGGAGGATGTGATGCAGCTGGCCCCTGGACCATTGCCCTTTAGAGCAGTCAGTGAGCAGTCCCAAGATGATCCAATTAGTCAGCCGCAAATGCGGAAGTCCACTCGTGAAAGAAGGCCTCCCCAGATGTTCACATATGAATCACTAGGCCAGCCCTCTTACCAGCCCCAAACAACATGCAACACAGTGGGGGCCCAGGGATCACCATCATTTCCAGTTTGGGAAATGCAGACATACCCCATGACCTACTACTCCCCAGTCCAGACAATGCCATGTCCCACACCATACCAGCTTCTACCTTACACTCCAACCATGCGGTACGCTGCACCACTATTTGGTTACTAATTGACACACACACGTAAATATACTTACCTTTGAGTGTTGAAAGTGTTCATAGAATTTCTAAGTGTTTGAGGTTCATGGGTTTGGAAATGTCTGGAGCCATTTTTTATTTTGTCGGGGAGCGTGTGACGCACACAAAATGTGTGGTCACATTTTCTGTAATTGTGTTTATATGTTTTTTTATATAGTGTACACAAAATATTTTTTGTTTTATCCATGATTTTACTTGTGTACCATTTCTGTGATGAAAACAGCTGAATGTGAGCTGTAACGGTTAATTTTGGCTTCTTGGCAAGCCCTCTCTGCAACACAGTTGCTTATCGGTATCGCCAGTAGGAGGCGGTGTGGCGCTGTGCTTCTTTTACAGACCCTCTTTGTCAAGCGGACTCGCTGGCTTCCTCATTCGACAGAGCGAAGCTGCATAGAAAAGGAGTACATGTCGCCTGTGTCATCCTTTTCTCCTGTTTTATACAGGTTTGTGAAGTTTCCTTCAACTTGTATAACTACACACATGAGTTATCAAACACCTAAAAAAAAATATGAATGTGAAATCGATTTTGTAGTACAGATATTGTTTCCCTTTAGTTTTTTTTGTGTAGCCTAAGATGGCGCTGGTCATAACCGTTTCATTGAAATTTGCATAAATTACAAATATGGTCCTGATTTTGGCTCCAGCACATTTCATTTCGGGTAAAAGTGAGATCTTAGTGGTCATAGTTTATTTTGGTTACCGTGTTTTGATTGATAGATTGTTCTGATATATTCCTGATTTTGTTTAGCACCTTGAACGGTTATTTTGCAAGTCTTCGGCTCATGCATTTTTTTTTAATTGACATGCAGTTGTCATGATTGATAGTTTTTTTTGGTTTTCTACTAAATGTGCAGTATGGCGTACTAAATGTAAATACAGCTCAGCTTAAATGCTGAATAAGCACACATTAACCCAGTAGTAGACTGGTTGAACTTAATTATTTTTTTATTGTAAGGAAGACTGGGATTTACTTTAAAGTAAAGGATTGTAACTAGATTAAGTATTTTGTTTACTTTTGATACTGTGAAATTTTGTATGGATTTAATCATAAAGAGAATATCGTCAGAAGTATATTTTGCATGCTGGCTTCCTCATTCGACAGAGCGAAGCTGCATAGAAAAGGAGTACATGTCGCCTGTGTCATCCTTTTCTCCTGTTTTATACAGAACCTTATCTGCATACATGTTCTCAACCTGGGACCTGTAACATTTGCACCCTTTGTTTTCAGTTTTTACTTACTGGCACTGGAAGTAAGTTATGTGCAAAATAAAAACTGATGGTCAAACAGGTTTTAAACAAACTCCAAACTTATCCAAACTTATTTGGGAGAAAAAGGAAAGGGAAATTATAACCTAGACTTTGTAAGACCTTTGTAAACATCCATCACAGACCCAGTTCCTGGTTTAAATTTAAATTATCATCTACACACAGTTTTTGGCACAATGATGACAGTGATCGTAAGAGACATTTTAGGTGTGTTCACTTTCAGTTTAACATCCAGATAAAGTGGTTTAGATAGTCTGGATAAACTGTTGACAAATTGGCTTGTTGGCCCTAAATGCAGATGACACAGTTTAGTTCTTATTCAATCTGGCACAGTCTATACCAGTTTAATCCTATCTTATCAAAAATAGGCATTTTTGATGAATTGTAAAATATCTCTAAATATAAATGAAATTAAATCACCTATACTTCATTTGAAAAAATCTGAAAGACATAACCCCCCTGTTGCAATCTCACTTAATTATTCATCTTTAGGTTTTAAGCACCAAGGTATTCACATGAAGTCAGCAGATTCAGTCTTAGAGATTTGATGGAAGTGGGTTACAGTTTCTCAGCTTGTATTGAAACTATTGTGCAGCAGAGTTAAGAGCAGCAATGTTTTGCTTCTCTGACTCTTCAGAAATCTCCTGGGTAATAACTGAACAGAATTCAACATTCACTCTCTGCTTATATATGTACTTATACTACAAACAACCAGACACAGAAAATCCCTTTGTAATGAACACAACCCACATTTGGGTTTGTGTGCAAAAGTATTTTTTTTTTGACACCAATGAGACGACCCCGAGTCAACTCACATTTTGTCAGTTGAATCACTGATTTTTTTTTTTTTTTTTTTTTTTTTTCTTTTTTTCTTTTAGTTGAGCCACTGTATTCGCAGCAGTGCAGGATCAACAGACTGGCTGACTGATAACTATACAAACTGAGTCTTGGAGGCACTGCAGGTGAGCTGAACTGACACAGACTGGACAGAGGACTGAATATGATATTTCTCATGCTTGTGTGTAAAGTATACTGAGGAAAACAATACTGTAATGTTGAGTGTTCATAAAAAATAATATGTATATGGAAAAGACTGAACCAGTGAAACACAAGCTTTATTCATTTCTACTTAATCACTCCTGTATGGGTGCTTCTTGACAGGAAGGTTTGGGGAGAGAGAGGGGGCGGTGTCATGCAGCAGGCCTGGGTCAGATTCGAACGTGGCTCGCTGTAGCAGGGACTCGGCCTAAATGCTTTGCACTCTATCAGGTGAGCCACCTAAAAAAGATGATACATTTTGATACATCAGCCCTTCAAACATAAAACTGCTGTGTGCTGGAAAGATCCACAAATCCACCTGTTAGCCAACAGATAAAAGCTTGAGACTTTGAAAAGATGTGTGGACCATTCAAGGGCTTCTTGAAAAAAAGTGTCCCATGGGTGTTTTTTCAGTAGAATGATACTATACTTTGCTGTCTATGTTTCTTTTTTTCCTGAAATGCAATTTTACACATATTTGTGCATACATACATATATACATACAGTATGTGCATGCATGCTCATATAAATAATAATATTTTTGTTTCTTTTTTCTTCTTGGTCAGGAGCCAGTTTGTAAATGAACCTTGTTCTCATATCTTGAATCTAAACTTAAAGGTTCAGTTCAACCAAATAAGAATATTGGACGGAAAAAAAATGTGTCCATCTGACCAGAATTTGTGTGTAACATCTCTTGCTCATGCAGGTTGTTTTGGCGTCACTGTGAGGAAGAGACTCACAGCAGGGAGCAGCACAAAGCCTCTGCACCCAGGTATTGTTCACCAAGAAATCATCCCACCCATTTCCCCCTGCTTCCAGTCTTAGGCTGTGCTTGGCTAACCACATCCTGATTCCAGCTTTGTATTTAACACTCAGACATTGACATCTGTTACACACTCAAAGACAGAGACTTGCACATTGTCTGCTGTCTGTAACACATACAGACAGCAGGTGAGCATACGTACCATATACCTAGCACACACACTCAGACTAGACACAATCACACACACACACACACATGCACACGCACAAACAAAGGTGCTTAAGAGACAATTTCTCAACTCCATCTTACTGTTTTCAGCTAACTGTCAGCTTGCTTCTTCATCCAGTAACAGATAGGTGCTGAAGATAGCACATGCAGCTCACAGCTAACAGACAGGTCCAGCTTGTGATCTAACCCCTCAAATCAAAGCAAACAAACTCACTAGAATCCAGGATTGTCTGGCTGATCTTGGCCCCTTTAGCCCACCTTAAAATGAGCCTCACCTCCAGAAAAATATATTTATTACTCTCTCTCACAGCCCGCATCCCTTGTGTAACCAGCCTATACGGAGCTGAGGTTAAGCACGTGCCGTCATCGCCACCTGTCCTGGCCTCGTAACGGCCGACCTCACGGGGGCAGGTGCCATCAGCTCATTCCATCTCGCAGGTCAGCGCCCCCGCCCTCCCCCCTCCCCCACTCCTCCGACTAATCCAGCTCAAACACTGATGACAGCACAATTTAAGGAAAAGGGTCGCAGATGAGGAGAGTAAAAGGAGGTGGCGGATGGATGGTCTAGAGTGGAAAGGTTGGCAAGTCGGAGAGGAGAAAGAGAGAATGAGGGAGAGAGAGCCGTGATGGTGATGGTGGATAAGACTCAATTTAAAAAGCCGTGTAGTGGGAAATGACTGTTTTTTGCCCCATCAAGTCATACAGCAAGGGCACCTACGTGCCAGCCCACTGGCTATAGACTGGAAGGGAGGACTGTGTGTTTGTGTAAGTGTGTGTGATATATATATATATATATATATATATATATATATATATATATATACATACACAGAGAGAGAGAGAGAGAGACCCCCTACTTTTTTCCATGTGGGATTTATTTGGTCTGCAGTTAATAGGTGATAAAGTTCAAGGGGGGAGGGAAAGGGTGGTGGGATTAAAGATGGAGTGTCGTGGGCGTTGGTGTGGGGGTGAATGTGGGGTGGGGTGGAGGTGGGGGGATTAATCCACCCACTGACAAACAGACACATAGGCAGACGGGCAGGAATTCAGTGGTGTTGATGCTGGGCCCTCTGCTGGCCAGAGTTCGGCCATGGTGGAGTGAGATAGTGAAAGAAATAAGGCCATTGTGCTTTATTAGATGTCTTTGTCTTTTTTGGTGTCACTTTTTTTTTAAACAGTGACATTGGGAATTGGACCACATGGTGTCTACAGCCATTAGTGTTTTAACAAAACTTGACAGATGTAAAATTGGATATACTGTTAAAATTCATGCCAAGTGGGGAAAAAATGCCAGCACACAAATGGAACATGGTCATTTTTTCAAAAGAGTCTTTCAAAAAAGAACAGAATAATGAAATACCTCATACCCACAGTTAAGAACATGACGTATGTATTGTGATATAAGACAAGGTGTTGTCAGGGATATTGATTTTCCCTCCATATGTGTTCAATGTTCCATACATGCACATACAGTATGTGTATAATCAATACATCGATTGTTTCAAGATATATGTTCCAGTGACTGGTTGCCATAGGAACTAAGACTTTTGGCTGTAGTTTGAGCAAAGGCGAAAACAGTGTGTCCACAGAGGTGAGGATACGTAGGTCAACAACATCAGACAGGAAATGTGTAACACTGCAGGCTGATCCCTGATGGATTTTCATACTTATTTTACAAGTGAAGCCTTTTATGTCGACTGTAAGCATGTGGGATGTTGTGGGATGCATGGACACATTTTGTATCCATTTGGATTTTTATTAGGGATCGAATTCACAACACCGCAAGTATTTACTGACCGAACGTTAAGTTGGGACAGTAATCAACACACATTCCTCTTTCTCTCTCACTCACTGCATGTTTCACCTTGTGCTGAGCCAGCCTTTACATTAATCTGACAACATTCACTTCAGACTTGAAAATGATATGGAAATGTTACAGGTCTGACTTAGTAAGACTAGTTGGTCTTATTCATAAGACCAACGTGCTCAGCAGTGACCAGATGAACATATAGTCGTACATTTCTGAAAGGGGATATGGTTTCTTTTATCCATGACCATAACCAAGTAGTCTGCTGATCAGAAAACACTTCTATGTGTTGTTCTAAAGGGCAGTTACAAACAATTCATGCTGCTATTTAATTTGGAGATCTTGCTGGTGTGATTCAACCCAAGTACTCCACTGCCATCAAACTCTACTAACCTGTGACAACAGCCATACTAGTTATCCTTTTGAGGGTTGAAGGGTGGCTGGAGCCAAACCCAGCTAACACTGGGCAAGAGGTGGTGTACACCCTGGACAGCACACTAGTCTATCACGGGGGATACAAATAAAAACAGTGCATTATTTTCTCTTCAAAAAGCAATAAAATTTGGATTATACACAGGGTGTTGTGTATACTACATATACTAACCATACCTATCTCACCTTCACTGTGACTAAAGCCTGCACAGTTGCATTTCCACTTTTTTTTTCTTTATTTTTACAGCTACTCACACAATTCACAAATGATGTATGTTAAACTAAAAGTGTTTTCTGTATCGGTTTTAAATATATATATTATTTTACCAGATTGAGATGTTTGTCTTTGGATAATCCAGTAAATTAGAATGAGATACTTTAATCACATCCCCGCAAAAATCCTGTGACAACATTTCTATGAGGCAGGCCCACTCACTCATTCGCAACACTGCCCACAATATGTTAATCTGGGATATTAAAGGTATAACTACTTCAGCATATATATTATGATAAAAAGAAATATGCACCAATAGACAGACTGAGATTCACAGTATATATCACTCTACTGCCCTAATTACAGGCATCACGAGTTCCACCTTTTTTTTCAAATTACACCGATTGGCCCAAGAAAAACGATCAGGCAAAGACAAGATGATACTTTTGTCAGTTGGTCTGAAGAAAGACTGGAATGGGGAGAAGAGAGTTGATTTCCACTCCTGCCATCCCTTTGGATTAGTTCCCTCCTCACAATGAAAATGAGTGACTGTTTGTTAATCTGTCTTAACTCTCTTTTTTTATTTTGTCCTCACATCACAATCACCTTCTGTTTCGTTGCTCCCCCAATCTTCACCACATTCCATCTTACCCCAGTGCCTCTTAGTCCAATCTGCGTCCCTCTTGAGTGTTTTGGGGCCATGCTGCAGGCACAGGGTCATGTTTCTGGGTGTCACAGTGGACTGCAGGGTGCTGTGATGGGTGGATGTGCTGGGCAACCCACTACTGCTGCTACTGATCCTCTCTGCTGGTGATGATACCTGCGTGTCATCAGTCCTGGCACCCTCTGCAAACTTCACAGGGAGGCTGAAAATTAAACAGGGGCTTCTTTCCCTGCCTGTGGCCCAAGGAAACCTGTGTGTGTGTGTGTGTGTGTTTGAAGTATTGAAGTGCTTTTATATTGGGAGTGGAAGGTACATGTGGATGTGTGAGTGTGTAAAGATTCATCTTTGGCCTTGAGCTTGCACAATTGACTTCAGGGTAACTTTTTACCAATTTTTGGTGGTATCATACAATAAATGCTAGTTACATGTATTTACATGGCTTTGTTGTTTATTGTTTACTGATGTCGTGTGTGTGCGCTAAACAAACAAGAGCTTACTGGCAATCCTCACTCTGTCCCCCCTTGTTTCTTATTCCCTCCACTAGGTTTCTCTGACCTCCAACACTTCTCTGCAGACAGCGAAAACACCACCAAGTTGTCAAGAAACACCGGTGCTGAAAACAGAAATGCGCACGCATGTCAGTGAACACACACACACACACACACACACACACACACACACAGCAGGCTTTTAGCTAGCCAGCACAACATGCCAAAGCCACACTTCACACCTGGGCTGGCTGGCATTTATTGGGTAAGCTCCCACCCAGTGGGAGGGGAGGGACGAACAACACCTCGCCACCGCTAAAACAATCTCACGGCTCCGTGACCAGGGGAAAACAAAGGCAGCAGTGCAAAAAGTCAAGAAACGGCAGCCATTTGTCAAATTCTGACTGGTTAACAGAAATTTGGGTTGAAAAGTTAAACACAGTGTTGGGACTTTAATTCTTTATTGCCTAACAATCTTAAAAGAATTAGTGTGTTTGTTTCATCAAGTGTTAAATTTGTATCGAAACTAGCCATTTTTTTTATCAACATCATGGGTTGAAACATGATGAATGAAACTACTGTTAAAACAGCACTGATTTTTTTTTTTTTTAATATATGAATGATCGATCAAATGATCAATGTGTATAATGTGAAGGATATCACTTGTATAGTGGTGAACCCACCAAGAGTGATCACCAAACTTATCAGTCTCTTTTAGCACATTATTTTGATTTTCTGGACCACTCAGACAAAGTTAGTGACTAGCTGTTGAAAATAGTAGAGCATTTGGTATCTGAAGTGACAAATATTTTGCAAGAGAGGAGTGAGTACTGGACTTCCTTTCATCAGGTCAATGTTTAGCTACACACTGGAACGTTATTTCTTGTGTACCTTCCCTCCGTACCCATACAAGCATACCAGTAGCAGCTGTGCACACCTTTGTCTTCATGGTAACAGTAATAAACATGCAGTTAAGGTTGTGGAATGGTCATGGTTTGTTTCAGTTTAGGCACAAAACTACTAGGTTAGGTTTATGGAAAGATCATAGTTTGGGTTAAGATAAATACTTTCTTAAGGTTCGTCATCATGGATTCAATAATAAATGTATGGTTGCGGTTGTGGAAATGTCACAGATGAAAGAAACAACACTGACTGTCTCACATGTGAACGTGTGTGAACTGTGAGAAAGTCCTGTGTTTTGTTGACCCATCCATCCACCTCATCCTCCTACTCATGTGGACTCAGAACATTCCCAGATCTCAGCAACTACTTTGCCTACAGTGTATTCATAACTGAAAGGATTGTTGGCCAAAGCCACAAAGATCTCAGCCAACTTTATCATGAAAGTTCTTTTTGAACCAGGAAAAAGTAGTTGGACAAAATTGTCTGAATTAAAGGTTCACTTACTAGGTTTTTCTATATGCAACCATTTGTTCTCACATGACCAACATTCCATATTTATATCATGTGATTATAACTGAGCCAGTAATCCATTCACTGCTGGAGACAGTCAAATGCAGATGCAGGCTCTGGAAAAAGCTAGTAAGTGGACCTTGAGTGAAAATTGCTTTCCAAGTTGTAATAAGCTAGAATTATCCTTCAGAAGCTGGATGATTTCAGGTCACTTTGTTAAGGTTTGTTAAGGCTTCTTTACAGCCACTGCCATGAGTGGAAATGTGCACATTACCCCCAAGTGCCAAGACATTTCTATGGTCCTCAAAATGGATCCAATTTACACTTCCTGCTCAGCTCTATTTTTATGTCCAGCCCTTGAGAAGACATTATTAGAGCTTTTATGCAATGGTTTGAGGAGACTTAGTTGTCAAAAATCCTAATAAAACACTTGCTCTGATGGTGAATTCACCATAATCACACCAAGTACTTTGAAGGTGACCTGTGTTTTATCTGTGCTCATTCTTTTTTTTTTTTTTTTTTTCCTTCTGGTGTATTGAAAATGAGTTATGGCAGGGATGGGAGAGAGGGGCGTGTGAAGGGCAGGGTTTTAAATGGCCAGCAGAGTGAGGACAGGAGGTCTAAGCAAATGAAAGGTTGAAGGGTAAAAGGCACGTGGAGGGAAGGAAATGCTTTTACAAACAATGGAGGAGAGGTTCACAAACAGGCAGTGATACAAAGAAAAAGAGCGAGGAAGGAGGGAGAGTAAAAAAGAAATGATAGGGATAATACTTCATCTGGACTTCAAGATTTAAACATGAAATTTAAATGGGTCATATTTACACCATCAGCATCTAAACACACCTCAGTTAAATGAGTTGGCTGATGAGTTGGGCTGTGTTAAAAAAAAAAAGTTCATAATTGATCAAAGAAAAGGTCTCTTTCTGTGACTCTGAAAGAGGGATCATTGTTAGTGAAGGAGCTTCAGTCACAAAGACTGGTTAGTGTTTGTATAGGAACAGTGACTACAGTGACGTCTGCATTTAAACCTATAGGAAAGAGCCAGTGGTCGGACATTGTGATTGACATATTTGATGACAGTGATGCTTGAGCATATGTAAGGAAATGACTGAGAATGTTGACCCCTACAGTGAGGGGATCCAGAGGCTCTGTTATGCTGTTTGGGGGGGGGGTTTGGGGGGGGGGGGTTTGGGGGGGGGGGGGGGGGGGGGGGGCATTTAGCTGGTTTAGCTCCATTTGTCACTGCAAATCAATACGACTCTGTTCTGAGTGATCACCTTTAACATCACCTTTAACATGTCTATGCTGATGGGAGGGGTCTCTTCCAGGATGACAATGCCCTCATCCATAGGTCACGAGTCACTGGATGGTTTGATGAGTAGGAAAATTATATGAATTATATGCTATGGCCTTATCGCCATATCGCAAACCATTTTGGATGTACATGTTAGACAACACTCTCCACCGCCATCATTGAAACAACAAATGGGGGAATGTCTTTTGGAAGGATTGTGTTCAGCCCTCCAGCAGAGTCCAGAGACGTCATAAAATGTATTACCTGAGCCTCAGAAATTCTGTCATTCATTTTGCTTGGCAGCTGGACAGGGTTTTGCAAGGCTCAGTAAAGATTTTTATAACTTTAATCTTAAGTTTTGAAACTGAGGAAGAGACATTTCGCTGATCGCTGTCAATCAGTGAGAGAATAGTGATAGGTTGATGCACCATATTATAAAAACTGTCTGTCCAACAGAGATGACATTAAATCTCTCTCTCTCTCTCATCTATCATTACACAGTGTTCCTCTCTCTCCCTCCCCTCTGTCACAGACTCGTAGACATGTTGCGTCCTTGATGTATCTCTCACACTCCTTCAGTCTTACCCTTAACTTCACATCTCTTTATTTTCTATGCGGTTTTGGTCACATTTCCTCTCCACTCTTTCCCTTCCTACAGCTGTCCCTCAGACTGAGGCTACCAGCTTCACTCAGGCTAACATTACTTAACTCCTCAATTTAAGTCCTGTTTCTTTCAGACTGCTTCTGATTTCGACCTTCAGATTCATTTAAAGTGATGCACATTTAAAAATGACCTATTTTTCATTGCTTTTATTTATTTATTTAAAATATGAAGAACATTCAAATATCAAACATTGTTTAAAGACACAAATGATGTGAATGTCTACACTTTTTTTTTTGAGACTTGTAAGAGTTTTTATTTTATTTTTTTAATCAATCAATCAATACCAAATAGAGAGCCAGTCAATATTTGATATTTCATCTTGAAAGCTTTAAGTCTGTATGTCAACTGTATATTATCCACAGGATGATTTAAAAAGAAAAAAAAAACCACCACAGAGGAAAGGAGTGAATGTACATCGACAGGAGAGACACGTGTTTTGCTCCTCTCCAGTGACCTCGACTCCGAACCCACCACCACAATTAGAAACAAAATTAGGTGAGCTGTCACTGAAAAACACTGAGATTGACCCACTTCAGCACAGTCAACAATAAACTAGCTTTTCTTTGCCTTTTGTTTTGGCCTCTCTCCCTGTCTCCTTTGCTGTCGCTGGGAGGGGGGAGGTGGCAGGGGAACAAGGTCTCTGAGTGCTAAAATGACTGTTGTTGTGCGATGTTTACAGTGGCCTCAGAATTGGAGCGACGAATTACACTGTCAGGGACACATCCATGTGGGATGAAGAGGAGGAGAAGCTTCAAATGTTCACCATTGAACACCTCCAATGGCTGGTAATACAAGAGGTGTGGCTGCTCCTATTAAAATGTGTGCCTGAATCAATAAGAGGCATAATTAGAGTTGTTAGAGCAAATTATAACATGGCTATTATGTGGCTGTACAATGTTGCTCCGTAAACTGTTATTACAGGGGGAGAAGCTTTGTGTTTATGTTTGTGTGTGTGCCTGTGTGTGTGCGTGTGTGTAAGTGTTTTTGCTACCCCTTTGGAACCTTTTTCCAGTATAAACACCAACCTTGTAGGGACCAGTAGTCCCCATGGGGACCAAAGCCTGGTCCTTCTGAGACAAAACGTCATTTCTGAGGTCTTGGTCAGGGTCAGGTGTAAGATGTGTGTTTGTAGTTAGGTTAAGGCTGGGGTTAGGCATGAACTGGCTAAGATTAAGTTTCGGGTGAGGGTTAAGGTTAGGCTGTCCACAATGAATGGAAGTCAATGCAATGTCCTGACAAGGATAGTGGCACAAACCTGTGTTTGTATGTGTATGTGTGAGAGACAGAGTGAGGATTTTGGCAGTCGGTTAGAGATGGAGGATTAGATGCGATAGTTGCCTCTTTCTACTGTAATTACCACTCCCTTTATTGACAGAATGCTCATTTTTCTCTGGCTTTTGTCTAAACTACAATTTCCTCCATTGTACAGTAGTAATTTTGAAGTGTATTTCTGCAGCAGCGGTGCCTCTTTTCCACTTTTTGAAATTGTTGCTATCCTCACCTCAGATGAACAGTAAGCTGCTGCACCCACGCCCCCCCATACATACACCATTCAGTCACTGTGTGCTGTCTCCAAACATGAACTCGGAGTTTAAATTTTGTAATAAAGACACAAACTGAGTGCACAACATCATTCATATATAAAAAAGTATTTCTTCATATGCTCTCAGTGGTGCACTGAGGTCTCCGGGGATTCTTCAGACTCTTACAGGAGAAAAATACTGTTGATGTTTTCAAGCACGTAATAAGCCATTTATAGCCAATAATCAGATGAAGCGATTATTCTAAATTTGGATGCTTAAGTGGGTTGCTTATAAATACTTTTCTTTAAATATTTCTGGTTCCTAAATATGAGAGTCAGATTGAAATTTAAAAACACCACGTTCACTTCAAAAAGCTAAAGGAAAACAGGAAAGCATCCATTTTAAGTATCTTTTTTTTCTCTAATTTGTGTTGCTGTTTCCTTTCAACCCTTTAGGGATGCATCCAGGTAGCATATACATATATATATTATATATTATATATATATTATATATTATATATTATATATATATATATATATATATATATATATATAGAGAGAGAGAGAGAGAGAGAGAGAGAGAGAGAGAGAGAGAGAGAGAGAGAGAGAGAGAGAGAGAGAGAGAGAGAGAGAGATAGATAGATAGATAGATAGATAGATAGATAGATAGATAGAGATGTGTGTGTGTGTGTGTGTGTGTTCCATCTGCATGCGTTGTATGTGAAGCGTCTTTGAGCTTCCATCTTCAGGTCTCTCCACAGATGTTCCATGGGGTCCCCCTACTTCACTGTAGAAATTGTTCTGGCTGGTGTTCATTGTGATGGTGACATAGGGTTTGTTTGTTTGGTGACATAGGGTTCAGTTTTTGTCTCATCAGGCCAGAGAATCTTTTTCCTCGCGCTATCAGAGTCCTTTAATTGCTGTTTGCTAAACTCCAAGCAGGCTGTCATTTGTCTTTTCCTCTAAGTGGCTTCCTTCTTGCCACATCTACCGTAAAGTCCTGCTGAGATGGTTGTCTTTCAGCAGGTTCTCCCATCTCTGCAGAGGACGTCTGAAGCTTTGTTGGGATCTTGGTCACCTCCCTGACCAAAGTCCTTCCAGACTGCCAACTCAGGAAAGAGTCCTGGTGGCTCCAAATTTCTTCTATTTCACAATTATTGGTGGGAACACTCAAAGTGTTAGAAATGCATTTATATTTTTACCCTTATCACCACTTAATGCTACTGTAGAGGTCTGTAAGGAGTTTCTTGGAATCTATAGCTTTGTCCTGACATGCAGTGTGAATTGTGGGACCTTATATACGTGTGTGTGTGTATATTATGTCTAATAATGTCTTTGCCCAGTCAATCCAATTTGCCACAGGTGGACTGCAATCAAGTTCATCTCAAGGATAATTAAAACAAACAGGATGCACCTGACAACAAAGTGGAGTGCCACCGCAAAGGGTCTGAATGTGTTTGTGAATCAGTCATTTCAGTTATTGATTTTTAATACATTTAGCAAAAACATGTTTTCACTTTGTCATCATGGGCCATTGAGTGTAAATTGATGGGCAATTTTTATATATTTAAAATGATTCAGCTAGTCTTTAATTGAATAAAGGTTGCAAAAAGTGAAGGGTCACTGTACACTTCTACACTTCTACTCAGGACTGGTACAAATAGAACATACAGTATAGTTCAGTTAGAGGCACCGGCATGAAGATTTGGCAATTTATACCAAATGAATTTATCGTTAAATAGCGTTAACTCCCACATAAACACATACACAGATATAAGAATTTAGTTAAATCAACAATAAAATTCTCTGTCTTTGACAAATCGTCAGGAACAACAAAGCCAAGCAGCAGCATTCCCCGACCAAAATATGATGCAGGACAAGGTGCAACATAATTATAGAGTTCTCAGTGACAGAAATCAATTTGAGGCGTGCTAATGGCCAGAGTCCTCCGTTGGAGAGCGCTCTCATTGACTGGTATAGTATTCTATCAGGTACAGAGCAAAGTTGGAACAATTACAGTAATCTGCGTGTGGAGTGATGGTCCTCCATATGGAGTGGAGCTGAGTTGAGTGGTGCTCAGTACTGATCAGCCCGCCACAACAAAGAGAGGCAGGAAAGCAAGGCACAGTTTGGAGAAGTGTATGATGAGATGCCACTCTGTAACAGGGACTGCAGGTATTGATTGAGAAGACTGGCAATGACTGAAAATTGCTCTTATCAAAAATTTTGTTTACAATAAAATTCTGGGGGAGAAGAAGGGTTTGTATTAACTGGCGGAGTGTTGATGCCAACAAAACTCAACTGTGTCGAGGCAGTTTGTGGGGACATTAAAATGTACAGTACAGGTTTACAGGCTACAGACTATTTAACTGCAAATTCTATAAACTTCCACAATGGTGTTATAACTAAATGTTTATATCCATCCATCCATTTATATCCATCCATTAGCTATAGTCACTTATCCTCACCCTCTCAAGGACAGACCCTCTCGCCCAGTCCCAGCTGACACTGGGTGAGAGGCGGGGAACACACTGGAAAGGTCACCAGTCAATCACAGGGCTGACACTCACATTCGTGCCTACGGACTTAGAGTGACCCGATAACTGAGCCTGTATGTCTCTGGACTGTGGAGTAAACCAGAGTACACAAACTGCAGGGTAATTATAATACAGCTACTTGTAATAGGGATATTAAAGTGTCTATGATCCACTCACATACCATTAGGTTCATTATGATTAAAGTAACTACTCTGTTTTGTTTGTTTGTTTGTTTGTTTTTTTAACCACAGCCTTTCAAAACTCACACTTTGAATCGTGTCCCATAAAAAATCCTCCATAATTTAAGCTTAATGAAAATTTAATCCACATCGAATAACATCATCATAGTGACCTTGTCCTTTGACCTTTGACCTCCAAACTCCTTTCAGATCGGCCTTAAGTCACATTCAATATTTGTGCAAGTAGTTTGACAGAGCTTTGACAATCGCTGGCGCGGAGGCATAAAAATCCATAATAAACTACCTGAGGAGCACATATACCGTAATTTCGGGACTATAAGCCGCTACTTTTTTCATACGCTTTGAAGCCTGCGGCTTAAACAATGATGTGGCTAATTTATAGATTTTTACGGGCTAATGAGAGAGAACAACGAAAACAATGAAAGCGAGACTGAGACAGTGTGTGATGAAGTAATTCTGAGGCTGTTCAATTCCGACACTGAAAAAGACGACTTCAGTGGTTTTAGCGTGCAGGAGAGAGAGGAAGATAGTATCAATGACTTTTCTGGTATTAATTATTTATTATTTTTTTAACCAGCCATTTTACTGCCGTTACTGTTACTGCCGTGTTACAGGCACTGTTTGGAAAAAAGCATTTATTTAATTAAAAGTTAAAAACATCTTTCGGGGTAACATCTTTCTGTGTAAATATCTCATGTTACAACGTAGACACCTGTGGCTTATAGTCAAGTGTGGCCTATATATGTACATTTTTTTTTTTCTTTTAAAATTTAGTGGGTGCGGCTTATATTCAGGTGCGCTCAATAGTCCGGAATTTACGGTACACAATCTTACATTCAAACTTTTGGTTTGCTCGTTGTATGTGCACACATTTTCTCATTCTCCTTTTCCTCTCTCCTTTCTCTGGTCCTGTTCTAACAGCTGTATCATACTCAGCACATCAAGACCCAGCACATATAGAATAAACAATGCCAATGTCAAACCCATCACTTGGCTGCGTCCCCAAATCAATTCCTCACACTCTTCTTGGATTAGCCATGGATGACTTAATTGATTCAGCACAGTCAAGTGATCTTCAAACAAACAGGCTTTTCCAACTTGAAAAGGGAGTGACTGCCACCAAACCTGAACTCTCTGTTGATGACAAATCATTCCTGTAGGCGACAGACGTTATTCTTAACAATGGCGGCTGACTTCTGCTGGAAAGATATTTCCCGTCTGTCCTACATTCCCGTAGTCTACTACATAAAATGGGCGAATAGCGAAGCAGAACCCGGCGATGGGTCATTGCTGCTGTTCACTAATCGAGAAGTCTTGAAGATAAATTTCCGTGATAACGGACACGCCTCGTGGTTGGCACATGCCTCCAAGCTGTCAGCGAGAGTGAGACAGAGAGTCTTTTTAGGGGTTTTCCTGACTTTGCTTTTACACCACACTTTAATCTTGCCTTGGAGCGTCAGGATGACAGACGGAGCGATTAACACTAGTTCTATCAGAGTCCAGTTAAGCGGCAGCCATTCTCAGTGGAGTTCTTATTGTGCCCAAGCCCCACAGAAGCAGCATTCCCATTGTGATGTTCAGTAATTGCAACTTATTCCCAAGAATACTTCTACTCTCACTGTCACTCCTCTTGTTCTGCTTTCTGCATGTGGGAAATAATACCTTGATATCATCACAATTTTGGGCATCACTGTGTTGGCAAATCAAGCTACATTTCCAATTTCACAAAATGTAAAAAAAAAAAGAAAAAAACGTCTTTCAAATGGAATCTACAGCAAAGTTCAGGGAGTGAGTGATATGCACCCACATCTCTGTAGAACATCATCAGACAGGAAACAGGGGAAGTGTTTACTGCTCTGCCAGGAGGATGTGCCAGGACAGGTTTCTCCCACAGCAGGCAGACTGAGTGGGGAGATTGCAGAGAGAGGTGGGAGCTGGATAGAAATTATGTGTGGCTCAGAAATGGCAGCAATGGAAATAGTGTCAAAATATCCTCAGACACAAGTACTCTTACTTTGCTCAAGGTTTATAAAGTAGCTGTTATACAAGGAAAATCCAGTTATTAATAAAAACAAGCAAACAAATACATAAATAAATTAAAGCTAACCCATGTTATTTCTGCTAACTGCAGATTAATAGGAATTCTAACTGTGTTTCTAAACTGCTTGAAAATCTTGTGTATGAAAGGATTCTAACTCTGTTCTTTACAGACATCGGTAATAAAGTTTTTGTGACACAGCACTTGTGTAGATAAAATAATAATAATAATAATAATAATAATAATATCAGTGTTCTTCAGTCCTTGCTGTTCTCTACTTGTTCAGCAGTTGCCTTTGAATTTTCAAACTTTTATACCTCCCCTGTCACCTGATCTCCACACCCACATTAATCAGCCACCAGCTACTTAGACACGAGCCGGAGCTGCAGTCTGAGTGTTTGCAGCCAGGGACACTGCAGCACAAGGCAACAAGAGAAACTTAATCTCTTCTGTTTGGGTTCACTTCTGTGCATAACAGCCACATCTGACCAGTGTGACAAAGCTCTGGCTGAATAGTCATATTTATGATAGTTTCTTCACCTCCTCCTTCATACCAGAATGCTGCTGAGGAGGCCTGAAGTGTAATTTCAGCAGTTCTAAACTTGAACACAGAAAATGTCAAGAGATAATGGAAACAGCTACGTAATAGATTCATGTGTGTGACAGAGAGGTGGAAGGGCGTCCACAGCAGAGATGGTGTGCGCTCAGATATCTGGATATCCTGGAACTGCTCATGTGGCTCTCTGGATTTATAAAGCACCAAAACATGGAGTCCGACTTTGATAACCATGTAAACAATAAATGCTCCAAGTTGACGATGGGACTATTTCTCCTTATCAAAATGCATTGGTTGAAAAAGAGAAATAAATTCTCCGTCCTTCAACACATCCATATCTCTACATCAACCCCCCATACGCCTCCACCCTGAGGGCTGAGGTTTATCGTTTCCATTGATGCATAAGAAGGCACATTGAGTATGTTCACAGGGGTCGAGCATTTTTCTCCAGAGGGGGCAAACGTTGTCCTTTGATCTTCTGTTCAGGGTGAAGCATGTCTGGGGCCTTACGCTGCCAAAAGTTTGTCAAGTTAGAGAGAACTCACTGATTGTGTTGGTAAGCAAGTAATCGAACCTGTTGCTATAGTTAGGAGAGTTAGTTAGTTTGTCTTTGTAAACAATGTGTGTATTTTCTTTTCAGAATTCTTTATCAGGGCAGTTCGCTTACTCTTGATGATGGATTAGTGGCCAAGGGGAATATTTCTCAGCCTGAAATCTGAAAAAAAAAGACTCAGCTGATATTGTCAGAGTTATCTCAGAGCAGGCATAGAAACAACAAATTTCCACTCAGTGTCCACTTTATTAGGTACACCAGTATAATCTAATGCAATCTAACACAACTGTTCTGTCATAGCTAGATGGTGTTGTACTGGAAATGCATTATAGTCAGAGGTGTTTCTAAAATGCCTTCACATGTATGTGTGTATGTAACAGCTCTCACTGTGTTGTAGCCCAGTACAACACCATCACTAACTTTGACCTCAGTGCTAAAATTGAGGTCACAGTCTATGTTAAATGTTGAAGACTTCTTTTTAACTATGACTTCAATAATAAACATATGACTGAAATTACACATCTCAGACAACGTCACCAAAAACTGTGAGCGTTGTAAAGACAGACGTTATGGAAAAACTATTGTACTGGAAAGTTGTGTGTCAAATAAAGTGAACACTGACAGAATGAGTTTGAATGATGTGGTTGTTTACTTAGCAGGGAAGGACTAATGACAGACTCTACTGAGTTGCATCATGGGAAATGTAGGACCCAGTATTTTTGAAGCTTGACCCATATTACAGGATAAAAGTCATGGTATCTGCATCATCTGCTGCATCAGTTGTGACTGAGTCCCTCCTTCCAAAGTGCAGCACTAAAATGACAAAGTGCCCCTTTAACATATATGGTCTGTCTTAAGTGGATTACTGTATTTTATTCAACCCTGGCAGCTCAGTTTAAAATGTGGATTAGGAATTTCTGAAAATAAAATTTTGTTGAATTATTTTGGGAATTTGCATTCTACCTGAGGATTATCTGACATTATCACAAAGTACAAAATTATCTGCTGTATATCATTCACAAAATGTTTGTTTTCCTCTTTTAAGACAACATGTGTCTTCAGCTCACTGCTGAAGACAATTTTCTTCCCCACTTTTATTCTGAAGTGACAGGAAACATGCAGAAACCATTA
This sequence comes from Toxotes jaculatrix, assembly GCF_017976425.1. NCBI lineage: Eukaryota > Metazoa > Chordata > Actinopteri > Toxotidae > Toxotes > Toxotes jaculatrix. The sequence continues at coordinate 27,362,715 of NC_054402.1, read as the reverse complement.
GATGAAAAATGTCAGAACTCTGCTTACACAATTTATAATTTAAATAAGATTTCAGACGAAGGAATACGAGTTAAAATCTGACCAAGCATTCAGTGCTGGCTTTCAGTGCAGTATTGTTTTTCCATATTCTGTTCAATGGACGTAAATCAGTCAGTGCTAATAAAAAAATATCCAAAAACACCAGTGAAATGCTTCACCTCCACGATGCTTTAAATATAATTTTGCAGTCATGCTTACCAGAGGACATTTTATTTTAGAAACGCACACACATACAACCATCTCTTGAATTTAAATGGGGCAGGGCTGCACAATGACTGTCACACTCACTTCAGATAGACTCAGTGTATAGAGAACACTGATGAATGATACACCCACATACTGCCTTTTACATAATTTCTATAAATTGTACATGAGATGTTGCCATATAATTTTGTGTAGTGTGCATCCTCAGACCAACGCAAGACAGTTATTACAGATATAGATTTATCACAGTACAACTTATAAAATTTATTCAGACCTCCTACATTTTTATCATCTCAGTTTGCTTCGAATAGAAACCCATGGATGACGAAAAATTCCACTTTGGCAATGTTATTTAAGAAACTGAATTATGCAGAGAAAGTAGCTGAATTAAGAGACAAGCGTGTGTGGAGCGTGCAGACGGGGTAGACACTGAGAAGAAAGACTTTATGGAAAATTGCGAATAAAAAAAAATCAGGTTGAGAGATGGAGGTAGAGAGGTGAGACCATAAACACGGGTAGAGAAATGAGTGAGCTAAGGTGTAGAAGCAGGGTGGGGTGGGGGAGTGAAGGGGAGGGTGGTGGTGGTAGCGGTGGTGGGGTTTAGTGTGAAAGGGGTTAATAGCAAAGTGGAGGCTCAGAGCTGATCGAAATGCAGAGCGCGTCCCCCCAGCCCTGTGCTCAGTGATGAGTTGGAGCTGAGATCTGGTGCCCGCTATAAAGGAGCTCATTGAAAATAATTCAGAGTGACGGCTGTGCAGGAAGGGAAACAGGGGAGGAGGTGGGGTGGTGGTGGTGGTGGTGGTGGTGGGTTAGGGAGGAGAGGGAGTGGGGGGACTGGAGGCAGGGAGGGAGGGAGGGAGAAGGTGGTATAGCTATGAAGGGATCTAGATGGAGAGCAAAAAGGGTAGAGTGGGAAGAAAGAGAGGTGGAGATTGAAAGACGAGGTGAGACAGGCATGGACGACAGTTGATAGGGTGAGAGGGGTCAGAATTATGAAGGAGTAGGGAAAGTAAAAATAACAATCAGTGTGTAGAGAAAATGGAGCTGTGTGTGTGGAGAGGTGTACGAAACCACGGTAAAGAAATGATAGGACTCAACGCTACACACGCTCTCAAGTCAAAAATCAAAAACACCAACACTCTAAGCCCACTACTGTCACACTACACTATACAAAAGTGTTAGATTCCCATGTTTACAACTCAAGTCGAGTTCGTCAGTGTTATGCCGCTGCTTTTCACCTATTACCAGGGACATCAGCTGTAGACAAGTCAGCTGTTTTAAAGGACACTGAATAACAACACAAACACACCCAACTGATGTACAATTTTCAAGGCAAGGTTAAAAATCTGCTACGCTATGAATAAGCAAAACAGATGCAGAACAAAGCTATGCAGATTATAATTTTTTCAGAATACAAAGGGACTTTGAGGCAGGACTTTTAGAAGTGGGGGAATTAAGAGGGAAGTTATTCCACAGTCTACTGTAGCAAAGGCATAAACCCCCTCGTGCTTCACCCTTGACTGTGAATCAACCAACGAAAGAAGAAGACCTCAGACACATAGACAGAGTTTTAAAAGATCTGAGAAGTAAGAAGGCACCAGTCCATTGTGTGCTTTTAAAAACAAACAGTACGATTTTAAAATCAATTTAACAGCACACTGGAAGCCAATGAAAAGAAGCCAGTGAAACATCTGCAGCAGTATTTTAAATGGGCTGCACCCTGGACAAAGAGGACTGATGAATATAACATATACTGTGGGGGACCTATAGTAATCTAGGGGACAAGGAACAAAGGCATGGATAACTTTCTCCACATCACGGGTGATGGCAAAGACCTGATTTTGGATACTGTTTTAAGTTGAAGAAAAATGCATTTAACCACTGAATTGAGATCAGAATAAAAACTAAACCACACTTTTGGCAAAAACTTTAACATGTTTAAACTTGTCAAAGTTTTTTCCTGGACAGATTCATAAAAACAGTCCCTAACAGTCTTCAAATCACCCTGTTTATTTGGTTAATAAAAAAAGCCATGTTATTGGCATAGCCATCAGAAGAAATGTGTTAATGAATTATTTAACCAAGAGGATACACATACACAACAGGGTAAAGAAAAAAAAAAAAGATTAAGGTCCAGAATGAATCCTTGAGGAACCCCACAGGAGGTTTCAGTGATGGCTGATGGCTGTCAGAGCTGAACCATTCAAGAGTTGTATCTTTAATATTAATTTCATTGTGAAGGCAGTTAATGTATTACAGTATTACTGTTCTGCTTTTAGTTGTTGTAGTTTTGAGTGATGGCTTTATGTATGCAGAGCTGGACATGTGGAGGGTTTAAAAATATCCATTGAGTTTTACATTTTACCTTTAATAACAGACTGGATGAATTCCTGCATTATGAAGCCCAGAGTCAGGTGTATCAGAGCTTTCATAAAAATCTGAGTTTCTAGTCTTGACAAACAGCTTTTTGTTTTTTTTCTTTTACAAATTTGAAACTGGTAATGCCACCTCATCAGTAAATCTAAAGTTTGTCCTGAGGTTAGTGCTGAGGGAAAAGTCATCCTCTTAGGAGCATGAATGTGTTGAGTACATTTCATGGCAGCCTGCCCATTACATTTTGATATTTCATGTGTACAAGTGAAAATTTTGGCCTGGGGACTATGAATAGCTAAAACAAATACTTCATGGCAATCTGCCCAGTATTTGTTGAGATATCCTGTTCTGGACCAAAGTGATACCAGGATAGGGAGTCTGAGGATCCAAAAACTGCTGTGCGTGCACAGTCTGCATAGCACCAGGAATGGCCACCTACATCCTAACAATCAAATTTTAAAGCAATACCAATGACTCTGGGCTGTTGTAGTTCAAAGTTACTGTCTAACGGTACTCTAAAACTAGACAAAGCTCCCTCTGAAAATCCCCTCCTCTACACTTTGGCCCATGTGCCAAAGGCTTTGCTCAACTAGACACTCCAACAACATCAGCACAGTGCTAAAGGCGGCACAAGTCACCACCTTACTGTGGCTGTTTGACCACTGCTGTCAACACACACAGATGGGAGTAGGTTATAACCCAGCTGCAAGGTTAGAGTTTACACAGTGCCACCAGCGTGAGGACAGACATGTCACCACACCGCCAAATGACTTGTCTCCGAAAAAAAAAATACAAATAAAGACAGAGAAATGGGGAAGACAGGGTGTAGTGTGGGAGGAGTGGGAGCTGTAAGTCATGGCCTCCTCTCAGCAGCCTTACTATATTAATGCGGACCTCTCCAAGACCTCTATTAAACTGTGCAAAGCTCATCTGAGGGAGCATCTTTTACGCTAACGCCACTGTGTTAAGCACACAGGGAGTCTGCAGAGAGGCAGGCGGGGGGTTAATGGGGCTTGATGCACTGCAGGGGGGGTGAGATGAAGATGGGATGGGTGAGGCAGGGAGGTGGGGGGTGCTGATGGTTCGTCAGACCACGGCAACATCCAGCTGGGACGTCAACCCCTGTTCAAGAGCTGTTACCCTCTACAGTCATAACTGCTGTGTGTATGCTGAGGTGGAAAGAGCAGGACCAGGGACTGGCATCGGCAGCTTGGAGTTTGGCCCCAAATTTAAGAGTAAAGCTGGTTTATTACAAGTTTGGTCTTGGTTTAGAATTGTTACACACAAGGTTGAACCCTCTTCAAAATGTGGGCCCTAGAATCTCCACCATCGTTTATTTTACTGGAGTACATATAAAAGTCCATATATAATTGCACATGTGCATAGATTCATAAATACACACTGCATATGGTCACAGAATAAGAATAAGATTATTGTCTTGTTCAATTTGATGGAAAAAGACAGTAGTTGAAAATGTTCATCAATATTACTTAAAAATATCGTCCTGACAAAATCTTATTTTAACAAAATCAATCTTCATCACATTCTCTTCATTAATATACCAAATTTTCTTCCACTTTTTTCAAGTGATCTGATTTTTTTATTTTTTTGGTATCTTTAGTTAAATGGTTTTTCTGGGTAACACGGCTGACATATCCAGCAGAGACAGCGCAACATTAGCATTTATTTCAAATCATTTCTGTGTTAATGAATGTAAGTCCAACATTCACCTTTCATCTTTTTATCTCTTTTATCAAAGAGATAAAATATCTGGATCTTTAGCTGCTCAGTGTTCACCGCTCAGTCTCTAACACTGTCTGTCGGCAGTTTAGTGCTGAGAGGGTGGTGTACAGTGGGTTTATTGGAGTTTAATCACTGCAAACAGTTGTCTGTTACTGCTGGAAATAGCAGAAGTGTGAAATGTGAGGACCATAAAGCCAAAACAAGCAGCTAAAAAAGGCTGAAAACTCCATATAACCACTGAGTTGCATGCTTATTCTGTGTGATTCATCACTACTTTCCTCAGGACCTCTGGTGGTATTACACATAGTTATGTGGGTCATTTGTAATATAAATGTTAAAGTGCAGATTTAAATACATCTTTGCGCACCTGTGGGAGACGGGTGAGTTGGATGGTCGCAAAACTTACCAAACGTTTAAAAAAATATGTAAATAAGTGTAATGAACAAATGTACACAAGCTGCTGAGGGACAGTAAAAACAGTAGATATAATTTGTCACACTCCCTCTGGGCAGCAACCATTAACAGACAGTCCAGGTATATCTGTGTTCATTCAGGTGCATGCATTTTAGCCTCTCTGACAAATGAACCATGTTTTCTCTCTAAACTGTGAATGCATGCAGGACTCATGAAAGCACATATTCATAAATCAGCGTACAATGGTGCATTCACCGGTCAATAGAAACACCATCCACACACTCGCACACCTCCGAATAGATAGTTGAGCCTTGGCTCATTGCTCTGGCCACTTTCTGAACACTACCACGTCTATGATGAGATATCGAGCTGGGGCTTCACACCGCACTCTGATTTATAAAAGACCATCTTGGAGCACGCTGCCGTCCTCGCTCTGTATTTCACCACCACAGCTTTTCAACTTTGAGAGGCGAGGGGAATTCACGAGGGCTGGGTCCAGAGAGGAGAAGCAAAAAAAAAAAGAAAAAAGAAAAAAGTGGCTAGAAGTTTACCGACAAATTTGAACTTTGAAGAAAATCAGATTAATTCCAGAATAAGTTTAACAAATCAAACCAAAGAATATTCCAAACAAGAGATGAAGAAGAGAAGGGCAAGGGGAGGCGGGGCTGGACCGAAGGGTGTTTGCTTCTGAGCCCCATTACTGTATCCAAGTGGGATGAAATCACAGCAGCCGTTCCTTCTTTGTTTTTTGTTTTTTTTCAGTAGCCGATCAATTTAGCGTGGCTCGGAATGCTGGGGTAAACATCGACAGAGTCATTTTCTGGCATATTAATGTTTACATCCAATCAGCAGGATGTGGGGGCGGCCTAATTAACTCAATCAGCTGGAGGAATGTGCCAGCAAATGAGAACCCCACCTAGGGACGGCGCACAATTGATCATTTCAACGGACTCTCCACTCAATTGTTTCTTGACAGCACTTCAGAGCACCTGAATTAGTGAGGGTGCATATGGTGATTAAAAAAGTCAGTTTTTTTTTCTTCTTTTTTTTTTTCCTTTTTCATATCCACGTTTGAAAGAGATACTTCCAGCATCATAATCTAAAATTGTAGAGGGAAGAATTTGGTTGGCATAAAGCAGCAGCAAGCAGCAGCACAATAATCTTTTCAGTTATTCCACCCAGCAGTTTAATTACTTCTGGAAGAGCACAAATGATCAAACTGAATATGTTCTCCATTTTGGAGAAATGATTTATTTCCCTGGCATGAAATTGATCAAGAATTGATTTGGGATGGGATGTGAAGGTGGGATATGGATGATTGCAGACAATCAGTGAGTTACACTGAAGTAATGCCTTTTTACTGTGGGTTCACCTATCAGTTTCTCTCATGTCACAGAGCCAGCAGCTACTGTGTGTGAGTATGTGTCTGGGAGTGTGTGTGTGTGTGTGTGTGTGTGTGTGTGTGTGTGTGTTTGGGTGGCAGAGAAGGGAGGGGAGGCGGCAATATCAGACCAAGACGGGGAAAAAAAAAAAAAAAGTCTGAACCCAAACACAATAATAAAAACCTTGGTGTTATCTTCTACGTTCACAACACTCACCACCCCTCTGCCTCTGTCCCTGCCCATCTCTCTGTCTTGCTCTCTCACTTCGTCTTCTTCTCCTTTTTTTTTTCTAAAATAACCATGCTTCCTTTCCTTACCTCCCTCCCTGCGTATGAAAAATCAGCAAATAAAAAGTTACATTAACCCCGCAATGACCTTTCCCACGTAATACACTGCGGCCTGATGGGCCAACCCGGGAGCTTCATCGAAAAGCTGTCATTCTCTGCTATCCCAAGCACTGCCTGGGGAACATTTACCGGATAATTAATATATTAAATGCATGAAAAATAGTTACACAGGGGCCTCTTTGTCAGCTCTTCCACCGCATGGGGGAAGAGGGATACAGCCTGTGAACCATCAATATACAAGCATCCTACTTCAATGGGCCATCATAAAAACTGCTCATAATTTTATGGCTTCATTCACGGCCCCCGCTGTAAAGGAAGGCCATATTTCCTCGTAACTCACTAGAGCTCGCCATGGCTTTTTTATGATTTGGCGGTTTTAAGCCGCCGCAGCCGCCGAAATTATTGAGGTGCTCCTGGCCCCGGTGTGAAGGACGAGGAGGGGTCAGCGGTGAGCCGAGGCATGACGGAGTGAGACCGAGGGCCACATACACACCACCTTTGGCTTCCTCCACCTTAGAGCTGGTGGAGAGCAGCTGACACGCTGCTACTCAGGCCTGTTGCTGTCCTCTCAGTCATTAAGAGCTCAGATCAGATGATCTGGATCAGCAGGTTTAAGCTCTTCTTCCTGTGACTGTTTCTGAGGATGGAGCTGTGATAGTGGCCATTTTCTCAGCTGATTCAAGTTGAATCTAACCTGATAGGTTTGGCTATTTGCTCTGACTTTCTCACCAACGCTAAGTTTGTGGTGCCAAAAGCTTTGAAAAATGACATTTAAAACGTCAGAGTTGTTCTTATGTTTGCCAGTCATAAGAACAACATCACTACAACTTACATTTTAAGAAACTAAAAAAAAAAAAAAAAAAAATTCAGAGTTTCCCCGTCCTGTCTGTGAGAAGCCCACACCTCCATACAAAGTGTGCGTTTTCTGTCAACGCCCCCAACACTTGAGCACTAAAAAACCTTTTTACAGTGTTCATGTTACAATCTGACTATTGACAGAACAATAAAAAACTACAACTATCCTCAGTGGTTGCCTGATATGTGCAAACTTGATATGATAAAACATGAGAGTTGGATTTTAATTTGAAACTCTTAGCTCAGGTAGGAGATAAGATATTATCTTCAATCTAGCTTGTATAGCCGAAATCAGGTGAATTTCTCCTTGTTTGCAATTTAAAAAAAATAAAAAATCACATTTGATTTGTAAAAGCTTGAGTTCATTATGTATGAACACTGCAGACATGCTCCATTTCTGTCTGGTTTGTGTGTGATTAAACCGCAGTGTGCTATTTACATGGGAAATTAACTTGAGACCGTGTGATGGCTATTATCCTCCTACAGACACATGAACAAACACACAGATTCTGTACATGCACAGACCAGCAGGTGTGCGCGCACGTAGACAAATACAGGAGCATATGTTTGCTGGCATGGAGTACAAACATGCGCAGTATGCTTGTGCACAGAGCACATATTTGCACATTCTTATTGAGAACTGACAGAAATATTCACCCACATATAACATAAATACTATTTATGCATATTTCCTCACTTAAAATGTGCCCCCGCCATGTATGTTATCTAATTATCACAGTAATAATTAACTGCACTCTTGCACGTATGGGGAAAAAAACAAGACTTAATATTGTGCATAATTGTGTGACATTATGGTGAAGTGAACACACACTCTAAAGTCAATATTGGAGTATTTTCCAGCTCTTCTTACTGATTTGTGATTATCCACAGAGCACAGAGACACATGACCAGGTTAATGCCTCACAATGTCTCAGTCAATTCCACATGATGAACTCCCACGTACGTGGTCGGGTCTTACATTCGTTACCAAGAAATATACCCTAAGACCTAGAAGTTTATAATAGTCTATTCATTAAATATTACTCTTGTCAAAAAGGGTGCTGCTGGTAGAAGGGCATTTCATTTCCAATGAAATACAGGCCTGAAGAAAGAGACAGAGATCCTGGAGGAAACCGCATTAATTTTCTGGAGCAAATGCCCCCGATTCTGCCAAATGACATTCTGTACCGCTAGCATTTTATAATGTGACACAAATGGCATCGAGGTACAATTTAATACCAAAACACTGAGTCAGGAGAGCTTTCCCAGGATTCAGTGAGGGGAAATCACCGGATTGGAAGGTCAGGCTAAGACTCAAGCACTGCTTTGTTATTTAAACATGTTGGCTCAGAAGTAACATATAGCCCTGATAATAAAGGGAAGGTTAAATGGAGCAGAGTGACGGGCACAAATCATGTCTATGCTGGATTATTTAGCCATATTTATCCACAGAGACTGGTGTGCAGAAGAAAGCTCTGTACACAAAAACTGTACAGAGACCAACAACAAAGTCTGTCTTCTCTCAAATGCAGCTATTGTCTGAGAGTGGAACCAGAATAATGTTCCTGTTTTGTACCTGTTGAGTTGAGTAAAACTACCAGACGTTGGTCCATAGTACCAAACTGTGTGGACTGGGCCTTGGCCAGTGTTTTAGAAATACTCTTTTGCTTGAAAAGTGGTCAAATTTAAATATGTTGTGTCCAAAGAAATGAAAACTGTCTAGGTTGTTGCCTTACAACAACCTCCTAAATCTACTGCTATCACAGTTTCCGCGTTGCCTGAAGATAACTTGAATGAATGAATGAAGTGAGGCGATATGGTTTATCATTTATCAGGTAAGCCATGGTCCTGCATATAGATGTAGTGTGTAATACATCTCACCTTCTGTGACACATCGCGGGTCTTCCTCATTCAGGTGAGAACAGTTCTTGTACATCAAAAGTTGTGAAATGCCACTTTGTAAAGCTTGCTTGTTGGTAAAATTACAGCTTGCGTCATGTACCACTGAGAGACTTTAATCAAGCAGTGTGGCATTTCTGCAATCAAACAAAACAAATCAAAATTCATGTTGTTGCTAATGAGAATATTTAGTGACACCAAATGAGCAGTGTTACCAGCTTGATTTAGTTTTTTGGCACTTGCTGGTTTGACTGGGCTTTTTTATTAGCCATTACCAGTCCTGCTGGGAAACAATCTAACACCACAACCAACCAGTGGTTTTTAGTCTGTTTATCCAAAGTTATAAATAGCATTGCAAATTAACTTAGATCCCCCATTTACGCCGGGACATGATTGGTTTCTGTTTGGTCAACTGCTATTTAGTTTTAACTTTAGAGTTTTGTCTTTGAATGAAAATGTGTATTAGTTTTAGTCTAGTTTTCATCAGTGACATGTTTGTGTAATACCTTTTTAATTTTTATGTCTTCAGTGCATTTTGAAGCTACAGCTGTCACCATCTTTGTGTACAGTTACCATGGCTACAGGTTGTCTCTCGCAAGGTGTCTGTGTCACCCTCCGCTGCAGTAATACACGCTGACTCACCTCAGTAAATCCAGGTAGCTAACTTTGTCTCTTTGAAGAGACATTAATCCTAGAACTTACTCACTCCTCCTGATAGCAACAATAAAGCTGGCCAGCTGAAAGTAACATTAACGTTACCTCCACATTCACAGCACTTAGTGGTTACATTAGTTTACCTTTTTATAAATGTCAGCCTGCTGGCTGCAGAATTTTGTAGTTTCTCTCAGATGATTTGTTGCTGCTCATTGCCTAATTCTTAGTGGACTGTGAATGAATTTAGTCCATAAATCAGTTTCTTCCAAGACCAGGTAACATCAGATAACATTACTGACAGACACATAACCCTCTTATTAACAGCAGCAGGTCAAGCAGGTAAATCATCTTCTGAACACCAGAGGAAACTGTCCTATTAATCAGGAGCTACACTGTGTGATTCCACAGACGCAGGTTGATGAATAAGACTTTGCATTAAAACATGTCTGTTTGTCCATCCTGCTGTTTTTAAAATTGCATTTCGCCATAGTTCTCATTTTCAAAGCCCAGCTTTTTTTTAGTTGTAGTCTTGTTTTCCTCCTGAAAAAACAGTTGTCAACAAATATATTTTTGTCATAGTTTTCAATAACAAAATGAACACTGTCTGTCACCTCTCAATCCTCTTCTCTCTGCTCAAGGGAACCACATTCATATGCTCCAAATTCAAAGAGGAAGAGGAGGGGAGTTAAAAAAAAAACAAAAAAAACAAAAAAAACAGGCTGTTGTAGCCAAACTGGTGAGCCAGCATTGTGAGTGTACAATATGGAGTATAGGTGATCCCGGAGAGCTCACACTAAGCAAGCTTAATCCTGTTGACTAAGAATGTGCACGGGGAGCCGTGCCAGCCAGCACTGAGGTGCGGGTGTATGGAGCGATGACAGGGGAATTACTCACCATGGCAAGGGTGGTCCTCCAAAGCACGAGCTGCGGCTGCTGATGGCTGCCAGTGGGCACCAGCGCTGGGACAGGCTTACCAGTCAGCTGGTTCCCTGCCACAAATCCCCACTCTCACTGACGTGGAAGTGCTGCAGGCCAAGGCTCTCATGGCTTTAACTTAGGACGTGTTGCATTTGAACAGTGAGTTCTGAAATGTATGGCATCCTGGTTACTGGTGACAGCACATATAACTAATGGCACCAGAGGCTCTGATACCGTCTTCCTGTGCCTCAAAAGCCTTATTCTGAATGGTTGGACAGGCTGCATTTAATGTACATTCCAATCCAGTTAAATGCAGAAGACCAGAGTTCACCTTAACTGTGCCATAATTATCAGCCATGCACAGATATCGTTGAGAAAAGAGCCTAATTTTAAAAACACTGGCAATGATCGTTCAAGAACTTTGGCTCTGTAAGTAATCCAGAGTTTCAGGAATCGTTTAATATTAACATTCTATCTGATGATGTTCTAAAGCAACAACCACTGTCTCTGGTATTATGTCTCAGAGATAGTTAGACGACCTGCAGTTGTTTATGCTGTAAATTAAACTATTCCACTTATCTGCATTTGGGAGTAATAAGACAAGATGTGGTGGAGAGACAGGGAAGAAGAAGAAGAAGACTTCAAGATAATCAGTGCTTCGATCGATTCTGAACACTTCAAAAACCGGCAAAAAAAAAAAAAAAATTGCAAATGTTTTATGAGGAAGGAATTCCATTCGACACTTTTGATAGACCTCAAGGACACATACATTGTGTTTTGATGAATAACACTGAATATAAATAGAACTTTGTTTACAAGAAACTTCCACAGGGCTCCTTTAAGTAGAACTTTTAAGGTGTATACGAGGAGAACACTGTTCTGAAGACTAAAGTTCTGCGGTGGTTATGGTTGTGCTAATTGTACAAAAGAGGAAAAAAGAGAAAAAGAATGTAATGTAGCAGAGAAAAGATCACTCTGGGGATTCAGTTAGATCAGCAGCACAGACCTGGGATCACTGGTGTCGAATGACAATATAAATGTTTTAATACTTCAGAATGTGAACGGCTTCAAGCCCATTGTTCCCTGTTTTAAGATACCGTATTCACACAGAACAATCATGTCTGAATAGTAGCATGAGTGGCAGAATACATGCTCTAATTCATCATTCAGCCCTTCTCTGAAGGTCAGGCTTTAACAGCTTTAACAGAGAAAAATCCTATGGAAATATGCCGAGCTGTTGAAATCTCTGACTTCAGATTAGCGCTGTCTAACCGATTAGTACATTCTCACACACGTAGAGCCATAAGGAGAGGAGACGACGCCACTTAAAAGCTACATTGTTCTGCAGAGTGAACATGTCAATCCTAATTCCTTTAGCCGCAGTTAACAACCCATCAGCGAACTGGCAGTTGCAGATTGAACACTAGTTGAGTCTTAGTTCTGAGCTGAGATCTTCCTGAGGCATTACACCAGGGTGTCATCCTCTAATACCATGATCTAGACTGAGGGGGAATACACAAAAGGCAGATATTGGGCACGTTGTCAGTATTACGCTCACTCCTTCACAACTAAATGACTAAATATGAGCTGGTTAATCAGCTCTGCTCGAGGTTAGTGAGGTGATACAGGCAGACGTCTTCCTCCGTGACCACCGCGAAGGGGCCTCTGCTCGCCCCCTGTCGGCTAGAGCAATGAGATGGGAGGGCCTCCTCGGGGGCCTGTAAGAAGACATCACCCCCCACCCCTCCATTAAATCATCCTTCTTCTTTACGAGCTGTGTCCTGATGGGCCAGCAGACGGACGGCTAAAGGCCAACCGTGCCACTTGGGTGCCTCCAGAAGGAGAGCAAGCAAGCGGAAGGGGCAGTTAGTGGCGCAAGCAACTGCACACACTCACACACACACACACACATAGATACGCACATCTGTGCCAAAATAATCATAAGGGGGCATTCCCTGTGACTGCTTACTCTCATATACTGTAGGCTCATGTGTGTGTGTGAATAGGGAGTGTAAAGCTTGGTTTCACATCACAGGCTTCTAGTCACAGACCTGTCATCAAGATATGGGGGCATCTGGGGGTTAGCATCAAGTTTGGTGGTTCAAGTCCATGAAGAAGGCCATGAGATGTGGTTTAAAAAGCTCTGGGAAAGGATAGTGAGTGGACCTTAAGTAAAGATTATTTGGCAAACAATTGCTTCTGAGGCCAAGACTAATCTTTTACACTCAAGTGAAAAGTTTTCTTTCCCTGTAAGTTAGTGTGTTTTTAATATGTATGTTTAAATCAGCCGATGCATGGTTATTTTCAGTTTGCACATTAAATACTATGCGAAGGTGCTAAACGTTTCAAAAGAAGATGTGATAAAAGCTGTGAATTTCCACATTCACGTTGCACTGATTGTGACTCAGTTATTCACTCTTCCTTGTCCTTTTAGCTCTGGTTTGGTCTTTACCCACAGTATTACTGAATAATGAACTAATAAAAGCAGATTTTCTTTATTTATTTTCACTTAAAAGGAGGACAGAGTTTGGATGGTGGCCATAGCAGAGCAGAAGTATTCAGTATTTTCCCTTGGAATTTGTGGATTTTTTTTCCTTAAATCTTACAACTTGCAGATTAATATATCATCTAGACAAAGGACTCAGTGCTTCTCCACCAAATATAAAATGGGAAGAATATTTAAATTTTAATCCAGTCAAGTAAAACATTGTCACATTACATAAAATTACAACCAATGAAACTGTTTCATCATGTTATGTTGTTCTGTTTTCCTTTAGCCTAGCAAACTGATCTTAGCTGTCAGTATTACGCTGCGTGATTCTGTAAACATGTCAAAAGAGCCAGTGCAACACAACCAAAGAAAACTGAGCTTCAGTGTCTGCAGCGTTACATCCTTGACAGCCACAGCTCTGCCGGAGCCTGGCCCTTCAACCCTTGAACCAGCACAGCCAGAAGAACCCCATAGAAGCAGCTCTGCGCCCACTGAGACTGCTGAAACATTGAACCCAAACAGGCTAGTGCTGGCTCCCACTGTGTGGAAGGTTGTTGTCAGGACACAGAGAAGGCTAAAGCTGCACTTTTTCTTACTTCACAGTCTTCTTCATGGGAAAAGACCAGCTGATGTGCTGCTGCTACTTTATTTCTAAGAGATCACATGAAATGGTACTTACCTGCCCCCTGCCCCCTTCTCACAGGAATCCAGTGATCTTGACTGCCCTGTTTGCCACAACAAGCAACACTTTTCACATTCCACACAGAAATCAGACTCGTTGTTAATGTAAAAAATATTGATCAATGCAGCTTTAAAACTCAAAAGGCTCAAAAATTTAAAGGAACCGTAATTACTGACGTCTTACTCTGTGGAATATTTAAAAATGTCACTAAGCCTCAATGGAGCCATGATAGTTTCTAAAGCTTATTAATCACAAACCATGTTAGATATGTTTATATATGTTGTAGTGGGATTTCAGTGGTGTCATTGAGGAGTGGTCACTGTTGAAGCCATTCTGTGTGAAAAAAAAAAAAAAACAGAACACAATCGATGGAGGAAAATAAAACTGCAGCAACTTAAGGTTACAACAGTAAAAAGTGTGCCTTTAAAATTTTGTGAATATGAGTAGTGTGTGTGTGTGTGTGTGTGTGTGTGTGTGTGTGTGTGTGTGTGTGTGTGTGTGTGTGTGTGTGTGTGTGTGTGTGTGTGTGTGCGGGTGTGCGTGTGCACGTGAGGGGGGGACAGCCCCGGGCCGAGCAGCTGTGAGCAGATGTCAGCGTAAGTGAGCGAGGGACTTGGGAGAGAGAGAGAAACGTGGCTGGGCCAACCCTCTAATTTACGCATGAGTGGCGCTGCACCGCCGATATTTACATTTAAATTGATGTTTCAGATACTTAATTAAAGACGAGGACTGGGCTCTTCTGGTCGGCGGCAGCCTCTTCCTCATCTTCCTCCTCCTCGGCAGAGTGCACAGACTGCTCACTGGAACCTGCAGCACTTCCCTGAGCCCTGTCAACAACATTTCACTGGAGGCCAGTTAGTGACAATGCACCCTGTTTTACGTCTATGGTAATTTTCTTGGTGCAATATTGAATACACAATGCCCCCTGGTGGTTTGTGTCACCAGCCCATAATGCAAACACAATGCAACTCCTCCTTCTGGCCTGTGGTTTGTAAACAATGACAGTGGCTGGACACTGGCTGAGTGTATCAAGTGTGGGAATTGGGAAGTTGTTGCAGAGATTCATGTTGGCAAAGGGTGTAGGGTCACTGATCTCAAACTATAGAGCTGATGTGCACGTGCAACCCAGGTGGATAAGTAGTCAGAGGTTAGAAGGTTAAGATGAGACCTTTGTGTGCAAATGCTAAACACTTTCTGTCTTCCCTGCTCCATCTCTCCATCAGTTTCGGGGTCCTTGGCCTGAAAAAAGGTTGAAGACCCCTGCTTTAGATGATTTGTGTATTACATTATTTTTTTGACTTTTTTGTCTCAGAAATGAGTAAAATTCAGTGTTTCCCCCCATAATCTGGGTCTTATCAGAGTGTAAGTTATATTTAGACCATACTACAGCTAAAAAAATATATAAATAAATAAATAAATAAATAAACAATCACCATTCTTTTGAGTTTCAGCTCCTGCAACTGTACTGAAGCCTTTAACCCCTTTAGCTTTTTATGCCTGATATATTTTTGCAGACAGCCAGTGCTTTCCATCAATCATGTATCCAAGCCTTTTTTTTCCAGTGTTGAACATGATTTCATGTTTACATTAACTGTGAACTCCCATATTACTACAGGTGAAAATTAGTCTTAAGGTGCTGAGGTACAATACATTGAATGACATTATGAACGTTCCACTTCTGCATTTATATTCAGAAGTGTCACATTATTTTATGCTTGATAATGCAGTTTTAATGCAGACTGATCTGAAAAGTCTACACTGCACTTCCTTGAAACAATAATAAAATGCTGACAAAAATGAATGGAGACTTAATCTTGGCCATGATGGATTACACAACTCACAAGAGTCTGCTTATTGATGTTCATATTAAAATGAATGGAAACCAATAAATGCCCAGACCAGTAGATAAAATACACCTACAGAGTTTGTAATTAGCTGTGGTATAAAATAAAGTGAACTGTAGTAAAGGGGTTAAATCGTCCCACACCGATGCTAGTCTCTCAGTCTGCATTTATCAACTTTTTGGCCACATGGGGGCAGCACGACAAGCTGTAAACACATGTTAACATATTACTTCATATAAAGTTAAGTTAAACTGGGATCAGCTTAACTTGATAATTGGAAATCTTCATTTGGAGTTTTGGTTGTGTCCATCTGATCAATTTAAGTCCAGTATTCACTCTGCTTTTAGCTCTGGTTTGGTCTCTGGTTTGACTCTTAAGTTGCTTCATCCTCCTCTAAGTTTGCCAGCTAGCTTAATAAAACCACATTAAAGAACCTGAAACATGCTAAATTGCCCTGTAGATAATTCAGCTTGTGTTTGTCACTACAAAGCCAACCCTTTCACATTACGTGTACTTATTCGATTGGTCATTAATATAGTGTGTGGAGTGTGTCATTGTCATGGTAAATATTTTGAAATCTTTTTGAGATATTTTTTCCTTTATACTGCACATTTAAAATGTTTAAGAAGTCCAGTGTGGCAAGATGTAGGAGGGAGACTTTCAGGAAAGGAAAGACAGGCAGCACAAAATGATGAAACAGGACAGGCCCTGAATTTCAGAGAGATTTGCTACTGCTACTGTCATTGAAAGCTCTGTTTTAATCTCTTTTTAGGATGGGTGTAGCTGGTTCTTCATCTCTGCCTGCCTGTCTGTAAAAGTCACTGCACGCCACCGGTGTGCTGTAACGTCTCTTAATGGCTGAAGAAATACACTGCTCTGTATTAACAGGGTCTCCAAAGAGGCCAGTGTCCTAATGCAGTGGCACTCCAGTCCTGATGAACCGTACTCCCAACATGCTTGGCTGTCCTCGCTGGGGCCCTCAGAGGGACTGCCTGACTGCCCACAGGCCAACTCCTCTCCACCACTTGCTCCCAAACAGCCTTTTAATAGGTTTTAAAAGAGGGTTATTAACATCACCTGCTAATTATGTTAAGGACCTAATTAGGGAATGAGAAAAAAGGCCTTTTTGTCTAATTAGGTTTTCTTTCTAAGTACACTGATAACCAAGGGAATGCTGAGATCTCCGTAGAAATGAGAGTGCAATGAGCCAGTGAGAGGATGCTTCAGAAAAAGAGTTAACCCTTTCATCAGAGCCCGACTCTATTAACAAGCCACTGGCAGAGTGCAATTACCACCCAAATCGTTTATTTGGGACATGTTTATCTGGAGTGGGAGTCTGCATCATTTAGCGCATTATAAACTCAATAGTAGCTTCATTAGCGATTACAGTCGGTGGGTGGTATTACCTGCCTGATATCCGACTGCAGCCTGATGATATCAGCTCCCGCCGCTGAATTACAAGGCAGGGACCTAATTTTTCAGCCTATGCTGCTCTATCCTCGCTGTTTCCTCCACTCAAGTGCTACCCAGCCGGTGCACTGCCAACAGCACTTCACTGGGCCTTCAGCTGCAACATGGGAATGGGAAGAGACAACATACAACGGCTTAATCACAAAGCAGGAACAGGGAGATGCTGGAGCAGGGAGAGGCCTGTGTAAAAGAGGAATTATGTGAGATTCCAGCCTGGTCTCGTCAAAGTTTGTGACACAACTTCAGTGTCTGAGTATGCATAATAACCTGCAGAGCAGAGTAACTGTGTGGGGGCACAGGGGTAGAGGGTAGATGTAGTGTAATGAGCCTGATTTTCATTTAATCTTATATTTGACCTTGAGGTTTGTTTTTTTGTTTATTGTTTTTTTTGTGTGTAGTAGTGGCTTCAGATCTGCAGGACTTTAAAGAAAATAAACCTATTTTTAATAAAAAAATTAGGTTTACATACAAAAATGTCAAATCAGTTTAGAGCTGCCAAACTGAAAACAGTAAATAAAGATGATCTGACACTCACTCATTTGCTCATGAGAACTTTGGGAGCTAAAACCAAGATGGTAGAAATTTCCTCAGTTAAAAATAAATGAGCAAATAAATAAATACATTCATACTATAAGCAAGATAATACAATATACAAAATATTAGATAACGTGACATAAAATTAATAATATAAAAGAAGACAAAATAAAAGTGAAATGCAAAAAAAGATAATAAAATGCTGAAAGAGATGATTATTAACGTGAGTAAAACCAGAAATCCATGAAATAGATAGATAGATAGAATAGAAGGATATACCAAGTAATAAAATAGATAAATAAAATAAAACCAACACATAAATAAAATTCAATTAAAAGCCAGACTAAAAACGTAGGTCTTGAGTTTGCTTTTAAAAATATCAGCCTTCTCTGCTGCCTTCAGGTCTTCAGGAAGGCTGGTCCTGAGGCGTGTACCACAGAAACAAAAGAAGGCCTCACCAAAGGTTTTTGTTCTGACTTTAGGTTTGATTAAAAGGCCACGACCAGACGACCTGAGGGTCGAGAAGGTTCATGGGATAAAAGCAAATCTGATAAACAGGTACAACCAAGACCATTAAGAGCTTTATAAACCAATACAAGGATCTTAAAATCAATTCCGTAGCAGACAGGAAGCCAGTGCAGACACTTTAAAATCAGTGTAATGTGTGCTGTCTTGAAGCAGCTGTAGTTGTGATAATATTCTTCTTAGGGAGACCAGAGTCAGATCATTGCAGGAGTCAGTCCTGCAGGTTGTGTGTAGTAGTGTCTTTGTACTGGCCTGAGAGAGAAACAGTCGCACTCTGGAGAGGTTCTTCAGATGAGAAAATTAACTCCATGTTTCCAATGTGAGGCTCAAAGCTGAGATCTGAGTCAGAGATGACTCCTCGGCTCCTCGGTTGTTGACAGGGGTTTAATACCACAGCTGGCAGTTTCACATTTCTCTCTCGGCTTCAGTTCCAATGGCCAAATTTTCAGTTTTGTCCTGATTGAGCTGTAGAACAGTCTCTGCCATCCGGAACCTGATATCTAAAATACAGTTTTAAAGGTCATCTATAGGCCCTGGGTCATCCTCGTGTGCCCCTCGTGTAGGTTAATCTGTAATCTGGTCAAAATGTCTCATTTAAACCGGTACAGTAAAGAAACTTTGTCCATCATTTCACTAACTGCCTAGTAATTTTTGGAAGCATAAACAAAAGTAGTAGAAGTAGAAGAACACGTGTCATCTGATCACAGCCTTGTTACAGAAAGCTAAATGTTAACAGTAAAGTTTCCTCACCAGTTCTATTAAACAAGTGACAGTGATGTAAATATCCCTGTTAAGTCAGAGGTCACACACTGTTACACACCACAAGAGTTTGTATCTGCAGCCGAGGCCTGACATCATTAAAGGTCAGCACATCATCTCTTCCAGGTGCCGGGAAGGCAAATGGTACAGTGTAATTTAACAATGAGGAGATGGAGGTAAAGATAGGAGGGTGACGAGGAATGAAAACGAGCCAGTGAGACGCCTCTGGCCGCTCGTGACGGGAGTCAAGTGTTGGGAACCCACGGCGGCACTTCCTGTGTGATTACATGTTTAATTTACTTCACATCTCAAAAATTGTCTGCTATGACAGAGCCAATTTACAGTGATCCCCGTGTGAGTGTCAGGCAAACGAAAGGAAGGCTGCAATGAAATCCCTCCCCACGGCCTCTAATGGAATCTCAATGAACCCCCGAGCCAGCGGGTCCGGGAGAGCAGACAGCCCCGCCATTAGAGCCGAGGACCCGCTTTACCCGAACACCTCTCGCCTCGGCCCGTCTGTTATTATCGCTTCATTCTCCCGGGGTGAAATGCCACCAATCTGAAAGGAGGGGGGGGAAACCTGAAAAACCATACAGAAAAGGGGAGGTTCCACCAACTTAGACCTGTGTACCTTGACATTTGCTAGATCGAGTTCAGTTGGGTGCGTATGTCTGTGTGTGTGTGGGAGGAGGGGGGCAAAATAGCAGCCCTGTAAATTGACAGAGCTGGACACTGTGTTTAAACTGATCGCTGATCACCAGTCTGGCCCCCGATGTCCAATCTTGAATCCAAATAGACAAGCAGAGCATGGATATTGCGCACCGTAAGTGTCTATCTGGCTGTCATTTTAAAGCAAGGTGGAAAAAAAAAAAGAGAGAGAGAAAAATCCATCTGTGAAACATTATTCAAATCATTTTAAGGTTCTGCGTCTCGGCAAATTTCAGGTGAAATTGCGGAGCTGCGATTGAAGGTTTGCGCTCTTATCTCAAAGTCATAAACATATTGTCTTACACCGGTCCGCCTTCCACCAAATTCAATCCTGGAATATGCTAATTTAAGACTGCCATCAGAAATGGCAGCAATACATATGTTAATTCATGGCTGTTTAAATAAACGTTTAACATTCAGTGTGAGCGGACTTTAATTTTTGCAGCTGCCTCATGATGTCCCAAAAAGACATTATTTGTTAAACTGTGAATTCATAACTACAAATTGATTTGATTACAATAATCTGTTCCTGCCACCTTCAGTCTAAAGTAACAATTTGCAAGTACAGCCTGTGTTTTCATGTGTTTGCTGTGTGTTTCTCCTTCCCGGTGTCATCTAACCACGATCTTCTCAAAACTTCAGTGCTGTTCACACATACACTCAGTTGTTATGAATGTTTTTACATGTAGTAGCTCTCCATTATGCTTTAGAAATAAATTGAATGAAATTAAAATTACAGTTGAAAGAGTAAAAGTGAATGAAGACTAAAACACTGAACACAGTGTCTAGATTTCAATCCAAATGTAGCCTTTTTGGAAGACATCTGTTAGTTTGGCTGTTGGCTGTTGTTGTCCGACCTCCTATGATAAGAGGAAGCTCAGAGAAAAAGAAGAGGTCCCTTCTCTGAAGAGAGTCTAACGAAAGAGATCGAGGCCAAACTCCACATGTGAAAAAAAGTTCAGTTTGTCTTCCACTGCCTCCTGTGCAGCTCAGCAAGAAAACACTGTCCAGCGAGGTGAACACATCATGGTGGGGTTCAATAAAGTCTGCGAGGGCCAAGTCCTCAAGTCTGGGTGGTGGAAATTCTGAATAAGCCTCATTCATTTCTGAATCTGCTTTGATGCAAACTATTGTGCTGGTTTCTATGACCTGCAGAAACAATACAATATGACAATTAGTATTTAATACACCCTGTATACGGTTAGTATGGGGATTTCTTGACATGTAGGACAGTTACAACAGTGAACCCTATTTGGCCAATGCGAGCAGAACAAGACCAATTTTAGCTGTGATGCATTTATTGCAATCAGGAAATCCCTAAATTTAAGTATGGAAGGTGTGATCACTCTAAAATTGACCACACCACAAAATCTATTTTTAGATTCTGGGTGCTCCAGTTTCCTCCCACAGTCCAAAAAAAAAAAAAAAAAAAACATGCCAGTTAGGTCAGCTGGCTCCTTTAAATTGCCCGTAGGTGTGCTTGTGAGTGTAATTGGTTGTCTGTCTATGTGACAGCCTGGTGACTGACTAGCAGCCTGTCCTGGGTGTGTCTCGCCTCTTGGCTAGTGTCAGCGGCGGCGGTCTCCAGCCACCTCACGACCCTCGAGGAAAAGCAGATACAGCTAATGGATGTAAACAAAGCAATGGTAAACAAAGCCTTATTCAACCACCATTATGAAACTATTGTATTTTCCATCATTATTCAGATTTCAGCTGAAAAGGTTGGTAAACTCCAACAGCGGCTTACCTCTATTTCACAGTCACTGCGGTGAATACAACACCTCTACAGCTCTCAATCTGGTTTAATAATAATAAGACATGCATTAAGTCTGTCCCTCTCCTGTCCTGTCTGTTCCTGCCGTCCACTGACAGTTCCACACTGAGGCTCTCCTTCCTGAGCCTGCTGTGAAACCAGCCTGAACACGTTTCTGCTCAGTTTCTGCTGCGTGGAGCCATACTTAACAGAAAACACAGCCCATTCCCTTGGGCGAGAGCTGGGGATGGAGGAGGGCGGGGGGTGTTGAGTAGGAAGGGGTGCTGGGTGTTTACTGTTTGCAGATGCCGACCCCGGCTGTGGAGAGACAAGATGAATTTGACAGCTAATGTAAAAATAACAGACAATCATAAATCAAGGAAGCAGGCGTCGTGAGTCGATGATGAGAGTTAATCAATACAGGCCTGACTTTGCCATTGTGCGAAATGGCACTCCATTTATTACAGGGGGGGACTTGGAGGAGAAACATTATTCATATTAGAGTATGCACACGCTGGTGGGAGAGAGGTAGGGGGAGCGTTGGAGGAGTGAGCTGCTTAGTCATTGCACCGCCGGTGCAAAGGGCCGGCGTTTAAAGCAGGACTTGACCCCAAAATGAGTAATAATTCACCATTTACTCAACCTCATTTAGTTTGAGACACAACGGATGATTAAAAGTCCACAAAGTAAGTCAGCAAGAGCTTCTCCATGTCAGACTTCTTCTAAACAAGTAAATAGGAGCATTTCAGACAGGGCAGTAAATGACCATCAAATTTATTTAAACACCCACTGTGCAATAAATTCAAGTGTTCTGTAAGCCAAATGCAATCAGGTGTAACTCTAAGGGCTCCTCATAAGTTCCAGCATTTTAACACTGAAAGAAAGAAAAAAAAATAAATCTATCCAAGCGCTCACAAGTGCCCACTCACACTCTCGGGTGAGACTCAGCACTTGCAGTGCTGCTCCTGCTCCTATATTTACATCAAACTGAGATACTGGTTACTGGCCCAGCCCAGCAAAGACACCAGTTTGAACTGGATTATGGAAACTTTTTGTTTTTAGGTCTGCCACATGCTGGTACTAAAAGTCTTCAAATGGTTCAGAATGCTGCAGCTAGAATTTTAACTAAATCACATCACACCCCCTTCAGCTTCCCTACACTGGCTCCCAATACATGTCAGATCAGACTTTAAGGTGCTTTTGATGACTTACAAAATCCTGAATGGGAAGGCCCCCTCATACCTGTCTGATTTCCTTAAACCTTATATTCCCGTGTTATCTGCTTTGTTTGTCCCCAGAGTTAAAATGAAGCAGCAGGGCCTTTTCCCATCATGCCCTCTTCTTCTGAAACAACCTCCCCGCTGATATCAGACTGTTTGACTCCACTGAGACCTTTAAACCCAAACTTAAAACTCCTCTTTATGTCTTAACTTTCAGTTAGTGACTCATTCTTTGATTATTTCAGGCCGTGTGCCTGTTACCATTCTCCCACAGGTGGGTTGGTCTTAGCCTCAGTGAATCCATTAAACCCATAGTGTAGTCCATGTCGTCCTGCTGATGAGATCACTGTAAACTTCCTGTGAACCACTGCACCTCTGTGTTTATTCCCTCAGACACATTCGACTCTGTCTCTCCCCCATTGTTCTCTCTTTTCACTCACTCTGTGCTGGACTATCATTCGTCCTAGGACCTCTGTCCCTCTCCTGGCTGTCAGCGCCTCATTCCAGATGTTTGGATCTGGATCTCCGTCCTCCAGGAATCCCAGCCACCACCAGTGGAGGGGGTTAGTCACAAACAAGGTTTAAACCCAGAGGATATTTTATTAATTTCTTTTTTTGGAGATCCTAAGTTTCCAAAGGAAGCAACATGTCAACAGCAAAATACACAGAGGTAGCTTCATCTATCAAACCCCCCCCCCCCAAAAAAAAAACAGAAAACACTGACATACTGTACAAGTGTCAATGAATAAGCCAAGAATAAAACCTAATGCAAGTGTTGGCAAACGTCATCTGTAGTCAGCATCCACCATCAACCTCACACTTATCCCAAACATCTTAAATGCCGTATTTATGACATGTGGAGCAGTATTGCTGTTTTTGGAGTGCTGAGGCAGATGTAGTAGGAACAAGAGATTACAGACAGCTCTCTGGCACACAGGCTGATTTGAGTGGCTGTGGCTGGCCTCCTCTGGGGAAATCGGGCCTTAGGAGTGGGGCTTCTGATTTACTCCAGGCCCTGGCATGCCTCGCTGATGAGCTCCAGGCAGTCCGAGCCCCATGTGGGGATTGGCTCCGACCAATATGTTCCCTTCCACTCAAAAGGACAGGGCTAATATGCTAGAACCCAGGCCCGACGCCCCCTTGACACCCCTCAGCAAAACCCCCTTCCACCCTCATTTAAGACTCTCTCTATCTCGTCTGACTCTCCTGCTCTCCCATTGCTTCTTCTTCTTCATATCAGAGCCTCTCTATCTGTCGCCACCTCTCTCAGCCGTGCTCGTATTAGGACCTCTTTTCCCATCTTCTCCTCTTCTCGCCTTCGCCTCTCTCTCATCCCTCTCTGCTGCTGCTTCCTGGTGCTGCAGTCATTTTTTTCCCCACCTGAGGCTCATTCCTAGGTCTAGGGGAATGTATGGCTTTATTTGTATGGCACCAGCGTTTTATTGGATTCCTATTGCTTTGGAACAGAGGTACCACATTCCAAATTCATCAAGGGCCAATTTAATTCAAAATTCATGAAGTGGGCATCCGTCAAGGTGCCGGCTCCAATGCACTTTGTGTGGTCTCAGGGTGCCTCCCGTATGCACAGGAGACCATCAGTAACTCCGGTCCCATTTCCGTCTCTGATTAGAAACTACTGGGTGGTTTCCTTTGGCTCAATACTGTATTTCAACAAAAAAAGGAACCCTCATTGCTTCTCTCCGTTGGCAAAGGAACATCATCACACATGCCTGACAGACCAGTATCTCACAAAGCCTAGCTCTTATCGAATGCAGTCAGTCACCAGTGGAGATTTGGCAATTTAAGTTGACATGAAGATTTCTTGTTCTGTCACATTTTCATCATAGCATCGGTAAAGCTGTGTGTTTTACTTATTCTACCAGGTAAAGTGCTGCTTTTTTGCATATTTTTATTTATGCGAATATATATGTATATGTAATATATGGTCCTCTCTGATTCCATTCATGCTCACAATGATCCGTTATTGTGTTAATGACCTGCCAAGGTTTTTGAGGTACAGTTCTTCACTCCCCCGCTGGAGCTTTTTCTGTGTCTATATCTCCACACTACCATCAGAAACTGCCCGCTTTTACAAGGTGAGAGTGCTCGCTTGGGCAATTTATGGACCCCGGATGGCTTCCTTGTGCAGTTTTAGCAAGCTAATATTTGGAGTTTTAATATGCATTAAGAGTTCCTGGAGGCTGGCGGGCTGGTTCTGCTTCAAGGTACAAGTTACAGCCCACATTTTAAGTCCCCAGTATAATGCACAGCAGGGAAATCTGGTAGCAAGGCTTTGCATCAGAAATGTGTAGAATTACATAAAGCATCTTAATCATTTCAATAGGTTTGTTTACTGTAAAACATTACTGTATGTGTGCGTGTGTGCCTAGGCTTGTTTTACTATATCGGTGGGGTCTGAAAACCAGGAGCCCACTGTACTTACGTTGACCAACAGCTTTGTGGGGACCAAAATGCTGAACCGCACAAGTTTAAATGGCTGTTTGAGGGTGAAGACTTGGTTTTGGGGGCAAGGGTTGGGGCTGAAGACATTCAGTTGTGATTGTTGGGGTTTTGCATTATGTCACTGTCTGGTTAAAGCCTAATAATAAGCAACTACTTTGCAACAGCAAACCATGTTTTAGATTATGTTTTCAATTGATGTAATGAGAATATATTATTAATTGACATATTTGGCAAGAAGAGAATAGAATGATGATAGACAATGTATCATATATATATAAACTCTAGTAACTGTACACCTGAAATGTTCAAGGTTGATTTACTACAGTTCGACTCTGACACCCAGTCAAGAGTTTACGTCACTCTTTACCCCTCCACCTCTCCCCCAGCCCTTTCTACCCATGATCCAGCTCTTTATCCCAACCGTCTCCCCTCATTCTGACCTTCGAAGACCATGCTGAAAATTTCACACAATCTCCCTGCACAGCAGTGGTTGCACCAGCACTGGGAGCCAATATGTTGCCATAATTGGGCCTGTAGTGGGGGCAGAGTCCAAGGCAATTAATCCTTTCCTCCTGTTGTTTGCACCCTGGTTGGCAGTGACAGGGTGCAGCGTAATTGGACAGAAGCACACTTGTCCCCTCCATTTTACATTAATATCCCTTCAACTCCAGACTCTAATGCCGGGCCAGGTTGAGAATCCCACTTCTGCCACCAATATCCACTCAGGCTCTCTTTCCTGCTCTCCCACTCCCACCTGTCAACTGTCCTCCATTGCCATGCTGGGCTAATCTACGGCCCAGATGAAGAGATGTGTGTGTGTGTGTGTGTGTGTATGTGTGGGTGCTGGGGGGGTTATATATATTAGGCCAGGCAAGGTTTTAGACTGTCAAAATG
This sequence comes from Toxotes jaculatrix, assembly GCF_017976425.1. Classification (NCBI taxonomy): domain Eukaryota; kingdom Metazoa; phylum Chordata; class Actinopteri; family Toxotidae; genus Toxotes; species Toxotes jaculatrix. The sequence continues at coordinate 27,336,544 of NC_054402.1, read as the reverse complement.
AGCTGAGGTTTCTGTATCAGCATCTGTAGACTGAACTCAGTACAAAACAAGACTTTTGTGTGTGTTTGGACATGAAGCTCTTAGTTTGGAAAATTTGAAAGTAGAAGTGGTTGCATAAAAAAGACTGTGCTAACCCTGTCCATTTCCCTCCATGGATCTGATCAGGGGACAGTGAAATGAAAAGGGCTAAAACACAAAGTTCTTTTTTCTTCCTGGTATAAACAGAATCTGGATTAATTACCTGGATCTGGAAAAAAACACATGACTGCTGGTGGAACCACTCACAGAAAACCTTGTAATTGTAATGTGATCAGACTAGTTAGACCACATCTGAAAGTGGTCTGGCTCACATTGTGATGTGATCTTGGAAGATGAAATACTTAACAGAGCACAGTCCATACAGCAGCATCGCTTCTAAAGTCTCCAGGGGTCGCTACAAAATACAAGATGAGGGTCATGTACCTAACGGGGGCCAGCAGTGGTGATAACAAGCTTCTCAACTGGCTCTGTTCGCTCTTTTACTGTACAATTAGAGTATAAGTAGCCTGGTTAGTAAGGAGGCAGAAAAGTAGCCTATACATGTCTTTGAATGTCTGCTATGAGACCCTTTCCTTACACATCATATAGTAGTGTCCTTCTCTTGCCCTGGACACTTCAAGACCAACAGCTCCATCTTTCTGATTTGCATATTGAGATAAAATCACTTGTAGCTGAATCAAGGTAACGAGAACAATTAACACCACACTGTCAAAAGTCCTTCAATGGTGCTGTCTGTAGGAATTTATTTTAAAAAGCATATTTCCTCCAATAAATGAATTCCCTTTTCTTTTTGAATTCATTTAAGTTACACATAAGTAAAAAGTGTGAATATTTTTGTAACTTATTATTATCTGTCATAAAATTGATTTTACTGAACTTCACGATAAATTGTACAAAATTCCATCTAAGGGTTTATGTCCAAAGTAAAACGTCACGTCCGGGTCACGACCAGGTCACGACCCGCCCACATGCAGCAGCAGAAGAACGAGACGTTTACTCGTTGTCACCTGTACTGGATCAGTGCTATTTATTCGGATTTGTGTGGACTCTTTGAGGGCTACATACAACGCGCAACACATGTAAGTAACTATTTACATCGCTGAAAGTTCGGTTTTAGCTGAATGAGCAAACGTGTATTGCACTATAAAATGCAAAAGCGTCGCCCGGTGTCATCCAGTAACGTTAAGTTTGCTAATTATGCAGGCGCCACGAGGCCTCACGGAAGGTCTAACATTAACGTTAAATTCAAACAACTATCGCTAACGTTAATGTAGGATAGGTATATGTGAGATATATTGCCAAATACTGTTTCTACTTAGTTTGCGGACTTTAAAAAAAAAAATTCTTCCTGTGGCAGCAATACCTGGATTTTAGAAGGCAGAGTAATGTCAAAGTAGGCCTGACTGAGAACATTTACACTGACAGTGAAAGTAGAGATGTATAGATGAAGATCAGCTTGATTTTCTTAATTTCATATGCGTATTGGCTTTTAATAAGGTCTTAAATAGTCTTAAGCATGCGATTATTAATATTTTTACATGTGCAGTAAGGTCTTAAATATTTTCCTTTTTTTTTAAAAGGAGTACTTTCTCACTTAGTGTCATCAAATAACAAGGGCTGATTAAAAATACTTTTTCAGAGACTATTGGTTTAAATGTGACTGCTACACAAAAACATATGACCATTACATACTATTATATAGTTCATGATTAAATTAAATATTCTCAGTAATTGTTGGTTGCAAATGAATTGCATATGTCTTAACTTAATCTGTGGATATGTTTGTCTGAATTTTATTGAAATATTTTGAAACCATTTGTTCAAGTAAAAAGATTAAAGTTTTTCTTTTGCATTGCAGTGACAGCAATTATCCTGATATTTTCATAAATAAACTCTTCTTTCATTTGTGTTGCTTCTTCAGAAGACCATCAGATCCACTGGGAGGAGCAGTTCATGGAGTAGCTAAGCTCTTGGTGGAACTGAGGTAAATGTTTCAGAGGTTTGTTGTTATCTGTTATGTGTCATTTAGAGGAATTAAGGTATCCAAAACAGAGTTTGTGGGGTGGTGGGGTGGGGATGGAGGGTTACTATTGATATTAATGATTAACCGTTGACCACTAATAAGAATTTTGACCCACTGATGCTATAAGTTAAACAACAATAATAAATAAAGTCCAGTAATCTATTTGATGGCAGAAAAAGATATGTCCATGAGCATGGTATGTAGAGAGGGTGTTCAGGAGCTACTGGCCTCCGAAGAACAACAGAGAGCTGCTGCTGCAGCATCAGATTTGTTGAGCGAGTTAACACAGGCCAGCAACAGCAGTCAGTTCTTTCATGTCAAATGCTGTGGTCACGTGTCCCTGTGTTTTAATTTAATGTTTTAAGAGTATACAGTGTAGATTGTACTTTGAAGGTGTTCTTGTAAGGACTGATGTAAGATTATGCATTTTTGTTTGATTTTGTTTTCATTGCTTCACCACCAGTCAAGCACAGACTTCTTCAGTTCCTGGATCTGCCTCCAACTGCTGGGCACCTGATGAGCTGAAGTCAGTTCTGTTATGTCAAATGCTGAGGTCAAAGGCCCTTTATTGTGTTTTATTGTGTATTATTATGTCAAATGTTTTAGTAGAATATGGCACAAATTGTACTTAAACAGTGTCTTCTTGTATGCATTTGTTGTCATGTTTTAATACATATAGAAAGGTACTATACTGTACTGTACACTTAGGTTTAAGTCAGTTCTGTAAATCGCTCGGGTCAAGAGTCGCTGTATTTTAATGCCAGTGTTAAGAGTATACAGATTGCACTTTGAAGGTGTTCTATGCTGCACTTAAAGATGAGGTCAGAAGTTTCTGTAATTTTTAATGTTTAAAAATTAACATTTGCGGCAGTCGTGGCGCAGCAAGTTAAGAGTGCGGCTTTGGACTTTGGACCGCCCGAAGATCGGATACGGGTGGTGGTGAAGGAGATGCTTAACTTATTCAAATTGATTACAGAAACCTAGCTGTTTGTATATGGCAGCTGTTACACACTAATAAACGTTGGAAACGAATAACTCTCTTTCCTTATTTATTAAAGTTATGGCAATGCTAAGTAATTATTTGCAGTGGATTGCAGAAATAATTTGTCTAAATTAATGAGAGGAAATTAATTCAAATCATAAATTTTAATGTTTTATTTTAAATGTGACTTATTTTAATCAAGTGTGATGTGGTCAATATCCTGATATTTGTCACAATGGTTAAACTCAAAAGTAGTTGGAAAATGTTGCCTTGATTTTTTTGAGTTGAATCTAAGTAACAGTTTTTACAGTGTATACTCACTTCCTTTAACCTCGAACCTTTGAAATGGCATCGTCTCCTTCCTCCCCTCCCTCGAATCCCCAAAATTCTCATATTATTTTTCTGTCTTGAACACCTTCTCCGCCACCCCCCACCCCCACCCGTCTCCCTTTCCTCCTCCTTCTCTGGGCCATTTCTAATCTCTTCAAGCGACTCTTCAAAGCCTAGGTGTGCTTCAAAAACAAATCAATAGAAGTATAATAGCACTGTGCATGCTTTGTAATTTTTATATCATTAGTTTTTTTTTCTTTTTCTTTTTGCTGTTTTCCCCCCCCTCACCATGCTTACCTCTCATGCATCAAGAGGGAGGTAGGCCTGGAGGGGGTGGGTGTCATGGTGAGGGGGGGGGGGGGGGGGGGGGGGGTGAGCAGGGCATACAGTTGAGTGCCCTCGTAAACTTTATTTAGTATTCTATGAATTTCAGATCAGTTATGTTTCATAATGACACAGCAATGCGGACGGCTGGTGGAGGTGTGGGGTGGGTTGGTGGGGGGAGGGTGGCGGGGGAAGCAGGTGGAGAGGAGACAGGGAAGGCAAAGGGAGAAAAAGGAAAAATCAATACAACTAGCACACTTTTTCCCTGGCATGGCAAAGAGAGGGGATCTATTGTGGGGGAATGATGATTTATGTCAGGGGTGGAAGGGCCGTCAGGGTGCGTCGGGGACGAAGGTGTGCGCCAATAATGATTAATGCCCCCCCCTCCATCCTGGAGACAACCCAGCCAGCACTCTTTCAGTCTACCCCCACACACCACCCCATCCCGCCTCTCTCCTTCAGCACCCCCACCCCCCATCCTCCTTCTCCTCCACTCTTTGACACAGATCTTTTGCAGACCGCAGTGCCAACCCTCTCACCATACATACAGACATTTATGTAGAAATATACCACAAACTACACAATTATGGAAATTTCTGTAATTTTTACAGTTATTTCCTATATGTCAGCCAGTATAGTACAGCAAAGTCTTGTTCCAAACTGACGTATATTGCTGTATTTACCACAAAGGCCCTTTTGGCATCCATCCACCATTTTTAATTTTTTTTTTTTTCATTTAGACCTAAAGCTTATTTTTTATCTTTTTCTCATTTTTGATGTTTAGATTGAAAAGCCTTGTTTTACAGCTTACATTAGGAAACAGCACAGTGTTTTGTTGCCACTTTCACAAACTCTGCCAAACTCTGTTTATAATTCTTGATATTTGAAAGGTTTCCTGGATTCCCTGGAAATCAGAGATGAATGCTGGATTTAATAACAGCAATGCTCTTAAACTTGCTGTGCCTGATTCCAGTTTGAGCCGCTGACTGTCACTCAGGACTCACATTCACGGTGTGATACGTTCGGTGAACAAATCACTGAACATGCACCGCTGAATCGCTCACTCGGTGAGTCTTTTCCTCTCATCACAGCTGCAGCAGTACCAGTGAATCTCTACACTCTCCTCTAAGTTAATGTTTATCAGAGAACTCTTGTTAAAACAACAGGCGAAGGTAGTGAAGGTGTGTGTTTCTGTTCATGTGGCTTTGTAAGTCAAACCATGAGGAATATGACCATTGATTGATCTTGTGCTAACAACATTAGCCATTAGTTTGGCTGCTAACTTCTTACTTGTTTACACTTAAGTAAATTACTTGCAGAAAGACACCAGCTTCTTCAGTCAGTCATACCAACGTTGTGGTCAGTTCATCCTGCCTCCCATTCAGGCTGCAGGTGAATCAGTTTAACCTGACGGAGCAGGGATATACAGCTGGTGTATAAACACAGCTGATACAGATACACACAAAACCTCAGAGGTTTCAGCTCAGGCCCAAGGCACAGTGACGACACACTGGTCTTTGGGAAAAATCCCTGATACTTTCTGATGAGAAACAGAGTCACTTTGTTGTTTTGGTACATCAGTCAGTTCTGTTAGTTGATCTTAGAATCTACTACCAATGTAAGTCATATAATAAATATGCAAATCAGTGCAGATAGTTTGCAAGACTATTACCCAGTGCATTTATACAACAGCTTTGATCTCCCTGCTGTTTGTTTGCATCACTCAATGTGGATGTCAAATGCATTCAGGAAATTCAGAGAGTGTTACCTGAACTACGAGAGGCTGATGGACGTTGTTAAACCCTTGTCGTCATTGGTCGGAGTTCCAAAGAAAGAGGACCTTGCGTTTGTTGAGAGGGATTACTTCCAGCATCATTTAACACCACTACAGAGTTGTAAGGTCACCCAGGCCTTCAGGCAAGGAGGTGAGAAAAATAAATACAAATAAAGACGCTGTATGAGGCATCTGTCTTTTATGGTTGGGGTTCATTTTCAGAATGATTTAAACTAAATGACTGTAGAGTGAGCACAAACTCATTTTAATTTGTTTGGGCACAAACTGATACTGTGAAACTGCTCAAAGCACAAAAGCCTGAAGTCAGCTCGAGACAGCAAAAGTGATCGTGTCAAAACATCCTTTGATCTTTGCAGACACAGCTGAGGAAGGTGAACAGTTGGGACTAGCTTATTATTCACTTGTTAATCAACTTAAGACAAGAGTTTAATGTCAACTTCAATAATGTAAGTGAGAGAATCCAGAGACCAAGGACAATAACAAAACCTTTGATGGCAGCACTACCACGAAAACAGTACAGTGTAAAGCATAAAGCCATGTGCAGACAGCTAAATGTCTCCCAGAAGGACAGATAGTTGACTCTTTAGAAGATAGAAGAAAAAATATGGCAGCCACATTTCAGTCTGCAGGCCCCCAGAGCTGCGGACATGCCAGACACTGACAGTTCAATGAGTTTGACATGCATTTATCAGCATCACATGATAAACACCTGCTCTCCTCCCAGTATCAATTTGACTGAAGAATAATAGTCTTTCCTCTTTACCAGAAGAGGGCTCTGTGCCCATTTCACCACTCTCACAGCTATTGATATCTGTGATCGAGTAGGAGAGGGTCTTCAAACCAAAGGGAAGTGGATCATATGCTTCTTCCAGAGGCAAACTCAGAACATTTAGACTGTCGTGATAATACTGCCCCATAACCCGGTATCAGACACGTCCTCTTCCACCTTCTCCAGAGTCAAGAACCTCTTTGTCTCTGCACCTGGTGCAGAATGGACAGAGATAGCCTCCTCTGTAGTCCACCCTACAAACGCAGCTGCCCAAAACATGACTGGAACCCGTTAAAAGGAAAATTCTGTGCAAAGGTCAGTTTAATTCTGAATTATGTAATTGTGACTAACATGAACTCCTAAAATCTGAAACATCAGTCTGCAGGAAATATTGAAATATTGCTGTATCTAAAGCAATGTCGCCCCAAAACATAGCTGAACAACTTGTTCACCCCTACATGTCCTTTCACCACTGCAATTCATTGTTTACTTGTCTGAATGATGCAGCAGTTGCCCATCTACACTTAGTGCAGAATGCAGCAGTAAGACTCACACAAACACTACATGTAGAGTACATATCTCTCCAGTCCAGGCTGAATTACACCGGCTCCCTAATTACTTTTAAATACCGACATGGTCTCGCACCGCTTCACATTTCAGATCCTTTAACCCCTGATTGTGCTCAGAGACCCCCCCCCCCACTCCCCACATCTGAAAATACATTTATTGTTTTAGCTCCAACACTGTGGAACAAGCCCTCCCCCTCAGTAGCAGATCAGCTGAATTGGTGCTACATTTTAAAAAGCTTTACAAAACCTTGTATAGACATTTTTATAACCTTTTCATATTTTCTACTCCAGTGGTTTTGTGTTGTATTCTTTTTGTATTTTTGCTTTATTTCTCTATATTTGGCCACTCCCTGAAAGTCTTGTTGTATTTTATAGTTTTGTATATTCTGCGCACCTTTGAAGCATCTTGTAACTGTGGCTTTTAAAGGCGCTCTAGAAATAAATTTTACTGACTTAGCAGTAGCAGTTGGATAATGGTCAATGCTAAAATGTAATGTAACATTAACACAAGCAAAGAGAAAAAACAAAACATAAAGTCAGCTACTGACTCAGTAATGTCACTTAAAGAGCAACATCTATATAAAGGTTTCTACTGTTAGCTAACAGTGGTGCCAAAAGCTATTGGCCATATTAAATTAAATAAAGCAAACACTGCATTTTATCACTAACAACTGTAACTTCCCATATGTAAAAGGAGGATCATGGTATTTCCTCTTTCAAAGTCAAATTGACCTTTTGTAACACTGTTGCCAAATTACAGTCCTATAGTAAATTCAGTATGATGTTTAATATTGAGATGATGATTATTTATCATAATTATTCATCCATATTTGGAGCAGAGGAGTACTTGAAAACAATGCTCAAAAATTGCCTTTACCTTCACATTGTACACATAAATACAAAGCATCATTATGGCGCCTGATCAATGTTAATTAATGGTCCAGCCCTGCGTTGGCCACTTCTCAGCTCTTTTGCGAGTAATATACTAAACGCCTGTTGACACACTGCAGTGATGAGGTAGTCCTTGATTTGCAGAACGTGTCGTTGTCAGTCTTCCAATTACTTTCCTCCCACCTGCCCTCTTGCTCTCTCACCCCCGCCTCCTTCCATCCGTCCTCCTCTCTCTCCATGCTGCTCCATGCATGCCATGGGGTGATGGATCTCTGGCTCCCCAGCTGTGTGGCTGCAGGACAGGGGCGGTCACTTTTAAGCCCGGCATCAGCACTTTGTCTCTGCCAGAGCTGTCAGCGCTCACCACTCGATACAAAGAAAAAGAAGAGGGAGGCAAAGAAAGAGGGAGGTGGGAAGGACGGAGCGGGCTCAGGGTGAGATGGACAGAGTGAGAGATGGCTGCCTGATGAAGGAAATGAATAGATGGAGGAGACTCAGCAGACAGGAGATAGAAAGAGAGATGAAGGAGAGGAGACAAAGTGCTTGTCCCTTCTGTCATGCCACAGCCCTGTGGAAACCAGTGTGTATTTGTGAATGTGTGTGTGTGTGTGTTTATACCTCTGAGCACCGAATGTTCTTGAAGGAAAACAAGTGTGAGGATTATCCTCCAAAGTGAGGACTTTTCAGTGTCTTTCTGATGTGGATTCATTCAGCACATGATGCAGCTCTACCTCCTGCAGTTGCATGATTTGCTCATGTTAAAGTGTGTGGTTGGCTGATGCTAGGCTACATACACAGGAACTATCATTGTGGTTGTTTGCAGCTCTTTATTTTCATGTTGCAGCAGACATTGAGAAATGAATTGATGTATATGGAATAAGATGCACTGGTAACAGTGCTAAAGTGAATGCTAAAGTTATCTGTTGCAGCAAATATATTTCTGTAAACACAGAATATGGCACTCATGACCTATGACCCCATTCTAAAATTATGTAGAGCACTGAACAAATACCTATTGAGTGTTACTGGGCCACAATGAAAAATGGTGGGTTCACAACAATTTCTTTCAAGAACTTTTACACAGGAAGCAAGTGAAGTTTCTGAGCCTGTTTTCACATGTTGTAAATCTACAAGCTATAAAATAAAAAAGTTAAAACATACCATTTATAAAAATGGTTGTTTTCATACTATGTATAAAAATAGTTAGGCAATTATGAGTTAATGAGAATTACTTTTGCTCAAATCAGAATGGTTACTCGAATATGTTTGTAGATATATGACAACCAGGCAAATGCCCCAAAAGAACTCCATCCTTTAAATTTACATTTGGACTGGAATAAAGATAAGAAACTACAGAAAATCTGTCCAATGTCCAAAAAATAATCTTCTGGCTCAAACAGAATTTGCAAATATCACATTATACATACACATTTTTCAGAGCACTGACAATCTGCAGGTGATCGAACTAGACAGCAACTGACTGAAGCCCCGGACAGCTAAACAGGTGTCTTTAAATAAGCAGACACTAGACAGTTAGAAGTCACATCATCAACCAAAATCAATCAATCAATCAATCAATCCACCTATCAAATCTCAAAAAGGAGGTCAGGTTGAGTTCCAAATCAATGTTGAGCTGCACAGGTGGAGCATATTGGAGGGCCAAGATGGACAGACAGTTAACAATATCTTACTGAGGAGAGACTCTTTCTGTATCTATCGTCATGATCTGATGCATGAATCAGTTGTAGCAACGGTGCAGTTCATAAAATCCTGCAGATACAGGTCAGGAGCTTCAGTGTTCACATCAAACATCAAAATGAGGAAAAATGTGATCCCATTCATTTTGACTGTGGCCTGACTGTTTCTGAGACTGCTGATCTCCTGTGTCTCTGGAGTTTAACTCAGAATGGAGCCAAAAACAAAAATGCATCTTCCGAGTGACAGCTCTGAGGAGGGAAACACTTTTTTGATGTGAAAGGTCAGAGGTCAAAGATCAGACTGGTTGGAGCTGACAGAAAGGCTATGCTAACTCAGGTAACCACTCTGTACAACTGTGGTGAGAAGAAAAGCTTCTCATAGTGAACAACACGTCCAACCTTGAGGTGGATGGACTATAACAGCAGAGACCATGTCAGGTTCCAGTCCAACAGCATGAATGCATGGACCCAACCTGCCTTGTATCAACAGTTCAGACTGGTGGTGGTGGTGGGGAATGTTTTCTTGCTTCACTTTGGGCCTTAATACCAATCAATCATGGTCTGAATGTCACAGTGTGTCTGAGTATTGTTGCTGACCATGTTCATCCCTCTATGGCCACAGTTCACCATCTTCTAATGGCTACTTCCAGCAGGATAATGCTCCATGCCACAAAGGTAAAGTCTTTGTTTTAAAAATTAAAAATAAAAATCCTTTCAACCACAGTTTTTTGAACTCACTATTTCAGGTCAGCAAAGATTTGGAACAAAAACAGAAATGAAGAAAGACATTCAGGAAAACTAAAAATGATAGTGAAACATGAAGGAAAGTTTCCTGTGCTCTGTAAAAAAAAAAAAAATCACGTGTGAGTTTGAATGGTGAGGAAAAAATATCTCACTCACAACCAATATGTTTGTTTCCTATTGAAAAATGCACTTTATCCAGGCTGAATATCAATTTAGAATTTCCTTATTTCCGTGTTCCCATCTTCATCAACATTCAAAGACCGACTGACATTGAGCTCACAGCGATATGAGAATGTAAAGGGAAAAAACTCATACGTCGACAGTCCTTTTTGATATCACCTTTGGTCCACTTAAAGAGCGGGCAGCAAGATTGGCTTTCCGCGAATGATACGGCGCACCCAGGAGGCCATTCATACCCAGTACATGTTCTCACTTTGTGTTGGCTATTCAAGAGGAACCTCCATGTGAAAGGCAGCCTTTTGGAACGGGCCTTATTATTACCTGTGAAGCAGGGAGCGCCCCTGTGAACTATTCTAATGCATGAATGGGACGTGGGGTTGGCCGTGAGGATAGGGGAGCTGAGGGGGGAGGGGGAGAGATGCAGGCAGGGAGGAAGGAAGGAGGTGAGAGGGGGGCTATTGTGTCCTCAGTCGCTTTCGTGTACATCTCTTGCAAAAACAAGAGGATGGCTGTTAATGCTGGCCTCTGCAATATCCTGTTCCTGCCTTTAGGGGGCATCCCAGGGTCTCCACTGTCCTTAAAAAACATTACAGCAAAGACAACAGGCAGAGGGGCTTGCCTATACAAGTAAACAAATGATGCTGAGTATCTAATTTGCTCTGTAGATGCAAGTTTAGATTTCATCGGTAACACTGAATGAACAAGGGGGCACTGGATACAAAAGGCTGAGAGGGGGAATAGAGGTGGGAGGAGGGCTGAAAACCTCATTTCCACCCTCCACTGACTCCCTCTGCCTCGGTGTAAGAGATTACTGCAGAGCACACCAACCTACAGCCTGATGTGAGTATGTATGAGTGTGTGTTTTTTGGCAAGAGGGCAGTACCCTTTGTAAGAGAGGAGAGGAGCAGTAGCTGGATGAAAACTGTGCATATAAGATAATGCTGAGAAAAACAAAGAGGAAACCAGGAGTGTAAAGCTCATTTCTGTCCCTGAAAATATCTGAATGACTGAACTCAAACCGCATCTACACTGCTTCACAGAAGTAGTTACACGCAAAGCAGGGGCTTTCAATTAAAATCAGACCAGCTCAGTATTCTGAATCTGACAGCAGCTACAGTGAATTTACATTCCTTTGTATGTCACACATGTTGTGTCACACACGTTGTGTGACATACAAAAACTACAACTTTTGATGGCTTGACTCAATACTATGATCACACAGTGATCTTTCACAGTGATGCTCTGCAGAGGCATGAACGTGAAGAGCCAAAGTGCTGATCTATCCTCTTTAAACCAGATTGAAATCTTGCTAGCCAACCTTGCCAGCTCAGTTTATTGCTTTTAGATTCAAGTCCTGAAAAAACTGTGACCGGATTATATTTTCTAATGAGGATATGTTGTTACTTTCTGTATTTGGCAAGCTAAAAAATATGTTGCCTCTGGACATGATCCAGCCAAAGTTACTGTTGCAGTTTTGTCATGTATGAATGTAATTTTTAGGGGTTTCGAGGACTGGGGTGAACAACACGGATGTACACAGTACAGGATTCTTCCAATATAACCCATGTCTCTATCCCATACTAACTATTAAAACAGTGAACTATACATTGTGAAAGTGTGTTATATGAGTAGCCTGATAATCAGAGTAAATTGGCCTTTTGTTTTACTGCAGTACCATCTCTGACATTACATTCATGTTAGCTGATTTCAGATTTCTTTACTAGGTTGTTTTTTTTTACCTTAACTAATCCATAGCAACATCCCATCAATGTCAACTTCAGTTGTCAAGGAAGCTGTAGTACTGGTTGCTCAGAGGAGTTAAGTTGAAATTTTCCAAACCGATCAAAGAAATGTGTTGACGTAAGAGCTGTTGAAGTGTCTGTGAGTTCGAGCACCTGTACAGCTGCAACGACTGCATCCGTGATTGTCGACATTTCTGTGGTAATTTTTTCCGTCTCTCCTTTCAAAACTTATCAGCTTGGCTATTTTTCCGGCCAGTGGGAACAACCATCAGTGAGCACAACACCAGACCTTTTTCTTTTCTTTTTTTTTTTTTTTTTTTTTTTTTTTTAATAATGCTTGGATCTTAAAACGCAATGTATTTTAGGATCCAAAATCCAACAAATACACTGTGAACTGAAAACACACAACTATTAGCAGTTTATAGCTGGAATGACACATGTACAAAAGTTGTTGGATGACATTCTGGCCCTCTGTAGTCAGTCTGGTACACATTTGTACAGGACAAGGACGTCGCTGAGGTGTGTGTGCTCACACACACATTCTGTAAACATGTACATATATACTTTTGCTCACTTGTTGAGGCCCAGCCTTGAGCCTTAGCCTTGGAGATGGAGCTCTGAAGCCGGAATCCAGCCTGCCAATCAATAGCAAATCAGCCCACTGGGGAGAGGACAGAAGAAGAATAGAAAAGGACAACAAAGGCATGTCCTGCTCTCTCCATTTCACCCAGCTGCATCTTTCTCCTCTCACCTTGCTCCATCGACCCCTGGTCCAGTGCAGGCTAAAGAAACTCTCTGAATGTCCCTGTGTAAACACAAAGCTACTTGCTATTCTGCGTCTCTTGACTGTGCGAGTGTGTTTGCAGTCCTCTGCCCTTCAACCATTCATTAGCAGCGCGGCCCACCCTGAATTCTTATCAAAATCACAATACGAGCTCGCGCCTCATTCTGCTTCGCACGAGCCCGGAAACTGCAAGGGAAGCGGCATTGTTTACGCTCAAGTGTTACATATTTTTCAAATCTGCATTCAGCAGATTGTATAAATTTGAGGGGACAGTTTACAATCATCCTTTTGAATTCAGCAGCACTTACCAAGCACATGCCTTCTTAGTATTATTGTGTGAATAGGAAAATGGTATGATGTGCCAGACCAGCTCAGCAAGGACATCATTTGATTTCAGAGAATATCACGGCTCTTCAGCGTAATATATTCTCTGGGAGAAACGATGGACTGAGTGAATGGACAATGACATAAAAAAAATGTAAATAAAGACGAAAGAATAATGATGCTAAGGTGCACCAACCCCACGGTATAACATGTCACAAAAGGCTGTATGATGGAGAACAGTAGTCACATACAGTAACATACAGTAAGGTGTAGGCCTGACGAGTGTTATCTTTGAAGCTGAATGAATGGAACTTGATGAATGAAATGTTGGGGGGGGGGGGGGGGTTAAGAGGGGGAAACAAAGAGTGCTAATTGACAAAATGTTTTACTCTCCAATGCACAGTTAAAGTCAGCTTTTACTTTTTATTGGCCATACCCAGAGGCTGTATTAAGGATCAAACAGACACAGGTTACAGCACAACACAGTCTGTAGATAAAACTCAACACAAAGAAACAGCTCAGAAAATTATAGACAAAACAAGCTGTGGTTGTGTTTTATGTTGAATGTGGTGAGACTGGATGAACATTCCCATATTACTGTTTCAGCCGTGTGGCTGTGGCCATCACACTTCATCTGTGCAAGCAGCTTATTACAGCCCATAGTTCAGTTTTATTGTGAGGCCTTTAACTGATGATGCAACTCTAACAACTCTGAAAGGAATGAAATCAGTATGAATCACATCCAGGACCGAAGGCCATCTATAATAATTCTGCTGATTACTCCCATTTCTGATATATGGAAGAACATATATTTATTTATTGAAATATTTTCTAAATGTGTTGAGTATGCAGGAAACCTATGAGGAAAATTAAAGCTTCGTCTCCAATTACAGTTGTATGTCAGTTCAACCAGAAAAAAAAAAAAAAATAAAGGCAACAGAATGAAAGATTCTCAGACATGATGGATAAGACAAAACATAAAAATCATCCAAAATGTTAGGTTGCATCCAAAAGGATTTCCAAAACATTTACTGTTTTGATCATAAGCAGAGCTTAATCACTGGCCTGTGTGTTTTCTTCACACACCCACCCCAAAGCATTCATTGGTGATGCAGGTGATTCTCCTACCATCTGGGAAGCCATGGTTTACTATTTGGGGTTTTTTTTTGTTTTTTTTTTTGTTTTTTGGTCTGCTTGTTAGTGTGAGCGAGTGAGATCTGAAAATCATCAATTTCAGTGATTTCTTTTTCATTGTCACTTAATTGTTCAATGGCAATGTTGGAGGAGGAGACTCATTTGATAAGTCTAAGTCTGTCTCATCACAGACCTGCAATTAACATTAGAACATTAGCCTTTTAATTAACTGAAACTTCCTCTAACTTAAAAAAAAAATGTCTGGTAAAAGAGTTCAAGAAAACATTTCTGTCAGCAAATTCAAACAATACCAGCTATGAATACACCCATTATGTACACAGCTAGTCTTTGGTGTATTTATTTTCATATAAATATACATTCTCACTGTAAAAGCTTTTCGTGAAAGAGGTGTCGTTACACTGACAGTACAGTACTGACAGTAGAAAAAACACCTCTGCAACACCCGCACTCATTGTGTGCTTTCCCCTGGTCGTAATTTGTACAGCTGTCAGGAATCATTTCCATATGATCATCAACAAATTAAGCCACGCACAATTCAGGAGATGACAACCTGCTCACACAGGGCCCACGAAAAAACTCCATCCCCGAGGAGCTGAGACATGTCCCAGCTGGAGAGCTTTCCCATCAATGGCAGCTACAGTCCCTCTTTTCTTCACACATCATAAGAATGAACTACTCAGCAGCTAAATATAGAGGTGAGTATCAGAGTCTGAGTCTCAAGGGCTCTGGACGAGTCTTATTTGATAATTTGACCTCATTTTACAGATCCTATATAAACCAGTCTTAGTGGAATTACAAGCAAAGATACCTACTGAAGGGGAAGTGGGTGCGTGGGGGGGTGGGGGAGGGGTGGGGTTATTCTACAGATACACACATATATAACTTTATATTTGTGTGTGTGTGCGCGTGTGTGTGCGCAGATGTGTGAGTGTAAACGTCCTCGCCGCTGTGGCAGCTTCAGCCGTGCAAGAGAAACTGGAGCGGATCCCAGTGGTGAGACTATTAGAGCCTGTGAATTATAAAACTATTAACCAGAATGTAGCTCCCAATTAAAAGATGATTCAATATCAAGATCTGATGGCTGAATTTTGATTAAGCAGAGACCCCATTAGGAGCAAAGGGAGATGGACGGCGGTCTGCAACTGGGCCTCCACTTAAGAGGCAGTGGTCTAATACAGATTTGTCTCTTTTTGGGCAAATTAAGGTTAATTACTTTAAATAACATGGCTGGGAGCGAATGGAGGGAAAGATGTATTTTAATTCTCAGGACAGTCGCGGGGCAGGTGGAGGAGGTGGACCTTCTTGTCTGCTGGAGGATATTGTCAGGCAGGGGTGAATGGGCACGCACACACACACACACACATTTTTTTTTTTTTTTTTTTTTTTTTTTTTACTATACTTATAAGGTCTTTCCATTGACTGTGTTCTTTCCTTGAATCCCTAAACCTAATTTAAATTTAATCCTCATTCTAAATCTTGACCCTAAACTCAACCTTAACCCTAAACTTACTTTAACCACAGTTTCCACTCTTAACCCTCAAGCCTTTTCCTGATGGTAATTCTTTATCCAAATTCTAATCCCAAAGTAGGATTTGGTTTTGGGCTCTAACAAGATTAATCCAAAGAACAGTCCTTTACTAAGACTAACAATGTAGTGCGATAATTTTTTCCAAAGGATGGTGCCAGACCATCATGCGATCTAGACCCACCACGAGGCTGGCAGTTTTGGTATTCAGTTACATATCTTCAATGGTATTAAATAAATGGCCACAAGATTTTCATCCTACTCTTGCTAAACATACCTTTGAAGCCAGTGACATTTCCTTTAGCACCACCATGAGGTTGGCAGTTTTGGTTTTCAGAAAAATACATTGAAAACTATGAAACACATGACCAAAAAAGTTGGTTCACATTTTAAATGTACCAGGAGGAAGAAGCCTGAAGTCAGACTGCATATATGCTTCAGCAAACTGAATGATGGAGGACGGTGGTGTGCAAACTCCGTACATTAACAGAGTCAGAAAGGAATCAAGTGTGTGTTTGTTTTTCACCTCTTCCTGTTTCTTCCTGGTGTTATAGCTGGTGCTGTCTGTTATTGATTGGTCAAACACATTGTCTGCTGTGTGCGAGACATCAGCAGGGACCTCTTTCTGAGGACCGGACTCAGGAACAGACAGGACGTAGGCTGGGATGGGATATTCAGATTGTGGCTTTGGATCCAGCTGGCTTTTGATCATGACACTGGGCAGGTGAGGTTCTGGGTCTCTGAGCAGCTCAGGGGACCTATGTCTTTGGAGCCCATGCTTCCTTCTGAGGGCTCTGACATCTAGACACCTCTTGGAAATAAGAAGGTGCACACCTAGAAAAAATGACTAGAGGCTAGAGTGCTGGTGGGAAGCTAACTGGGATGAACTCAGGTGGCTGGCAGTCCTGGAGTCTGCCAGTGGAGAGGCAGGCCAGTGACTGGCCTATAAACCTGCAATTTCCCTTTAACAGTGATTCTTATCAGTGTATTTTCTGCATCCAATCACTGAATCTGAAGCTGAAGTACTTTTTACCAGTGAGACAAAGACTCTGGACTTGTCCCCCCTCCATCATGATGCCTGTAGCTGATTTAGCTTTGTAGCAATGAGTTTTCCTCTGTTGGCTGATTATAGTGTGAATATCTTTTTAATGCAGACATCGCAAACTTACAACTTTTTTACTTTTTTTGATAGCTGCTGACCAAAGCTGTAATTTTGTGAACATAAGACAAGCTGACGAAAAACTATTAAAACATAAGTTACATTTTTTTTACATATATTATATAGTAAATATATTTTTAAACGTAGTGCATTTATATAACACTTTTCTAATCTTCTTGACCCATCAAAGCAGTTTTACACTGATCTTGTTGTGCTCTGACAGGTGTTGTAGAATCTTTAATAGACAGGTATGTGTCTCACTAAATCAAATCGACCATAGTCAATTACCCTGTGGCACAGGTGGACTTTTACTGGCCATAAAACAGCTAAATAACATTTTTCACAGAAGAAATTTTAAGAAATTTTGCAAAAAAAAAAAGAAAGTTTTGATTTCATCTAAGTGGGAGACTGATGGCAAAAATATTAAATTTCATTTCGTCTAATCTATTTTCCAAATGTCATTTGACAGAGTTATCCATTGTTATCCCACCTTGGTTAAGTAATCGATCTATATCTTATTACTCTAAAATGACTATATTTTCTGAATTAATTTGAAGTTTGCAAAATGTGAGAAGCTCAAGCTTTGTCTGAGCTAGTGAGTTGAAACCCTGTGGAAGCTACACATACACACACACACACACACACACCTCCCCACATCCCCACCCCAGTGTCTGGCGCTATCCCATCATTCTTATGTGTTACTTTTCAATTTATAGCAGAGAAGCAGAGTCTGGTCCCTGCCAGCCCTTTATAAGGGAGATGAAGAGCAGGAGTGAGAGGAAGACAGGATGGGAGGGTGAGCTGTATAATTGACACTGACAGAGAGCAGTCAGCCTTGATTAGTTCAGCCTTGGTAAGCAGTTCATTAGCAGCCTGGGCTGAAGGGGAATGGCAGGAGAGAGGAAAAGATTGAGCAAAATACAAGATGTGCAGAAACATTTGTGGAACTCACTGTATCTGCCGACTGACTGATAATTAAAGCTGCATGAGGCCATTTTGCACCTTGGCGACCTCAAGTGGTGGGAATGTGGTCACTGAAATTTGTTTGGTGTGAATATCTAAATGTTTCATCAAGGAGCGTTTGACATTTCGCCTACAGTCATTTCTTGTGTAGGGGTTTCCTGCTAGAATATATTCCAACACCTTGTACAGCTTTTCAATCAAAGAGAATGGGATGTTCTTCATTTATTTAGGAATTCTGCCCATAATTACACTCTACACTACACCGCTGCTGATATCCAGTCCAGTGGTCTGACCTGAATAAATTTCTACAGAAAAAAAACTTCGCCAGCTTTGCCAAATTCATGAATGTATGAGACTCGAGATGCAATGACATGCAAATAATTTGCAGCAACACAACAACGTCACTGCATTCTACAAATCCTAAACTCGTAGCTACAGGTTTCGTTAAAAGCTCTGTTTTAACTTCATTTTCATATGAACTTTTCCCCAGTGTTAGAGGAGCCACTTTCAGCCAATCAAGATGCGGTCTTTAGCTCTTTTTTTCCTGTGAGACATCTCCACTCCACAGTCAGTGAAAAAAGAGGTGAAGAATGATGCGGCTGATGACGATTATTATGGATTCATTTGCAATGAGGAACATCTTCATTACCTTTCTCTTTTCCCAAAGAAATGAAGGAGGGAAACAAAATGGAAAACTGGAGGGTTCTCCCTGCCGTGAATAGAAGACACTAGAAGACAATAGAAGAGAGAATAAATTTCACCCCTGTCTGTTCATAGTAGGTGAGGCAGTGGAGAGACTGCACAAAAGGAGAAACACATCATAATGTTCTCTCAATGGTGGCTGACGTCAACACCTCCATCCTATTATGGTCTATTGAACAGGTTGTGTGGTTGGAGAGAAGACAGGACGATAAGGATTACATTACCAAATCTGTGTGTGTGTGTGTGTGTGTGTGTGTGTGTGTGTGTGTGTGTGTGTGTGTGTGTGTGTGTGTGTGTGTGCAAGGAAGGATATCATTCTGAGTCACTAAAACAAAGAAAGATACAGTGGAGAGGACAAAAACAGAGCAGGGACAGCAGTGTGTCTGAGCAGGAAAGCAGAGGAGATAAGATGGAAGCAAAAACATGTAAAAGAGAAGATTCAGTGTCATCAGGGGAAACGTCACACTTTCTGACCACTGTGGCTTTTTTGGAGGCCAGTACAATATTAGTGCTGATATCCAGATTTTTGTTCAAGGCAAAATTAGAATTCAAACACAAAAGTTCAACAGAGTCACAACTAAACTCACATTAAACCGAAGAACAAGGACTTAAAAAAAAATCAGGCTGCAGCTGGTAACGGGGCAGATACCAGAACTACAGTTTGGTAATATGGACTAGTTGATGAGGAATTTCCATCTTCGAGGATGGACTGATGATCTAGCAGTTATTAAAGGGATTCCTGGCCAGCACAACCTTAACACAGATTTGTAGAAGATGATACTAATTGTTGAAGCTAGAACGGAGGAAACTGTCATATTAGCTTTGTGGCACCGTCCAGTTTTACAGAACCCTGCTCTGCTGTAAATGAAAAAGCAAAGTAGACGACAGAAGGTGAAAGCTGTGGTCAGTGTCGGATAGAGTGCAGGCATATGGCTATTTCCTGGAGGCAGCACGTACCTGCGTAATCTCAATTTCGTATAAAACTTACAAAAATACCTGTAGAAAATACTACATTCAGTCGTTCATTCGCTAGACCGCACCTTCTGTTTCACCAGTGGATGTAACCCCAAAGCAACACACACACATATTACATACACATGTTGGTGCTCAGGAACAAACATAACAAAAAAGCCTCTGAGGCCTGAGTGAGCAGCCAACAAAAGGGCCGTCCTGAACAGTTCCATGATCTAAATCCTAATCAAACATAATTTACAGCTTGTTTTATTTGGGCCCCTGGAGAGACTGTCCCTCCCCGCTTTTTGCCATGGCAACCCGGCTCTCATTTCAGAAGTGTCATGCCACATTATCATCTGGCGGGCTCACATACACTCCCGCCAGACGACTTCACTATGGACCCTGGTGAAAAATAGCCGGCTTTCTTACACTGCCTCTTCACCTCCCTCCCTCTCTATTCCTGTCTATTTCACTCCCAGCTGTACCTTCACGTATTTGCCTCTGTGCTCCTTCCTTCTCTCTGCAGGTAACCAGTGAAGATTGGATGTGTGATATATATCTCCTCTAATTGGAAACGAGTCCAGGCACTGGCATCGCTAACAGAAATAGATAACGATTAGCCAAAAGATGGATTGGACATGTATGGTGTCTAATGTGCATGAAAGTGTAATGATTTTTCATCAAGGTCACACTGAATGCTTGGAATCACACAAACATGCATACAATATGGTGCTTTTTGCTATGTTGTGGATTCATTAATCAGTGCTGGAGCAGAAGTGGTCCAGTAAAGGCCTGGTTGGTACTGTAATGTATCAACCTGCTGATCTAATCCAGATTATTTATGAATGAGAACAAAACTCATACGGCTGTATTTATACAACAATGACAGAAAATACCTGCAAACATCCAGCTACTGGTACTGTGCTCCACTTTTTTATTTAACAATATTATGTAAATTAAAAATGCTTTTATAATCTGACTGAAATGACACAATCACTCTGAGTCGTTTTACTGTTACAAATCATGTCAGAGTGATTTCAAATGTATCATTAGAACCAAGGGGGATATGTAATAGATATTATATTATATTACATTATATTACATTATATTATATAACAAGCCTTGACCACTCACCATGACTATTATAACCATTGCTAAGAAAAGGTTAAGAAAAAGATCACGGCAAAGCTTAAATCAGATGAACACCACTTGTGCAAGCTATGGCAAAATTATATGTCTTAATTTTTGGTGTAGCTTGCACAAGTGGATCATAATTGACACCTGTGTCTGTTTTAATGATTACCATATTTTTATGTACTGTTAAAGAACACACTCCACTGCCTGAATCCATCTCAAAAATCCTTCATTTTTTTTCTCAAGTTACTTCGAGAATCATTTTTCTTTCCCAGTCCCCAGCTGAAATACAAGGTTTATTTAACGATCAATAACAATATCATCGAGGCGCTGACACCGTGTTTCACACTGATAGCGAGGACAGTGATTAGCTGTAATTAGCCAGGCTAATTTACTCATTCAGCTCAAACTATAGCTTGTATGATGCATGTGACACATAAATAATAAGGTGCACATAAGCGTCTGTATGTTAGATCAGGCTTAATGCCTGCTAGGATTCATAGGACAATCAAGTATTTGGAGCCTTGTTTCACAAGATAATATTAAATGAACAGTATGAGAGGGAAAGTGAATGAAGTGGCAAATTTCATACCAGGGAAAGATAAGGAGGGTGAGGTGCAACAAGAAACAGGAAGCGTTATGACACTAAGATACTGCAATGGAAATTAATGATGGTTAAAAAAAAAGGAAACGGTTGAAAAAAATAAAATGCTTAATTGATGAAACCCTACGCAGATTTTTGCAGTATGCCCACACTGTGAAGGGTTTTAATGTGATTGGTGCACCTTTAGACTAAATTGGCCCTCAGTAGAACGCACACCCCTGGTAAGGTGAAGGATGTCCTGTTCCTGAAAAGTCCTGAATCCATCCCTTTAACTGGATCTGCACCAAAATTTAAGTTTGGTGCAAATTGGTTCCATACTTTTTTTGCAAATACACAAACAAACAAACCAACAAACAGACACAGGTAAATAGAAAAGGAATATTACTCAATTCTACCAAAATGAGTACTGTGAAGTAACCTCTTACCATGTTGTGTACCATTTACACATTTCCCTAAAACTAAGTCTGACATTTTTGATAAGCTTAAAAAAAACTTTTGAATCTTTACAAGTTCAGTGTGTTTGAACATGGTTTGGCTCTGTCACAACAACACAGTCTCTCTGTTCTCCTTCTCACTTCACCCTCACACTGGCATTTCTATGAGGATTCATCATCATTGCCATTTTCCATCCATCCACCAGATGCCCTCAGACTTTTGTCCCAGTAACCTGACTCCCACATCCACCTGCTCACCTGTTCCTCATTGACCTACCTGCCAGTCTTGACCTACTGGAAACATTCCCTTGTTCTTTACCTTCTGACCTTCTCCCTCCCTGCCACTACATGGCACTGTGCCAACTGTTGGCACACGGTTGTGTTGTGGGAGGCGCGTTGCGCCCCTATATATATGCAGGTGTGCCCATACCTCGGTTTCTCCTCCCGTTCTGCTTATCCCCCGTGGTGGCTGTGGCCTGGCGTGGCAGAGCGTTTTGTTTGGCGTGGCTGTGGCTTCTTTCAGTCGGACGCAATGGTTGTTGTTTGTGGCAGCCGACGAGGCACCTGTTTCCACGCATTCAGGTAGGGTGCACCTCTATCCTTCCTCTGATTGCATGCGTAATGGGCGCATTTTAATATGGGTTTTTTGTGTGCGTAGCGCACCTGGTTGCTGGCGCTTTGGGAGACGGATTGTGCCGCTGGATTTCTTCCGGGTCCGTTCGCGTGTCCGTTTGGTAAGTCGCCATTGTCTGCCTGCCTTCGTGTGTCTGTGGCTTGGCTTCAGGTCGGCCAGTAATGTATATTTTGTGCCGCAGCGTGGTCGAGCCGTGGCCTTTGAGGTCCAAGCCCTCTAATTCTTCGCGTAGTCGCGCCGTATGCCCAGGCGAGAGTGGTATGTGTGTTTTAGGTTATTCCTTAAAGGAATAATCCGACTATTATTATTATTATTATTATTTTAAATCTATGATGTGCCCTCTCTTTTACCGTCCTGGCATTGCTTGGCCTGCCACTGGCTGCCACTCCTGGGAGGCACTGCTGTTCTATTTTACTCTGTTCTGGTTTCTGGTAATTGTTCTGTCTTATTCTATTTTATTGTTCTGCTCTGTTTTATTCTTCTGTTTCCTGTTTTGTCATGATTTTGCTGGTCTGTGGAGTGCGGCGTTTTGCGCCGACTGCTGCTCTTTGCACACTGCTGTTCTTTTGTGCGGTCCTGCTCGGCGCTGTGCTGGTTGTCAATGAGTCCTTAGGCAGGCTACTCCACCAAGACCTCCACAATAATGTTTTATGGTGGCTACGCCTTAGTGTCTGACTTGTAGTTTTCTTTTTGATATTTCAATTTTGTTAATTACTCATGTTACTCAAAGTTATAGTTTCTTTTAAACCCTCCTACACTGTCTCTGGCCCGATTGGTATTAAAGAACCTGTAGCTTTACACTCAGTATAGCTTAGTTATTTCCTGGGGTGAAATTCCCCAGGTGGTGTTGTCGCAACACCTTTTTCCTTAAGCCTCCGCTCCTGCCACACTTTGCTGTATGAAAGACTGTCCACTTTTCATCCTCTTCCATTTGACCTGTAATAACTTATTTCTTTGGTCACTTCCAGGCAGCTGAAACAACTGTCATATCAGAGTTGACTTCTTCAGACTTCTTAGTTTCACAGTCTTATGTTAGAATATAAGCTTATTCTTTTGGAGTTAAGTCTTTGTTTTGTTATTTTTGTAAATATCTGTTCACTCTCTCTTTTTTCTCTCTGTTTTTGGTCTCAACCAACTCCTCAGATAAATATCTGGATGTTTAGCTGGTAAATGCTCCACTATCTTCCCCAGCACAGTCTCCAGCTGTATCTTCATGCCATTTAGCGCAGAGAAAGTAGTGCAATGTGGGTTTATCTGAGTGTTTTCACTGAAAACAGTTGCATTATTCCTCCTCTGTAGTCAAGATGCAGCATAACACTACTTTTGACTGTATATGTTCAGCTTTTGGAATAAAAACATAATTCTGCCATACTGTAATCAACAGTAAGTTACCTTAATAGGTATCACAGCTTACATCAGTAGTTATATCGTCACTGTGAGCATGCTGTCCCTCTGATGTTAGCATTTAGTTCAAAGACTATTCAGTTGTCCTCACCGATGTTTGGGCTTAATAACCACAGTGTCCAGTGGTCGAATTCACACAAATAACACAAGGCGTAAATTCACTTTGCATCCTGTCTGAACACAAATTTAGTCTTGTTGCTAAAGTCTAAAGTTGCAGTAACCAATGACTAAGTTACTCAAAATCACACTTAACTGCTCAGCACTACTTTCCAGAAACATATTAAAGTTCACTCACAAAGATGACACATAAACCTTTTGGGTTTCTTCTGAAGCCTAAATGATATTTTCCTGTGTAGTGACATGTAGAGCAGCTGGTTGGCCTTCCCTCCCTCCGCCTCATCGTTCTGATAGGCTGCCTTCACACCAGGCTCCAGCACATGTAGCCAGCTGGGATCTCCATTCAAACAATCATCAGAAGCGTCTCACAAAGTGCGCCTGTTTGTGTGCATGTAAATAAATAACCATATTCACTTTCAACTCTTGTATTGGCCCCATGACAAATTTACTGTAAAATCAAGCAAGGATGCTCCCGGGTCGCCCACAATAAAGCTTGCAAATTGCATCGAGATGCAAACATCCCAATAAAAAATCTCATTTCACCCCAAATAAACCACAGGTTCCATTGATTGCAAACCACCACTGTTTTCATATCAAGCAAATCAAAAGATATGACAGCCCCCCTCCCCTTGCTTACAACCAAAACACAGCACGGTCCCTCGGTTAATGGGCCTGGTTCATGCATTTCAGTATGCAATGCAAATTAGGGGAGGGGAGGAAAGAGATGGGGCTCGCTCTTCCTCTTCTGCTGTTTTCCAGCATCATTGCAGGGTTAGAGCCTGATGAGAGCCAATCACTTTAGCATAATATTTGCTTGCATGTGGATCAACAACATTGTGCATCTCTCCTTCCACAGGCATGGCGCTGAGATGAGCCATGTCAGCATGGTAGCCAGCTGGAGGACGCCATCCCTCCATTCATTTACCTCCTACTTCAGGATGTAGGCAGGTTTAAGGTAGACGTGATGGAAGTAAGGAAAGAAGGGAAGAAGGGAGATGTTTGGCAAGGCAAGAGAGGGAAAAGGAGAAAATGAGGAAAAAGCTGAGAGGAGGGTTGATGGGGTCAAAGCACTACAAGACCTCAGATCTAAAAGATTTCAGGTTCAAGAAAATGATATAAATAAGCTGATGACTTTGATAATATTTCATCCTGTTCCCAGTTCATCAAATGCTGATGTTTTGTCAAACCCACTGGCGTCTCACAGAGAAGTGTTTTGGAATCTGTGGAATGGCACACAGGTCTTTCATTTGACTTTAACGTTGACCCACCCGGGGCGTTATTAGAAGCCCAGAGCAACTGCTCCAGCCAGTCTGTTGACTCTAATGTTAACCTGCCTACGGCAATACCGGACACTTTTAGCTTTGACATTCCCACAGGAGAGTTTGAGGCATGACGCAGATTTCCAGCCCAAATAATATATTCAACTGGATTCCTGCCCTCCATATTTTTTTCTGCATTCTGCATTCAAGGTTTTCTCAACAGAAAAACATGGTAGTTTCTTTGATAGTTTATCGATACATTTATGGTGACAACACCAGTATTACCATGGCAATGAGTGCCCTTTTCAGATTGATTTTAAGTTACCCTCAGACCTGTACCCTGTGCTTATTGATGATACTATGTTGATGTAATTATTGTATTTACGCTTAATTAACACTGATAAATGTAGTTATAAAGATTTTATCTGTGCACTATCCACACACCTGGACCAGTGGGTGGAAGTAGGACATGCTGCAGTCTGCTTGAAGACACTTTTTAAGTAAATTAAACTTGTATCTGTATTGGAAACAGTTCCATTGTTATTTACTCAGGTGACATGTTAATACAATGGAGGACAGCTATCTCAACTTCACTTGATGATCTTGTAGATAGAGCTGCAGCCTCACTGCATGCCAGAGTAGGCTGGCTCTGAGGTGCAATTCACAAATGCATGCTTTAAAGCACACATCGTGAAAACTGGAAAGGAATTAAATGGCGATGCTCCAATCTAGAAGAATTTGCAGAGCCTGGAAAGATAATACATAGAAAAGCCCTCTGTGATGCCAGGACCTCCTATTATTCATCATTATTAGGAGAAAATAAGAACAGTCGCAGGTTTCTTTTCAGCTTTGTAGCCAGACTGGAAGGGAGTCATAGCTCTGTGGAGCCATGTATTCCTTTAACTCTCAGCTGTGATGACTTCAGCCTCAGGATTGCATCTCAGCTGTTTGCAGATGATGTGGTTCTGTTGCCGTCATCAGACTGTGATCTTCAGAGCGCACAGGGGCGGTTTGCAGCTGAGTGCGAAGTGACTTGGTTGAGGATAAGCACCTCCAAGTCTGAGTCTATGGTTCTCTGCAGTGTTTGCTCCCTTCAGGTGCGGACAGAACTTCTTCCCCAAGTAAAGGAGTTTCAGAATCTCTGAGTCTCTCTCGCTGAACTCTCCATTCAAGGCAAGGTCAAGGCAGGATCTAGATTGTTATAGCTCATTTTAATCCCTGTAAACCCCTGTGTCTATTTTATGTTTCTATAGACCTGTGTTTTACGTCTATGTTATTCCTGTGAAAGAAAGACAGTACGGAGACAGTGCATGGTGTCTGCTGCTGTCCAT
Source organism: Toxotes jaculatrix (assembly GCF_017976425.1). Lineage (NCBI taxonomy): Eukaryota > Metazoa > Chordata > Actinopteri > Toxotidae > Toxotes > Toxotes jaculatrix. The sequence continues at coordinate 27,309,976 of NC_054402.1, read as the reverse complement.
GGTGCTGAACTTTTTGTCAGTCAATGTACATAGAGTGCTGTGAGCTGTCCGTGGTCCTGAATTTGAACATTTGAACGTGAGGATATATCAGCTATTTTGCAAGTTTTAAAGCAGCTTTATCAGAAGGGCCCCTCAAGAATTCTCCACAGAGTCTAGCTCCGCCCCTGCATATCTGTGAAGTGCAGAGTCAGCAAACCAGACTCTATATATATAGACTCTCTCTCTTTCTCTCTCTCTATATATATTTCTATTTGCTAATAACAGTCCACTGATATTCATGAGAATGAAGCAGTGTATAAGGATTATTTTCATTTAACCAGCTTTTGTTCCTGCCAGTTTTAGAACTAACACAAGGTTTAATGTCTAAAGTAGGAGAAAGGACTTGTAGTGGTGCTGTGGGTGTTTCTTAAAATAAAATAAAATACACATAATTTAATACATTAATAGGCATTAATCACAGTGAGACTTTATTACAGATACAGTAAAGACATTTCTTGTTGAAATTTGGAATTGTAAGAAGAGAAGGTCCTAAAACCCATTGTATAATTTATAATACATATCTTTATAATACAAATATCATGTCATCACCTCCCCCTTCTCTTTTTCTTTCACTCCATTCCTTCCCTCCTTCTTTCACCCCCTTTCTTCCTTTTCATCCCTTTCACTCACTACAGTGTTTTTCCACACTCCCTTCCTTCGCTCTCCCATCCTCTCTCCTCCTCTCCTCTCTCCCCTCCCTTGCTTTCTGCCACGTGCGGTGGCGAAATGAAATTCCCATCATCAGAGGCTGCAATTTTCACAAAACAATGTGAGATCACACGGCACGCTGGAGAGCCGTCCTCTCCCCAACCCCCCACCAGCCCCTGAGGCGACCAGTGACTGAGTAGATTGGAGGATTAATGTTCTCTCAGTGTGTGTGTCAGTGTGTGTGCAAGACAGAACAACAATGGCAATGATTTTAATAGTATTTTTCAGAATTGTATGTATCTGCGTGCACGTGACACGGTGTGTGTATGGTCGGTTGAAGGAGGCTCGCACACACCTGCACACACACACGCACACCTGCTAACAGGACAGAAGGTTCACACAGGGTAAATGGAGGGGGTGAGGTAGGCCACATCACTGTCTTTCTTCTCAGCATCTCTCTCTTTTAATATCAGGGTTTTCAAAGGATTGAGCTGAGCTGCCAGGGTCCTCTTGAACATGGGAGACACAGATAAGAAATGGCATTGTGGAGCAGAGCAAAGAGAGTCAGAATGAGAGTGTGACTTTGCCAGGGGAAAGTTTTATAGATGTAGAAACAATGGAATAGAAAGAGTGTCAGAAGACACTGGTCCAGAACTGGAAAAAAAAAAAGTCTGCATGTGCCAGCAACTGTACATGCAGAGGAAAGACAAATGTTCAGTACAGCACACAAAAAAAAAATAATAATTGGAAAAACTTAAAGCTACAAAAATGCAAGTTCTGGAAAACAATGCGTGAGACTTGAGAGCAGGCCCCTCCCTCTGGTTGCCCCTTTCCGATCTGCCCAGGGCTGATGCAGGAATCAGGGGTTTTTGTAAGGGTGTGGGTCAGCCATTACAGCATCTTTCAGCAGTAGCTTGAAGCCTTGTAGTGAGAGGAGTAGTAGACCAGAAGGCCGAGGCTCATTCAAAAACGGGGTGTTGTGTAGAGGGAGGGCTGGAGGAATGGCAGTAGTAAGCAACTTCATATTTCCACTCTGAGTTTATAAAACACAATTGAAATGCGTTTTTACAATATTTTTTATGATCTTGAATTATTATCCTTTTAAGATGCTTGTAATACATAATCTAATGTAATAACTTTTGAAACATGATTAGTTTATTACAGTGTTTTGATGAGTTTTATTGATGCAAATGAATCTTCAGAAAGCTTTAATAATTCAGACTGAGTTATTATTTAACATGACCATCTACATAAAAAGCAGTCAGTTAGTCTGAGAGTGATAGCAGGGTCCAGGTTTAATACTCAGTCTACCTGCTGTGCAGACTCATGGACTGTGCTTTAGGTTTTAAGTTTTGTTAAATGTTACTTCTATGATGCAGCAGACTGGATGAATATTTACAGAATCCTAAGAAAAGAGGCTGAAACATGCTGAGGTTTCAGATTGTGCAGACTTTTGAAACACTTTATACTGATTACGATGATAACCACTACAAATGTATGGGCTTACACTTGTTGATTAACTTACTCGTACAGGTGTGGCAATGGATTGTTAAACGGGCCAGGGGGCCCACTGAGACGGCACATGTACCAGATTTTTGTGCAGCGCCCCTGATCGGCACACACTTTCTGTGTGTGTGTGTGTGTTTGTGTGGTGCTGGGGGAGCGGGAGCTGCTTCTCGGTCCCTGCTGTAATTTCCTGGAAGGCTGGCAGCGGTGGGGTCGGCCCTGGGCTGCAGCCGAGCCGAACAGACCTCACCTTACTGACCCCAGCTGCTGCTAAGCTTTTCCCACAGTGGGACACTGGGCCTACACCGAGCACTGTTTTTTTATGTCTCTCACCTCAGGAAGATTGGGAGGGTTTTTACCTCAACTCACTTGTACTTTTTTTCTCTTAAACCCACAGGCCCACGCACACACACACACACACACATCTCTCAGTTATTTTAGGTTTTGAAACAGGAAAAGCAACAGAACATCAATGCTATCCTCTGGATGCAGCAAGTACCTTGTTGTGAGACATAAGATAAGATGGTGTGATAATCAGGTGTACAGGATGCCACACCTATACGAGTAATTTAACCAGTTGTCTTTGGTCATTTAATACAGTAAAACAGTGATTTGTTAACTAAAAAAGATGAAATCAAGGGAAAGGAGGATAGATGAGAAGCTGTGTGTTTGTTGGCCTTCGGTATATTTTAATGGGAGCTGTAGTTTTTTCGCCAATGTTGCCTTAAAAAAATATAATGTTTTTCCTCAGGTTAAAACAGCAGAACAGGTAATAAAATCATCAATCAGAGTCCATCATTTTATTTCTATCATAATTACTTAAGTTAAATAATTAACTTGGATCCTGGAAACAAACTATGGAATTTGGTACTAATTAAAGACACAGTGTTCACTTGGTGCTCTTCAGTATTTTATGACTGCTTCAGCTTAGTTTTCATAACTAAGTTTCAGAGTAAGAATGACTCTTTATTTACTTTATACTGTTACTGTTGTTACGGCCCTGTGTTGGCCTTTCAGGGAGTTGTGTTGCAGCTGTTCTCTTTTGCTTTGTGTGTGCAGGTGATTGCTGGGCGGAGCTGAACTTGCACTCATGCAGCACACCTGAGTTGGCTAGATTGGAGAAGGCTTATAAGGGCCCAGCAGGCTTGCCTCGCTCTCTCTCCTCCTGGCCCTGCTAGACAGCAGTTGTGCTCTTTTGTTTGCTGCAGCCATGACTGGGCATTTGTCCTGGACATGGCTGGCCTGCTAACTGTTGGTATTAACTACCTATTCTTCCTAAATAAAAATGGTAAATTGTTGAGATTGTGTGTGGCCTCCCCACTTTGTCACTTTTGTGAGCCAGTTGTGACAAAATGAGGGCTCGTCCGTCTATTTGTTTGGTAAGTTTGGCAGTGTGGATTTAAGCTTGGTATGCTTTGTTTCTCAGCTCGTATTACTGGTGTCTTCTCTAACTTCACTAGTAAGGTTTTGGGGTGGCCTAGAGTGAGTTAGAGGTTGGTATTGTCTCACATTAGAACTTTGAGTGGTTGATTGTAGCTGAGTGCTAGTTTGGGGAGGCCTCATGTTTGTTGTAGGTTAGTTATTGGTTAAATTTGAGCTCAGTTGCCTGTATTTGAAGGGTTTTGTTAATTTGATTTGTTTGTTTTTGGGACAATAGTTGGTCAGGGGGTTTTGGTGCTGTCTTCTGTAGTGGGAAGACAGTTGTAGAAATTAGTTGGCCATGTTGACAGTCATTGGCTGGGGGGAGTGCATTTGTTAAAATTGGAACTTTCCCTTGTAGGTTGAAGGAACGTTTCTCCTTTGGGATTGGTTCATGAAAAATTCTGTAGTGTTGCGGTGAAAGCAGTCAGAGCAGTTGTCTCGGGAGCACGTCACTAGAAGTCGGGGGGGTCGCTGTTGTACAGTTGCCTTTCTCGCTCTAGTGGTTTTTAGTGCATAAATACCCACTGTCATTAGCCGCATGAAGACTAGGGGAGAGTTTAGCAAGCTTTTGGAGTAGGTAGTTAGCGGGATTGTCCAAATTCATTGTGCATCTCAGTCATTAATGTGCGGTCATGGCCACTGTTGCTAGTTTTATCCAGTTTCCTTCAGAAGAACTTCTGAATAGTTGTACTAAAGAGCAACTTTTGAAGCTTGTTGAGCACTATGAGGTTGATATTGGAGAGAAACGGTTAAAGGAAGAAATTAAAGGATTGTTGAAAGCCACTTTGGTTGAAAATGGTGTTTTGCCAGCTACAGTTCAGGCTGTTGGTGAGGCTGCGTCAAATCCTGGTGCTTTAACTTTTGAACAGCAGAAAGAGTTGCTGCTGTTGCAAATGGAAAGGGAAAAATTAAGCATAGAGAGGGAACGAATCAGGCACTCATTAGAAAAGGAAAAACTGGGTTTAGAGCAGTCTCGCTTAGATCTAATCAGGCAGGGAAAACTAAGTAATGCTGAGGAAAGTTTAGATGAGTCTTTATCATGTCCACATGGTTCAAGAATGTTTGATGTAGTAAATAATTTGCGTTTACTGCCTAAATTTGATGAGAGAGACCCTGATACCTTTTTCTCCCTTTTTGAGCGGGTCGCAAATGGAAGAGGTTGGCCTGAAGCTGACCGTGTGGTCATGCTACAGTCGGTGTTGACAGGCAAGGCCCAGGAGGCTTACTCTGCACTCAGTCCTGGGGATAGTCAAACATATTCAGCAGTTAAAGAGGCAGTATTAAAGGCATATGAGTTGGTGCCAGAAGCATATCGTCAACGCTTCAGATCCTGGAGAAAGGCAGAAAAGCAGTCACATGTTGAATTTGCTAGGGACCTGACAAAATTTTTCAACAGGTGGTGTTCTGCATTAGAAGTCACAACCTTCAAGGAGCTGTGTGATTTGATGGTGCTGGAACAGTTTAAAGATTGTATTCCACCTGTTGTTTCCACTCATATTGCTGAGCGTGGAGTAAGAACTGTTTCTGAAGCTGCTATATTGGCAGATGAATATGTGTTAGCTCATATGGGGAAATTTGAGAGAAAGGGCAGTTCAGAAAATGTTACTGCCAGACCTACTGGCCTAACTGTTAAAAATTCTTGGTCTGAGCCTTTTCGAACAGCTCGTGGTCCTCGTTCAGCTGGGTCAAGTCAAGACTGTAATTATTGTCATGAAAAAGGACAGTGGAAAGCTGAGTGTCCAATACTGAAAAGTAGGGGTGGCCGCACAGGAGGCAAACATGTTAAACCTGTTGTTTGCACTGCTTCAGTGGTGAAAATTCCAATGGTTGCTAATGAGGGACCAGTGCCTGTTGTACCTGAGGCTGATAAATATTCTGGTTGCGGGGTTTTTGTGTCTGAGGGCTTCGTTTCGCTCTCTGGTAGTGATAAGAAGGTGCCTGTAAAAATTCTTCTGGATACTGCAGTGAAGGATTCATTCATTTTAGAGTCTCTGCTGCCTTTTTCTCAGGTTACTAATACTGGTGGTTGTGTGTTGGTGCAAGGGATAGGTTTATCCACTTTGTGTGTTCCCTTGCATAGGGCCAGTATTTATTGTGGTCTTGTGGAAGGTGATGTCCATCTTGGTGTCATTTCAGCTTTGCCCATTGAGGGGATTGATGTGATTTTGGGCAATGATTTGGCTGGAGATCGTGTTTGGGCTGATGGTTCTCCACCAGTTAAGCCTCCATCTTTGGAGAAAGAAGTGGTGACTGCCAAACAGGCGTTGCCTGATGTATTTCCAGCATGTGCAGTTACACGTTCCATGTCTAAAGCACCATGTGGCTCTCCATTCCAAGAAGTGGATGATATAAAACTTGGTTTGAATATGCCTGATTCCTCCTCTTTCTCTCAGCAGGAGCTTGTCAGTGAGCAGCAGGCTGATGCCAGCTTGAGAGGGCTTTTTGACCAGGTGCGGCCCACACAGGAAACTAACAGTGCAACCTTTGGATACTTTGTGCAGGATGGGGTATTGGTTCGTAAGTGGGTGCCCCAGGGTTTTGATTGTGTGGGAGTTCCAGTGGTTCAAATTGTGGTTCCTATGAAATTTCGCAATGAGGTGTTGAAGTGTTCTCATGATCAGACAGGTCATTTGGGAGTGAGGAAAACTTATAACCACATCTTGCGTTATTTCTTTTGGCCTCGTCTTAAGCGGGATGTTGCAGCTTATATAAAGACATGTCATACCTGTCAGGTTATAGGTAAACCAAATCAATCTATTAAGCCTGCACCTTTGTGTCCCATCCCTGTTGTGGAGAACCCATTTGAGCATTTGATTGTTGACTGTGTGGGGCCTTTGCCCAAGTCAAAGTCGGGTTCAGAGTACCTATTGACTGTGATGTGCCAGGTGACGCGTTATCCAGCTGCGTATCCTTTGCGAACAATTACAGCTAAATCAGTTGTTAAGGCAAGTTATTTGGCATTCCTAAGATCATTCAGAGTGACCAAGGGTCAAACTTTTCATCACATCTGTTCGCTCAGGTTCTTAAACAGCTTCATATAAAGCATAACCAGGCATCGGCCTACCATGCTCAGAGTCAGGGGGCCCTGGAGCGGTTTCATCAAACCCTTAAGTCACTGATGCGCTCATATTGCACTGCAATGAACAGAGATTGGGAGGAAGGGCTCCCATGGTTACTGCTAGCTGCAAGAGAAGTGTGTCAGGAGAGTACAGGATTCAGCCCCAACGACCTAGTTTTTGGCCATAAGGTTCGTGGGCCATTGGCTGTGCTTCGTGATGGTTGCTTGCCAAATGACCCCCCAGCAAACCTGTTAGACTATGTCAATGGTTTTCGGCACAGGCTCTATATGGCAGGTCAGTTGGCTAGACAGAAACTGGAGACATCTCAGGTCAGGATGAAACATTTATATGATCGTCATGCTGAGAAGCGCCAGTTCAGTGAGGGGGATCAAGTACTTGCTTTGTTACCAGTGGTTGGGTCACCATTTCAAGCAAAGTTTGTTGGACCTTACACTGTGAAACATCAGCTAACTGAACAAAACTATCTGATTAACACTCCTGATCGCAGGAAGAGACATCAACTATATCATGTAAATTTGCTGAAGCCATATTATGCTCGTGTTTCATCTCAAGGTGAGCCAGTTTCCTCGTCACCAGATACAAGTCCAGCTTTGACAGCTGGTAATGTGGGGCAGCCAACTTTTGACGGGGGGGAGAAGGACGTGGTTGCACCTGATGATTCGTTACTGCGTGGTCGTTTGAAGAACTCGGAGTCCCTTAAAAACCTGGAGGGTTTATTGGGACATTTGCCTGTTGAGAAGAGGGTGGAATTGGCGAATTTGATTCAAAGTTATCCATCTTTGTTTGGTGACACCCCCTCGAGAACAAATTTAATCGAGCATGACATTGATGTTGGAGATGCATACCCAATTCGTCAAAGGTTTTATCGTGTCTCTGAAGAGAAACGAAAAATAATGGATCAGGAAATACAATATATGCTTGACAATAATATTGCAGTGCAAGCTAGTTTGCTTGTGGAAAAATCTGATCGGTCTCCACGTTGTTGTACAGATTTTCGAAAGGTGAATGCTGTAACAAAGCCAGATTCCTTCCCTTTACCACGTGTTGAAGACTGTATTGATCAAGTGGGAGCAGCAAAGTTTGTGAGTAAATTTGATCTCCTCAAAGGCTACTGGCAGGTCCCCTTAACACCTAGAGCACAAGAAATATCTGCCTTCATTACTCCATCAGGGTTGTATTCCTACACAGTCATGGGTTTTGGTTTGCGTAATGCTCCTGCCACCTTTCAAAGATTAATGAATTTACTTGTCAGTGGGCTTACTGGTTGTGCTGTGTACTTGGACGATGTTGTGGTATACAGTGACACTTGGGAAGAGCATGTTGCTCATATTCATGCCTTGTTTGAACGTTTGGCTCAGGGAAATTTGACCATTAACCTAGCGAAATGTGAGTTTGCCAAAGCTACAGTAACATATCTGGGCAAGGTGGTGGGTCAAGGACGTGTGCGGCCAGTGACTGCTAAAGTGGTAGCTATTAAGGCCTTTCCTGTACCTACAACAAAAAAGGAGCTCATGAGGTTCTTGGGCCTTGTTGGTTACTACTGTGGCTTTTGCCGTAACTTTTCCTCTGTTGTGGCCCCTCTCACTGACCTGTTGAAGGCCAAAGCTAAATTTGTTTGGTCTCAGCAGTGTCAGCAGGCCTTTTGCCATGTTAAAAGTCTGCTGTGTTCTGCTCCAGCCATATTGGGGCTGGGGCCGTTCTTTTGCAAACTGATAACCAAAGTATCGACCATCCAGTTAGCTTCTTTTCTAAGAAGTTCAACTCCTACCAGGTAGTTTACCTGGTAGAGAAAGAGGCTCTGGCATTAATTCTGGCTCTTCGGCATTTTCATGTATATTTAGATTCTGGAATGCCCATTACTGTATTTACAGACCACAACCCACTGACATTTTTAAACTCCTTACAGAATCCGAACCAAAGGCTCATGCGATGGGCCCTGTTTTTGCAGCCTTATAATTTAGATATTCGTCACATTAAGGGAAAAGATAATATGATGGCGGACGCTTTGTCCCGGGCACCAGTGTAACTTCAATTAATAATGTTCAATCGACTTTTGTGTTGTCCATTGTGGTCTCTATCTCCTTCTTCCCCTTAAATTGCTCCTAGGCGCCAAGGTTGCTGAGGTGGGAGGATGCAGTGGCTGTGAAGGTGCCACAAGGTCAAGCTGTGAACTGGTGAGCCATTCAGGGCCAAGGCTGTATTTTGGTTGTGTGTTGGCACACTTATTGGGAATCTGATGTATTTTCTGTGATGTGTTTTTAAAAGTGGTACCTTCCTGAGAGAGCTAATGGTCCAGGGTCGAGAGTCCTCGCTAAGGGGGGAAGTGTTACGGCCCTGTGTTGGCCTTTCAGGGAGTTGTGTTGCGGCTGTTCTCTTTTGCTTTGTGTGTGCAGGTGATTGCTGGGCAGAGCTGAACTTGCACTCATGCAGCACACCTGAGTTGGCTAGATTGGAGAAGGCTTATAAGGGCCCAGCAGGCTTGCCTTGCTCTCTCTCCTCCTGGCCCTGCTAGACAGCAGTTGTGCTCTTTTGTTTGCTGCAGCCATGACTGGGCATTTGTCCTGGACATGGCTGGCCTGCTAACTGTTGGTATTAACTACCTATTCTTCCTAAATAAAAATGGTAAATTGTTGAGATTGTGTGTGGCCTCCCCACTTTGTCACTTTTGTGAGCCAGTTGTGACACTGTAAATACAAATAATAAAACTTAAAATCTAATTCTACACAACAGTAAACACCACATTTATAGACAAAATTATGAATGTGATTATTTTCTGTTCTAGTCCGTATTTCACGCAAAGTTTGTTTTTATTCAGACAACAAACATTAGACCCTTTGTATATAATAATTTGTCTACAAGTGGAAATGTCTCATATACAAATGGCACATCGGCCTGATGGTGGATGAATATAAAGATTCATCTTCTTATTGATTTCTTTGTTGTTTACTGATAAAACCACAGGTATAAAGCTTGTGTGTGTATAACGTGTGGGTTTTTATGACTGTAAAGTTGATTTTTGTTGTATTTTCTAGTTCCAGAATGCACAGATTGATTATCTGGTCTTAATAATGAACCCTGATATGTATCACATGACATTCACTTCAATTTCTGGGAGATTTTTAAACAAGATTTATTCTTAAATCACTGTCATGACAGTGATTCCCGTCATGAGGCATGGCAGGAATGTTGCGTCAGAGATTTCTGTCACTTTACAAATGTCCTACACTGTATTGTTGCAAATAAAAAGAAGCTTAAACTACATCCCATCATATCTGCAATCACACACACACACACACACATATTTTGCACTCCTCTCCAGAAGGTGCCCATCAAACATCAAATTCCACACACCACATTTAGCGAACTCTTGACACCTCAGTTCACTCATAGTGGTTAGAAATTTCACAGCCGCAAATTAGCTAATAACTCATGAGCTGTAATGAACCAGGGGGCTGTCATGTAAAATTTATGCCGTATTTTCAATTGTGTGGGGGGGGGGGGGGGGGGGGTGGGATATTCATTTAACTCCAGGAGAGAAAGGGAGGAGGCAAGCAGGAGAAATAAAAGGAGCAGAATTGGAAAACTGCTCTTGCCTCTGTGTGTATTCCTCTGTGAGAATTCGACTTTTTTTTTTACATTCTTACATTGTCTAACGCAGCAGTGAACCAAAAGCTATGGTAAGTTTGAATGTTCATATTTGTTACTGTAAGAAAACATGTTGGTGGTTTCACCTACAGATATGTCAGAGGACGTAAGCATAAAAAAAATATTTGCCTTGGTCATTTGAGACAGAGGACACAAAATTTTACCCAGATTTGTGAGGCAGCATTTAGCAGTACAGCAGATAAAGGTGCTCCCACACCAGTATCAAAAAAAAAAAAAAATGGATAGTGAAAAATCATATGCTACATACTGCACTGTGTCATAGTTTCAAGGGCAATGATGGTTTAAAATCTGATTATTTACTCTGCTTATCAGATACATCATCACACCGTAAAAAACATATTATACTTCCTGTAATATTTACTCTACATTTTTTTAAACTCATTATTTCTCTTGCTTGCCATCCATGACAGTCATGCTAACTACAGCAACACAAAAATGGCCTTAAAAATGAATAAGACCAGCACAGCTCCACAGTTTGATCTGAGTCAACTTACTAACAGTCTTACAGTAATAGACCTATTTATTCAGTGTAAAATACATTAACTGCTCCACGCAGTTTATTTTATTGTGTAATATACGGTCTGCTATTATTCAATTCAATTCAATTCAATTCAATTTTATTTATATAGCTCCTTCCACAATCCAAATTGTCTCAAAGCGCTTTACAGAGACCCAGAGCCTGACCCCAGAGCAAGCACTTAAGAAGAAACTTAAGAAAAAACTCTTCCTTTTAACAGGAAGAAACCTTGAGCAGAACCTGGCTCATATGGGGGACCCTCCTGCTGATGGCTGGGCTGGGTGAAAGGAGGAAAAGGAGGAAGATAGAGCAGCTGGGAATGGAGGAGAGGGGGAGAAGGACATGCATTATTTCAATTTATTCACCTATTCAGATACTATCTATAACAAAAAGGAAGAATCATGGTGCAAACTACTGTGAAGGTGATTGTATTAGCCTTAATGGTCATTGGTGGGGGAGTGTTGTTCAGTGTAAATGTATCACCCTCTTCATATCTGTGGAGAGCACGTATCAGTGAGGCTGCTGCCCTTGTGGTATTCATGAACGGGCAGACTGAAGGTGTGCTGATGCAGACCAACACTGCAGATTTACTCTGTATGAGACCCTCTGACACAACACACTATATCAGTTTTAGAGCAGCTGTACCAGCAAACACACTCTCTCATACACACAACATGTATAACTGTGCTTATTTCAATCAGGTGACATTTGTTAGCGACTAACATGAGGGAGGAGCAAAGCGCACCACTGGCTAACCTTTCAGCTGTGAATTATGGGAATTTACCTTCACGCCTCAGTGCGTTTGCTGCCTTTCGTGTCTAAATCAAAGGCTGGGATCTGCAACATCGGCACTCTCCCCTTCCTACAAGGGCACGTGCTGCACAAACGCCTGACGATGGGTGACATTTACAGCGCGCCGAGTCTCAGACTGCCGCTGCAAACACTGTGCACAAACGCACACACAGGAACCCACAACATCACCTGGGAAGTAAAGCCAAGTCATTCTTGAACAGTAGCACCGGTGCCTGTTTCACCTCAACAGTGTCTTCACATGATTCATGTGTGGAAGTACTGAATCCTGATGACTTGAGTGATGCTTTCAGTTTTCTACTGGTTCCACCATACGGTCAAAATTCACTTTGTTTATGACCATTTTTTTTAAAACTTCGGACAGAACCAGGCTGGCTGTTTCCCTCTGTTTCCCATTTTCATGCTAAGCAAGGCTTTTCATGTCCAGCTCCATATCAATCTTCTCATATCGCTCGCAGGAAAATAAGCAAATAAAGAAAATTTAGAGGGCACTGTTTTACCAGCACAACAGAGCTAAATGTTAGTGGCAAAGGCAAGACGATAGAAGGAGAAAAAGGCTGAAGGAAACATTTATTGACGTCTGTCAAGCTTCTGAAGGGATGTTTTGAAGCTTATGGGAAATATAGAGTTAATTTGGAGAAACACTAGGGCTGGTTATACCACTGGGAAAGCAGCTATCACCTGTCTCCAGTGTGGTTCATTTCTGGAAGTATACCGAGAGATCAGAGTTAATTTGAAAATAATGCAGTGATGGATAGAAGTGACCTGCGTTTCTCCTTTTCGACATTAAACTGATTACGAAAAGTCATCCGTGACAGATGATATCAAAAAGAGCTGTGAATCTAATGTGTGAGGCAGCAGAGACTCAAACACCAGAAAAGGAGATGGCAACAAAAGATGCTCAAAATACGAGTAAAGCCATAAAAGAAAATTGTCCTTGGAGGAAGGGACGGGGAGAGGGGGTGGGGGGTGGGGTAAAGAAAGAGCTCCACAAACCCAGGCTGAAACATAGAGAGGGAAACTGAAAATAGGTGAGATTATTTCTTCTCTTCGATGTCTGTCACACTGCCTTGGGAAAGCAAGGCGACCGGTGAGCCTGACTTTGCAAAGCTCTGCGTCTTAGTTTCCCCACTTCACCAAGACATGGCTCTCATTTATTATTTGAACAGCTCAACAGGTAATTTTCCAGCTAAAATCCTGATTTCTGCCGACGTCTGATTCTCTTCAGCATGTATTCTAATTACCGGTGGCTCGCTTTGATCTGAAGCCCTTTGCGGCTTCACAACTTCCCTTCCAATCGCTATTCATCAGGCTGCCTAATTTCTTTTTGGCACAGTAGCTTTTTTTTTTTTTTTTTTTTGTAATGGTGGATATACAGGTTCAGTTATGTGGCTGAGATAAAGGCAAAGGGGAGGGTGTTAATAGAACCAAACACTGGCAGGGGAGATATAAGGCAGCTGCATTTTTTCCCAGCATCCCCTAGTTGGACACGGTGTTATGACAATAACGTCTGGGATGGAGTGAGAGGACTGGAATGGAGAATGTGGATTAGAGTTTCACTTCATTAAAAGTTGGAACTAAATGCTTCTGTTGATGCTAAGTGCAAGCGCTATTTTCATCTGCCTGCGAAATCAGTCAGATGACTGAAGAAAGCGTGGACCAGATGAGTTATGAGAGCATTATTTTGTAGAGAATGATGGGCAGTGGTGGTTAGAGGAATCATTTGCTTTTGATTCTTTTGAGGTCAGCTCAGGGAAAAAGCAAAAGTGACAAATCCTTCCCCCAGAATATCTTTGCTCTTAGTGTCATCGCGTCTCGAAAATCCAGTTGCGACTCCTTTGTTTTTCGTCCCCGGGCCAGTTCGGGATAACGGCCTGATCAAAAGCTTAACCTAAGTCAGAGTATCAGCACATTACACTCTCCACGTTACACGGAGGATAAAACGAGGTTAGACCTTGTCTGCGAGGCTGTAAAGACTTTGAAGATGAATTTATGTGCATACTTATCTCGCTCTTATGTCATTAGCGCTCTGCTCGCTCTGTTCACTCTTCAGCCTACAAGTTGGACTGTCATCGTCTCTGCACAGTGTCCACTGTCTTCAGCCCAGTCGTGGTGTCTGGAGGAGAGCTTTTTGTCAGAGGGAAGGGAACAGTTTCGAGCTTATCTCTTGAGGACAGCGCCATTACAGAGTGCCATATGCCGCAAACCTGCAACCTCCCACCGCCCCCCTGCACCCCACCTCCGTCTTGCTGTGCACCCATTAAGGCAGAGTTAATTAAACCACAACTCATTGCCTCAGCAGGAGGGGGCAGGAGGAGGAAAAAGGGAGCGAGCGGTGGTGGGGGGGGGTGCACAATTATACATTGGCATTTACCTACCATTTTCAATGTATAGCGCTCTGCTGGCGGTCACTTCTCAATGCACATGCTTCGCACTTACCCCCATGCCGCTCCAGTTCAGTGCTTATAGATGGCATGCTAGAAGTCAGTGAGGCTTGTTGTTAACTGTGCATCTTATGAAGAATCTGCACAGGTACGCAGAGAGATGGCTGATGGTGAGCGGCGACGAGGGGAGTCGTTTTGCTTCCGAGCAACAATATGCGAGGGGACGCATTCTGTCCATCTGCCCGCCGATCCATACAAGGTCATCAGGTGCGGGGGTGGGGGTGAGGTTTCAAATACTGTTACCACACCATGCCAAGCTGACTATTGCGCCTCTCTTGCCCCCACGCCAGTCGTCAGATATGCAAGCCCGCCTTTACCTGCTGCGATTCCATTACCCCAGCTGCCTGTTCCGGCACTCGAATGTTTCTGTAGCATATTAAACAGATTAATAGAACAATGCTCCAGGGAGAGAGCAGCCTGTCAATCTCAGCTAAAAACACAAAAGCAGAAAATTAAAAAGGCCCGTGGCTGAACTCCAGCACTGATAAAAAAAAAAAAAAAAAAAAAAAGTGCTGGAATCTTTCATGGCAGAGAGAGAGAGGGAAGGAAAAAAAAACACCACAGATGGTAAATATTTATCCTCCTATCCTGCTTACAGAACACACACCCAAAATGATAGGCCACAGTGGTAGCTGAAATGACAATGGGGGAAATTAGCTCTGAAATTATCAAAGAATGTCGAGGCAAACAGAAAGTGCTTTGTTCCTTTTGTGTGACTATCACTGTATTGGGGATCAGCTATAAGAACTCCAATCTAGAAAACACGCTCCTGCTCTCCGAGGACGGTGCCTTTCATGCCAGATGGACTTTCCTTTGTTTATCAGCGAATGCCCACTGTTGACTAGATTTAAAATCTAAAGCGAATCCAGAGCATTCCCACAGTACGGCTGACGTCTTCGCTCCCATCTGGGGAGAAATATCTGAGGCGTGCATCTATAGGGCCGTAGCAGGAGGCGTAGAAAGGGAAGTATCCTCCAGTGACGTCTCCGCTCTCATCCTGGGAGACTCCAGAGAAAAATTCAATCTGGTCCTCTGCAGAGATATTGGGAAATGGAGTGAGGTCTGCAGACGGTGGTGAGGGGCTCTGCTCGGTCTTTACATTCATGCCTGTATTGCTTGACGGTAAATAAGGGCTGAGAGACGAGGTTTGCATCACAACAGTAGACACAGCAGGAACACATGTGGCAGCAGGTTCAGTACAGTACATACTGCATACATATGTAAAGATCTTCATGTTGAAAAACCTAAATCTTTTCTTGTTTCTTGTTTGTTCAGAAATGCTAATGACAGCCAACATCATGTGGTTGAGCTGTGTGGTTTAAACCTCTGTTCACATCCTCTCCTGATCTCCATCACAGCATACACTGCGTTTTAATGTACACACACTGCTTATCTCTTCTCATTCAATTATTTTTTGGTCCGTTTCCATTGTCAGACAACTGAATGAGCACAAACAGTGATTTGATTGTAGCTCATTAATGCTAACGTTACCTGCTAACAAGGCCGACTATAACGCCGTCACTGCTGTGCTGAGATTCAGGTTAAATCACTGTTGTGATCATGAAGTCATCTGATACGATCGACATAAATACAGCATCAGCTGCTCAGTGTGATGCCACAAATCTGTCTGAATAATCACACAACATTGTTAATGTATTTTGTACATATGTTTGAAAAAGTGTGAAAGATGTGGGAAAAAAAAGGTTTTGGTTTATGTTATAGAAAAATGCTAGTTTAGTGTGGATGTAGTATTCAGTTGTTAGTGTACAACATGGTGACTGATAGTAAACACTTTGTGAAAGTCTCAGAGTAATCAACTAATGCTTTAGTCGTCCTCTTGGCTTCAGGATTAGAATTTTATTGACTATGTTTTTATTGATCTGCTGTAGGTTTAGTTTTTATGCACGCAGGCCTCAATGGAGCAAACCTACTGATTAATGTAACTTATTTTAAGAGGTTCTAAGAGGAAACCTTCATCTCATCATGCCTGATGTCGCCTGCAAGATCCTCCTAGAGTGTTTTTTGATGAATGTACAGAATAACAGCAACATTTAGACAAGGAGGAGTTAGACAAGGAAAGTTTGTGTTCCACCTTTCAGCAACAACACAATGCAGTGCTAGTTTTCCTGCTTTATGCACAATTTATGGGCTACAGTCCATAAATGCTGCTGAAATATACATAGCGTAATGTCTGTGTAATCTGAAATAAAAGCACAGAAGAACAAATTAAAGATTTTTGTTTTAAGGAATCACAGAATCTTAAATCTGAAATCATCCAGGAGCTGAACAAAGTCCTGACTTTGCTTTCACCTTCTGTCCAGTTCCCAGACTTTTCCCAAATCAACACATGTGGTTTAGGTCTGCAGACTGTGCTGGTCTTCATCATGTGAAGCCTCCGTCTGGTTCTGTTCTTCTGTAGGATGAAGCTCTGACCAACCAGACTGTCTCCCTCTGTTACTGCCTTTACCTCATCATTCTGATTCAGACACATACAGAACTACTTCCTGCAGTACAGTATGTATACAGTACAGTGTTGTCCTAACAACAGACAGAGAGTTTGTGAGTCATCAACAAAAGTTGAGGAACCTTTCAAGGCTTCATCTGTCGCACTGCTCAACACACGTTAGCTGTCATCAACAGTTCTCAGATTTCTGAACTAAGGAGGAACATGAACAGGTTTAGCCATTTCCTCCATGAATTTAGAGACTCAGAGTGATGTAGACACTCCAGAGTGTTACCCTGCATCAGCAGTAAGTTTTCATAACTCAGTGATATAAATTGTGTATTTGAGTGTGTGTGTTCTGACTGCACAACAGTCCCGTACTGAAATTTGTTCTAAATTATCTCTTCTGTTTCTGAACTTGATTCTTTTTTTTTTTTTTTTGTGCATCAGCATCCCTCAGATGCATGCTGGGAACATTCTGGTTAGTGGCCTAATGTGCCGTGTCACTGAAAACTGCTCCCACCGTTCAAAACTGTGTAAATCAACTTGCTTCATTTATCATTTCCCTCCTGTCTGAGAAGAAAAGGAGCCTTCTTTATCTGCCTAAGAATGACAGAGGAAAGAGTTAACTCTATCAATCAGCCAAACTCAGGTCACTCTTCCTATCTCCACTCTGCACGGGAACACTGCAAATCATCTTTAATAGTCGTCATCTTGATGGTTCATTACGTTAAACTATCTCTGCTAGCATCCTCTAATCCAATGGCTCTCTTATGGCCTGAGGGGCTATGAGCTCAGGGAAGGAGGAAGGTGTGTGTGTGTGTGTGTGTGTGTGCGCGCGTGTGCGTGTGTGTGTGTGTGTGCTGGATGAGGAGGGGGACTTGTGCTCATTGTATTATTAGCAGGTTAATTGCCCCGGTGCAGAAGAGTGGCCGGATGTCAATAGGATACCATTTTAGTTTAATTGTTAGCCGTCCTGCACTGTAAGCCCCAAGTTCTGCATCAGCGGCCCCACGGGTGCTCGCCGACACACCACCAGAGGCTGGCATCTGTGTCATACTGTATATGATGTGAGGCACATCGTCATGGGATGGTGCCAGAGAGAGGAGCTGGCTCACAGCGCCACCTAATGGGGGCAGAGGAGGACAGCATTTCTGTTAGGATCTGCAGAAAGCAGCATCCGCTCCATTGATAGATCATACACTCTGCACAGAACAGCTACAGACTGAGAGTGATCCCAGTGAAGTGGAGTCACTGTCATTGTATGATCTCTTTCACAGTATAATTATGTTCCTTGTACTAAACTTATTTTCTTTCTAAGATCACTTGAAATCAATTCTTCTCTATTGTACTTAATCATTATACTAAAGAGTTTTGGAACATACATCTCACTATACAGTTACTATGGATTATTCCAAATATAGTTTCTATCCAATGTGTGTGTAATTTAGAATTTCACCTGTAATTATGCTCTGTTACAACTAAAAGACCTGCATTCACAATTGTACTACACAATTGTATTACCATCATGTATTACTATCACAATATACACACAGTATCATAAGTAAAAGTAGTGGCTAATGTCATCTGCTTTATAAAATACAAAGCTTGAATAAAGAACCCAGTAGATAAAGTGATCTAGCTATCTAACTCTGAGTGTAACTACAGGCCCAGCTGTAAACTGAATGTAGTGGAGTAAAAAAAAAGTACAATACGTCCCTCTGAAATTTAATGAAGCAGAAGCAGCATAAAAAGTGAAATACCAAAGTAAAGAACAACTAATTCAAAACTAAATTAAACTTCACAGCATTTGAATAAATGTGTTTAGTTGCTTTCCACCGCTGCTGGGAACCAAGGCAACTTACATGTCTTCCCCCATTATTTTATATTGAAGAGTGAATCCTGAGAACAGGGCTTAAGCTACAGTGAATCTATGGAACTTAAACTTTTTGTTTAAGTGACCTACTATAGCAACGTCGGGGTTGAGGACCCACCTACACAAACACTGCTGGTTATGAGTTTGATCCTGTTTGAGATGCTACATGGTGAGCAGATGAATCACTAAGTCAACAGCATTTTCTGTTAGAGACACTGTGATAGACAGTCCCAGACCCACAAAGTGGCCCACTGTAGATTTATCCTTCAGGTGTGAAGTCCAGTGTGAGCAGTAGGTTTAATTTACAATGAACTCACAATGTGACAACACTGTGACAAACCTTTATACTGAGTCATACTGGACACAGGACAATAGCCGACAGCGTCGATTTTTGTGGTTTGTTTTTGTTTGTTGTGAGTCAACCGTTGACATCCATGTTTACCAGCTGCCAGTTTTCTTTTTCATTGTCACTGTTGTTACATTGATGTGTTACTGCCACTGTAGATCAGTAAAATAGTGTGAAACCATCAGCAGGAATGTGTATCATGTGTGCGTGTGCATATGCATGTGTGTGTGTGTGTGTGGACATGCGTCCTTGTGCATGTGCACCAGAAAAACAAACCATGGACCCGCTCATGAAAACACTTGCTCCATATTGTTACTAGAGATCAAGAAATACCACAGCATAACTCGAATACAATACTCACATGCCAGTTACTTACACTGAAAATGTTATTGGTCAGCAATGGTGTAAGTTTGATGATGCCACTGATTGTGTTCTGCAGACACGCACACACACATCTGACATGAAACCTTCACCTTACATTCAGGCGCTCCACCGCTATCTTTGGTACTCCACTCCTGCCTTGACCCTCTGTCCTTTTTCCTACAGCAGCATCACCCTGCTCTGTGCATTCATCTGAGTCTGACACCTTTACCAGCTCCTCTTTCTCTCATTCACACACACACACCTGATCCCCCCAACCTCCAGCCTCCCCCTCTTTTATTTTTCACCCCCATCCGTCGTTCACTTTCTTCTCCCAGGGGCTTGCCGGCCCCGCGGATCATCTCCCAGGCTCCAGGTGCCCGAGCCGGGCCCTGTCTGTTTTCATTCCCCTCCTGGAGGACAAGTAATTTGGGGGAGAAAGAGGGAGAGCAGATGACCACTGGCTCCCGACCTTTTCTCCCTCAATTTAACTCCTCGCCGCCATGCCCACCGAATGTGGCAATCAGGCTAGGCAGAAGTGACACCCTCATCTGAGCGTGGCCAGGCCCCGCACACAATCACGGTGTCACTTTCCATCTATATGTGGGGGCCGCAGGCAAGTGGTAGTGCTGGAGCTGAAAACAGGGGAGGTGAGGGAGGAGGGGGCTCAAGTCCAAGCTACATCCCTGTTAGCGTACTTGGCTTCATGATGCTGCCAGTCATGCTAGATAAAATATTTAGGTGTTCTTTTTTTTTATCACACTGTCACCAGTTGTGCATAATTCTTTTTTTCTTTGCAGCAGTGTGTATGTTGGTTGTATTTAAAGGCAGATTTTCCCTTAATTTCCCTTTAATTTGAGTTGTGATGCTATTAGCTCTCATGCATGGGGCTTCTCTTCCATCTCCAGCAAAAGAGGATTCCTACCCAGTCTTTGATTAGAGCATCCATCACCATCTTTTCCACATGGTGGGTGAACCAACTACATAAGCCAAGAGATGGAAAATAACAAGATATTATTTTCATGGACCTGCGCAATATGAGGCAGCTTCATGACTGTTAGCGTTGAGCAACTTCTCCAGCGTAAGCCAGTGTGAAATACAATGAGACGCAGAAAACCCAGGAACTTGTGTTGGAACATGAGTTGCCATGTAATAGACTGACTAAGAAGGAGGTTGAGAGCGGAGAAACATGGGAAGAGGAGCTTGGTTTGGTAAGTTAGCAGAACGGCCACGGTCTATCCTCGTCTGCAGTGACAGCGAACCACAGCAGGGCCAGCAGTGAGCCACAGCAGGGCTGGCAGCGCGGTGGAAAAAAAGGAGTGGGCTGTGGATTATAGTCTGTTGATAGCATGGAAATTTTAGAGAACACTATCGGCTTTCCACTTCCTCTTTTGAGAGCATTTTGTTCGGGGAGAGCGTCAGCCAGGGAAAGTGAAATGAAGGAAAAATAGCTTGAATAACATTGAACAAAAAGTCATCCGCTGTGTGTGGCACACGCCTGGTTGGTTTGTGAATCCAAACACACTGTGGACTGAGAGAATTTATCATGTCACGTTTTAACAAAGATGACTGAAAAAGACAGCGATAGCAGGTTTGTGGTAATACTGAACTCATGATCCAGTGATGTCTTCTGCTTTAGCTTTTGTTTTCATCACATCCAACGTTCATGCGCCGATCACGAGAATTTCTCCTGCAGGGGTGCACATTTTGAATCGTGTACAGGAAACATGGAGCATTAATAGAATCAAAAACTGGCATTAAATGTCCCTCCCAGTTTTCATTTTCACAAGACCTGTTTATTTCCTCTGCTACCAATGTGAAGGTTACTGTGCAAGTTCAACTGTGCTTCTAATGGGCTCATAACTGCAGTGCACCTCAAAGAAAGTGTTGCCAGAAAACAACATGCTCCTAACTGTTGTTCATCAGGCCCGAGTTTACATGTCAGCACGGAAAGGGACAGACTATGAAAATCTAAATGATGATCCGCCTCTGAGGGGGGGCATTATCATCTGAAAGGATCCAGGTATTGTGCGACTCATCCCCTCTGTGCTGAAAATTAAATTGTCTGATGTGCAAGATTTACTTTTGTGGCATTGTGGCCCCTGGACGGGCGCTGAGGGTCGCGAGTGCCACGTGTCATCTGCTGGCAGCGCCGGGGCGCCTCCAATTTACACACCGAGCCGCTCTGCATTTCAAAGGAGCTCCAGTGTCGGCCTCCTGTTAGCGATCGCTATCTGGGCCCCGCTGAGGGAGGATTAGGGCCGGCTTGAAAAACTGCTAACCACTACACCCCCCCCCCCCCCCCCCCCCCCCCCACTTCCTCCTCAACACCCCCACCCTTCCTCAACACATTTACATTTTCATTTTCATATTAGATTTTCCTCCTCTGCTCGACCTCACCTGTCACCACCCTATTTTTCTTTTCTATATCCTCCCCTGGATCACAACTACTCTCTCCTTCAGTCACACTAATTTACCAGTTTAGCCATATATGAGCCTGATACTGTCTATTTATTAAAATAAAGGCAACTGAGAGATGGATATGATGCACTTCAATGGGTTTTAATAGAATTTATCAATGCTGCAGTGGCTGCCTTTAACCTGAAACTGAACTAAATCTAATGACACATTTTGATGCCATTCCAAAAGGAGAAATATGTGTTGTTGTAGTTGTGGCCAACATTTTTCTCACATATAAGTCAGGCTCATTAGATCAGCTGTAGAGATGCAGTGACAAAGCAACTCTACCATGCTGTGGAAAGTTACCTTACTTTTGGAAGTAAAAACAAAGGTGAGAGTTTTTTATTACATATCAGCCAAACTGTAGTTTCTCCCCCCTGCACCTCACCTTTGTCCTTCCTTTAGAAAGAAAAAAAAAAGGTGGGTGAGGAGGGGAGGCAGTCGGCTCATACTCCCCTTCAGAATCTTCTCTTACGCTCGTGTTTCTGTCTCATTCTCCCAGCAGCCCCTGCCTTTCAGCTAATGGAATAATTAATGAAACTTTTGATGTAAAACAAATAATGGAGTTAGCTGGCTGTACTGCTTTCAAGTATTTCATCTTTCGGAGCGAAGAGAGTGTTTGAGTGAGAACATAAATAGATCAAAGACTTATTCAAATCTAAGCATTAAAAAAAAAGAAAGAAAGAAAAAAGAAAACACATTCAAAAAGTATTATGAAATTAAACGAGCTGCAGATAACGGCGAGTTCACACATGCTCATGAGATCCAGAGAGTCATTTCTGTGAATTGAAGAGCAAGCTCGGGCCGTTGTAAACTCCTGATCTTAAGTTTTTTACACTTGAGAGGAATAGAAAGATATTTAAAGACTCACAAACGAAGGAGGACATGAAAGCTGACAACTTTTCTCGACGCTCTACTTAGAGAGGCATGTTCCTGTTTAGGGTGATAATAACTTGAAATGTGAAAAGATGAGGGACTCCAGGCCCTGAACCCTGCGGCTCTGAGTGGAGGAGAGGCTGTCAGCTGAGGCAGGCTATCCCAGCATCCTCCACTCCTGTGCTCTCTGTTCCCCTCTGAGATAGACAAGATGCTAATAGAGGCGAGTGAATCCTCCATTCTGTATGCCTCTCTGTCTCTCTGCCAGACATTGTTTACTCTCTCTGGCGGGAGATCTCATTCAGAGGGATAGTGAATAGACTTAAATACTAGGTAGAGGGGTGTGTGTGTGTGTGTGTGTGTGTGTGTGGCAGAGAGACACAGACTGGGACAGACAGGGAGAGCAGAGGGGGAGACACAATGCGAGAGAGAGTTAGATAAAGATGCAAAACTGCAGCAAATGCACCTCATTCACCTGCAAACCCTTTCACACCTTCTCTCCTCAATAACAAGTCAACACAGACAGTGAAATCAGAAGACGTGGGCTTCTGATATCATCTTTATGGGCCCTGGAGAAGAAAAGATGATTTATCAATCGATTTCTTTAAAGCCACTATGGAAAGAATTGAAACATTTCTAAATTTGGTGATCCAGTGATTGTAGATGTTTTTCTGTTGCTTCACACCCCACCTCTCCTGGTCCCTGTCACCACTGATGTGTTTTCTTTAGTATGTTGTCTCTATTGATTTGCTGTGACAGGAAGGTTTGGACTCCTCTTATGTTGAAGTCTGTTTCTCACACCATAGAGGTTACATCTTACAGGGTTGGGTTAGGTTAGGTTCGGTTCTTTATCAGATGTAGGAAAGTTAGCCAGACACGCTTTTGTCGAACCAAGCAGTTAGTCTTCATCCTTGATGTCTTTATCTTGTAAAATTAAAAAAAAAAAAGTTTGAAAATCAGCTCAGTAAAGTAATATGAGTAAAATAATACTTTGTTTATATCTATGCTTTTAGTATGTGAAGATTTCAGGGATGAAGACTAACAAGCTGATTTGGTAAATACTGGTAGATCCAGTTAACCTCCACAGCTCCAGTAAACAGTGGTGCTCAGATACTTCCCTGATCTTTGTATGGGAATCACCAGGGTTTCACATATGATGGAGGAGACGGTCCCACACAGTGACAGGGGTTGACCTTTTACAACCTGAGATAATGGATTGATAAAAATAAACTACAAGTCCTAGAGGACCCTAGAAGCAGAATGTTGACCCCACCCTGCTATAGGGCGGTACTGGCTGGAATTAACAACATACTGACACTTGAGTGTGGAGAGTCTTTGTCAAGCTTGGGGACATATAAGGTTGGTAAACATTTTAACTGTGGCACTGTGGGTAAGTTCAGGAGGCTACCAACACATGATTTGTCCACTTTTGACCATGAATGTCCACTGTAATTTTTATGTACATCAAGAAGTGATAGTGAATCACTGTTGCGTCCAGTCTGCTTCAGTCTAACATGAAAGAATGAAGAAGTGAAATTTCTTCTAGACTGGTAAGTAAACAGCCGTTAGTGCTATCTGCTCATCAGTGTACACTGAGTCCACCTGTGGTAAAATGAATTGATTGAACATAGTTTAGAAAGACACACGCCTGAGAGTGTGAGGTCAAAAACAAGATCCAAGACATTAAACATGATTAAACATGAAACATATTGGCCAAACCTAAAACTCATACCTGTGTCACAATGATCCAAACCTGACATGAACACACACACACACACACATAGACTCACACACACTTAAACCCAGCTGTCTGTGGATGTGTTTGTGCTTGGATTAGGCCTGGGATCAATGCTCAAGAAGAGAAGAAAGATGGGCGAGACGCCAAGAGAAGGCAGGGAGGAGGGAGGGAGGCAGGGAGGGAGAGCCTGATTTTACATTTTGTGCATGTTGTCGATGGCAGACAGCTGACCTTCACGCTCGGCTGGGTAACAACGGCGAAATGAGGGGCCCGTTCCAACAGACTACATGAGATCGGCTACATGCTTTAAAGTTGTTCAATTAGATTATACTTTTCATTTTTGTGCTCGTGTGCATCAAGGGATGTATACAAAGAGCCAGCAACAAGCAAACACAACACACACACACATATGCCCCCGAACACACACACGGTGAGGGAGGGGAGGAGAGGAGGGAGAGGCTGACTAAGAGAGAGTTTAACAAATGTAGCAGAGTCACCCAGAGCTGGATACTGGATGTGATTTCACAATTATGTGGCTGATTTTTTTTTGTTTTGTTTTGTAAGAACCACGATTGTAATCATTCAACATCGATATATAATGTATAAAAAGTGCATGCAATACACAGATAGATATATGGAATAGATTCATCTTTGCTTTCATGGCAACATAAATCTTTCTGCTAGAGGTGTACAGTCTTCAGTAGATAAACCCACAAGTTCTACTGGTTCTTTGAGGTGGATCGAGCATCGTCTCCATTACACAGAACCATTATAGGATAGTTCAGCCAACACATTGTTTGGCTATCCTGAAGGTCTGTTTACAACTCATCTTATCGTCTGGTTGCACATATTTCCTGGTTCTCTGCAGGTTCTTTTCTCACGAAAAGTGTTGTAAAACTGTTGGCCCATTACCTGTGTCCACAGTGCCCAGTATTCTGTCTCACTTTAAGTAAAAAAGGTACCTATCAGCCAGTATATCGCTTATTAAAGAGAAAAGATTCACAGGTTATTTTCCCTGTTACATGTTACAGTGTTGACAGTCAAAACTGTATTTGGACAGTCGCACATTTATTGTTCTTCAGCAGGTTCAATCTGAAATTAAATAGATTACATTAAGATTTCAGAAATTTCCAGATTTCAGGTCAGGTCTGGACTGTACCTTCAGCCAGAGGTGTCACTAAGTCAAAACTCCAGTCTAATAGTAATGGTGATAGTAGTAACTCATACAAATTTCGCAGCCTATGAGTTACAGTATAGCCTAACTTACACTGAAGGAGAGGTGTGTAAAAAAACATTTAAGCTGAATCTGTGTTTTAGCAGAATGGATCCCAGGGTGGACATGTTAGTATCCTGTTTGGCAGTTAGGAGTTTAGCAGCCTGTGACCTTAGATTGTCTTTAACCAAAGCCTATAAGAACTTGGGAAGATCTGGCATTAGGTTCTGGTTTGAATGTGAATCATCACCTGACAAAACCAAGCCAATCAGTGCCCCTAAACACTGTCTAGTCCATCAGATAACTTTAATGTTCAGCAGTTTCTGTCTGCTGTGCTTGTGGATTTTATGGAGAAACTTGTTTCATTTTTACCTTGCAGCATTTTGCCATGTGTTGCATCTCCAATTCACCCACATCCTAGTGTAATAACTAGTATGCCTTTTAGTTGCTTGCCATTCTTCCTTCTTCTTCCTTTGCCCACATTCTGATCAGGGATTGGATATTGTCACTGTCAAGTTTAACTTCTATCATTTGTTAAAAAAAATATTGATAATATCTGTAAATATTGTTCTATTCTATATTTATTCTAATGGCTACTTCCAACAGGATAATGCCCCATGTCACAAAGCTAAAGTCATCTCAAATTGGTTTCATGAACATGACAGAGAGTTCAGTGAACTTCAGTGACCTCCCCAGTCTCCAGACCTGAATCCAGCGGACCACCTTTGGGATGTGGTAGAACAGGAGATTGGCAGCTTGAATGTACAGCTGATAAATCTGCAGAAATGATGTGATGAATCATGTCAACATGGAGCAGAGTCTCAGAGGAAGGTTTTCCTCTTTCCGATTTCCTCTTTCCTTGTTCCAAAAAAGGGAAGCAAATAAACCTGATTAGTGTGAGTTTTAAGACACTGTATGAGATAATACATGAGATTTAGCAGTTATATGCTGGTGTTCTACATGTCACTGTCCATCAGATGTTTGCTGGTTTCTGTCCTTTCACTTCTCTGCTTTATTTGCAGCTGAGACGGTTCCTGACCTGCAGTCTGTCAGGATGACGGACACTCAGATAGCAGCTCATCACATATTAACATTCAGCTCTGCCCGGTTTGTTCTTATGCCCCTACATGCATCTGTCTGCATACATCTAGGGGAGGGAATGTGGTGTGTGTGTGTGTGTGTGTGTGTGTGTGTGTGTGTGTGTGTGTGTGTGTGTGTGTGTGTGTGTGTGTGTGTGTGTGTGTGTGTGTGTGTGTGTGTGTGTGTGTGTGTGTGTGGGGTGCTGGTTGTGTTGGGGGTGGGTGCAGAGAGGGGGCTACTTTCAGAGGATTTGCAGTAATTATATGACAAAACGCTAGCAAGTCTCTCCGGGTGCTGAGCAGAGGCTCATGGGTCAGGGGACCAAGCACTCTGGGCCGGGTAATTTGTAAATGTCATTCAGGTGGAGTCCTCTATCAGCCAACAGGGAGGGGAAGGGGGGGGGGGGGGGGGGGGGGGGTCTGGGGTGGAGAGCAGAAGGGGGAACAGCAGAGGAGGAGGAGGTGCTGCAGCAGTCTTTTCTCATGTAGATTATTCTCCAACAGATGCAGAGTCCCTCTTCTGCTTTTGTCCACTGTGACAGTTGATGTGTGCAAAACATACTGTTTGACATCTTTCATGTTCAGTGATCTAGCTATTACCAAACATGAATAAATATGGAGGATATTTTCCCCCTCATGTTTTTGTGTCATACGTACGTGAGTATGGTAATTCAGTGTTTTGTTTTTGTAGTTGTTTTCTTTATTCAGTGAATTTGTAAGACTACCATTACAGTATATGTCTATTTTATATCATTGTAAAATGAATATCTATGACTTTGACATACAGTATAGTGTACAACAAGGGGAAAAACACAAACATAAAAATATACATCAAAAGAGCAAAATTAGGGGAAAATGTACGTACAGTTCATTAAATGCAGATAGTAAAATACTAATGAGTGTATACAGAATAAGGGATTTAAGATTAGTGGCATTATTACCTGAACATTTTATAACATCATATGTCACATAAATACAACATGATATTAAAATGTTACAAGAAAGAAGTTAAGAGTGATTCTTGAATACAAACAAAGATGAGTGGTCCAATATTTGTAATAAGTACAACAAACAGCCACCAGCTCCAGAGCACTGAAAGAATTTTGGTTTTCTGTAGGAAAAATATCATGAGGTTCTTCATTACTCTTAAGACTAAAAGTAGATTTTCATCTATGCCACTGTCATGCTGGAGGTTATGGGGAGAATAAATGTAGTTCACATTCATGTAGCCTGGGAATATCTGAAACTAAGAAAGTGTTTGGATGCTGTATGGGTAGAGCTGGAAGTGATATTAGGTTATGAATTACCCAAGACGTGTAGTGCTGCATTTAAGAACCTGACATGGGAAAATATACAAAATGAGAAGCGATATCTTTGTAGAGTTCTGTTAGAGGAAAGAAAATGGTGGATAGATCCACTGGCTTCCTCTTTGTGGTTTTGTAATCTGACGGATGGCACAGACCAACAGTTCTCAGACTGAATGACAAGCTTCTTTAAATACAGATGACCTCAGATCAGTTCTGTGTTTGCCGCACAATAACATGTTCTAACAGGTCTGCTTGTTTCATCAATGTGCTGAAGCCTGTGTAGCCGAAGGACCTTCTCCCTCCCTGCCACTACATGGCACTGTGCCAACTGTTGGCACACGGAGTTGTGGGAGGCGCGTTGCGCCCCTATATATATGCAGGTGTGCCCATATCTCGGTTTCTCTTCCCGTTTTGCTCATCCCCCCTTGTGGCTGTGGCCTGGCGTGGCAGAGCGTTTTGTTTGGCGTGGCTGTGACTTCTTTCAGTCGGACGCAATGGTTGTTGTTTGTGGCAGCCGACGATCACCTGTTTCCACGCATTCAGGTAGGGTGCACCTCTATCCCTCCTCTGATTTGCCTGCGTAATGAGCGCATTTTAATATGGGTTTTGTGTGCGTAGCGCACCTGGTTGCTGGCGCTTTGGGAGACGGATTGTGCCGCTGGTTTTCTTCCGGGTCCGTTCGTTTGTCTGTTTGGTAAGTCGCCATTGTCTGCCTACCTTTGCGTGTCTGTGGCTTGGCTTCAGGTCGGACAGTAATATATATTTTATGCTGCAGCGTGGTCGAGCTGCGGCCTTTGAGGCCCGAACCCTCTAATCCTCCGCGTAGCTGCGCCGTATGCCCAGGCGAGAGTGGTATGTATGGTTTCGGTTATTCCTTAAAGGAATAATCCTTTATTATTATTATTATTATTAAATCTATGCTGTGCCCTCTCTTCTAGAGTCCTGGCATTGCTTGGCCTGCCACTGGCTACCACTCCCAGGAGGCACTGCTGTTCTGTGCTGTTCTGTTCTGATTTCAGTTCTCTGCTGTTCAGTCTTACTTTGTTTTCAGTTTTATTCTGCTGTTCTGTACTACTGTTTTGTGTGGCATTTGGCGCAGACTGCTGCTCTTTTGACCACTGCCATTCTTTTGCGCGGTCCTGCTCGGCACTGTGTTGGTCGTCGAAGAGTCCTGAGCCGGTCTACTCCACAGAAACCCCCACAATATTTTAAATTGTTACTTCTGTGATTCCTTTTTGTTATATCATTTCTCTTTAGTTATTTAGGTTGTAGCTTTTTGTTTGTTGTATTTTATTCTTTTTGGGGGGGGGGGGTATTTGAAATGGTTTTTTGATTTATTTAGTCAGCACTATGTGTGTAAGCACTTGGCCTCTTTTAAATTTCTTTTCTTTTAAACAGGTCCCGAGGGCCTGAGGCGGCAGTTGATCCCTGGTGGTGGTGTTCTTCACGATTCCTTTTTGTTGGTGTGCGCTGTTACGGGTGGCTAGTTTTATGGACCTTCCCCTTTTGATTTTTCCCTGCCGCCGTGGTAAGCCTTCGCCCTATTTGCACTCCTAGGCCCAAGTGCTAGTTTTATGGTGGCTAACCCCTTAGTGCCTGATCTGTAGTTTTCTTTTTGGTATTTCAATTGTGTTAATTATTTGTGTTAAATAAAGTTATTGTTTCTTTTAAACCCTCCTGCACTGTCTCTTGTTCAATTGGTATGAAAGAACCTGTTATTCTACACTTAGTATATCTTAGTAATTTCCTGGGGTGAAATTCCCCAGGTGGCGTTGTCGCAACACCACCTTCCTTAAGCCTTCGCTCTGGCCACACCTGCATGAGTATGAGAGAAGGTAAATGTATGTAACAGACTGAATATTTATATGAGATAAACACATAATGAAGTCAGTGCTGTCCTTCAGGTAGGATCACAGCTGTAATATGAGAGGGACCAAGCATCTGTCCACATATACTGATCGAGGTTCTAACAGGCTGACAGGACTTCCAGGTGGTTTTTCTCTGACCTTCTCAGACTCTGACATGACTGGAGTAACGGGAAAGTCTTTATTGTCAAAAATTTCATTTCCGATCCTTTGCTCAAGAAGTCAGATTGAAAACTTATCGACTTCTTTCTTAAATGTATTTGTAGGAGCACTAATGAATCTGGTGTAGAAAGCGTCACTGGTGAGTTGGGAATGTATCTCATTATAGCAGGTTCCATCAGAACAATCCCATCATCTTTATCTGCTGGTTTAAACACTGTATCCTTCATTTTACTGTTGAAGTATTTTGCACATGAAAACATCCTGATATTACATCCTTATATAATATCTAGTATATCTATATATATATATATATATATATATATATATATATATATATATATATATATATATATATATATATATATATATTATGGATGTGTATATATACAGTATTTTGTGTGTTTATTGTTGATGGTATTATATATAATTATATATAAGTGTCAAACAATTTATCAAAGTCTCTTTTGAGACAAAATATTTCAACGCAAGCCATTACAGGGAGGAATGAAAGTGTTTTTGATACTTAATGGATATTTTCTGACAGAGAGAGGGTCTACAGACGCGAACATTGTCTTTGTTATATAAATTTCATACTGGTATGTAAAGGATATGAAGGGGTGCAGAGGACATATGACAAACTTCTAGTTTTCAGAGTCTGAGTCTGAGTTTTGGGCAGTGTTGGGCTATTTGTGCCTGTCTCATCTTCTTGGCTGGGTGTTGAATCAAGGTGGGTGATGGGGAGCGTGGTCCTAAACCTGACTCTTTAAAAAAAAAAAAAAAAAAAAAAACAACTCCTGGTCAGATTCAGAATCACAGTCAGATGGGCTGTAGATAGGCATCGGAGCAGTTCTCTTGGTTTGTTGAAAGATGGAAGCCTTAGCCTCCACTAGGTGGTGGAGGCTAAACCTTTGTTTTGTGTTCGGTGTCTCTATATTTCAAGGTGACTTTCTTTATCTCATGCTTCATAGTACTTAATGTGTCATTGTCTGTGTTGGACTGCATTTAGTGTTGGATTTCATCAGAGCATCTCTGGGTGTCTGAGAGTTCGGAGTGGTTGTGTTTTCAGAATTTCACAGCACTTAGCGCAAAAAGACTCACTGTTACGTCCCAGAGTGAAGCTTTTTGAATTCTCAGGCCTCTGGTATGTGTCTTGATGCGCGTACTCTCTGAGGGTGGTACCATGAAGCTGCAGTGTGGTAGCCTTCAAAGAAAAGCATCACAACCTTTTCACTAGGTTGTTCTCACCTATGGTACAAATATCCACTGACTCAACACTGTCTTCTTCGGTGTGTGTGGGTAACAGGTTATTAGATTATTATTATTGTAACAGATTATCATATTTGCTTTTCATTCATTCTTCTGCTGAAACAAGACACATAACACATTTATTTAACTGCCCACCATGACCCATCTTGACCTGTGTAATAATAGCACAGATATTTGTGTACTGAGTTTGAGAAACAAAGACAGCTTGTCCACCCTGCACTGACAGAGCCACCTTGGCATCCACCAGCATGACAAGAATGACTGGCTTCATCCAGAGAGCTGGAATAGACAGACCACAGTAAAAAAAAAAAAGAAAAGAAAAAGAAAGAAAAGAAAAGCTCCTGGCTGAGGTCTGTGTTTGGCAGCCCAGCCTGGTCATGATGCTTTTATTTTTAGCCGAAGAAATAGGAGGATCCAAAATAGTTCAATGTTCATCAGGCCTCTTTTCATGTTCTTTGGCAAAGCTTAACCTTACAGTTTTGAGCAGTTTTAAGAGAAATCTTCTTTGATGCTGTCCATAGAGTTTAACTCCATGCAATGTCCTTTTAATGCAAGGTTGTGTAAATAGTGAATTGTGGTGTCATTCATGAGACAGCTCTGGTTAGTTTACGGCTTTGTTAATGCAATTAGCCTAAATTGGAAATCACATCTTTTGTTGCAGTGGTCACAGGTGATTCACCTCAACTTAAGAATAATACAATTGTTGTAAAATGGTACAATTTTGAATCATCATTGTTTTGTTGTATGCTGGTATATTCAGTCTGCATGTGAACAAAACAACCAATAAGTAGTTTTTTTTCTTTCTTTTTTTTTTTTTTTGGCAAACAACAGAAGAAAAATCAGCCTCTGTCTGCCACCACCTCAGACTCAAACAGCATTAAAAGGAAGCCAATTCTTTACCAAGTGTGTGGAAGGACAAATAAACAGCGTGACATAAATTTCCTGCAGCGGTTGCAGCATTCAGTGGTGACTTTTATAGCTTGAAAGTGAGAGGAGAGGCGCTATCAGACTATTGGGCTTTATTACAGTGAGTATAATAGGGCTGGCTGGAGAGTTTTATACGTTTCTTTCTGGTTGAGCGCCATTGCATCTCTCCATTCTCCACTAGTGTGATTGTTGCAGCGGCAGGTTGTCTGTGATAGGCTATTGTGCCCACTCTCCAAAAACCCTTCACTTCAGCCGCGATTCCACCTCCTCTTCTCTCTCCTCTAGCCTCTGCTGATTTTCAGCAGAGCCCCCACCACCCCAACCTCCCCCCACCCACACTCTCCCCTTCTCTCCCCGTCTGAATAAAGAGCTCTATCTATCAAAGCCAGGCCAAGACTCAATCTCTCACCGGCTCTCCGGCCTTCGATCAACTATCTGTGAAAACAGTGGCTTATAGAGCTGAGGCATATATGCGAGGGCCACCGTGATTACATTTTAGATCCAGCACAGGAAACATCAAGCCCCAAGTCTCCAGCAGACACAGGCACACACAAAAACACACAGAGTGAAGCCCTGACTGCCCAAATCCCACCTCAGCACCATACATGGCTATTTTTGTTAATGAGAACTATGACAAAACATATTTGCTGACAACCCTTTTTGTTCACCAGGAAAACCAGACTAAAACTAAATAAAAAGTAGGCACTGATAAAAAAAAAAAAAGTAACCACAGGAGAAACCTTCTCTGTGCATGATTTCCATCATCTGAAAATAATAATGAAGTACAAACTGCACGTTGATACTGAACGAACCAGTAAAATGTTCCCAGGCGACAGATTTGTTTTCTGTCGAAATATTGTACACACGTAGTGACAACAGCTCCATTACATTTTTTATGGTCCTGTTTAGACCCTCACAGCACCTGGTTAAGGTTGGAGAATGATCCTGGTCTGGTCTAACACAGAAAAAGTTAACAGTGACCTCAGACATTTCTAGGAGACAGGGTTACAGCAAGGTAATTGTTTGGTGAGTTTGGTTAATCATTTAAATTTTTTTTTCTCTTCTGAATAATGAATGTATAGTATATGGATGGTATCTTTGGCGACACTAGGACATCCGCTAGAATATAAAGCTAAATTCTGTGGGTTTGAGCAGTGTTTGGCAGCACAGCATGAGTTTGTAATGACTGGTCCAGTCAGTGGGTCTGAAGAGGTTAAAAATACAGTCATGCTAAATGCAATAAGTAGCTTCAAATTGGTGAGGTAAGCTGTGAAATTGAAATAGGGCAACTAAGTTACAAAAAGCCTTAAAAGGCCTCAGAAGATTATACCACTCGAACTAACTTGCCTGTAATTAGTTTAGTGCAGGTACGAAGGTAAATGCATGTGAACAACACAATAACTGATCAGATTTTACACTAGTATTGATTGTGAGAGAGCAAACTACTCCCCCTCCTCCCTCACCGAGTTTATTGTCTCATCTGTGAGATAGGAAGATTGGTAAGAAAAGAGACAGAGCGAGAGGGAGGGAGAGATATAGAGGTATAGAGTTTTAAGCCTAGCAAGGCTCAGTGGTTAGCCCCAGTCCCCTCTTCACACTGCAGGCCTGACTGCAGCCCAATATGGTAAGAACTTAATGCCACCAGGGACCCAGCCCATTTAAATGCTCAAGCTTCCTTTATCACAGGCACAAGTGGTGCAGAAAAATTGCTCAGGATTAATTCTGGAGGCCTTGCAAATACACACAGTTGGGATCAGTGCTTACAGCTTTCTCGGAGGTGGCACTCTTTAAAAAGTGGGTCTTTTTTGGGTGCTTTTATAAACGGTGGGTTGGGCCTTTCCATTGAAGCTTTGCCTTTTGTGGGGCTGGAGGGGAGGAGGGGGGGTGTGTGCCTGAGTTGCTAATGCAACTTAAAATAGTGTTATAAGACATAATAGCATACATGTACAAAGCGATAAGAGAATTACGGCTTTTTCTGCGCTCCCCAAAAAACCTGAGTTTCCACTGAGGTTCCCAAATGTAAAGAGTTTTATCACCTTGTTGGCTGTGAACACTGCTATGCCGGTATATATCAGCCCCCCCCCCCCCCCCCCCAAATACAGTGCACGGCAGGATTTGGGTGGGTAAGTGTAAGATAGGATGGAGTACAGTTGTAAAGTGGTTTTTCTCTTGCTACTGCACTGCTTTCACTGTGTCCATTAACAACAGGAAGAGTGAAGAGTAAAGAAGCCAGCCAGAGCCACAGACCCTCCCTGGACATGCATGTCGACTAAGAACTGACTGGACTTGATGAAAGACCTGCAGGTCTGAATGTACAGTATCACTGCCTTGAGTTTATAGCCTTGAGCTACCTCATGTCGTATAATGCAGAAATGTGTTCATTCATTTCAGCGCATCTTCAAATCAATGCTTATATTATCTATGTTACCTGTGCAACTATTTAACCTCAGTGTAGGAGAGGGTGACAGAGGTGCTTCCTGTCACTGCCATAGGCACAGCCTTTGGCATGGATGATAAGGATATGGCCCTACCAATGTCAAGTCACACCAATTTGACAACAAGTATAGGGAAAAGAAACACATGACAAATGCTGTATGTATTTTTATTTCCCTAAATGTGAAGTATGTTGTCATAGTTACTTCACTGTTATAAGATTACATGCTCTTACTTGCTTTAAATCCAATATTAATGAGTGTATAAAGAAACCAGTCTTTCATTCTTTTTCCTCCTCTTCCTTCTCTTGTTCTCCTGTCTCTAAACACACACACACACACACACACACACACTGACTGACTGACTGCTGCAGCAGCCTAAAGGTGAAATGCTAGCAGCACACACTGTCACCCATCTAGTGGAGTGCACTTTGAGCACCAGTCCGCACCACACAGCCAAGCTATCATGAGACTAGTCAGCATGAATGCACACACAAATTCGCACAAACACAAACACATAGTTCAATAAACACAGACAATCATTCCCTCCCCCCATCACTTTCTCTTACACACACACACACACAGTGAAAGCTATCAGCACGGGCATGCCCCCTTCCCTTAATGCTGATGACACTGTTTCCATTTTTGTGGAGACAGTGCTCTGTAGCTGTGGCGATATGGATTCTTATGGCCGACACACTCCATCGGCCAGCGGCTTGCTTCCAGCCACATAGCTTTGTTTATGTGGAAAACCATATCAAAGTGAATTACTATTGAGAGGTAGCTAAATCAAATATGTGGCGTGAGGAGAGGAAATAAAAAAACATCAACTTTCCCATTTCAAAGTCGTTTGCCCTTGAATGTTATTCTATAACTGTTAATAATGAGTGCTTTTTATGATGTAATATGGATGCCAGAGACATCCAGGGCTGAGCTCCTGAGGTGAAAGATATGGAAGTGGACAGACTCGCTAACCATCAAGGAAAGCATAATTTCATTCAGCTCCACCTCAGTGTGTTACTCACTGCACTTGATAAAAGGTCACATTCAAATGTTCAGCCTTGTAGTTGCTGTGCACCCGTACGATCGGACAGAAATAAGACATAAAACTAGCTGTAGTTTGGTACAAATCAGGAGAAGGGATGGTGGGATGTCCTCCAGCTGCTGTAAGAGACTGTTTGGTAACTACTGAACAATTTTGTCTCAATCATTTTTATGTTCAAATCAACTGTTGATGATGAGACAAGTTCAAAGCCGAGGTAGGGGCCTGTAAAGGCTGCATTGTTCAAGAATTTTGAAAATGTTGGCACTGGATTTATAAACTGACCATAATCCCAGTTTCTGCAGTATCATATGGATGATCTTTGTCAGGCTGTTATAATCCCACCATGTTCAAAACCATGTTCAAAACGTGTAATAATAAAACTTACAAATGAATAAAGGAATAAATTACCATAGGTTATTTGAAGTTTTAAGAGATAACCAAGCATTTTTAACAACAACAATAGAAACTACCACTCACTACCACCGGCCCCATACATGAGTACAACCATTTTCCATCAGTACAGCTCTAGGATTCCACACTTCTGTGGAACAAATGCACAGAAAAAAAAAAATCAGGCAGGAGGGAATAAACAAGGAGAGGACATAAACACAGTGTTAAGGACAACTGAGCCAAAAGAGATTGAGTGCAGGTTGTAGCCTTTGAACTCAGCGAGGTGGTTAGATGGGGAGCAGGAAACCACCATATAGTAAATATGTGTGATAGCAATCAAACAGAGTCTGCCTCAATTGTCCATTCCCATCAGGATGAGAGGCCACAGTGAGGTCAGGGAGGACTGAGGGCGAGGGGGGAGGGCTCAGCTACAGCAGCTCTAATCAGCCGATGGGCTGCTGTAATTACCTGCTACCATCCATTCCAAAACTGCCAGCCCTGACCCTCTTCCAGCCACAGACAGCCCGGTTCATTTCAATACACAGCATCGTCAAGTGCAATTGGCAGAGTAAATAGGAAACTGCTGTTTGTTTCCTGTTCCGCCACTATCTTCTTACTTGATTTCAAACAAACTCTCATTTTCAACCCCTCACACACTGACACGCATAATTCCTCCTCTGGAGACAGAGGGGGGAAAGAGGATGCCATTAGCTCATGATACACAATCCTCCCCAACTAGCGGGAAATTACTGTCAGCGGGGCAGCCCACCGCACCACAAGCTGCAAAACAATGGATGGGCCTCGACCAAATTAAAGCTCCATAAATCACAAGGTGTTTAACTACGCCACGCGTGTGGTGGCTCGCCTCGTCGTTTCATCTTTCTCCATCTCTTTC
Organism: Toxotes jaculatrix; assembly: GCF_017976425.1. Taxonomy (NCBI): domain Eukaryota; kingdom Metazoa; phylum Chordata; class Actinopteri; family Toxotidae; genus Toxotes; species Toxotes jaculatrix. Next base: position 27,273,164 of record NC_054402.1, on the reverse strand, counting down.
CCCCTCGAAGAACAAGGGGGGACTAATGACAGATTCATATGCATGCATCAACTGCGAAGGAAGAGGGAGGAGGAAAGCTCTGTACTGTTTCCTAACAGGAACCAGGATTATTCTGTAGCACCGTACACACACAGTGTGATGCTACAGGTACAAGTGAGCCACCCACTGTAGCCAGGTGAGGCATAAAGCTGTGGCTTCACATATACAGACCCAACGTGCAAATGTACTATGGGTTTGAACTGAGTAATCATACTCACATGGTGCTCCATGTGTGACAGTCAAGATCCAGTATTCTTATAACACAGTCTTCATGGGTTTCAGTTAAGTCTACGTGTGGCGTTCAAATGCTGATATATAGTTTTTGTTAACAGTAAAAGTACCTTGGCAGAATCCTGGAGTCTTTTGTTTCTGTTCTCCAGCAGACTCTTGGAAGTGGAGGTTCCCACAGTGAATGGACACACCCCAACACAAAAGAAAGAAATTAGCACTGACTAAATGGAACCATGACTGAATGTGAACCAAGCCCCAGACATTACTCTCAATACCACAAGATTTTCCTTTTCAGTGAGATGAATGAATCACCATAGATCTTTTTTCAGTGTTGGAACAAGCAAACAGTGCTGTAACTTCTTTAGTAAGTGGCATGTTGTGTCAGAGATTCCTTTAGACTGAAATGTTCTGTGCAGCTTTACCTTGTTTTAAAAAAATCAGGTTGCAAAATTGAAGAAGAGGGATCAGTGTTGATGCTACTTTAGGTCTTTAACTCGTGACAGGCCCGGTATCAATACACCAAATTGTTTTTATTTGGATTCCATAAGAGCCCACATTTACTATAGAAGTCCCATCATAAACTAGTCCATTAGGAATCCATGTTCATTTTACTCTAAGTTATTACTATAGGACGTAGTATATTGATACTACAGTGTACTGTATTTCAAGGAGCTTCTTTAAATACAAAGTACAGTACAGTCATGGATGAATGGTTGCCAGATATCCATAAACTTTTGTCCAAATGTATCCCAGTGTTAACATACAGTTAATAGTTTGAAAATCCCCCAAACTATCAACAGTATTTCATCCAGTTGTGAGAGTTTGGACTTTGTATACAGTCAGCTCACTCAGCTGGAAAGTTATTTTTAATGCCCTAAAAAAAAAAGGAGTGCTGTTTAAACAAGTTGAAGACAGTTTACTACCTCTATGCTGTTTTACTGCTTAAAAAGTTCAAACTGACTGCATTTATGCTTTAAAATGTATCACAGCTAAACACCTGATGGAAAAAAAAACAAAAAAACTTTGAATTCAAAGGAAAAAAATTACCATGATGGCCACTAACTTATCCACTGCAGACAGTGTGAGGGTTCAGTGCAATGAGCCTCTACACAAACAGCGCCACAAACAAAACTGTGACAAATTAGCATTAGAAGAGGCCAACGCTGATACTACCAAAGCAGCTCTGATGGCTTCTAACAGTCTGTTGTTACTGCAGTGGTCACAGTCATTTCAAATAAAAGTGAAATTGTCTATGAACCCAGTCTTTTTTTTTTTTTTTTCTCCAGGTGAAAAAAATTGAGCTTGGAGTGAAGGTGCTGCAGACGTCAGACACAACATTTTGATAGGAAGGACAGAGACATTTTTTATATCATTTTTCAAGGGCACTGTGCTGCTTTCACGAAGGTCCTCATGGATTTTCAATCAGTACTAACAGCAGTATTTGGTGACTACCACTCAGGGGAGGGCCTCACACAATGATATTTGACTTGGGGTTCAAAAGGCCATAGAGTCATTCAGACTTTGGCTTTCTCCTTTTTTTTTCCCCCTCATCGTGGCTGAATGTACCATTTCACACAAAATGGAAGCCTTTGTGCAATACGCTCTAACAACAGCCACAAAAATGACTTCTCATTACTTAAAAGATATTTGGAGCAGTCTCTTAAATTACACGAGGCCTGACAATCGGTGAGACCTGGAATTCATTTTCACTGAAAAAGACAGATGGACAATTTTCAACTCTTAAATCTCTCTGGGAGAGAATAAACCATTTCACTGTGAAGAGGAGCGTTTTACGGACTGAATTGACAGCTTTGTACAGGTGAGGACTTCTTCAAGGTCCAGCGACAGAAACACTGCAGCAATTGTGCAATGAAGACTGCTGGAGTTTAATTTAAGGCACCACAATACTGTCCTGGTCCAGCAGAGTCTCCTTTGGCCTGCTCTCTCCAAATAATAATCCTAATAAATGAACACAAGTTTGTACGCACCATGCAGGGAATCTTTTGATGGGCAGAGAAAACAAGAGCATCAAATGGTTAAAATGATCTACGCTGACCTGTTTTGCTGACAGGCGACTCCTGACGGTGGCTGAATAACTGCTGTCCTCGCTCTCAGAGGAAGAGGTGGAGGTGGTGTTTTGTTGTCATAGCACTGTAACACCTGTTGAGGTGTGTTCAGACTGAAGCAAGTTCTCGCGTTCTCACGTTATTTGTGAGAATTTAACACCTGACTGATTTTGTATTCCAGGTCTATTTCCCCCCAAGCGACCTGTCGTTAGCTGTAGCTGGCTAGCAACATACACACTGACCCTGCTGTAGTAACAGGTGATGTGATAATGACAGATAACTCTATTTAATCTAATAAGAAAATAAAACTGATGAACTTGTGTAAGATGTCAGAACCTTACTGTCATGTAATACAAATGTGGAGTGAATAATGTAAAACCATTTTGTGTAATTACTAAAATGTTTTTTCCATATATTTGTCAAAGGATACTACTTCCTCACTGCAATTATTCTTGATCCTCACTTGCTTAATCCAATTCTACCATGTGCCTAGACATCCTGAGGCATGCCAAGCTCAGACTGGCCAGGACAACCAACCCAGTGGGAGGGACTCACAGTGGGTGGGAACCTAGTGAGGGATTAAGTTCTGGTTTTTCTGTATAAAGTACTTCAGCTGCTTGAGGGATGCGGTCTAAGTGACTGATGGACATATACTGACAACAAAAGATTTGAGAGAGCACATAACAAATTCTCAGTCTGCAAGCCAACATTGTAGAGCACACAGGTGCACAAAAGGTGGTTTGCCAACTATTTTTGACTTAGCAGCTGCAGCAGGACTCACCCACATCTGCACTTGTGACTTTTTCAAGCCTGCACAAGGGAAAAAAGTCAACTTTTGAATACATTGCTTCTCTGTAAGCAGCGACTGACAGTCCTATTTAGACTATTTAGGACTACTTATCCAGAAATGGTTAGCTCTTTGTGGAAAAAAATAACTAAAATACATTAAAGAAGGTTCAGCAGCAATGGAAATGAAAAACTGAGAGACTGAAAGGGATGGACGGAACAATATGAAAATGTGTAACAGAACTGACCTGATCTGAGACGGTGTGTTTACCTCTGCAGCAGACGAGGGTTCCTGGCCCAAACCCAGCTGAGCGGTGAGCCCTCTGTCCGTAAAGCTGGCATCGGCACCAGAGTCAATGAACATTGCACTTCAGGTCCAGGAGAATAAGCTGGGCGTGTAGCAGAGGTCGGGAGGGTGAATTGGGGCTGTGGGCTCAGCTCACCAGTCCAGGTCCAAGTTACTGATGAGCCTCAGCTTTTACTGGAGGTGAAGTGACTGGACAGGCCACAGTGCAGACAATGGTTCTCCCAGAGGCAGAGTTATCGCTCCTCTGGTGGCAGAGCTGGCAGGGCCGGACATGGAGGCACCAGAGGTGATTGTGGAGGCATCAGGCATGAACATGGAGGACCGTGGGAACTAGTGGGCTGAGTTTTCTTATTTCCGTCACTCTTGGAGGCAGAGATCAATGCGAATGGTGACAGAGATCAGGTCATCAAGCCCTGCAGGTGATTCAGGCTCCACCAGTTCATCTTTAATATAGTAATCACAAAGTCCATGATAATGTGCGTCATACAGGGGAAGCTTGTTCCACTTAGTCTCTGCTGCCACGTTGAGAACTCAGTGGAGTGATCGGCCACATGCCTGCCTCCTTGGCTCAGGCTGAGCAGATCTGACACTACACTGCACTTCCTCAGCACTGTGGTATACATCTCCAGGGATGGATAGAGGGATGAATGGATGGATAGATGGATGGATAGATAGTAGAGGTGCAGCAGCCACTTCGTATAAATCACAAAAACAATGACATAAGTAATAATACACTTAAAAGTTAAATGATATACAATACTTTAGTATAAAAACGAAAAAAAAAAAAAACAAATACAGAAAAAGAATAAAAGAAAATAGAGACAATATCTCACTTGGCCCATGAACAAAGAGATGATGTAGGCGACTTGGGATTGTTCCGAAGGGAAAGAGGACGGCTGGAGGAAAGGGCTTACAGCAGGTACAGCACGGCAGACAGTATGGCAGGGAATGGACTGGTATAAATACTGAGTGACTAATCAGATAGGTAGGTGGGTGTGGGAATCAGGTGACTGGGAACAGCAAGTCGTCATCATGTTTTCTGGTGTTCATGTGTGGAGCATGTCCAACTTCAACTGCTATATTTGAACAGAAATGAACATTTCTCAAACAGGGGGGAAGAGTTGGGGACTGTGTTCAGCTGTGAATTAAGACAGAGTTTAATGCAACAGAAAGATGTGTAACCTTTACCAAGCTCTGGCTACACAGACGATACAAGAAAGCTCATGTTTGATCACCTCCAAAGGCAGAGAAAGGACACAGGCTCGGTCAGGGGAGCAGGCTTAGACTGTCATTAGGTCCCACATAAAACAGCCTGTAACTGCTAAATCAATTCTGCTTATTGTCACACAATGGACAGCATCAGGTGAATTCCTCCACAGTCGTTTTGTTTCAGGGAATAATGAGCTTCTGACACAAGACCCGGCTGCCTCTGAGCCCCCTGGATTCAAAGTCTCTGAAACACATCCGGGAAACACAGTTGCTGCAGAAAAGCAAAAAGCGAACACCACTGTCTGATAAGCATGTCTGTATCTCGATTTGTTTGTTCCTCAGTGATATACTGCACACAAGCAATGTGATAGAAGCGGTGAAGTCGTTACGTGCAGGGGCCGACAGCAGTAGAAGACAGCTGGATTTCTAGTGTTCAGCATGTAGGGGACATGGAGATGGAGGTTGTGAAAGCGGCCACTGCATCATGTCAGTCAGTGAGTGAGCTGCCTGCAGTATGATCGCAGCTCCATCTAGTGTTCCACTCTTTGAATTTTAGGTAGGATTCCAGGCAAAGTCTGCCTGCTGTAACCATGGGAAGGTGCTTTACAGTCAACCTACAGTTACACAATAAAGTTTTATCATTCCTCTTATCGTTTTGGTCAGTGGAAAAGAATCCAAGCTGAAGGCAAAATATAATCCGCTCAGGAATTCAAAATATAAATGAAAAAAAAAAAAACGATGCATGTTTAATTAATGCTACATGTCTTCATAAGCCATTACAGCTGACATTTGCATTTGATTATTAGCTGGTAATACAGAAACACTATCAGAAATACAATTCAAAAGATTTGATATGAAAAATGAAAACAAAAATGTGTGTCTGTACACATACAGTTCACATATAAAAGCATTTACACACACAATCACATGCATAAGTTCATGTTCTTTTACATCCAACGGGACAGTTTATATGACAAAAATAATGATGATTATAATAAAAATTTATATAAGACGCACACCATGAGACTTTGGCTCATGGTGTGCGTCATTTTAACAGGCATTCTGACATTTAACATTCTGTCTGTTTCAGTTTATTTTATTTTATTTTTTTTTTTTTTTTATTCAACAGAGTTTATTCTACAGGAACCATACAGATAGACACTGTTACATAGGAAGAAGTCAGATGCCTCCTTCCTGGTTCAGCTTGTAAAATAGTGTTTAAACAACTAAATAAACACCTTTGAATTAGTGTCCTAATAATGGTCATGCAATTGATTAATATTTAGTTTAGGTTTTATTGTTAAGCGACATCTAGTGGCCACAGTAATCATGATGAGGGCAATAAAGTCTGCATCAGGAGGAGGCTGGGGTGGATGGATGGACACACGCACACACACACACACACAGAGGAGACAGCTGTTCCTTTCCCATGTGAAACTGATAGCCAGTATTGTTTCCTTCATCTATGACTCTTTCATGCTGTACCTTTTTTTATTGTAACAATGATGACAAAGGTTCACTAACCTTAAGGAAGCACCCAGTTTAACCCAAACCACAATCATTTCTTCATGCTAACTGCAACCTATCCACAACTGTAACTGCAATTTTATTCTAATCACACACACACACACATATATACATGATGAAGAGCCTGCATTCTTGCCGTTGGTACGCTCCTAAAGGATAGTATCCAGCTGTACATGTTGGAGGACATCTCACTTAATGACATGTAGTGACTTGTAATGACCTATTTGAAAATGAGACAATGCATTGTGGAGCTTAATAAAAAGTGTTAAGTAGCTGATTAATCTGTGATGTGCAAAAATTGGTCCCATTACAATGCAAGTACAGGATCCAAATGTAAACAAGAGGCAGCCTACCAGCAAAATTCAGACATGACTGGAACCTTCCGTGAAAATATGTGAATGTTGATTGATGAAAGCCATGTATACTGTATGAGAAACTAAAGAAATACAGCTGAATGAAGAAAAACATGAGCAAAGTGACAAAGTAGCATAAAGTCAGTAAAATAAAGTCTATTATAGAGAGCTTGCATCAGGAGAATGGCCCAGTCACCTTTTGTTTCCAGCCTGGGCTTTGAAATCCACTGAAGGGCCCTGGCCAGCGGAGCGTATTATACAGCCACATACTGCCTATCTGGGAGCTGCTGCACAGTGAAAGACAGATCCTGCCTATAGCGCGTACACCTCTCACCCCCACCATCTTTCCCTTCCCTTCCTGCTGCATCCCAGTCTGGGCTTGCCGTCACTGCTGCTGCTGCTACCGCCGCTGCACCGAGAGGGAATTTACATTTTAATAGGCAGAGCTGCTCACCGTCTCCGAATGAGGGTATGTGTTCAGGCAAACAGCAGGAAACGCACCCAGCTGCACGTTTCCAATGAACCCTCCAGACAATTTCTGGGCCAGGGAAAATGATATTTTTAGCTACTGGGCCTCCCTGTCTGGAGCTTTTGGCAGCATGTATATAAGCATAATATTTATATACATGCTGCCAAAAGCATATATATATATATATATATACATATATACACGTATACATTTTACACAAAAAATAAAAAAACGATCTGTGAAATGAGACTTAATATGGTGCCACTTTAGATAAGGTGACAATGCAGGGCTGTGTTTGACCTGCAGAGCTCTCTCTGGTGCAGGGAGTAGATAGAGACGGAGCAGGAGCAGAGAAGGCCTTGCTGTGGGCCCGTGTGATCACAGAGCATGACGGTTCCATCACAGCTGTCATTACGGGCACCAAACAAAAGGCGCATCAAGAGCAGGACAGAGAGGAAGAGGCAGAGGAGGGCGGGAGGGGATTGGGAGGATGGTTCTCGTCGCTCCTGCTCTTTCACAAGGCCTCTTGATGAAGTGTCAGCCCCGGAGCATGGAAAGGGAGGTCAGCATGACAACAGATTCCAGTTTAACACAGAGGCCATGACCACGTGTTGTTTTCTTCTTTCGCATCTCTGGATGGATCTCTGTTTTATTTTGTTTTCTTATTTCAAACCCTTTATTGATTTTAAGACATGCTAAAAAGGTACAACAATGAAGTAATCGCATCAAATTAAGCTGTCTCCCTAACTGTACCCCCAAAACCAAACACTCAGAAACATAGAGAGAGGTCAAAAAAAAGGTACAAGAGTGAGTTGGAAAACTTAGTCAGTCATAGTTTTTTTTCCAATTTAAAGCTGTGTCAGCATTTAAAGATGAACTGTAGGACAAATGATACGTGCAATATGGAAGCTGCAGCCAACCACTGTGCATGTGCTTGTTTACACATTACGCAGTTACAGAGCAACATTAGCAGCCATTAGCAGTGGTGTTTGTGTCCACCTGATGAATGGAAGTCCATTATTCACTCTCTTAAAAAAATAATAATAATCATAATCTCACATGCTTTACCATTCCAGATCTGGCCAGTGAATTATTACTATTTCATTTTACACTGTCTGAAAATAAATAAGTGGTAACACATTTCCTGTCCACATTTCTGCTGTTTGACAATCTGTTCTTAGTTAAGAAGACACTATCAAAGAGGTTACAGCCCCCACCCCTCCTACCTCCATTTTTCACAGCATCTCTGTTATTCTGGAGTGTGAGACAACACAATGCGTCACAGCTTCAGGCATGCAATCAAGACTGGGCCCCTCCCCGCTCTAATTAATAACTATTGAACATGCCAAAAACAATCAACACTAATTAAAATGTGTGCTTGTTGACAAGGGTACAAGCTTTATCAAAAGACAGGAGGGTGTGTGTGTGTGTGTGTGTGTGCGTGAGAGAGAGGGGGCATTGGTGAGGGCCTCTGTTCTCCATAATAAGTTAACGAAGTGCCCCAAGCCATAGTTTTAATTCAAAACCTACCACAACTGCCGTCGCTCTGTGACACTGACTGTTGGCGCAGGGAAGCTGGATGGCTCCCACAGCTGTGGACTGACTGAAATCCACACTGTGTGTGTGTGTGTCTTCTGGAGATATGATCATTGCAGCATCACTTGCTTAAACACAGCCAACCCACACTCTGTGAATAAAGGACATGTTTCTGTCCACAGTGATCCCAGGACATTTCATGTCTTTCCTATTTATACATCAGAGCACACAAGAAAGACATCAGGCCAAGGAGAGTAAATTAGGATGACACGCACCACCATAGAACTTTTTTAATAACACAGTCTTTATAAAGGGTTTGTTGTAGGTACGGCATGTAGGTACGGCACAAGTTTGTTTGTTTCTCTAGGCCAACACAAACACGACTCCCAATGACTGATAATGTTTTTAAGGAAATGATTGTGAACAAGTTCACCATAGCAACTTAAAAAAAAGTGATCATATGCCAATGTTGTCAGTGTTCATAACTTCCTTCAGCTGCCCCCAGGTGGTGAAAAAATACAGTGATTACAGATTTAAAGGTTCAACATCTTCAGAGGAAACTGATGAGATGAATATAAAAACAAATATCTGGGATGGACTTAACTACTTATTTTACTGATTTTGTCATCTTACTTCAAACTAAATGAAGTTCAGTTTTAATTTGTTATCAAGTAAAACACCAAGGGAAAAAAACATTTTAACAGTTCAATCAAAGGGGCAGACATTTTCTGATTTTTGTCCAGTACATGTCTAAAAACACTGGATTCCGCTTTTCCCATGAAGCAAACTGACAGCATTAGTTAGAAAGTCAGATCCTCAATGCCTGGTAAAAAGGTAGTAGTTTCCAGGCTGAGACAACCCTGATGATGTGAACTGACTTGACAAAACTCCAGAGGACACATCAGTTTCCACAGGCAGCAGCAGTCCCTGTGAGAGGTAGGTCATGTTGAGGAGTTTTAGGCCCTTAAATGGCCTAAAACTGATCTATAAAGAATTAAATACTTTTAACAATTAATAGAACCATTAGTTCCCATTTCTACCGCTCTGGTGAAGTGCTAAGACGAAGTGTCATATAAGGTCATGTCTGCATGTACATGAGTACTCAGTGATGTCACATGAACCTCAGTGGAACTCTGCATTTATAGAAAAATTGATTATGAACGTGACCCAGAAACCCTTTAACGGGCCTGCTGAAGCAAAGTTTGAACGCCCTACATTCCACCTACTGACAGTCCACTGGGTGCTGCAGTCCCTGTGGAGCCTCAGTAAATGAAAAAGCCTGTTTAAATAGGACAGCTCTGTAACGTCTGCAGACAGGCTCAAACCCACAAGCACAACAATAAACACAGTCAAGTTCAGGCAGCAGTTAGTTTACTCAGAGAAAAAAAAATGACAGGTAAGGGGTCAAACCAGGTAATCAGTCTTCAAGGTAAACAAATCCAATAAGGGTCAGGCAAAGGGAATCCAAAAATATAACAGCAGCCCAAAGGTCGGGTACAGGCTGGCAGGAACACAAGAATGGGATACTGCAAAGCTGGGTGGAAAACACTATACAATCTGGCAGAGAAGGAATTCAACTGTACAAATACACAGAGGGACCAATGAGGGCATGGGATGCAGGTGTATATGTAGGTGGGCGAGGAAACTCAGGTGAAGGGAATGAGGCAATAAGAGGATTTAGGATGTGAGTGGATCTGAAATAACAAGAGAATAAGAGACGGGATCAATGGGAGACTAATAACAGGAATTTAAAGAAGCAAGGTCACTGACACACAAAGCAGGACTGCAGCAAACAGGTGTGTTTGTTAGTGTGTGTGTGTGTGTGTGGGCTCCATTTACTATAATTGTGGGCTTCGAAAGCTGGGAGCCCACTAGACATGTGGAGGTGTGTGTGTGTGTGTGTGTGTGTATAAACAGAGGTACATAAAGTCTTGAGTGGTCAGTAGGAAGTCTAGAAAGTCAGAAAGTGTGTGTACATGTGTGTGTGCTTGTCTCAAGAAACACACCAGAGAACTGTACAATCTCGCAGTGCTGATGTTACAAATTCTGCTTGAATCAACAAAATCAAAAGCCCTCAAGTTTACAAGGGAGACACTTGACCTCGTCGTGTTTTCACTGGGCTTTATGGGCCCAAGCCTGAAGCTAAAGAATCAGCACTTTCCACCACACTGTGGTTTTTAGTCAAAGTGAAGGTAGCAAAGAGTTAGGCAGTGCACTGCATTTTCTGAAAGATCAAGACTGAAGCTGTTATAGGTGTGGCTCCAGGGATGGAAATGTCAGTAGGTCAGCCCACAACATTAGTCCAGACAGAAATATCTCAACAACTATTTAATGGATGAATATGAAATATTATAATTACTCACTAAATTATCTCAACTTATCTTCATGGATTGACACACTTTGTTCACACTTGTGGTCCCCACACAGTGTATCCTAATGACTTTTCCTCTAGTGGCACCAGCAGGTTGACAGAATGGAAGATGAGAGGAACCCTCTTACTTGTGCAAATGTGTTTGCACAGCTGCTAAACACATGATGGTGCATGTCCTCTCTGACTCCCTAATTTCACTGTTTAAGTAGTGAAATCTTAAAAAAACAAAGACATTCGTATGTCCACTGTATTGCCTTTTGCACTCTGTCTGGGGTACCATAACAGGCATCATCAGCCACTATGTAACCACTGATGCCCAGCATTATGCCAAAGAGCTGTCCTGCCTCACACTCTATTGTCAGTGAGCTCTCCCTCAAGATGTGTGCATCGTGAACAGATCCATACCACCACGCCTCAACAACAGTTCAATTCCTGTCTGCATTGCAAACAACCTGAACATTAATTGAGTGAAAGCTTTTCCTATTTCCAAAAAGATTCACTTCTTTATGTGGTGGGGAATCCTCCCCTACTCTAGGTGGAGCTGCTGAGTGCAGCCTTGAGCCAGTCCCTCCTAACTCCTCCTAATCAGGAACAAGTTATATAAGACACCTGTGATCTTTTGTCTTTCTTTGCCTCCTGCTCTGTCCTTGCTGTGGCTGTCCAGGTGCTGCATTGCTTTTGAGGAGTTTGATACTAGTTTTTAACATCCTCTGGTGAGTTGGCCTGTGTTCTTTTTTTTAATAGCTTTTGAATAAGCCGCGTGAACTCGGTTAATGGTGTTTCTTCCCCTTCTTTTTAGGTTCACCTGCACTATTGCTGTTTGGCCTTAGTTTGGTCTTGTTTTGTCCTTAGTTTGCCCCTTCGTTTACCCCGTAGTTCACCCCTTAGTTTGGCCTTGTTTTGCCCGTAGTTCACCCCATAGTTTGCCGTTAGTTTGCCTTTGTTGGACCTTAGTTTAACTTTTGCCTTGAGTTTAGGTTTCTGTTCCTTTAGTTATTTTTTAAATTGATTTCTTTTGTTTGAATTTGCTTCTGGCCAACTGGGTTACTTTGTATTTTTGCTTTGTTGATGATTATTATTTATTGGATTACATTATATTTTTTGCTTTACCATCATTGTTCATTTGCTTGAGATTCTTTTCTTTCTAGGTGGAGTGCTACTGTGGAGAGGCTAGGCACCTGTGGTGAGGGCCCTTCACTGAATTGCATGTGAGTTAATATACAGGGACTCTGTAGACTGCACCATTTGCTGTGAGGTTGCCATGAGTTTGATTTGCTTCACCCAGGGTGAGTAGTGGTAGCACTCCTTTTGTGCCTCTCTGCATGCAGCCTCTGCCTAGTGTTTTAACTTGAGTTTTAAAATCTTAAATATGTTGTTCTTTTAACTTGAATGTTGAGGCCTTCCTCCTTTTTAGTATATAGATTATAATAAAGTACATTTTAAATATTTCATTCAGTTGCCAGTATTCTTTTCACCTTTTTTTTCTTTCTTTTGCAGCAGTTTCCATCAGTTCCAGTCCTTGCTTGTTTTTTTGTGATTATTAAATACATTTATAAATCTCTTAACAAACGTCTCTGCCTCAGTAACGTACTTGTGTGTCTTGTACATTTACTAAGTCTTTATGCAAGGAATTTCCTGGGGTGTGAGTCCCCAGGTGGCGTTGTCGGTGATTTCAATCCTCCCCTCAGTGTCCCTCGCCACATTTAGATGGTGCCTGTGTGCACATGAGTACTTTGAACTTTATGCCAATCAGCACTAAACACAACACAGGGAATGTCAGTTGTTGGTTTTGCAGTTATTTGGTCATAAACCAAAGTATTGGGCCAATTAGTATTAATGACTACAGTTAACTGTGTCATGGTAATCCATCCAACAGTTGCTGAGATATTTCAGTCTGGACCTACATTGCTATCCCTAGAAGCATGCTGGTAGCATGGCTAAACATGTAACATACTGTTGCAAAAAGACAGCAGTGGGTTCATGTCATGCCAAAGCACACCATAGATGTGACTTGCCATGTGCCAGTAGTGTTATCTGTGAGGAAAAACGGGACTATTTTCACTATAGCTACCGCATAGACTTAGGAAGCCTCTACATAGGCTTCCCAAAACAATTAATACTGGTCAAATTCTGAGACAATAAATAAAATACATTTTTATTCGTCCTTTGTCACTTTCAGTGTTACAGATATCTCTATCTGTATACTCTATACGCCACAAACTGCCCCTTCTCATACTGACCTTTCCTACTAACAGAGCAGCTTCCTGGCACTGGGCCTAATTTTTACTGACAGCCACCAAATGACCAAATTCCCTGAAGTATCGACATCAGCCGCTTGTTCCCATGAAAGGCCCGCAGACAACAGGCTAAGCCTGTGACCCTGAATAAACAGCAGCCCCAGCCCTCCCCCTTCCCCTTCTCTTCCCCGCTGCCACCTAAACACGCACATTCACAACGCCCATCCTCCTCAATGAGGTGATCAATAGCTAGTGACTGATATTGATGACTCCTCCTCTTCTTCTGTCTGTTCCCAGCTAGTGGTGGTCCTGGGAAGAGATGGAGCTGGGTTGTCTGTTGCACCTACACATACACTTGTTGAGAGCGAGTCCCCCCTAACAAATGGATATTCACACAAAATATTAACTGCATTCTTTCACACATTGATGAACTCACAAACATACAGCAAACTAAGAATAACACATTTTATTTTGTGTTACTTTTAATTTTACTGCATTTAAAATGTGTTTTTTGTCATGCCACATAAAACAAAATGAAATGTATGCACATAAGTCAAAGAAAGGTCCACACACTGCAGCAGAAGTTCCCTGCAAATGTAATTTAACAGAGCTGGCACTAAATTTCAGTAATGACTATTGAATATTAAAACTATGAATATTACAGAATGTATAAAAACAGAAATATTTGCTCGCTTAGCATCATCGACTAAATTGTTTTGATCTATCAGAGATCTGGACAACAAAAGACATCTCAAAGAGGAACAAGCATTATAAAGACCATTAAAATGACGTGATTCAGAAATGGCACAAAAAATAAGTCCTTATCATCTGTAGCCTAAGATACATCTTCATTTCCAGAGCAGCTGTCATCAAATCCTCTAATATCAAAGAAAATGCTGCTCTAAACGAATTGATTTAAACAAATTTTGTCAACAAACATCAACTAAATCAGTGTGGAGGAGAGCATGTGCCCATGTTTCATTAGGGTTGGTCACAGCTGAAAGATTTATTCATTTATTTGTTTTTCTGGACCAATACAATTATTTATCTATTTAATCTGATTAGTAAATTTTAAAAATAAAAGAAAAAAATATGTCTCAGCCTTTATTAAAGGGGTGGAGGTGGGTAAAAAAAAAAAACAACAACAGAAAAACAAACAAATCACAAACCAGTCTCAGGTGCAGCAGGTAGCTGTGTCAGAGCTCATCTACAGCAGCTGCCAGAGCCATATCCCAAATATCTAAAAGTAGCTCTCAGAGAAAAAATCCAGCTGGGAGCCCAGCGGAGGCGGGGGGCTCTCATCCTGTAGCTCAGGTGCAGCTTCGTTCAATATTTCTCCTTTGGAGCCACTCCACATCCAGTGCCACACGGATCCGAGGATGGTCCCCCTAAGCACTAAACAGGTTGAAGAGGCAGATATTGTGGAGATATTAAAGCATAAATGTAAAAACAGCTGGAACAGTTTCAAGCAATTAGCAGAGAATTAAACAGGGAGAATTTAGAGAGATGCAAAAATGAAGAGGCAACACAAGATCGATGGGAACCGTATGAAAGAGCTGTTTCATTTATTCCTAAGATTTCAGAGCAGCACATGGTAGAAATGAGTATTCAAAGGGCAACTTGTAGTCAAAGCACACCAGAGTAAATCTAATTCACAAAAAAAATATATCTTACATCAAGGTCCCTGAACTAGCTTTTTCCAATTGTCTATTACCAGATGGCTTCAGTTTTATACTTGGGTCACATGATGGTAACTGGGCTGTCTCCACAATATAGTATTATGGAAGTATCTATATCCAGCTGAACCTAAAATGAGGCTTCATTAGTCTGAGTTATACAATTAAAGAAGGTATCTTTGAAGGGATATCTTCCTAAAAAGACTGTAACTCTGGATGAAAGCCTCTGGATCGGTGTAATTCAAACTGCTGAAGCCTCATATTAGCTTCAACTAAACTCTCAAATGCTTTCTTGCTCAAAAGAAGAATTATGTCCTTCATGTATTACACAGAAGTTGTGATCACCTCACAGTCAGTATGTAAAACAGGAACAGTTACAGCAGCTAACAAACTCTTTCAA
This sequence comes from Toxotes jaculatrix, assembly GCF_017976425.1. Taxonomy (NCBI): domain Eukaryota; kingdom Metazoa; phylum Chordata; class Actinopteri; family Toxotidae; genus Toxotes; species Toxotes jaculatrix. Next base: position 27,257,957 of record NC_054402.1, on the reverse strand, counting down.
CGTACATGAGTGTTGTTTTAAACCAGACTGTTAAAAACTTCAAAATATGCCAAAAAACGTCATAGTATAGTAAAAGTCATACTTTAGTATGACCTCAAAATATAAAAAACGTCAGAGTATAATAAGGCTTCAAAATAGGCCAAAAAAAGAAATGGTCATAGTATAGTAAGGCTTCAAAATAGGCTAAAAAAAAAAGTCATAGTATAGTAAGGCCTCAAAATGTCATAAAAATGGTCATAGTATACATCCATCTACATCCAGAGGCCTCCGGCTACCCCCAGCGGTTGACAGGGGCTGCAGTGTCCGTGTTTGTTTGCCAATGTTCGGATAGGTTTTTGTGACAATATGGCTTGTTGTAGTGTGGACTGTACTAACCGACCGTCTAAGGAGTTTGTGTTGCCGTTTTTTCGGTAAGTAAATTTCTCACTATTTTACCTGGATGTTTGCACTAATTAGTACCGGCATATTTTGCTGCTGGCTTATGACTTAATTGCCGATTTATGGTCGCTGCTGATACAGATAGAGGACCAGAGCGGATAATCTTAGGAACACTGTTGCGGTGTGTTCCGTGCTCTCAGAGTCCGTTTATTGGGGGAATACTAGGCTACAGTTTTATTTCGTCTCATTTTTTGTTTAAAAAGTCCAACATTGCATGGACAGAGCAGCTCCGTCAGTAAGCGGCTGCTGTAACTGTAAGTGGATAGTGGGTGGAGGCAGCGGTGAAAACCGGTAAATATTAAACATTTTAATATATTATTAGCATCATTATTTTTATCGTTATCATTAATAATGACAATAATAATAATAACAATAATAATGTTTTTTACTTTTTAATATATTCTATCAATATGAAATAATAATGATTGTTTCACAGTTAAGTAACAGGCTAGAAATAAATTTCCCCCCACAGCCCCACCAAACCCTGCAGCTCCATCTAAAACCTCTCTATCTGAAACAGTCACGTTTAAAACAGCAGCAACATTATGATCTCTGTTGTATGCTGTGTGTCGCGGTTACACGGGGTCGAGCTAGTCGGGGACTGTCGTGTGGTGGATGTAGCTGCGTGTAGCTGCCGCTTAGCTTGTTAGCCTAGCTGATTAGCCTTAGGCTAGCTCTGTTGCTCCGAGTTAAGTGGCCGGGTTCTCGTCCGACTGACCCCGGCTGACCCGTAGAGTAATCGCCTCTTCGCCACATATGGAAAGTACACTCCCACTCAAATCCAAGATAGCGCAGCTCAAATGCCCATGGTTTGGTCACAAAATCGACTCCCCGAAACCAATGGGTGCAAGGAGCGGTAAGTTTCTACTTGAGTTTCTAAGTGTCTACTTGAGAAAGCGACACATACTAAACATGTACACTAATGAAAGTGTAATGCATTATTCCGCATACGGTGGGAAAAGGTAGCGTTCTCTTCTAGCCAGCTAACGTTACTAGCTAAGGAGATGAACGACTTCGCTACTTTTAGATGTCAGTTTTCTTGAAAAGCACCGGAAATACGGCAATACTTTCTTCAAAATATGAATGGGGTGCGCGGTATTACACTGTTATTCGTCTTTTATTTTTATTGGAAGTCTCCCAGGGAAATGAATGGAAGTTATACCATGCTAATTTTGTTTTTAATTTAAATTTTATTTTGGGTACGGCTTTATTTTGACAATTGTGACCGGAAGTGGTACTGTTTCATCCTGCGTCTTGACTCCCTGCTGACAACTTCTCCTTCCCTCTTCAATGTATTTTAAAATGCTAATCCTTGTTCGTAAATCTGACAATGTTGTTATGCACGGGCCTTCGTTTTAGTACTCTTAAAGTTATTATGGAAGATTCGGCATAAGATGTTTCAGCGAGCAGCATATTGTTTCAGTAAAATGTCACCTTTTATAAATGTGAGTTCAAGCGTCGTACGCGGACTGTACTTGCTTAAGAACATTGTAGGATTCCCGATAGAATGGAAAACGCCACCAAATCAAGTGCTTTTGGTACACGTTTTTCAACTAAGGAAATAGACCATTTAAATAATTTGAAAAAGTGGATTTTTTCATAGCGACTATTTTGGCTTACCATAACATGAAACCCAGAGGTGTAGTAAATAACATTAACATGGCTGCATTATATTCAGGTGAGCCAGTTCCCAGGCTCTCTTATTGTGAGTGGTGGTTCACTCATGAACCATCATTATTAATGGTATTGACAACACTTTTCCTGCTATGGCAGGTTACAGTGTCAGTTGTATCACAAGGGAAAGACGAAAATGTAGCCATTGCATATCACAATTATTATTATAACATCAGGTTTGATTATACTGCATTTCTGCGACAGTACATAATAGATTTATTTGTTTCTCTTGTATTTAAGAGGCTTTCCCAGCCTGTCACTATGGTGTTCTTGTCCAACTCATGGCCAATATAAAAAATCATCTTTATTATGTTTGCCAAAGAAAAGCAAATCAACTTAAGATTCATTATGTTTTTTTTCCCCAGAACTGTCAGCTACATCACAAACCATTCATCAACAAGTGGATCTTGCTGAGTCAGTTGTCATGGAGCTGACTCAGGTGTGATGTGGCTCAAGCTCAGTTTAGAGTCTTATTCACAACAGCTGAACAAACTCAGTTCATTGGAGAAGACCATGCGATGTGATTGAACACTGCAGAAAAGGTAGTAAGTAGACCAAGAGGTTTTTTTGTCAAACTACTTTTTCCATGAATGAACTTTTATCTGAACCTTTATGTTGATTTACAGCTGTCAAACTATTTATATTTAAAAATGTAGAACATAAACCTTAAATTCTAATATATGTTTAGTGTTAACATGAACACAATTTCATAATTTCAACACATCTCTCTTTATGTTTAGTTGTGTGGGTTCCCACTGATTGATGGAGTGGACAACATCACTATGTCTCACAGACTGACGGAGCTGGATGAACAGTTTGAGCTGTTCTTAAAAGAGGTACAGTCTGTACTGGTTACTGTGTTACTGATCATGGATTATCATGTGATCACATAAGAGTTGTGTGAATTGCATGAGTGATATTAATCATTTGTCTGTACACAATAATATGCTTCAATTGAATGAGTGACCATGAAAGCATGTGCATGCATCTGTCCAGTCCACATCAACTCCAACTGTCCTACGAGTTAAAAGAACTGTAAGCCTTAAAAAAAAGAATTATTAGCAGAACTTTACTTAAGATCACTGTTTGTCTGATAGCTGAGTTTCCAAATCTAAGCAGCAGCTGAGCAAAGCTGTGGAGCCGAGAGGACAGCAGCTAGCTATACTGTCTTCACCATGTTGGCAAATATCAGAGATGCCACAATAATGGTCTTTTCAAAGGACAGACATATAAGTGCTTAACATCAGAGATGAAGACAAAGGATTTCATTGTGTAAAAAGCACAGTCTTATCCTGAGGGCATCTCTCTGACTTAAACCTGATTCCCTGTCAGAACCAACAGGCCAACTGTCAAATTAATAGTCCAAATAAATGGGGGGCAGCATATTACCAGAAAGCTGATGGAGTTGATGGATAGCATGGATAAATCTAACCTCAGCTTTAACATGTTGCCAAACCTGCATGGATTAGGGGATAATGATTTCCACACAGGTTTACCTTGCAGTGTGTGAAACAGGTAGGTTGTTTTCTGTGGTTATTGTTAGAGTGACAATGACAGTTTTACACACAGTCAAAGAGAAAGGGACGGACAACATGGACAGGACAAACTGGACACCACAGTTAATCACTAAAACCTCTTGAGATACAAAGCGGTTATTATCAGATGAGAGGGGCCGGGGCTGGCTGGTTAGCTCGCTAACTTCATCTGTTAGTTCATCTGCTTCATCTATTGCTGCTACTATTTGCAGCAAAATACATAGATATCTTTAACATAACATCAAAACTAAACTGTCTTAACATTCTCTTTATAATTTTGGTTAATTATTGTCTAAAGTGAAAAATAAAGGCCAAAGGCTCACTAGGTAATATCTTGACAGAGAGAGAGACCTGCATTAGAATTCCTTTTTTTCTTGCTATAAATACAGTATGTACAGTTTGGATGCAGACATATTGTTATTCTTGTAGGATAACTAAATGTGTAATGTTTGCATCCCTATCTGAAATTAGTGTACTTGCTCTATTTTCTGCCAAAGTTAGAACTTTCCTTTTTTTTTTTCATTGTCTCTTTTCACTGGTTTGATGTGGACGGGATGTTGGAAGAATGTGATGATGATCATGTCCTTCTGTTCCCGAGACATTTAAATCACAATCTGATATTTCATCAGATCTGTTTAAATAGAGCGCACAGTCCCGACAAGAAGATTAACTGAGTTTTTTAATAATTTAATAATTAATGATGTTTGTTTTACTGTGATTGTTGCTTATCCAGTCATGAATATATAATATTATGGAGAATTAGTAAAAATGTGAAGCAGAGTTTTCAGGAGCTATAATACAATACCATCTGTGTAGGTTAAAACATAGCAGAGTCTGAATGTACGCTTCAATATAAGATAGTTAACAACTGAGAGTTAATATATAACTTAAAATGTATTCCTTCCACAAGCAGATGGACATCATTCTTTATTAATACTTAATAAGACAGAATGGGAGACTGATGATAGAGCTGCATTTCTGGGACTGCACTTTCTACTACAGACTACATCCCTCTACATTTCTAATGACACTGATGTGTGTTTGGTATGGTGCTGTGCAGTTACCATTATTTGGATTTGGTGAACATACAAGTGTGATTTTATGCCGTAAGATGTGACTTGCTGCTGGCACCTTTTGGTTGTTTGTAACAAAAACATGTTGATAACTGTTAAGATGTTGACTTTGGCACAATCATTGATGCTTAGAGGTTTTCTGGCCTTTTGTTTCAACCTCAGAATGGGAACGATTAGTTGTTTTAGTTTGCTTCTTCTCTTCTTCTACTTATATTTGGGTTACTTAAATGATGAGTAAACGGTCTATGTATCTGACACATTGAAATAGCACAGCTGTACTTTACCTCACACATCTTCTTTTTTACCAGCGTCTTAACTCAAATACTGAAGTTTATGGTTTAAAAAATAAAGTTTAGATTTAACTTTAGGGCTGTCACTAAGTTACACACAGAGTTAACATTAATCAGTGACAGCTGATGTGACGTACACCTGGTGATGTCATTTTAACCAGCTAAAGCTGAATGTTTTCTACACTGCTTTGCTAATAATAATGATAAAGTGGCTTATGCAGCGCGAAGCTGGATGTCATGAAGGAGGAGCTGCAAGGATCCTGAGTCAGTTGCTCAGGAAAGCTCTTGTACAGTTATCTTCAGTTCAGTCAAAAACATCCACAGAAGTGCCACAGAATTGGTAGTACAGCTCTTCCTGTGCCTTATTATGACTGCTACAACTGTGTGGTACTCAGTTTTGTTGAATACTGACTATTGAAGCGCACTGGGTGGCAGCATGGAGCCATTAGCTTTAGAATGAAAACAAGTGTCTTATTTTGTAGCCATCTCAACATAAACGTGGACCCATAATACTGATGTTTGACGTGATCACTAACTGAAGTCCCCGACCTGTGTTGCATGATTTCTTGCATTGCACTGCTGCCACATGATTGGCTGATAGTTGTGTATTTGTAGTTGTTGATGATAATCTTCGATTTAGTTAGATAAACTGATGTTGTATAACTACATGTCCTCATGTCCTCTAACAAAAACCTTTCTCTAGGACTGCTGGGTTCGGGGAAGTCCTTCAGAAAGTCTTTGAGGAAGTCTCACCCTATTCGCGAGGAGGATGAGGATCCAGGAGACGCTGTTTTGAAGGAAAAAGGGCTAGAAGCAGTTGTTCTCAGCAGCATCAACACAGAGACGGAGGGTGAGACCACAGTGAATAGAAATATGATGCTGGATTGAGCAGCTTGCCTGCATGCTTCATATGAACTAGTGTGTGAGAGAAGAACTATTGTGTGTAAGAGCCTTACAACACGATTCCAAATAGCAAGTCATGGACGTACACAGCGGCCTTATGGGTCTCAGTCTCTCTGCTTGGTGTTCATATCCTGTTTGCACAGCAGACGTTGCACCTTCCATTCCTCATTTATCCTCATGCAGATTGTCAGTTTTTCAGTTCAGAACTATCACAGTTGTGTTTCCACTTGTGCTCTTGTGATATGTGTGTGTGTGTGCAGAATCAGTGATGGTACCAGCAGTGAACATGACCAGCATGGGCTTGGAAACTCTGGATGAAGAAGAAGAGAAAGCAAGTTTTTGTGCACGACTAGAAGCAGGAGCCTCATCAACTATAGATTACTCCAAACTGAACAGAGAGCTGGACTCAACTAGTTCCACCATTGGTACTAACCTCAGGTATGGAAATGGCCTTGGTCTGTTATTACACCCACTAAGAGATAAATTTAGAGGAGTCAGGGTAACAATAACACAATGGAAGAAGTCAGCTGTTTTCCTATCATGCTTCATACTTGAGGCTTGATTATTCATTTTGAATGTGACATTTGTTTCTGTATTCCTCTGTTCATTCCACCAGTGTTTTCTTGTTGCATCTTCATGTTGCCTGCTTTCACAATGTACAGTACACGGTTTCCTCTTTGAAGCTGATTAGCAGAATGAATGGCTTTGTGCACCCATCAGGCTTGCTGTGCAATGTGCTTGTGGTATGAACAGGTTTGGTTATTGACAGATTATTACTGATTGTAATAATCAGTAATAAGTATCATGGAACCATAGGCAAACTATTAATGCAGTTTCAGGTCGGGTTCACCTATAAGTGTCAAAATCTAGGAGTTATTGAACAGTATCTAGAGCGGTAGAAGAGAAGATGGCTAACGACTTCATGTGAGTGAGAACGTCGAGAGTGTGGAGAGTGTGAGAGACAAATGTGGAGTAAACCCACTGTCTGAATCAAAGTGCTGCAGGTTCAGTGTTGGTTGTCAGTGACTGTTACAGCTTATAAGGAGCCGGTTAATGTGACATGTGTTTTCATCTAAATCTAGTGCTGCAGAATTGATGCCTTTGCTGATTCATTTAGCTTAAGACAAAAACTAAAATCATGAGTTGAATAGAACTAACTGTCCACAGTTACCTAAAGTTTTTCTTTGCTTTGGGTAAATAACTTAATCTTTGAACAAGTTAAGCATATTTTATGAATGTCCTCTGTGAATTTACAATAGCTAAACAAATGGAGCAATTAGTATGGTTAATGAGGTGCATGAATATGTTGATAAATCCTTTATAACCCTGTACCTTCTGTAGTTTTAATCCTGTTTGAATGATGCCTTGAATTAACTTTTTACAAGTTCATCAGCCCTTGGCCAATGTGCTAAAAGTTTACATTGAAACTTCACTGGAATAGCATAATTACAGACCCTGTGCTTGCTTATGGAGTATCTAATGTGGTGGCTGGTACTTTGCCCTGTCACTGTAATGTAATGAGGATGGATATCTTCCCCCAGGAAAGCTGAGGAAGCACCAGAGCAGAGTGATAGTGGTCAACAGAAGGCTGGAGGGACAGAGACCGTTAGAACCTCCCCAGGTAAGAGCAGGGAACCACTGGGAAACCTTTTTTTCCCACTCCTCGTCTCTCTGTGTGACTTAATCAGGTCGTTTCTCTCTCAGCTTTGGCAGGCTCTCCACACTACAGTGATGATTTTGAGGATGAGGAGAAACAGCCACAGGAGGAGGTTTGTTGAATGTATAATGATAAAAGTCAGACAGTGGTCTTTGTCATTTAAACAATAATCCAAGTTTGAGCATGAAAATTCCCTTGTGTGAACCCTGTGTGACACAGAGAGATTATAAACCATCTTTATCAAAGATGGTCTCCTTGTAATGAAACTGGTGAAAGCACTTAACATGATAGAAGTACATTTATCTTTGGACTTCACCATGCTGATATTGGCTAGATTGATACAAAGCAAGGGGGGAGTTGTAGGTTTCAGCAGTGAGGATCACTTCCGCATTCAAAAAGCTTCAGTTCCTCGGCTGCCGCTGGGGGCTGGCTCCAGAAGTGAGCAATTCTCCATTGAACCCCATGTTAAAATAGCTAACTTTACAGCCTAAAAAAACATATTTACAGCCTGGTACATTTTTTGTTTTTGGTCTCTATTGATAGTTTCCACCTCCGTGAACACTGTGAGGGGGTGAATTTTTTTATACCACAACCGTTTTAGTGTTATTTAGGCTTAATAAATTGGGGCGTGTTTACGTTGAGTGACAGCCCGTAGACAGGAACTGGCAGTTAGCTCTTTGCTAAAGCATCGGCTGGGCTAGGCGGCTACATCCAGAGGCCTCCGGCTACCTCCAGCGGTTGACAGGGGCTGCAGTGTCCGTGTTTGTTTGCCAATGTTCGGATAGGTTTTTGTGACAATATGGCTTGTTGTAGTGTGGACTGTACTAACCGACCGTCTAAGGAGTTTGTGTTGCCGTTTTTTCGGTAAGTAAATTTCTCACCATTTTACCAGAATGTTTGCACTAATTAGTACCGGAACATTTTGCCGCTGGCTTATGAGCTAATTGCCGATTTATGGTCGCTGCTGATACAGATAGAGGATCGGAGCGGATAATGTTAGGAACACTGCTGCGGTGTGTTCCGTGCTCTCAGAGTCCGTTTATTGCGGGAATACTAGGCTACAATTTTATTTCGTCTCATTTTTCTGTTTAAAAAGGCCGACATTGTATGGACAGAGCAGCTCCGTCAGTAAGCGGCTGCTGTAACTGTTAGTGGATAGTGGGTGGAGGCAGTGGTGAAAACTGGTAAATATTAAACATTTTAATATTTTATTATCATTATCATCATTATTTTATCGTTATCATGAATAATAATGACAACAATAACAACAACTACAATAATAATAATAATAATAACAATAATGTTTTTAACTTTATATATTTTATCAATATGAAATAATGATTATTTCACAGTTAAATAATAGGCTAGAAATAAATTCCCCCCCCCACAACTCCACCAAACCCTGCAGCTCCATCTAAAACCTCTCTATCTGAAACAGTCATGTTTAAAACACAGCAGCAACATTATGATCTCTGTTGTATGCTGTGAGTCGCGGTTACACGGGGTCGAGCTAGTCGGGTCGGACTCGGGGACTGTCGTTTGGTGGATGTAGCTGCGTGTAGCTGCCGCTTAGCTTGTTAGCCTAGCTGATTAGCCTTAGGCTAGCTCTGTTGCTCCGAGCTAAGTGGCCGGGTTCTCTGACCCCGGCTGACCAGTAGAGTAATCGCCTCTTCGCCAAATATGGAAAGTACACTCCCACTCAAATCCAAGATGGCGCAGCTCAAATGCCCATGGTTTGGACTCCCCGAAACCAATGGGTGACGTCTCGGGTGCTACGTCCATGTCTTATACAGTCTATGGTACAAAGCAGAGGTCAGCTCTGAAAACAAATAATCACAGTGTTTTAGTTCAAGTTTTATTTTGAAACATTACAAACTGACATACTAGATTTCTACATGGTTTGCATCTGTTTTTCAGAAGCCTAAGATGTCTCCAATTATTTCCAAAGGTAAGAGAAAAACAACACTACACTTGTTAATTCACCATGGTAATAATAGTAATAGTGACCTCACTACCAACATTGTGTGTATAAACTCATTCAAATGTCAGATTACTATTGATTCAAATTAACTGTATAAATAAACATTATTTTTATTAGAACTTCACAGCTAAACTTATTTGAAGAAGTTAATGTGGACCTATAGCTAGCCATATAATGGAGTATGACTTAAAAGTGGTCACTCGAACTTAATGTTTGTCTCACTTTCTCTGTATGATTTTTTGGATGACACCAATGGAGAGGACAGAAGGAAGGACAGAGCAGGGTCACTGGACAGAGGTAACAAAAAGAAATAGTGTCAAGAGAATAATGTTATTCAGTATAATAATAGGTAGAATAAAATAGGCAGCAGGCAATATAATGAAGTCTTGCAGTCCATTCATTCCATCTATTAGCTGTACCCACTTATACTTGAGTTTTGCGGTGGAGCTTAAGCCTGTCACAGCTGACACCAGGTAAGAGACGAAGGTCAGTCACAGGGCTGACACGGTAGAGGTGGACAACCACTGCACTTGAGTACTCTTGAAGTAGAGTAGATTGCTATGTTACATGAAATTTGCATTCCATTTAAAACAGTGAATATATCAAATGCACAGAAATCAGTCTTTATTAGCAAATCTGCTGGAGCCCTGTTATTAGCCCTATTACTAAGGGAGCCATGCAGAGCAGTGTGGCTCCCTTTACACCACTGGGACTGGGAACCCTGCGGTAATTGCTCAGATTTTTATTGTTATTGATCCAAGCCTGAGGGACTAAGAGCCACACATGTGAAGCATGTAAAAATTATGGAAAAAATTATTTAAGTGAACGACATGAAAAGATCGCTGTGAAAGAGACCTTTGGGTTCTTTGCATAACCACTCTTTGCTTGTGTGTAGCCAGGAAGAAGTGACAGTCATACATCCAGTAATTATTGTTTGAATGACTGTCAGCGTGTAGTGTCAGCCCTTTTAATAGGGGGAGGGGGTCTCTGCCCTTTCTGACACACTTAGGTGTGAGTTTGAATCCTCACCTACACTACCCAAAGAACTGTGGTAATGTAAATAACCCAGATAACCCCAAGAAGCTTAAAGAAAACATAATTTAGGTTGTGTATTGTTTCTCTTAAAACATATTTATATATTTGCTGTTGCAGATTACTTATACATAAATGTCATTTTTTTTAAATATTCTTTCTTATCATGCTGATCCGAGGGGGATTTAATGATCCCGCTGCATCATTTTTGTCTCATCTTGGATTGTCTTTGATAGAGCGCATTAAATTTGTTTCCTGTACAGGCCCCTCATATGTTCAGAGTGGAGGCTCTTCATGAGGCCTACAGACAGATCCATGTTGTGGAGGATTCAGATGACTTTAATCACCACTATTCATCTGTGGAAGAGAAAGGAAGGATCCACAGATCCGTGTCTCCATCCTTCCCTCTTCAACGTGCCACACAGTCTCTTCATCCTTCTTCTACCAATGAATCAGGTCAAACACTGACACCAGCAGTATTTGGGGGAATGGTGGAGTCCCTATCTGTCTGTCTGTATAATTCACTACTCTAACAGCAGGAATGATGCATCTACAAAAGCTGCTTCCCAGTTAAAGCACCAGCTCCCCCAGTTGTAGCATGATTACCTTTTCTAGTTGTTACTTAAACTGTTATTTGAGTTGAAATAGATGTACTTGTTAATTTCAGACTCTTCCTTTGGTCTCGTAAAGCCTGTGTGGAAGCCCATAACAACACTGTGATTTTGGTATGATTGGGGAGAAGGCACAGGTTCAGCATGGTAGATTTTCAGATGTCCAAAGGTCACAGCATTATGGGCCATACTCTTTGAAGGAGGCAGCTTCAGAAAGAGGCCACATCCTCTGTGCTCAGTTTTTTACGTGGCTCACATCAAGACCGGAGTGAACTATGTGGAATAATCATTACGTGTTTGTATTTAGATCTACCCACTGCAGAGGAGCTGATGAGGCCCATCCGCCCAGAGAGGGACCATATCAGAGGGTTCACCCTCCAGCCTATCTGGTTAGTACTAAATCTTTGAGTTATTCAAAATGGCACATCACAAAACATTATTTTGATCATTCACAGGTTGGTCCAGTTTTCACATCAAGTATCTCAGACTGGTGGATTTTCAGATTTGGGGACATTATGCACTTGGTTGAGCCTTTGTCTTTTTGCTTGCAGTGTCTGGATTGTGTTTGTTGTGTGTACCATACAAACTCTTGCAGGTGTCAGCAAGCCTGCACTTTTGCAGGTTGGACCTTCAAGCTTTCAGCTTCAAAGAACCAGAAAAATCATGACTCATGTCAAATCATCAGCAGTCTAATCTGGATAACTCAGTTGTCCACATAAAAAGGGGCCCAGGGCCTTGCTCAGTCTGAAATTCAAATTCAAGATGTATCCAAGACTTTACAGTTTGAAGTCTGTGAATGAGATTTTTTTGGATATAATTTCAGTTTAAGATGAGTTAGAACCAGAAGCTGAAAACACTGGCTAAAGTTCAGTATTTAATTAGCAAGTGACATTAGCAGACTTTCAGGGCACATATTCTGTTTTTCTTCAGGGTGGCCTGCGGGACCTTTAGTATATCTCCTTCTTGCAAAAGCTCTTCCTTTGTAAAAGGAGTCTGACGAATGCACTTGTTGCCATCTCTAAACCCACAGGCAAAAGAAAAGGTCAACATCCTGTACAGACATATAGAAAGAATGTTTTCGGGGTTCAGAATTGGGGGCAAACTGTTTTGGGACACTGTTGAGTGTAGTGCCTCAAAAAAACCCTTTCTTTCAGCTCCAAACCTGAATTTAGTTAAAAGAAAGTTACAACAGTAACACAAGTTTTACTTACAGTGCTGTGGAACTTGACCAAGAGAAAACATGCTGCTCCTTGGAAAGGACTTTCCCAAGTGCAGACAGAGTCACAAGTGAAGCAACCAGGAAAGACTGACCCTGTCGTGGGAATAAAGGGAGCCAAGGAACCGACTAGCCACCCATCCAGCTCCTCAGACCATCCCAACCATGACCTGACATGGAGCATCAGAGAGGAAGTGGACAGGCTGATGGAGGATCACTACAAGTCTTCTTCTTACATGTCGTCTGAGGCTGGCAACGTTAGGAAACAAATGGTGGGACAAAATTCACACTCTTCTCCGTTTCAGCAGATAACATTATGGAAACATAAAATTATATAAATATATATATTAGAAAATTAACCGTTACTTAGAATAGGCTAATTGTGTAGAGCATAAACAGTTCAAATTTATCTAATGTTAGAGTGACATTGGCTGAAAATAGGCTTGGATGCTGCTTAGATACTTAGAAGCTGGACCAACACCAATATGTACCAATGAACTTTTTTTTTTTTTGAAGCAAGAAAACCTTTTTTTCTGTAAAATATTTAATTACAGTATTGTTTAACCATGGTTTAATTACTAATAATAATAATTATGGACATTTTTCCCAGGCCTTCCGTAGCTCCACCATTTCTCACCCTTCTACATCTTCAGTGAAGAAGCCCACAGTGGCCCCTAGGAGAGGCAGAAAAATAGAGGGGAGAACAGCAGCAACTTCCAAGTCATCAGGGACCAGTAGAGCTGCTGCTACAGCCAAAACCCGTTCTCCACAGAGTCCGTCAAAAGCTGAGTCCGCGAAGAGCCAAGAAAAAGATGACTACTCAGGTTATTAGTGACCCTCACACCCAGATCATCAAGTTACCAAAACTGCTCTGATAATTCAAGATGAGGATTTGTCTTATACTGATGATACTGTTATATATTATACCATGATACAGATGCTATACAAAATATTCAACCCCTTTATTTCTTGCACATTTCATTGTTTAATGTTTTGTTCTTGTGCTTTAAAGCTATGCAAAATTCTTTTTATCCTATTTATGTTCAGTTGCCATTGAAGTTTGATTTGGATTTCTGAAGCCCTGCGTGCCTGCAGGAGCCAGTTGTGGAGCTTTGGAGTCAGTGTGTGTGTGTTTTTTTTTTATGTAAAGGCACTGAATGACTTTTGTCTGATTATCTGAGGCAGATGTAAAGGTGAGCAGTGAGCTGGTGGCATCTGTTCAGTCCTTAGTGGCTGTCCTCCAGCAGCAGATAGACACCAGCAGTCACCAGGACACCAGACTGACACACAGTCCTCCGAAGAACAATGTAAGAAAATACTTAAAATATGAAATCCCTGCAAAAATATTGTCAGTGTGCAGATTTAATAACTACATACATGATTTAATGCTAACTCACCACTGGAACGGTTAAAAAAACCCAAACTTTTAGTTTACATAATCAGGACAGTATATACTCAGTATTCTCACCGCTTGGTGATCCATGCAGATGATGTGGAGGATCACTGTTTCTGTTTTTCAGGGTGGGGACACAGTATTTAGAGTGTGACGAGGAGACAGTCTCATCAGAGTTTGCGAGACTGTCGTGATTCATGACAGATTAAAAGTAACCTGTATATATACATTTTAATAACTCCGTTTTTAAAGTGCAAATGCAAAGTAATCAAATGAATTAAATTCATCACTCAGCCCTAACTGTCAGTGTTTGCAGGTGAGATGCCAGCGAACGATCATGTGAACGTTGCTGCGCTACTGAATCCTTCTGAACGATTGCATCGTGTAACAGTATTATGTTACTTCATCTGATACTGGTGTTGATGTCTGACTTGCAGAGGGATGAGGGCAGCTCTTTGGTGGACGAGCTGAGAGTCCAGCTGGCTCAGAAGGAGAGGGAGATACAAATGATGAAAGGAGGAGCAGAGAAGCTCGACTCCCTCAGACAGCAGAACTACCTGCTGCAAAGCAAGGTGCGCAAACATTCACAACACACAAACTTTCAAAACAAAATATGAATCAGCTACTTGTTTGTTTTAAAAATATTCCTTCAATTCATATTGTGTCACATATTGTGTGTTTACCACACTGTGTGATTTAGTGCAGGGGCAGTTGGCTGTAGACTATTTTATTTGCTGTAAGTTGGACTATGAATTATCAACATTCAGAACACCTCATTCTCAGGTTTAGCTGTAGCAGGATCCCCAAGGGTGAATATCCAACAGTGAATGGTTGTAGTGCTGTTGCCACTTTTTCACAATATTTGTCAGCGTTTTAAAGCACAACCACCTGTGAGACTCTCAGTCAAGTATTTTGCCCACTTTGTTGTGTCGTAGATTTATAGAATAGAATTTTAAATGGATAAAACTGCCATTTCTGCCCTTATCTTGAGGGAATGATGAATGTCCTTGAAGAATATCTGTTCCAGAGTGGATGTGACCTGAGACTGGACGTGACTTATGACTCCAGCATATAGTAGTGACCCAAAGCATGCAGCCAAGGCAAAGCTGGAGTTACGGTAGAAGCTGAAAGAGCAACAGATGGTTGAGACTGGAGTTAGGCTCAGGGAGATGTTTTGTGTGATCACTTTAGTGTGGGTGTTACAGACTTTGGTTTGAAACACACACCTGACAGGACATAACAGCTCAACAAAGCTCATAAAAATGCAGGGTTAAGGATTGAGAAACAAGGAAAGGAACGTAAACAAGGTTATAACTAAAGCCCTGATAGTATATGTATATGATAGTAGCTTTGCATCTATTTTCAGCTGTGTTTTGCAGGCACACTGTGCTTCTGCTGCTTGTTGAAAGACAGATTTGCAGATGGTCAGTGCTGAAGAACTCTGAATCAGATACAACAAAAGTGGCCGGTCATCCCTTGTAGTAGCAGTGGTACATCAATATGTAATAAATAAGCTGTGTTGTTGGTTTTTTCTTTTTTTGACTCCTCAGCTACGAAGTGCAGAAGGAACCAGTCAGAGGAGGAGATGGGCTGAGGCCACAGACAGATACATAAAGAAAAGGTTACCAGCAGGTTTGTCTCCCTGAACTCTCTTACTCTGACTGTCCTCAGTGCTCATGTCTGTCCTTAGAGGACTAGTGTAGGATTTATCGGGATCTACTGGCAGAAATAGAACACAATACTAATATTGGGGTAATAACTTAAAACTATGATTGCAGAACAACCTTGTGACTGAAAGTCTTTTATGAAGCTTCCCACTCTAATTCTCAGCACGGATCAGGGCGACTCCTGTGCGTGTGACGTCGCTGTTTTACAACCCTTAGAATAAAGTCAAAATGATGGTATTTTTTAAACAAGTGTTTAACAGTGGTGAAATTCAAATAGCTGAAAATAGTTTTTGTAGTGTAGGTTATTCAGGCAAATAACTTTCTGGGGTTGTATACAGCATTGTGCAAAAAAAATTTTAGACTTTTAGATTCTTATCCATCATGAAATACCAATACAGTGAGGTGTATGATCAGCAACAAGAACACTCATCATGTTACTATCACATGACTAGATCTCGAGCATTGTCACACACTGAAAGTAAGATTAATGAGACCGTGCTGAGTTTGTGATCACTAAGGAGCTTCCATCATCACAGTAATCAAAGAGTGGTGCGAGTAAAGTAAAAAGCATCCTGATAAACCGAAGCCCGGCAGAACAGGACACAGCTTCGAAGCACCACATACATTTTTTGTTTTCTTCTTTTTCTTCTTGTGTTTTTTTTAATGTTTGCACTGTTATACCACAGTAAAACTAAGGTACTTTACAGGAGAATGAGAAGCTGTACTCGCAGTTGAAGGCTCAGCAGGCAAAGACTAAAGCCAACGAGGAGGCCATGTTTAAGGAAAACCAGAGGCTGCTGAGTGAGCTGGATTTCACAAGGTGGGTTCAGGGTACATTATTGTTTGTACGTGTCAACAAAATAAAAATTTCCATTCAAAATGAACACTGGCCCAATTAGGAAACTTTACACATGGTTTTTAAATGTTTTTATGGTTTTGGTTTACCAGGGAGCAGCTGCGTAAAACCCCAAGGCCTGTGGGAAATATCTGTTTGATGGATCACACTCAACGCATTGCAGACTTGTTAGCTCAAATACATACATTTCAGGTAAGTCCCACTATCACTGAATTACTGTTTGAATGGCAATCTGTTTCAGCCCCATCACTTATCTCTTATAAAAATATGTGTCTGTGTGCAGAGGAATGAGGCTAAGCTGTCTGAGGACATTCACAGACTGAAACAGGAGAAGCAGGCTCTGGAGGTAGACCTGCAGCTGATGAAGAAAGAGAGAGACCTGGCTAAAGCCAAGGCCATCTCCACTTCAGGTAAGACTGGATACAAGACAGGGCTAGAGGTGGAATGACCACTGAAAACTTGGATGTTAAAAGATTAGAAGCAGATCCCAGTTTTTATAAGACCCTTTTTTTTTGTGCACACTGTGTGTGCATAAGTGATCTTTGTACAACGTGTATCCATCCTAAATGTGCCAGGTGATAAGACCTGTGAGATACGTGTATTGGAGGACAAGCACCGAGAGGAAGTGTCGGCCTTGAAGAAGAAGCTGCAGTGGTTTGCTGAGAACCAGGAGCTGCTGGACGGAGACGCTGGCAGACTGAAGGCTGCTACAGCAGAGATAAACCAGCTCAAAGAGCAGGTGAGGCTGAGCAGTCACATGATGTTTATATACTAATTCTCATTTCATTTACCTTCAGGATAAGGTATACAAAGTCTTCATTTCACTGGGTTATCACGTCAGTTCATAGTGTTTATGTGTAGGGTTGGAAAAAAGAATACAGTGGCTTCAGGAAGTAACTTTTTGAACACTTTATTTTGTTGTAGATTGAATTGTACATGAATAAAACTTCCGTTTTTGCCCATCAGTAGACACTCAGTAACCCATAGTGAAAACGTGCTTTTAGAAATTTTGAGAACATGGTCAGGTGCATCCTCTTTGCTTTCATTATCCCCAGGATGAGTCTTGGACTCAGTTGGACTCCCTGAATGGAACTGATTGAACATACTGAAGTACTTCAGTTATGATTAATTATTTTTTTCAAATAGCTGTATGACAATTGTTAGAAAGCTTCAGCACCCCCGTGTGCGATCACGTGATGCGACGTTGACGTCATCGCGCGACGTCCCTGTTCTGCCGCGACAAGGACGCGCATAATCCGAGGGCAGTGTACTTCGATAGTTAATAGTCAGTCTATAACGCACATAATCCTGATAGTACCTGCAGTTCCAGCCGCTGATGTTTCCAGTTTCAAGTCGCTGATGAAACGTGAGTGTTGCTGTGTCGTATCGTTAAGTTTGTTTACTTATTACCGAGTCGCTATGCTAGTTAGCACTGTGTATTTGTCCGCCGCACGTCGCGGCGTCGTAAGGCTGCATGAAGTTCACTCGTGTATTTACATGTCGGTTCATTTCTATGTGAACAGTAAAGTTATGTGGCGTTATATTGAAAGAGGGAAATGAGAGGAGGTTGTATGTTTGATGTAGAACTTTATTTGAGCCCATGTTAAGTTGTTTATATTTTTTATGTGCTCCTTAGTTGCATTTAATGAGGCGGTATAATGTGTGTGTGTTGATGAATTAGCTGAATGCTGTTTTATTGCTTATTTTAGACTACTGTGATGCTGTGAACATCAAAGAGCAATAAATACAGCTGGAGCACCGTTCCAAATCCTGTACTTCTTTACCTGTGTCCTGACCGACACAACATCTTGTCTGCTGTTGAACATTTGAGTAATCAGCGTACCAGCTTCCTACCTAACAACAATGTAACAGGTAAAAGGGGTTTCTCGTAGTGAGAATCACCACCTGAATCTGCAGCTCCCTCCTGCTTTATGGAGCTTTATGGTGAGTGTCAGTTCATTGTTTAACTGTCTGACCCACAACTCTACTGTTCTGATTCAGTCTCACCGTTCTCGGGCAGCTGTTTTCAGCAGAAGCTGTAAAAAAAACCCACTGTCCCAACACCTGCTCAGCATCAAACAGATACAGTAGAGGCTGAGTTATTGTATCGGTTAAGATTTGCCTTTGGTACCTTAAACCATCTCCCAGAAGGTAAAGGCTCATAGAGTGATTGCAGTGACTGGTGTTCTTTCCTCTCTATAATCTTCACTTTGTACAAGACGTAATGTTTGGTGGAATTAACAGCACCATCAGTGCTCCTCCTCTGCTTGGATGCAAACTGCCTGGGATCCAACACTGGATTAATCTGAGCTCCAAGCAGGGAAACAGTGTATTTTTTAGGTTTGTTTGTTTGTTTGTTTTTTTCCAGAGTGCTGGGACAGTGTGTGTGGGTCCAGTGCCTGCTGAACACAAATGCATTTTGTAGTGTTTTGTCATCACCAGCTGTAAAAGGAGCAGAAACATTGTGCTATCAGCTATAATGTGGAGCTGAAAGACAGTTTACACGTCCTCAGTCTAACCTTGTGTGCTGTGTTGGAGATAACAGGTCGTCCTTATTTCAGGTGGAAAAACTGAAAATGGAGGTGGGCAAAAGAAGCAGCGAGCAGCCCCGAAAGACAAAAGAGAAATCGGTGGAAACAAAGAAGATGCAGGACCTGGAGAGACAGGTTTCTCACAACAAACAAACAAACAAGCCCCTCCTCCCTCACAGGTTTATGTCTCTTCATAGTTTAAAGAGTCTTTCTCTCTTTACCAGGTGAAGGAGCTGGAGAAGATACTAAGACACAGAAACCCAAACTCCCTGCCTGCTCTTATCTACGCCGCAGCTAGTGCTGGAGGCGAGGAGCACGCCGACGCCGCTAAGACGTCTCCGCCCGGCCGCATCACCACTCTGCTGGAGCGGAGGATTCAGCGTCTGGAAGCGGAGCTGGAGAACCGTGATGAAGAGGCCAAACACAGTCTGAGGGCCATGGAACAACGGTTCCACAGAGTGAAGGTACATTTTGTCAACATTGTAATATCTGAGCTGTGATGTAGTAACTTGCCAGTGTTTACTCAACAATTAAAATATTTTAGTGTTATCAAAGCAGCATTTTGTTACACTTATATCTACAGCACAATAGAGTGGGCAAAAGGCGTGGAGGTTTGAAATGAGATAAAATAATAACACAAAAATGAAAAATAAATTCCATGAGAGTCTTTGTGTAGCTGCACTACGAGCAGCAGATCTCAGAGCTGGAGCAGCAGCTGGAGCAGAAACAGCAGGTTGAAGCAGCAAACTCAGCACCTGAGACAAAGCCGTGGATGTCACAGGTTCAAACTCTGGAGGAGGAGCTACAGCAGGCGGAGGAAACCCACCAAGAGAAAGAAAAAACCCTTCACAGCCAGTTTGAGTCTCTTTAGCAGCAGCTCGTAAACAAGGTAGGTTAATAAAAACTGTTACAGTAGCTCTAGCACGCTGTTACAGGCTGGTCTGTGGTGTGACAATGAAGGGTTTGTTAAACACAACCTTTAGAGAGAAAAGGTTGAGAGAAATATGACTATAAATATTCTTTTTTTCTGACTTGAATCGGATTAAGCAAAAGCCAAATCTTACCTGCCCGTGCAACCTGATTGTAAACCCCTCCCCCTGCAGGTCCAGCCGAGTCCAAGCCGACACCAGCGTCAAACCGAGGCAGCGTTCGGAGTTCAGATAGAGCGGTTGAACCACGAGCTTGCTGCCAAAACGCGAACCATTCAGGAGCTGAGCCGCACCGTGGAGAGGCTGCAGAAGGAGAGGAGGAGCATGCTGTCCATCCCCAACCCACGAGCAGAAACCCATTCTACAGAGACGAAACGGCAGCCAGGCCCAACAAAGACGCCCTGCTCTGCTACTGCGAGAGAGACATGTGGAGTGGAGGAAACTTTCCCAGCTGCTCAGTATGAGAAGACCTACCAACCCACTGTCTTTGCAGGTGTGGACATTTTGTTATGGTCAGCTTTTACATGCTTCGATGGATACTGTGCCCTGACATTAAAAAGGAAAGGCAGAATGACTAAACAGCTGAATGAGATATAAGATATTTGGATATTTCATTTTAATGTTGTGTCCCTTTGACAGGGAGTCACATCTCTGAGGTTCTGCAGGAGAGCGAGGCTCTGAGGCAGCGCCTGGAGCTGCTGCAGCTGCAGAGTGAGCAGGAGAAGGAGGCGTTAAAGGCTGAGGCTGCGCAAGCCAAGGAGGAGCTCTGCAGGTATGAGCTTCTGTGCGAACACGTAGATGTTTTTCCTGCAGAGCATCAGTGTGAGTGGACATCAGGATATAATGTGGTCTTTTAGGCTGAAGGAGCAATCTGCAGAGCAGCTGTCCTCTATGAAGGCCGAGCACCTCAGGGAGTGAGACCAGCTGCGTATCACCCACGCCCTGGAGCACTCGTCCTCAAAGGTTGCTGAACAGGCCAATCAGCTCAACACTCAGGAGGTACAGCAGAGGATCACTAACCAACCAGGCTCATTTCCACATCATGAAATCCTGAACATGTTTCTGTTGCTTTAAACTTTACATGTACCTGCAGATAATGATGAGACATTTGCAAGACCAACTAAAAGAGCTGCAGGGAACTAAAGAGGCACTGGCAATATCCAGGACCCGAGAGAACGCTTTGCAGAAGCAGGTGAGCAGGAGGTGGAGAGTTGGGGATGGTTCACACAAAAAAACATGTTCTGGCAAAATAAAATCTGTAGACTCCAAGCACCAGATACACATCAGAATGCGCTTATGAAATGACAACACTATGTGCAACATATTTAAATGAAAGTAAAGTAAGAAAAAGAAAATGTGAGGGAATGGGGGAGTTTGAGTGTATTAGCAGCATATTTTAGCAGCTGTAGCACCAGCTGGGAATATTCTTTTCTACAGAGGTCTAAAGTAGAAAGATCGTTCAGAATCAATATTTCCAAACATTTGGTATTTTGGTTTATAGTCTGTAACTCAAAGCTGCAATGTGTTTCCACACCTCTTCACACTTGGACCCAGTGCATTTGCAGATATGGGTGTTCCTGAGGTTTTCAATTCAATTCAATTTTATTTATATAGCTCCTTCCACAATCAAAATTGTCTCAAAGCTCTTTACAGAGACCCAGAGTCTGACCTCAGAGCAAGCACTTAAGGCGACAGTGGCAAGAAAAAACTCCCTGAAGATAGAACAGCTAGGAATGGAGGAGAGGAGGAGAAATGGCAATGGACAATGTTAGAGGGTCAGCATTTAGATTACAGTTAGTGGATAATGTGTGCTCTGTCTCTATTTCAAAATAAGTGTGTATCTGTTGCACTGAATTATCATGTTTCATTAGATCCAAGAGGGAAAAGTTAATTATTTTGGTTTGTATTTTTTTTTCTTATCATTTTAACATGAAGTCACTGTTTCCACCTTGTGTATAGCTGACCAGACTGCTGAAAGAGCTGAAGGAAGCTAAAGAAGCTCAGAGCCCTGAGGTGAAACTCCTTTGTGGCCTGGAGAGGAAGATCCTCAACATGGAGCTCAGACACCAGCACAGAGAGAAGGAGCTGAAGCAGGTACCCAGGCCACAGACCTTTACCTTTACCCTGTAATTGCTTGCTGCTTTATGAAAAGTCATTTTTTAGGTGCTTTTTGGGGTCGTTTTGGAGCTTTTTCTCTACAGAAACTCAACAAGCTATGACACAGAGCTTCCCATAACCTGCCTGGTTTTTCACAGTGTTTTACAAACAGACTGCCATACATTTGCTTATCAAATGAAAATTAAATCCACCAATTTGCTCATCGCTTGCTCCTGGAAATGTCACATGGTGTTGAAAGTACCAAGCCTACTCCCCACCATCTTACCTCAGTAACTGTGCCTGCAGGTGATTAGTGGGTCATGGCAGGTGCTGGAGGCTAATCAGCAGTCAGAGGTGGAGCACTGGAAGCATCTGGCTCAGGAAAAGAGCAGAGAGCTGGAGGCTTTCCGTGTGGAGCTCGATTCCATCCTGGACATTGTGAGACACCTTCAAAGACAAGGAGTGGTGTTTCCCACTCCTGACCCCCCACCCCCATCACAGCCCTCCCTCAGTTAGATCTGACTCGTAGAGGCCAGTGAAAACTTGTGCACTGAAGCCAAAGACAACAAAAGCAATACTCAGTGTCTCAGCCTGAGACTTGGTTCAGGTGAAAGGACTCTCCTTTGACAGGCAGTGTCAATGGACATTTCTTTCTGTTCCAGACCAGTTGCAGACTCAACATTAGCAATAATTCATGTTTACATAACAAACAGACATAAGGCTACAAGCTGCAGAAACATTTGAAGCTGTGGCTCCGTAAGGAAAAAAAAACAGATTGTCTTAATACATATACAAAAGCTACTTTTTTATTTAAATTATTGAAACTTATTTAAGGTGTAGTGAAAATAAAGGGTTTTTTTTTTTTCAAGTGTCGTCTAACTATGATTTATTGTATTCAGTTAATCTCAGAACCTCAGTCCTGACAGTGTAAACTGTTTAAGCAGTTTAATCTCCAGATTCCCCTTAATCTTAACGCAGAGGATTTATAACATCAGTGCAGTGATTTAGGACACAGGGAACATTTATTAAACAACTGCATCTTTCTTTAAGGTGCTTAACAGTTGCGCCTGTTACTGCTGCAGCAGAGGACATATGTCTGGCATGGGACATGCCTTCTGGGTCTGTTCCCTTTGAGGTTTTCTGGGCACATCCATTCAGTAGGTGACCCCATGGTTAGAACCAGAATCGACAGAAAAAACTACACCTCTGTCCTGGGAATGTCTCGGGTTCCTCCAGGAGGAACTGGTGAGACTAAAAGCTCAGGGGTCACAACGATTATCAGGAATTTATTAGGAAATTCCTCCATGGGGGACAGTGTCAGTCAGTCAAAACAAGCTCCTTTATCAGGAACCAGTTTGATACCCAATCTATTTCCTAAAACTATAAAAAGTAACTTCACACTTCGTTGATCCAGTAATAGGTAAGAAATCATTTCTTCAAGCCATTTCCTATAAGTCATTTAAAATTCTTTGATCTCAGTGAACTAAACGTCTTCTTTTCCTGTGTTTAGTCACAAAGTGGTTCAGCATATTATCCATGTTAAGTTGGAATCAAACCAATGGCGTCTGCTAAGTTATCCCATCTGATGAGCAGCTGCTCTCAGCTCTCCAACTCTATGTGAAATCATTGTGGTTATTGGTGTTTCCTGCCACTCTCGTCCCGCCCATCTAGAATGACTGGCAGCTCTGGCTCTCCCAGCAGCAGGTCACCCTCTCCTACCGTTGAGCTCTGCTCAGAGCTCACACAGTTAGGGATGCTGAAGTGGGCCAGCAGGATCGCTTCTTTCTCCCTCCTGTTAGCTGCCACTTCCAGCTCCTGGAGGAGCAAACCGTCCCCCACCTCCAGGCTGCTGCTGGGCCTCCTGTGGGAGCCTCCTGATACTCCTCCACCCACACCACCAGCTGACATCCACAGGGGTCTGGAGCTCACCTGACCCTCCTTGGTAATATAACACTGGAAGAGAGAGCAGGACGGGTCCAGGTCTCTAGGCTGGGGAGGAGGGGCTCCACTGTTGAAGTTGGTGTCTGTGTATCCAATCACATGCAGGTGCTTCTCACATGGCTGTCCACTGCTGCACACATGGAAAGGAGAAGATACAAAGAGAGACAGAATGCAGTGTATGTTAATTTTATGATTCATTTGAACAGTGTACACCAATGGCCATTAGCTTCTGAAAACCAGAGCTGTAACTGATCTTTTGACCTACTGACTGTGGCAGCTCACTCTCAGTGTGCTGTCATTTTAAACAGTGTCCAGGCAAAACATATTGGAGTATGTTCCTCTGACATTAAAGGACAGATACACATTTTTTTTGAGTCTGTTTAAAACAATGTAGCTGTACTTCTGTCAGTTAAAAAATAAGGTCAGGAAAAATGGAACCAGCATGGTTTAAAACAAACAAGCTGTTATTTAACATGAAAAAGTTATGTCAGTCAAAGGTCACAGTCAAGTTGATATAGGCTGTTGAGGAGCAAGTTAATTTTACAATTCCTTGGGTTACTCCTGTTACAGCTCCTGTTGTCACAGGACTCCTTGTATTTCCACTAGACATTACTCTTCATATTCAAAATCCCACTGTAACTACAAAAATAACTAAATAGGGGGGCGGTAGTTACACTCGCAGCAGCAGTAGCACATGAACAGGAGAGCAGGAGGGGCAGAGAGATAGAGAGCTAGGGGCTACAAGAAAAGACAACATTGACGCATTAGAAAGGTATAGTTAAATGAGTGACACCAAGGAAAGAAACAAAATCTGGAACCATTTCAGTTATACTGATAATACAAGGGCAGAGTGTAGTGTCTGCAAGAAAAGAATTTCATATAGAGCCGGCTCCACAAAGAACCTGCACAGGCACCTGAGAATTGTTTGTTTAAAAGAAAAAAGCTGAAAGTTTAATATTGTTAAAATTTGAATTTTAAATATTTTTTTGTATATTTTATTATTTATTATTTATGTGGAGTAAATGAAGATTATTTATATATAAATAAGAAATACATAAGTAATTAATTCTTTACATATTTTTACATTATTATTGATAGTAAATTAAATAGTATGGCCTCAAAATGGGCCAAAAAACGGTCATAGTATAGTATGGCCTCAAAATGTCATAAAAATGGTCATAGTATAGTAAGGCCTCAAAATGTTTCGACCCCCCTTTTTGTGGTACTTTTTGTGTAGCTGAAGTTGGTGTTTACGGTTGTTAAGAGTGTACAGGGCTTGGAATTTTAACCAGGGTCAGTTTTGACTGATCCTCAGGGGAGCAAGATAGAGACATGGGACCTCGTCCTACCCCCCATTTGTGTATACCCCGAGTCCAGCGGTACCACCCTTGAGTCTCTAGGACTTAGGTTTCCGGAGTTATGAGCATTTGAAGTTCCCCCATATAAGTGAGTTGGGAGAGTGAAAATTTGGGGTTTTGACCAGGGTCAGTTTTGACCAATCCTCAGCGGAGGATTTTGCCAAAAATTGGTCAAAAGTGTTCCCCCAGAAAGTGTTTAGGAGCACGTTTCAGAGCCTTATTAGTGGTTTGGACCCCCCTTTTTGTGGTATTTTTTGTCAAGCTGAAGTTGGTGTTAACTGTTAAGAGTGTACAGGGCCCCTTGAATCTCTAGGCCTTAGGGTGCCGGAGTTATGAGCATTTTAAGTTCCCCTATATAAGTGAGCTGGCAGAGTGAAAGTTTGCCTAAGTGTGAGAGGCCAAAAGTGTTCCCCCAAAAAGTGTTTAGGAGCCTTAGGAGTGGTTTGGACCCCCCTTTTTGTGGTACTTTTTGTCAAGCTTAAGTTGGTGTTGTGGTGTTGTGGTTGTGTGATGGCCACACCTGTGACCACACAACACATGGCAATGTCGGTATCCTCTGCACTTACACAGTAAATGAACACATGGGATTTGTTAATACAGTACACACATTTTATTCATCCTTTGACAGTACAATTGGTTCTATTTGTAGTGCGCCCATTTAGTTAAATTTTGTACAGTCAACTCTTTGTTTAAATGGTTCATTCTAATTTTGGTTTGTTTGAGTTACAAGTGCAGAGAGTGCTTTTGCTGCTGGTGCCACTGGTGTTGCTGAGTGGTGTCCTGTGAGGCTGGGTCCAAAAGGGGCTGCCCATAGAAGTGCAGCCATTATATGGAGGGAGCGGCCATATTGGGCTGGACCAAGTGGATGCCACATCATGGGGGGAAATTAGGGATTTAGTTTGTATAGTTGATTATTTCTTTAGACTGTTAGTTGTTGATTTGGATTGTTTAGTTAGTAGTTAAAGATATTCATTACTGACAGGCTGATTGTCTGGTTTTGTTTATTGTTGTCGTGTTTGTTGTTTGTAAATCCCCCTTTTTGTTAGGATAATGGCCTTATCAGTGTGTAGGTCTGTTTGTCTTCTGTTTGTCAGTTGGTCTGTTCAGTTACTTGACTTTGTATTTCTTTCAGTATAGTTCTGTTAGTTTGAACTCTTTTAGGGATCCAAGTTTGTTATATTTTGGTTAAAATATTTCTTTGCATCTTTTTTGGGGTAAATAAAACCCTCTTTTTGAAGAAATTCATCTGTGGTCCTCGTGCTTGCCAGCTTGGTCCCTTACATTTGGTGGCAGCGGTGGGATCAGCCAGTTGAGGACACAGGCATTTTTTTTACTTTTTTGTCTTCCCCTCCATTTTGTGAAGGCATGCACCGGGGAGGAAGAGTTGCAGGAGGCCCGGGAGATGGAACGAAAGGAGGAAGTTACACGGCAGTAGCAACGGTTTGAAGCACTTCAAAATCGGTTCAGACTTTTACAGCAGGAAGTACAGGCTCGTACGACTCCAGTGCCAGAGCTCACTTCAACAGTGTCACACCCTTTGGAGACTCCTGATTCAGGTAACGATTTCCAGCAGGCCCAAGCCGCAGGCTCATCGGAGCCCAACTACTCTGCCAATAATCCATCAAGCCAGGTTCAATTATCTCACGAACCCAGACTAGAAAAATTAACAGAAAATGATGATGTTGAACACTTTCTCATTGCATTTGAAAGGATTGCAGCAGCATGTCAGTGGCCAAGATCTGACTGGGTTTTCCGACTCATTCCACTCCTGACTGGCAAACCCAGAGGAGCTTATGTTAATATGGATGTGGATGATTCCCTTGAATATGATGAGGTCAAAGCTGCTATTTTGAAAAAATATGATATTAACCTTGAGACCTACAAGCAGAGGTTCCGCTCTCTAGATGTCAGACCTGATGAGAGCCCCAAGGAGTTGTATGTTAGGCTGAAAGAGCTGTACGGGAAGTGGATCCAACCGCAAGGTAAAACTGTCCAAGAAATTGGTGAAATAATCATTATGGAACAGTACTTGAGAATGTTGTCTCCTGAACTCCAGGTTTGGGTAAAAGAGCATGGTCCAAAGTCAGCGGCTGAAGCTGCCACTCTAGCTGATGTGTTTGTGGCTGCTCGGAAAAAGAATCAGCCATGGAGTAACCATACCTGGAAGGCGGGGAAGAATAGCCGTAAGCCTGCACCCCCTCAACACCACCAGAGGTCATCAGCAGGTGTGGGTAAGCCTCCGGTAAGGGAGAACCAACAGGTGCTTTCAAGGGCTTCTAGCCAAACACCCATTTGTTATCTGTGTGGACAGGAAGGCCATATTAAACCAATGTGCCCAAAGAATCCAGCTAAGCTCACTCAAATGTGTTTTGTACCACGACAAAGTGTTGACATTAAGCCTCAGGGTAACCAATCCATGAAAACGACTGATGTAAAGATAAATGGAGAAAACCTCAGAGCCCTGATTGATACAGGCAGTACTCAGACTCTTGTATACAGAAAATATGTGCCAGCTAATACCATCTGCACTCTTGAGACAATCCCCATTTCCTGTGTACATGGTGATGAGAAGTCTTATCCCACGGCAGATGTTTATGTGGAAGTGCAAGGACAGAGCTATCTGCTAAATGTGGGAGTTGCAGATAACTTGCCTTTTCCAGTGGTTTTGGGGGATGACCTGCCGGTGCTCTTTGATTTGTTGAATCCTGTGCAAAGCTGTAATGTTGCAGTCACCAGGGCACAGTCTCTAGGTCTTAGGGTTCCGGAGTTATGAGCATTTGAAGATCCCCCATATAAGTGAGTTGGGAGAGTGAAAATTTGGGGTTTTAACCAGGGTCAGCTTCGACCGATCCTCAGGGGAGAAAGATAGAGACATGGGACCTTGTCCTACCCCCCCATTTGTGTGTACCCCGAGTCCAACGGTACCACCCTTGAGTCTCTAGGACTTAGGGTTCCGGAGTTATGAGCATTTGAAGATCCCCCATATAAGTGAGTTGGGAGAGTGAAAATTTGGGGTTTTAACCAGGGTCAGTTTTGACCGATTCTCAGGGGAGCACGATAGAGACATGGTACCTTGTCCTACCCTCCCATTTGTGTGTACCCCGAGTCCAACGGTACCACCCTTGAGTCTCTAGGACTTAGGGTTCCGGAGTTATGAGCATTTGAAGATCCCCCATATAAGTGAGTTGGGAGAGTGAAAATTTGGGGTTTTAACCAGGGTCAGCTTTGACCGATTCTCAGGGGAGCACGATAGAGACATGGGACCTTGTCCTACCCTCCCATTTGTGTGTACCCCGAGTCCAATGGTACCACCCTTGAGTCTCTAGGACGTAGGGTTCCGGAGTTATGAGCATTTGAAGATCCCCCATATAAGTGAGTTGGGAGAGTGAAAATTTGCCTAAGGGTGAGAGGCCAAAAGTGTTCCTCCAGAAAGTGTTTAGGAGCACGTTTCAGAACCTTAGGAGTGGTTTGGACCCCTCTTTTTGTGGTACTTTTTGTCAAGCTGAAGTTGGTGTTTAGGGTGGTTGAGAGTGTACATGGCTTGGTGTTTTAACCAGGGTCAGCTTTGACCGATCCTCAGGGGAGAAAGATAGAGACATGGGACCTTGTCCTACCCCCCCATTTGTGTGTACCCCGAGTTCAACAGTACCACCCTTGAGTCTCTAGGACGTAGGGTTCCGGAGTTATGAGCATTTGAAGATCCCCCATATAAGTGAGTTGGGAGATTGAAAATTTGGGGTTTTAACCAGGGTCAGCTTTGACCGATCCTCAGGGGAGAAAGATAGAGACATGGGACCTTGTCCTACCCCCCCCCCCCCCCCCCCCCCATTTGTGTGTACCCCGAGTCCAACGGTACCACCCTTGAGTCTCTAGGACTTAGGGTTCCGGAGTTATGAGCATTTGAAGATCCCCCATATAAGTGAGTTGGGAGAGTGAAAATTTGCCTAAGGGTGAGAGGCCAAAAGTGTTCCTCCAGAAAGTGTTTAGGAGCACGTTTCAGAACCTTAGGAGTGGTTTGGACCCCTCTTTTTGTGATACTTTTTGTCAAGCTGAAGTTGGTGTTTAGGGTTGTTGAGAGTGTACATGGCTTGGTGTTTTAACCATTGTCAGCTTTGACCGATCTTCAGGGGAGAAAGATAGAGACATGGGACCTTGTCCTACCCCGCCATTTGTGTGTACCCCAAGTCCAACGGTACCACCCTTGAGTCTCTAGGACTTAGGGTTCCGGAGTTATGAGCATTTGAAGATCCCCCATATAAGTGAGTTGGGAGAGTGAAAATTTGGGGTTTTAACCAGGGTCAGTTTTGACCGATCCTCAGTGGAGAAAGATAGAGACATGGGACCTTGTCCTATCCCCCCATTTGTGTGTACCCCAAGTCCAACGGTATCACCCTTGAGTCTCTAGGACTTAGGGTTCCGGAGTTATGAGCATTTGAAGATCCCCCATATAAGTGAGTTGGGAGAGTGGAAATTTGCCTAAGGGTGAGAGGCCAAAAGTGTTCCTCCAGAAAATGTTTAGGAGCACGTTTCAGAGCCTTAGGAGTGGCTTGGACCCCTCTTTTTGTGGTACTTTTTGTCAAGCTGAAGTTGGTGTTTAGGGTTGTTGAGAGTGTACATGGCTTGGTGTTTCAACCAGGGTCAGCTTTGACCGATCCTCAGGGGAGAAAGATAGAGACATGGGACCTTGTCCTAGCCCCCCATTTGTGTGTACCCCGAGTCCAACGGTACCACCATTGAGTCTCTAGGACTTAGGGTTCCGGAGTTATGAGCATTTGAAGTTTCCCCATATAAGTGCACCTCTAAAGAGTAGATCTCCACCAGAACAGATGGTGGCAGTAATGCACTTAACCTGAATGTCAACTACCAACAGAATTGCAGGAGAAGAAGTAATTATTGAAGTTCACCTGGGGTTCCCTTCTCATTATCTATGCACTGTTTACTTGCATTTCCAGTGAAGAAGAGTGGACTTTTCCCCTTTTCCAGAAGTTGGAGGTAAGTTTGATTTACTATGTGTGAAATGTTTGTTGTCTTAATGTAGGCTATGAACAACTTGGCTATGCTGGGGTTGAAACAGATATGGCAAAGTTTGCTAATTGAGGCTGTTAACAGTATGAAAGTCGAAACAGTTTCACCGTGTCACTGCTATTGGAAAAAAAAACAGTTACTACATGGCAGTCACTGCCTGTATAAGTGAGTGAGTGAGTGACTAAGAAACACCATTAAATCAGCCACCCCTGTGTAAGCAATGGTCTCAGTCTGGCCACCCCTATGAAAATTGTCTGGCTCCGCCGCTGGTGAGAGGCCAAAAGTTTTCCTCCAGAAAGTGTTTAGGAGCACGTTTCAGAGCCTTAGGAGTGGTTTGGACCCCTCTTTTTGTGGTACTTTTTGTCAAGCTGAAGTTGGTGTTTAGGGTTGTTGAGAGTGTACATGGCTTGGTGTTTTAACCAGGGTCAGCTTTGACCGATCCTCAGGGGAGAAAGATAGAGACATGGGACCTTGTCCTAGCCCCCCATTTGTGTGTACCCCGAGTCCAACGGTACCACCATTGAGTCTCTAGGACTTAGGGTTCCGGAGTTATGAGCATTTGAAGTTTCCCCATATAAGTGCACCTCTAAAGAGTAGATCTCCACCAGAACAGATGGTGGCAGTAATGCACTTAACCTGAATGTCAACTACCAACAGAATTGCAGGAGAAGAAGTAATTATTGAAGTTCACCTGGGGTTCCCTTCTCATTATCTATGCACTGTTTACTTGCATTTCCAGTGAAGAAGAGTGGACTTTTCCCCTTTTCCAGAAGTTGGAGGTAAGTTTGATTTACTATGTGTGAAATGTTTGTTGTCTTAATGTAGGCTATGAACAACTTGGCTATGCTGGGGTTGAAACAGATATGGCAAAGTTTGCTAATTGAGGCTGTTAACAGTATGAAAGTCGAAACAGTTTCACCGTGTCACTGCTATTGGAAAAAAAAACAGTTACTACATGGCAGTCACTGCCTGTATAAGTGAGTGAGTGAGTGAGTGACTAAGAAACACCATTAAATCAGCCACCCCTGTGTAAGCAATGGTCTCAGTCTGGCCACCCCTATGAAAATTGTCTGGCTCCGCCGCTGGTGAGAGGCCAAAAGTTTTCCTCCAGAAAGTGTTTAGGAGCACGTTTCAGAGCCTTAGGAGTGGTTTGGACCCCTCTTTTTGTGGTACTTTTTGTCAAGCTGAAGTTGGTGTTTAGGTTGGTTGAGAGTGTACATGGCTTGGTGTTTTAACCAGGGTCAGCTTTGACCGATCCTCAGGGGAGAGAGATAGAGACATGGGACCTTGTCCTACCCCACCATTTGTGTGTACCCCGAGTCCAACGGTACCACCCTTGAGTCTCTAGGACTTAGGGTTCCGGAGTTATGAGCATTTGAAGATCCCCCATATAAGTGAGTTGGGAGAGTGAAAATTTGGGGTTTTAACCAGGGTCAGCTTTGACCGATCCGCAGGGGAGAAAGATAGAGACATGGGACCTTGTCCTACCCCCCCATTTGTGTGTACCCCGAGTCCAACGGTACCACCCTTGAGTCTCTAGGACTTAGGGTTCCGGAGTTATGAGCATTTGAAGATCCCCCATATAAGTGAGTTGGGAGAGTGAAAATTTGCCTAAGGGTGAGAGGCCAAAAGTGTTCCTCCAGAAAGTGTTTAGGAGCACGTTTCAGAACCTTAGGAGTGGTTTGGACCCCTCTTTTTGTGGTACTTTTTGTCAAGCTGAAGTTGGTGTTTAGGGTTGTTGAGAGTGTACATGGCTTGGTGTTTTAACCAGGGTCAGCTTTGACCGATCCTCAGGGGAGAAAGATAGAGACATGGGACCTTGTCCTACCCCCCCGTTTGTGTGTACCCCGAGTCCAACGGTACCACCCTTGAGTCTCTAGGACTTAGGGTTCCGGAGTTATGAGCATTTGAAGATCCCCTATATAAGTGAGTTGGGAGAGTGAAAATTTGGGGTTTTAACCAGGGTCAGCTTCGACCGATCCGCAGGGGAGAAAGATAGAGACATGGGACCTTGTCCTACCCCCCCATTTGTGTGTACCCCGAGTCCAACGGTACCACCCTTGAGTCTCTAGGACTTAGGGTTCCGGAGTTATGAGCATTTGAAGATCCCCCATATAAGTGAGTTGGGAGAGTGAAAATTTTCCTAAGGGTGAGAGGCCAAAAGTGTTCCTCCAGGAAGTGTTTAGGAGCACGTTTCAGAACCTTAGGAGTGGTTTGGACCCCTCTTTTTGTGGTACTTTTTGTCAAGCTGAAGTTGGTGTTTAGGGTGGTTGAGAGTGTACATGGCTTGGTGTTTTAACCAGGGTCAGCTTTGACCGATCCTCAGGGGAGAAAGATAGAGACATGGGACCTTGTCCTACCCCCCCATTTGTGTGTACCCCGAGTCCAACGGTACCACCCTTGAGTCTCTAGGACTTAGGGTTCTGGAGTTATGAGCATTTGAAGATCCCCCACATAAGTGAGTTGGGAGAGTGAAAATTTGCCTAAGGGTGAGAGGCCAAAAGTGTTCCTCCAGAAAGTTTTTAGCAGCACATTTCAGCGCCTTAGGAGTGGTTTGGACCCCTCTTTTTGTGGTACTTTTTGTCAAGCTGAAGTTGGTGTTTAGGGTTGTTGAGAGTGTACATGGCTTGGTGTTTTAACCAGGGTCAGCTTTGACCGATCCTCAGGGGAGAAAGATAGAGACATGGGACCTTGTCCTACCCCCCCATTTGTGTGTACCCCGAGTCCAACGGTACCACCATTGAGTCTCTAGGACTTAGGGTTCCGGAGTTATGAGCATTTGAAGATCCCCCATATAAGTGAGTTGGGAGAGTGAAAATTTGCCTAAGGGTGAGAGGCCAAAAGTGTTCCTCCAGAAAGTGTTTAGGAGCACGTTTCAGAACCTTAGGAGTGGTTTGGACCCCTCTTTTTGTGATACTTTTTGTCAAGCTGAAGTTGGTGTTTTGGGTTGTTGAGAGTGTACATGGCTTGGTGTTTTAACCAGGGTCAGCTTTGACCGATCCTCAAGGGAGAAAGATAGAGACATGGGACCTTGTCCTACCCCCCCATTTTTGTGTACCCCGAGTCCAACGGTACCACCCTTGAGTCTCTAGGACTTAGGGTTCCGGAGTTATGAGCATTTGAAGATCCCCCATATAAGTGAGTTGGGAGAGTGAAAATTTGCCTAAGGGTGAGAGGCCAAAAGTGTTCCTCCAGAAAGTGTTTAGGAGCACGTTTCAGAACCTTAGGAGTGGTTTGGACCCCTCTTTTTGTGGTACTTTTTGTCAAGCTGAAGTTGGTGTTTAGGGTTTTTGAGAGTGTACGTCTTGGTGTTTTAACCAGGGTCAGCTTTGACCGATCCTCAGGGGAGAAAGATAGAGACATGGGACCTTGTCCTACCCCCCCATTTGTGTGTACCCCGAGTCCAACGGTACCACCCTTGAGTCTCTAGGACTTAGGGTTCCGGAGTTATGAGCATTTGAAGATCCCCTATATAAGTGAGTTGGGAGAGTGAAAATTTGGGGTTTTAACCAGGGTCAGCTTCGACCGATCCGCAGGGGAGAAAGATAGAGACATGGGACCTTGTCCTACCCCCCCATTTGTGTGTACCCCGAGTCCAACGGTACCACCCTTGAGTCTCTAGGACTTAGGGTTCCGGAGTTATGAGCATTTGAAGATCCCCCACATAAGTGAGTTGGGAGAGTGAAAATTTGCCTAAGGGTGAGAGGCCAAAAGTGTTCCTCCAGAAAGTTTTTAGCAGCACGTTTCAGCGCCTTAGGAGTGGTTTGGACCCCTCTTTTTGTGGTACTTTTTGTCAAGCTGAAGTTGGTGTTTAGGGTGGTTGAGTGTACATGGCTTGGTGTTTTAACCAGGGTCAGCTTTGACTGATCCTCAGGGGAGAAAGATAGAGACATGGGACCTTGTCCTACCCCCCCATTTGTGTGTACCCCGAGTCCAACGGTACCACCCTTGAGTCTCTGGGACTTAGGGTTCCGGAGTTATGAGCATTTGAAGATCCCCAATATAAGTGAGTTGGGAGAGTGAAAATTTGCCTAAGGGTGAGAGGCCAAAAGTGTTCCTCCAGAAAGTGTTTAGGAGCACGTTTCAGAACCTTAGGAGTGGTTTGGACCCCTCTTTTTGTGATACTTTTTGTCAAGCTGAAGTTGGTGTTTAGGGTTGTTGAGAGTGTACATGGCTTGGTGTTTTAACCAGGGTCAGCTTTGACTGATCCTCAGGGGAGAAAGATAGAGACATGGGACCTTGTCCTACCCCCCCATTTGTGTGTACCCCGAGTCCAACGGTACCACCCTTGAGTCTCTAGGACTTAGGGTTCCGGAGTTATGAGCATTTGAAGATCCCCCATATAAGTGAGTTGGGAGAGTGAAAATTTGGGGTTTTAACCAGGGTCAGCTTTGACCGATCCGCAGGGGAGAAAGATAGAGACATGGGACCTTGTCCTACCCCCCCCCCCCATTTGTGTGTACCCCGAGTCCAACGGTACCACCCTTGAGTCTCTAGGACTTAGGGTTCCGGAGTTATGAGCATTTGAAGATCCCCTATATAAGTGAGTTGGGAGAGTGAAAATTTGCCTAAGGGTGAGAGGCCAAAAGTGTTCCTCCAGAAAGTGTTTAGGAGCACGTTTCAGAACCTTAGGAGTGGTTTGGACCCCTCTTTTTGTGATACTTTTTGTCAAGCTGAAGTTGGTGTTTAGGGTTGTTGAGAGTGTACATGGCTTGGTGTTTTAACCATTGTCAGCTTTGACCGATCTTCAGGGGAGAAAGATAGAGACATGGGACCTTGTCCTACCCCGCCATTTGTGTGTACCCCGAGTCCAACGGTACCACCCTTGAGTCTCTAGGACTTAGGGTTCCGGAGTTATGAGCATTTGAAGATCCCCCATATAAGTGAGTTGGGAGAGTGAAAATTTGGGGTTTTAACCAGGGTCAGTTTTGACCGATCCTCAGTGGAGAAAGATAGAGACATGGGACCTTGTCCTATCCCCCCATTTGTGTGTACCCCAAGTCCAACGGTATCACCCTTGAGTCTCTAGGACTTAGGGTTCCGGAGTTATGAGCATTTGAAGATCCCCCATATAAGTGAGTTGGGAGAGTGGAAATTTGCCTAAGGGTGAGAGGCCAAAAGTGTTCCTCCAGAAAATGTTTAGGAGCACGTTTCAGAGCCTTAGGAGTGGCTTGGACCCCTCTTTTTGTGGTACTTTTTGTCAAGCTGAAGTTGGTGTTTAGGGTTGTTGAGAGTGTACATGGCTTGGTGTTTTAACCAGGGTCAGCTTTGACCGATCCTCAGGGGAGAAAGATAGAGACATGGGACCTTGTCCTAGCCCCCCATTTGTGTGTACCCCGAGTCCAACGGTACCACCATTGAGTCTCTAGGACTTAGGGTTCCGGAGTTATGAGCATTTGAAGTTTCCCCATATAAGTGCACCTCTAAAGAGTAGATCTCCACCAGAACAGATGGTGGCAGTAATGCACTTAACCTGAATGTCAACTACCAACAGAATTGCAGGAGAAGAAGTAATTATTGAAGTTCACCTGGGGTTCCCTTCTCATTATCTATGCACTGTTTACTTGCATTTCCAGTGAAGAAGAGTGGACTTTTCCCCTTTTCCAGAAGTTGGAGGTAAGTTTGATTTACTATGTGTGAAATGTTTGTTGTCTTAATGTAGGCTATGAACAACTTGGCTATGCTGGGGTTGAAACAGATATGGCAAAGTTTGCTAATTGAGGCTGTTAACAGTATGAAAGTCGAAACAGTTTCACCGTGTCACTGCTATTGGAAAAAAAAACAGTTACTACATGGCAGTCACTGCCTGTATAAGTGAGTGAGTGAGTGACTAAGAAACACCATTAAATCAGCCACCCCTGTGTAAGCAATGGTCTCAGTCTGGCCACCCCTATGAAAATTGTCTGGCTCCGCCGCTGGTGAGAGGCCAAAAGTTTTCCTCCAGAAAGTGTTTAGGAGCACGTTTCAGAGCCTTAGGAGTGGTTTGGACCCCTCTTTTTGTGGTACTTTTTGTCAAGCTGAAGTTGGTGTTTAGGGTTGTTGAGAGTGTACATGGCTTGGTGTTTTAACCAGGGTCAGCTTTGACCGATCCTCAGGGGAGAATGATAGAGACATGGGACCTTGTCCTAACCCCCTTTTTGTGTGTACCCCGAGTCCAACGATACCACCCTTGAGTCTCTAGGACTTAGGGTTCCGGAGTTATGAGCATTTGAAGATCCCCCATATAAGTGAGTTGGGAGAGTGAAAATTTGCCTAAGGGTGAGAGGCCAAAAGTGTTCCTCCAGAAAGTGTTTAGGAGCACGTTTCAGAACCTTAGGAGTGGTTTGGACCCCTCTTTTTGTGATACTTTTTGTCAAGCTGAAGTTGGTGTTTTGGGTTGTTGAGAGTGTACATGGCTTGGTGTTTTAACCAGGGTCAGCTTTGACCGATCCTCAAGGGAGAAAGATAGAGACATGGGACCTTGTCCTACCCCCCCATTTGTGTGTACCCCGAGTCCAACGGTACCACCCTTGAGTCTCTAGGACTTAGGGTTCCGGAGTTATGAGCATTTGAAGATCCCCCATATAAGTGAGTTGGGAGAGTGAAAATTTGCCTAAGGGTGAGAGGCCAAAAGTGTTCCTCCAGAAAGTGTTTAGGAGCACGTTTCAGAACCTTAGGAGTGGTTTGGACCCCTCTTTTTGTGGTACTTTTTGTCAAGCTGAAGTTGGTGTTTAGGGTTTTTGAGAGTGTACATGTCTTGGTGTTTTAACCAGGGTCAGCTTTGACCGATCCTCAGGGGAGAAAGATAGAGACATGGGACCTTGTCCTACCCCCCCATTTGTGTGTACCCCGAGTCCAACGGTACCACCCTTGAGTCTCTAGGACTTAGGGTTCCGGAGTTATGAGCATTTGAAGATCCCCTATATAAGTGAGTTGGGAGAGTGAAAATTTGGGGTTTTAACCAGGGTCAGCTTCGACCGATCCGCAGGGGAGAAAGATAGAGACATGGGACCTTGTCCTACCCCCCCATTTGTGTGTACCCCGAGTCCAACGGTACCACCCTTGAGTCTCTAGGACTTAGGGTTCCGGAGTTATGAGCATTTGAAGATCCCCCACATAAGTGAGTTGGGAGAGTGAAAATTTGCCTAAGGGTGAGAGGCCAAAAGTGTTCCTCCAGAAAGTTTTTAGCAGCACGTTTCAGCGCTTTAGGAGTGGTTTGGACCCCTCTTTTTGTGGTACTTTTTGTCAAGCTGAAGTTGGTGTTTAGGGTGGTTGAGTGTACATGGCTTGGTGTTTTAACCAGGGTCAGCTTTGACTGATCCTCAGGGGAGAAAGATAGAGACATGGGACCTTGTCCTACCCCCCCATTTGTGTGTACCCCGAGTCCAACGGTACCACCCTTGAGTCTCTGGGACTTAGGGTTCCGGAGTTATGAGCATTTGAAGATCCCCCATATAAGTGAGTTGGGAGAGTGAAAATTTGCCTAAGGGTGAGAGGCCAAAAGTGTTCCTCCAGAAAGTGTTTAGGAGCACGTTTCAGAACCTTAGGAGTGGTTTGGACCCCTCTTTTTGTGATACTTTTTGTCAAGCTGAAGTTGGTGTTTAGGGTTGTTGAGAGTGTACATGGCTTGGTGTTTTAACCAGGGTCAGCTTTGACTGATCCTCAGGGGAGAAAGATAGAGACATGGGACCTTGTCCTACCCCCCCCATTTGTGTGTACCCCGAGTCCAACGGTACCACCCTTGAGTCTCTAGGACTTAGGGTTCCGGAGTTATGAGCATTTGAAGATCCCCCATATAAGTGAGTTGGGAGAGTGAAAATTTGGGGTTTTAACCAGGGTCAGCTTTGACCGATCCGCAGGGGAGAAAGATAGAGACATGGGACCTTGTCCTACCCCCCCATTTGTGTGTACCCCGAGTCCAACGGTACCACCCTTGAGTCTCTAGGACTTAGGGTTCCGGAGTTATGAGCATTTGAAGATCCCCCATATAAGTGAGTTGGGAGAGTGAAAATTTGCCTAAGGGTGAGAGGCCAAAAGTGTTCCTCCAGAAAGTGTTTAGGAGCACGTTTCAGAACCTTAGGAGTGGTTTGGACCCCTCTTTTTGTGATACTTTTTGTCAAGCTGAAGTTGGTGTTTAGGGTTGTTGAGAGTGTACATGGCTTGGTGTTTTAACCATTGTCAGCTTTGACCGATCTTCAGGGGAGAAAGATAGAGACATGGGACCTTGTCCTACCCCGCCATTTGTGTGTACCCCGAGTCCAACGGTACCACCCTTGAGTCTCTAGGACTTAGGGTTCCGGAGTTATGAGCATTTGAAGATCCCCCATATAAGTGAGTTGGGAGAGTGAAAATTTGGGGTTTTAACCAGGGTCAGTTTTGACCGATCCTCAGTGGAGAAAGATAGAGACATGGGACCTTGTCCTATCCCCCCATTTGTGTGTACCCCAAGTCCAACGGTATCACCCTTGAGTCTCTAGGACTTAGGGTTCCGGAGTTATGAGCATTTGAAGATCCCCCATATAAGTGAGTTGGGAGAGTGGAAATTTGCCTAAGGGTGAGAGGCCAAAAGTGTTCCTCCAGAAAATGTTTAGGAGCACGTTTCAGAGCCTTAGGAGTGGCTTGGACCCCTCTTTTTGTGGTACTTTTTGTCAAGCTGAAGTTGGTGTTTAGGGTTGTTGAGAGTGTACATGGCTTGGTGTTTTAACCAGGGTCAGCTTTGACCGATCCTCAGGGGAGAAAGATAGAGACATGGGACCTTGTCCTAGCCCCCCATTTGTGTGTACCCCGAGTCCAACGGTACCACCATTGAGTCTCTAGGACTTAGGGTTCCGGAGTTATGAGCATTTGAAGTTTCCCCATATAAGTGCACCTCTAAAGAGTAGATCTCCACCAGAACAGATGGTGGCAGTAATGCACTTAACCTGAATGTCAACTACCAACAGAATTGCAGGAGAAGAAGTAATTATTGAAGTTCACCTGGGGTTCCCTTCTCATTATCTATGCACTGTTTACTTGCATTTCCAGTGAAGAAGAGTGGACTTTTCCCCTTTTCCAGAAGTTGGAGGTAAGTTTGATTTACTATGTGTGAAATGTTTGTTGTCTTAATGTAGGCTATGAACAACTTGGCTATGCTGGGGTTGAAACAGATATGGCAAAGTTTGCTAATTGAGGCTGTTAACAGTATGAAAGTCGAAACAGTTTCACCGTGTCACTGCTATTGGAAAAAAAAACAGTTACTACATGGCAGTCACTGCCTGTATAAGTGAGTGAGTGAGTGACTAAGAAACACCATTAAATCAGCCACCCCTGTGTAAGCAATGGTCTCAGTCTGGCCACCCCTATGAAAATTGTCTGGCTCCGCCGCTGGTGAGAGGCCAAAAGTTTTCCTCCAGAAAGTGTTTAGGAGCACGTTTCAGAACCTTAGGAGTGGTTTGGACCCCTCTTTTTGTGATACTTTTTGTCAAGCTGAAGTTGGTGTTTAGGGTTGTTGAGAGTGTACATGGCTTGGTGTTTTAACCAGGGTCAGCTTTGACCGATCGTCAGGGGAGAAAGATAGAGACATGGGACCTTGTCCTACCCCGCCATTTGTGTGTACCCCGAGTCCAACGGTACCACCCTTGAGTCTCTAGGACTTAGGGTTCCGGAGTTATGAGCATTTGAAGATCCACCATATAAGTGAGTTGGGAGATTGAAAATTTGGGGTTTTAACCAGGGTCAGCTTTGACCGATCCTCAAGGGAGAAAGATAGAGACATGGGACCTTATCCTACCCCCCCATTTGTGTGTACCCCGAGTCCAACGGTACCACCCTTGAGTCTCTAGGACTTAGGGTTCCGGAGTTATGAGCATTTGAAGATCCCCCATATAAGTGAGTTGGGAGAGTGAAAATTTGCCTGAGGGTGAGAGGCCAAAAGTGTTCCTCCAGAAAGTGTTTAGGAGCACGTTTCAGAACCTTAGGAGTGGTTTGGACCCCTCTTTTTGTGGTACTTTTTGTCAAGCTGAAGTTGGTGTTTAGGGTTTTTGAGAGTGTACATGTCTTGGTGTTTTAACCAGGGTCAGCTTTGACCGATCCTCAGGGGAGAAAGATAGAGACATGGGACCTTGTCCTACCCCCCCATTTGTGTGTACCCCGAGTCCAACGGTACCACCCTTGAGTCTCTAGGACTTAGGGTTCCGGAGTTATGAGCATTTGAAGATCCCCTATATAAGTGAGTTGGGAGAGTGAAAATTTGGGGTTTTAACCAGGGTCAGCTTCGACCGATCCGCAGGGGAGAAAGATAGAGACATGGGACCTTGTCCTACCCCCCCATTTGTGTGTACCCCGAGTCCAACGGTACAACCCTTGAGTCTCTAGGACTTAGGGTTCCGGAGTTATGAGCATTTGAAGATCCCCCATATAAGTGAGTTGGGAGAGTGAAAATTTGGGGTTTTAACCAGGGTCAGTTTTGACCGATTCTCATCGGAACACGATAGAGACATGGTACCTTGTCCTACCCTCCCATTTGTGTGTACCCCGAGTCCAACGGTACCACCCTTGAGTCTCTAGGACTTAGGGTTCCGGAGTTATGAGCATTTGAAGTTTCCCCATATAAGTGCACCTCTAAAGAGTAGATCTCCACCAGAACAGATGGTGGCAGTAATGCACTTAACCTGAATGTCAACTACCAACAGAATTGCAGGAGAAGAAGTAATTATTGAAGTTCACCTGGGGTTCCCTTCTCATTATCTATGCACTGTTTACTTGCATTTCCAGTGAAGTAGAGTGGACTTTTCCCCGTTTCCAGAAGTTGGAGGTAAGTTTGATTTACTATGTGTGAAATGTTTGTTGTCTTAATGTAGGCTATGAACAACTTGGCTATGCTGGGGTTGAAACAGATATGGCAAAGTTTGCTAATTGAGGCTGTTAACAGTATGAAAGTCGAAACAGTTTCACCGTGTCACTGCTATTGGAAAAAAAAACAGTTACTACATGGCAGTCACTGCCTGTATAAGTGAGTGAGTGAGTGACTAAGAAACACCATTAAATCAGCCACCCCTGTGTAAGCAATGGTCTCAGTCTGGCCACCCCTATGAAAATTGTCTGGCTCCGCCGCTGGTGAGAGGCCAAAAGTTTTCCTCCAGAAAGTGTTTAGGAGCACGTTTCAGAGCCTTAGGAGTGGTTTGGACCCCTCTTTTTGTGGTACTTTTTGTCAAGCTGAAGTTGGTGTTTAGGGTTGTTGAGAGTGTACATGGCTTGGTGTTTTAACCAGGGTCAGCTTTGACCGATCCTCAGGGGAGAATGATAGAGACATGGGACCTTGTCCTAACCCCCTATTTGTGTGTACCCCGAGTCCAACGATACCACCCTTGAGTCTCTAGGACTTAGGGTTCCGGAGTTATGAGCATTTGAAGATCCCCTATATAAGTGAGTTGGGAGAGTGAAAATTTGGGGTTTTAACCAGGGTCAGTTTTGACCGATCCTCAGTGGAGCAAGATAGAGACATGGGACCTTGTCCTATCCCCCATTTGTGTGTACCCCGAGTCCAACGGTACCACCCTTGAGTCTCTAGGACTTAGGGTTCCGGAGTTATGAGCATTCGAAGTTCCCCCATATAAGTGAGTTGGGAGAGTGAAAATTTGCCTAAGTGTGAGAGGCCAAAAGTGTTCCTCCAGAAAGTGTTTAGGAGCACGTTTCAGAGCCTTAGGAGTGGTTTGGACCCCTCTTTTTGTGGTACTTTTTGTCAAGCTGGAGGTGTTTAGGGTGGTTGAGAGTGTACATGGCTTGGTGTTTTAACCAGGGTCAGCTTTGACCGATCCTCAGGGGAGAAAGATAGAGACATGGGACCTTGTCCTACCCCCCCATTTGTGTGTACCCCGAGTCCAACGGTACCTCCCTTGAGTCTCTAGGACTTAGGGTTCCGGAGTTATGAGCATTTGAAGATCCCCCATATAAGTGAGTTGGGAGAGTGAAAATTTGCCTAAGGGTGAGAGGCCAAAAGTGTTCCTCCAGAAAGTGTTTAGGAGCACGTTTCAGAGCCTTAGGAGTGGTTTGGACCCCTTTTTAGTGGTACTTTTTGTCAAGCTGAAGTTGGTGTTTAGGTTGGTTGAGAGTGTACATGGCTTGGTGTTTTAACCAGGGTCAGCTTTGACCGATCCTCAGGGGAGAGAGATAGAGACATGGGACCTTGTCCTACCCCACCATTTGTGTGTACCCCGAGTCCAACGGTACCACCCTTGAGTCTCTAGGACTTAGGGTTCCGGAGTTATGAGCATTTGAAGATCCCCCATATAAGTGAGTTGGGAGAGTGAAAATTTGGGGTTTTAACCAGGGTCAGTTTTGACCGATCCTCAGTGGAGAAAGATAGAGACATGGGACCTTGTCCTATCCCCCCATTTGTGTGTACCCCAAGTTCAACGGTATCACCCTTGAGTCTCTAGGACTTAGGGTTCCGGAGTTATGAGCATTTGAAGATCCCCCATATAAGTGAGTTGGGAGAGTGGAAATTTGCCTAAGGGTGAGAGGCCAAAAGTGTTCCTCCAGAAAATGTTTAGGAGCACGTTTCAGAGCCTTAGGAGTGGCTTGGACCCCTCTTTTTGTGGTACTTTTTGTCAAGCTGAAGTTGGTGTTTAGGGTTGTTGAGAGTGTACATGGCTTGGTGTTTTAACCAGGGTCAGCTTTGACCGATCCTCAGGGGAGAAAGATAGAGACATGGGACCTTGTCCTAGCCCCCCATTTGTGTGTACCCCGAGTCCAACGGTACCACCCTTGAGTCTCTAGGACTTAGGGTTCCGGAGTTATGAGCATTTGAAGTTTCCCCATATAAGTGCACCTCTAAAGAGTAGATCTCCACCAGAACAGATGGTGGCAGTAATGCACTTAACCTGAATGTCAACTACCAACAGAATTGCAGGAGAAGAAGTAATTATTGAAGTTCACCTGGGGTTCCCTTCTCATTATCTATGCACTGTTTACTTGCATTTCCAGTGAAGAAGAGTGGACTTTTCCCCGTTTCCAGAAGTTGGAGGTAAGTTTGATTTACTATGTGTGAAATGTTTGTTGTCTTAATGTAGGCTATGAACAACTTGGCTATGCTGGGGTTGAAACAGATATGGCAAAGTTTGCTAATTGAGGCTGTTAACAGTATGAAAGTCGAAACAGTTTCACCGTGTCACTGCTATTGGAAAAAAAAACAGTTACTACATGGCAGTCACTGCCTGTATAAGTGAGTGAGTGAGTGACTAAGAAACACCATTAAATCAGCCACCCCTGTGTAAGCAATGGTCTCAGTCTGGCCACCCCTATGAAAATTGTCTGGCTCCGCCGCTGGTGAGAGGCCAAAAGTGTTCCTCCAGAAAGTGTTTAGGAGCACGTTTCAGAACCTTAGGAGTGGTTTGGACCCCTCTTTTTGTGGTACTTTTTGTCAAGCTGAAGTTGGTGTTTAGGGTTGTTGAGAGTGTACATGGCTTGGTGTTTTAACCAGGGTCAGCTTTGACCGATCCTCAGGGGAGAAAGATAGAGACATGGGACCTTGTCCTACCCCCCCATTTGTGTGTACCCCGAGTCCAACGGTACCACCCTTGAGTCTCTAGGACTTAGGGTTCCGGAGTTATGAGCATTTGAAGATCCCCCATATAAGTGAGTTGGGAGAGTGAAAATTTGCCAAAGTGTGAGAGGCCAAAAGTGTTCCTCCAGAAAGTGTTTAGGAGCACGTTTCAGAGCCTTAGGAGTGGTTTGGACCCCTCTTTTTGTGGTACTTTTTGTCAAGCTGAAGTTGGTGTTTAGGGTTGTTGAGAGTGTACATGGCTTGGTGTTTTAACCAGGGTCAGCTTTGACCGATCCTCAGGGGAGAAAGATAGAGACATGGGACCTTGTCCTACCCCCCCCATTTGTGTGTACCCCGAGTCCAACGGTACCACCCTTGAGTCTCTAGGACTTAGGGTTCCGGAGTTATGAGCATTTGAAGATCCCCCATATAAGTGAGTTGGGAGAGTGAAAATTTGCCTA
The DNA here is from genome assembly GCF_017976425.1 of Toxotes jaculatrix. NCBI lineage: Eukaryota > Metazoa > Chordata > Actinopteri > Toxotidae > Toxotes > Toxotes jaculatrix. The sequence continues at coordinate 27,213,788 of NC_054402.1, read as the reverse complement.
AGGGTGAGAGGCCAAAAGTGTTCCTCCAGAAAGTGTTTAGGAGCACGTTTCAGAGCCTTAGGAGTGGTTTGGACCCCTTTTTTTGTGGTACTTTTTGTCAAGCTGAAGTTGGTGTTTAGGGTTGTTGAGAGTGTACATGGCTTGGTGTTTTAACCAGGGTCAGCTTTGACCGATCCTCAGGGGAGAAAGATAGAGACATGGGACCTTGTCCTACCCCCCCATTTGTGTGTACCCCGAGTCCAACGGTACCACCCTTGAGTCTCTAGGACTTAGGGTTCCGGAGTTATGAGCATTTGAAGATCCCCCATATAAGTGAGTTGGGAGAGTGAAAAGTTGGGGTTTTAACCAGGGTCAGCTTTGACCGATCCTCAGGGGAGAAAGATAGAGACATGGGACCTTGTCCTACCCCCCCATTTGTGTGTACCCCGAGTCCAACGGTACCACCCTTGAGTCTCTAGGACTTAGGGTTCCGGAGTTATGAGCATTTGAAGATCCCCCATATAAGTGAGTTGGGAGAGTGAAAATTTTCCTAAGGGTGAGAGGCCAAAAGTGTTCCTCCAGAAAGTGTTTAGGAGCACGTTTCAGAACCTTAGGAGTGGTTTGGACCCCTCTTTTTGTGGTACTTTTTGTCAAGCTGAAGTTGGTGTTTAGGGTGGTTGAGAGTGTACATGGCTTGGTGTTTTAACCAGGGTCAGCTTTGACCGATCCTCAGGGGAGAAAGATAGAGACATGGGACCTTGTCCTACCCCCCCATTTGTGTGTACCCCGAGTCCAACGGTACCACCCTTGAGTCTCTAGGACTTAGGGTTCCGGAGTTATGAGCATTTGAAGATCCCCCATATAAGTGAGTTGGGAGAGTGAAAATTTGGGGTTTTAACCAGGGTCAGCTTCGACCGATCCGCAGGGGAGAAAGATAGAGACATGGGATCTTGTCCTACCCCCCCATTTGTGTGTACCCCGAGTCCAACGGTACCACCCTTGAGTCTCTAGGACTTAGGGTTCCGGAGTTATGAGCATTTGAAGATCCACCATATAAGTGAGTTGGGAGATTGAAAATTTGGGGTTTTAACCAGGGTCAGCTTTGACCGATCCTCAGGGGAGAAAGATAGAGACATGGGACCTTGTCCTTCCCCCCCATTTGTGTGTACCCCGAGTCCAACGGTACCACCCTTGAGTCTCTAGGACTTAGGGTTCCGGAGTTATGAGCATTTGAAGATCCCCCATATAAGTGAGTTGGGAGAGTGAAAATTTGCCTAAGGGTGAGAGGCCAAAAGTGTTCCTCCAGAAAGTGTTTAGGAGCACGTTTCAGAACCTTAGGAGTGGTTTGGACCCCTCTTTTTGTGGTACTTTTTGTCAAGCTGAAGTTGATGTTTAGGGTTGTTGAGAGTGTACATGGCTTGGTGTTTTAACCAGGGTCAGCTTTGACCGATCCTCAGGGGAGAAAGATAGAGACATGGGACCTTGTCCTACCCCCCCATTTGTGTGTACCCCGAGTCCAACGGTACCACCCTTGAGTCTCTAGGACTTAGGGTTCCGGAGTTATGAGCATTTGAAGATCCCCCATATAAGTGAGTTGGGAGAGTGAAAATTTGCCAAAGTGTGAGAGGCCAAAAGTGTTCCTCCAGAAAGTGTTTAGGAGCACGTTTCAGAGCCTTAGGAGTGGTTTGGACCCCTCTTTTTGTGGTACTTTTTGTCAAGCTGAAGTTGGTGTTTAGGGTTGTTGAGAGTGTACATGGCTTGGTGTTTTAACCAGGGACAGCTTTGACCGATCCTCAGGGGAGAAAGATAGAGACATGGGACCTTGTCCTACCCCCCCCATTTGTGTGTACCCCGAGTCCAACGGTACCACCCTTGAGTCTCTAGGACTTAGGGTTCCGGAGTTATGAGCATTTGAAGATCCCCCATATAAGTGAGTTGGGAGAGTGAAAATTTGCCTAAGGGTGAGAGGCCAAAAGTGTTCCTCCAGAAAGTGTTTAGGAGCACGTTTCAGAGCCTTAGGAGTGGTTTGGACCCCTTTTTTTGTGGTACTTTTTGTCAAGCTGAAGTTGGTGTTTAGGGTTGTTGAGAGTGTACATGGCTTGGTGTTTTAACCAGGGTCAGCTTTGACCGATCCTCAGGGGACAAAAGATAGAGACATGGGACCTTGTCCTACCCCCCCATTTGTGTGTACCCCGAGTCCAACGGTACCACCCTTGAGTCTCTAGGACTTAGGGTTCCGGAGTTATGAGCATTTGAAGATCCCCCATATAAGTGAGTTGGGAGAGTGAAAATTTGGGGTTTTAACCAGGGTCAGTTTTAACCGATCCTCAGTGGAGCAAGATAGAGACATGGGACCTTGTCCTATCCCCCATTTGTGTGTACCCCGAGTCCAACGGTACCACCCTTGAGTCTCTAGGACTTAGGGTTCCGGAGTTATGAGCATTTGAAGATCCCCTATTTAAGTGAGTTGGGAGAGTGAAAATTTGGGGTTTTAACCAGGGTCAGCTTCGACCGATCCGCAGGGGAGAAAGATAGAGACATGGGACCTTGTCCTACCCTCCCATTTGTGTGTACCCCGAGTCCAACGGTACCACCCTTGAGTCTCTAGGACTTAGGGTTCCGGAGTTATGAGCATTTGAAGATCCCCCATATAAGTGAGTTGGGAGAGTGAAAATTTTCCTAAGGGTGAGAGGCCAAAAGTGTTCCTCCAGAAAGTGTTTAGGAGCACGTTTCAGAACCTTAGGAGTGGTTTGGACCCCTCTTTTTGTGGTACTTTTTGTCAAGCTGAAGTTGGTGTTTAGGGTTGTTGAGAGTGTACATGGCTTGGTGTTTTAACCAGGGTCAGCTTTGACCGATCCTCAGGGGAGAATGATAGAGACATGGGACCTTGTCCTAACCCCCTATTTGTGTGTACCCCGAGTCCAACGATACCACCCTTGAGTCTCTAGGACTTAGGGTTCCGGAGTTATGAGCATTTGAAGATCCCCCATATAAGTGAGTTGGGAGAGTGAAAATTTGGGGTTTTAACCAGGGTCAGCTTCGACCGATCCGCAGGGGAGAAAGATAGAGACATGGGACCTTGTCCTATCCCCCATTTGTGTGTACCCCGAGTCCAACGGTACCACCCTTGAGTCTCTAGGACTTAGGGTTCCGGAGTTATGAGCATTTGAAGATCCCCTATATAAGTGAGTTGGGAGAGTGAAAATTTGGGGTTTTAACCAGGGTCAGCTTCGACCGCTCCGCAGGGGAGAAAGATAGAGACATGGGACCTTGTCCTACCCCCCCATTTGTGTGTACCCCGAGTCCAACGGTACCACCCTTGAGTCTCTAGGACTTAGGGTTCCGGAGTTTTGAGCATTTGAAGATCCCCCATATAAGTGAGTTGGGAGATTGAAAATTTGGGGTTTTAACCAGGGTCAGCTTTGACCGATCCTCAAGGGAGAAAGATAGAGACATGGGACCTTGTCCTACCCCCCCATTTGTGTGTACCCCGAGTCCAACGGTACCACCCTTGAGTCTCTAGGACTTAGGGTTCCGGAGTTATGAGCATTTGAAGATCCCCCATATAAGTGAGTTGGGAGAGTGAAAATTTGCCTAAGGGTGAGAGGCCAAAAGTGTTCCTCCAGAAAGTGTTTAGGAGCACGTTTCAGAACCTTAGGAGTGGTTTGGACCCCTCTTTTTGTGGTACTTTTTGTCAAGCTGAAGTTGGTGTTTAGGGTTGTTGAGAGTGTACATGGCTTGGTGTTTTAACCAGGGTCAGCTTTGACCGATCCTCAGGGGAGAAAGATAGAGACATGGGACCTTGTCCTACCCCCCCCATTTGTGTGTACCCCGAGTCCAACGGTACCACCCTTGAGTCTCTAGGACTTAGGGTTCCGGAGTTATGAGCATTTGAAGATCCCCTATATAAGTGAGTTGGGAGAGTGAAAATTTGGGGTTTTAACCAGGGTCAGCTTCAACCGATCCGCAGGGGAGAAAGATAGAGACATGGGACCTTGTCCTACCCCCCCATTTGTGTGTACCCCGAGTCCAACGGTACCACCCTTGAGTCTCTAGGACGTAGGGTTCCGGAGTTATGAGCATTTGAAGATCCCCCATATAAGTGAGTTGGGAGATTGAAAATTTGGGGTTTTAACCAGGGTCAGCTTTGTCAAGCTGAAGTTGGTGTTTAGGGTGGTTGAGAGTGTACATGGCTTGGTGTTTTAACCAGGGTCAGCTTTGACCGATCCTCAGGGGAGAGAGATAGAGACATGGGACCTTATCCCACCCCACCATTTGTGTGTACCCCGAGTCCAACGGTACCACCCTTGAGTCTCTAGGACTTAGGGTTCCGGAGTTATGAGCATTTGAAGATCCCCCATATAAGTGAGTTGGGAGAGTGAAAATTTGGGGTTTTAACCAGGGTCAGTTTTAACCGATCCTCAGTGGAGCAAGATAGAGACATGGGACCTTGTCCTATCCCCCATTTGTGTGTACCCCGAGTCCAACGGTACCACCCTTGAGTCTCTAGGACTTAGGGTTCCGGAGTTATGAGCATTCGAAGTTCCCCCATCTAAGTGAGTTGGGGGAGTGAAAATTTGCCTAAGGGTGAGAGGCCAAAAGTGTTCCTCCAGAAAGTGTTTAGGAGCACGTTTCAGAGCCTTAGGAGTGGTTTGGACCCCTCTTTTTGTGGTACTTTTTGTCAAGCTGAAGTTGGTGTTTAGGGTTGTTGAGAGTGTACATGGCTTGGTGTTTTAACCATTGTCAGCTTTGACCGATCCTCAGGGGAGAAAGATAGAGACATGGGACCTTGTCCTACCCCCCCATTTGTGTGTACCCCGAGTCCAATGGTACCACCCTTGAGTCTCTAGGACTTAGGGTTCCGGAGTTATGAGCATTTGAAGATCCCCCATATAAGTGAGTTGGGAGAGTGAAAATTTGGGGTTTTAACCAGGGTCAGCTTCGACCGATCCGCAGGGGAGAAAGATAGAGACATGGGATCTTGTCCTACCCCCCCATTTGTGTGTACCCCGAGTCCAACGGTACCACCCTTGAGTCTCTAGGACTTAGGGTTCCGGAGTTATGAGCATTTGAAGATCCACCATATAAGTGAGTTGGGAGATTGAAAATTTGGGGTTTTAACCAGGGTCAGCTTTGACCGATCCTCAGGGGAGAAAGATAGAGACATGGGACCTTGTCCTTCCCCCCCATTTGTGTGTACCCCGAGTCCAACGGTACCACCCTTGAGTCTCTAGGACTTAGGGTTCCGGAGTTATGAGCATTTGAAGATCCCCCATATAAGTGAGTTGGGAGAGTGAAAATTTGCCTAAGGGTGAGAGGCCAAAAGTGTTCCTCCAGAAAGTGTTTAGGAGCACGTTTCAGAACCTTAGGAGTGGTTTGGACCCCTCTTTTTGTGGTACTTTTTGTCAAGCTGAAGTTGATGTTTAGGGTTGTTGAGAGTGTACATGGCTTGGTGTTTTAACCAGGGTCAGCTTTGACCGATCCTCAGGGGAGAAAGATAGAGACATGGGACCTTGTCCTACCCCCCCATTTGTGTGTACCCCGAGTCCAACGGTACCACCCTTGAGTCTCTAGGACTTAGGGTTCCGGAGTTATGAGCATTTGAAGATCCCCCATATAAGTGAGTTGGGAGAGTGAAAATTTGCCAAAGTGTGAGAGGCCAAAAGTGTTCCTCCAGAAAGTGTTTAGGAGCACGTTTCAGAGCCTTAGGAGTGGTTTGGACCCCTCTTTTTGTGGTACTTTTTGTCAAGCTGAAGTTGGTGTTTAGGGTTGTTGAGAGTGTACATGGCTTGGTGTTTTAACCAGGGACAGCTTTGACCGATCCTCAGGGGAGAAAGATAGAGACATGGGACCTTGTCCTACCCCCCCATTTGTGTGTACCCCGAGTCCAACGGTACCACCCTTGAGTCTCTAGGACTTAGGGTTCCGGAGTTATGAGCATTTGAAGATCCCCCATATAAGTGAGTTGGGAGAGTGAAAATTTGCCTAAGGGTGAGAGGCCAAAAGTGTTCCTCCAGAAAGTGTTTAGGAGCACGTTTCAGAGCCTTAGGAGTGGTTTGGACCCCTTTTTTTGTGGTACTTTTTGTCAAGCTGAAGTTGGTGTTTAGGGTTGTTGAGAGTGTACATGGCTTGGTGTTTTAACCAGGGTCAGCTTTGACCGATCCTCAGGGGACAAAAGATAGAGACATGGGACCTTGTCCTACCCCCCCATTTGTGTGTACCCCGAGTCCAACGGTACCACCCTTGAGTCTCTAGGACTTAGGGTTCCGGAGTTATGAGCATTTGAAGATCCCCCATATAAGTGAGTTGGGAGAGTGAAAATTTGGGGTTTTAACCAGGGTCAGCTTTGACCGATCCTCAGGGGAGAAAGATAGAGACATGGGACCTTGTCCTTCCCCCCCATTTGTGTGTACCCCGAGTCCAACGGTACCACCCTTGAGTCTCTAGGACTTAGGGTTCCGGAGTTATGAGCATTTGAAGATCCCCTATATAAGTGAGTTGGGAGAGTGAAAATTTGGGGTTTTAACCAGGGTCAGCTTCGACCGATCCGCAGGGGAGAAAGATAGAGACATGGGACCTTGTCCTACCCTCCCATTTGTGTGTACCCCGAGTCCAACGGTACCACCCTTGAGTCTCTAGGACTTAGGGTTCCGGAGTTATGAGCATTTGAAGATCCCCCATATAAGTGAGTTGGGAGAGTGAAAATTTTCCTAAGGGTGAGAGGCCAAAAGTGTTCCTCCAGAAAGTGTTTAGGAGCACGTTTCAGAACCTTAGGAGTGGTTTGGACCCCTCTTTTTGTGGTACTTTTTGTCAAGCTGAAGTTGGTGTTTAGGGTTGTTGAGAGTGTACATGGCTTGGTGTTTTAACCAGGGTCAGCTTTGACCGATCCTCAGGGGAGAATGATAGAGACATGGGACCTTGTCCTAACCCCCTATTTGTGTGTACCCCGAGTCCAACGATACCACCCTTGAGTCTCTAGGACTTAGGGTTCCGGAGTTATGAGCATTTGAAGATCCCCCATATAAGTGAGTTGGGAGAGTGAAAATTTGGGGTTTTAACCAGGGTCAGCTTCGACCGATCCGCAGGGGAGAAAGATAGAGACATGGGACCTTGTCCTATCCCCCATTTGTGTGTACCCCGAGTCCAACGGTACCACCCTTGAGTCTCTAGGACTTAGGGTTCCGGAGTTATGAGCATTTGAAGATCCCCTATATAAGTGAGTTGGGAGAGTGAAAATTTGGGGTTTTAACCAGGGTCAGCTTCGACCGCTCCGCAGGGGAGAAAGATAGAGACATGGGACCTTGTCCTACCCCCCCATTTGTGTGTACCCCGAGTCCAACGGTACCGCCCTTGAGTCTCTAGGACTTAGGGTTCCGGAGTTATGAGCATTTGAAGATCCCCCATATAAGTGAGTTGGGAGAGTGAAAATTTGCCAAAGTGTGAGAGGCCAAAAGTGTTCCTCCAGAAAGTGTTTAGGAGCACGTTTCAGAGCCTTAGGAGTGGTTTGGACCCCTCTTTTTGTGGTACTTTTTGTCAAGCTGAAGTTGGTGTTTAGGGTGGTTGAGAGTGTACATGGCTTGGTGTTTTAACCAGGGTCAGCTTTGACCGATCCTCAGGGGAGAAAGATAGAGACATGGGACCTTGTCCTACCCCCCCCCCATTTGTGTGTACCCCGAGTCCAACGGTACCACCCTTGAGTCTCTAGGACTTAGGGTTCCGGAGTTATGAGCATTTGAAGATCCCCCATATAAGTGAGTTGGGAGAGTGAAAATTTGCCTAGGGGGGGGGGGGGGGCAAAAGTGTTCCTCCATAAAGTGTTTAGGAGCACGTTTCAGAGCCTTAGGAGTGGTTTGGACCCCTTTTTTGTGGTACTTTTTGTCAAGCTGATGTTGGTGTTTAGGGTTGTTGAGAGTGTACATGGCTTGGTGTTTTAACCAGGGTCAGTTCTGACCGATCCTCAGGGGAAAAAGATAGAGACATGGGACCTTATCCTACCCCCCCATTTGTGTGTACCCCGAGTCCAACGGTACCACCCTTGAGTCTCTAGGACTTAGGGTTCCGGAGTTATGAGCATTTGAAGATCCCCCATATAAGTGAGTTGGGAGAGTGAAAATTTGCCTAAGGGTGAGAGGCCAAAAGTGTTCCTCCAGAAAGTGTTTAGGAGCACGTTTCAGAACCTTAGGAGTGGTTTGGACCCCTCTTTTTGTGGTACTTTTTGTCAAGCTGAAGTTGATGTTTAGTGTTGTTGAGAGTGTACATGGCTTGGTGTTTTAACCAGGGTCAGCTTTGACCGATCCTCAGGGGAGAAAGATAGAGACATGGGACCTTGTCCTACCCCCCCATTTGTGTGTACCCCGAGTCCAACGGTACCACCCTTGAGTCTCTAGGACTTAGGGTTCCGGAGTTATGAGCATTTGAAGATCCCCCATATAAGTGAGTTGGGAGAGTGAAAATTTGTGGTTTTAACCAGGGTCAGCTTCGACCGATCCGCAGGGGGGAAAGATAGAGACATGGGACCTTGTCCTACCCCCCCATTTGTGTGTACCCCGAGTCCAACGGTACCACCCTTGAGTCTCTAGGACTTAGGGTTCCGGAGTTATGAGCATTTGAAGATCCCCCATATAAGTGAGTTGGGAGAGTGAAAATTTTCCTAAGGGTGAGAGGCCAAAAGTGTTCCTCCAGAAAGTGTTTAGGAGCACGTTTCAGAACCTTAGGAGTGGTTTGGACCCCTCTTTTTGTGGTACTTTTTGTCAAGCTGAAGTTGGTGTTTAGGGTGGTTGAGAGTGTACATGGCTTGGTGTTTTAACCAGGGACAGCTTTGACCGATCCTCAGGGGAGAAAGATAGAGACATGGGACCTTGTCCTACCCCCCCATTTGTGTGTACCCCGAGTCCAACGGTACCACCCTTGAGTCTCTAGGACTTAGGGTTCCGGAGTTATGAGCATTTGAAGATCCCCCATATAAGTGAGTTGGGAGAGTGAAAATTTTCCTAAGGGTGAGAGGCCAAAAGTGTTCCTCCAGAAAGTGTTTAGGAGCACGTTTCGGAGCCTTAGGAGTGGTTTGGACCCCTTTTTTTGTGGTACTTTTTGTCAAGCTGAAGTTGGTGTTTAGGGTTGTTGAGAGTGTACATGGCTTGGTGTTTTAACCAGGGTCAGCTTTGACCGATCCTCAGGGGAGAAAGATAGAGACATGGGACCTTGTCCTACCCCCCCATTTGTGTGTACCCCGAGTCCAACGGTACCACCCTTGAGTCTCTAGGACTTAGGGTTCCGGAGTTATGAGCATTTGAAGATCCCCCATATAAGTGAGTTGGGAGAGTGAAAATTTGCCTAAGGGTGAGAGGCCAAAAGTGTTCCTCCAGAAAGTGTTTAGGAGCACGTTTCGGAGCCTTAGGAGTGGTTTGGACCCCTTTTTTTGTGGTACTTTTTGTCAAGCTGAAGTTGGTGTTTAGGGTTGTTGAGAGTGTACATGGCTTGGTGTTTTAACCAGGGTCAGCTTTGACCGATCCTCAGGGGAGAAAGATAGAGACATGGGACCTTGTCCTACCCCCCCATTTGTGTGTACCCCGAGTCCAACGGTACCACCCTTGAGTCTCTAGGACTTAGGGTTCCGGAGTTATGAGCATTTGAAGATCCCCCATATAAGTGAGTTGGGAGAGTGAAAATTTGCCTAAGGGTGAGAGGCCAAAAGTGTTCCTCCAGAAAGTGTTTAGGAGCACGTTTCAGAACCTTAGGAGTGGTTTGGACCCCTCTTTTTGTGGTACTTTTTGTCAAGCTGAAGTTGATGTTTAGGGTTGTTGAGAGTGTACATGGCTTGGTGTTTTAACCAGGGTCAGCTTTGACCGATCCTCAGGGGAGAAAGATAGAGACATGGGACCTTGTCCTACCCCCCCATTTGTGTGTACCCCGAGTCCAACGGTACCACCCTTGAGTCTCTAGGACTTAGGGTTCCGGAGTTATGAGCATTTGAAGATCCCCTATATAAGTGAGTTGGGAGAGTGAAAATTTGGGGTTTTAACCAGGGTCAGCTTCGACCGATCCGCAGGGGAGAAAGATAGAGACATGGGACCTTGTCCTACCCCCCCATTTGTGTGTACCCCGAGTCCAACGGTACCACCCTTGAGTCTCTAGGACTTAGGGTTCCGGAGTTATGAGCATTTGAAGATCCCCCATATAAGTGAGTTGGGAGAGTGAAAATTTTCCTAAGGGTGAGAGGCCAAAAGTGTTCCTCCAGAAAGTGTTTAGGAGCACGTTTCAGAACCTTAGGAGTGGTTTGGACCCCTCTTTTTGTGGTACTTTTTGTCAAGCTGAAGTTGGTGTTTAGGGTGGTTGAGAGTGTACATGGCTTGGTGTTTTAACCAGGGTCAGCTTTGACCGATCCTCAGGGGAGAAAGATAGAGACATGGGACCTTGTCCTACCCCCCCATTTGTGTGTACCCCGAGTCCAACGGTACCACCCTTGAGTCTCTAGGACTTAGGGTTCCGGAGTTATGAGCATTTGAAGATCCCCCATATAAGTGAGTTGGGAGAGTGAAAATTTGGGGTTTTAACCAGGGTCAGCTTCGACCGATCCGCAGGGGAGAAAGATAGAGACATGGGATCTTGTCCTACCCCCCCATTTGTGTGTACCCCGAGTCCAACGGTACCACCCTTGAGTCTCTAGGACTTAGGGTTCTGGAGTTATGAGCATTTGAAGATCCACCATATAAGTGAGTTGGGAGATTGAAAATTTGGGGTTTTAACCAGGGTCAGCTTTGACCGATCCTCAGGGGAGAAAGATAGAGACATGGGACTTTGTCCTTCCCCCCCATTTGTGTGTACCCCGAGTCCAACGGTACCACCCTTGAGTCTCTAGGACTTAGGGTTCTGGAGTTATGAGCATTTGAAGATCCCCCATATAAGTGAGTTGGGAGAGTGAAAATTTGCCTAAGGTTGAGAGGCCAAAAGTGTTCCTCCAGAAAGTGTTTAGGAGCACGTTTCAGAACCTTAGGAGTGGTTTGGACCCCTCTTTTTGTGGTACTTTTTGTCAAGCTGAAGTTGGTGTTTAGGGTGGTTGAGAGTGTACATGGCTTGGTGTTTTAACCAGGGTCAGCTTTGACCGATCCTCAGGGGAGAAAGATAGAGACATGGGACCTTGTCCTACCCCCCCATTTGTGTGTACCCCGAGTCCAACGGTACCACCCTTGAGTCTCTAGGACTTAGGGTTCCGGAGTTATGAGCATTTGAAGATCCCCCATATAAGTGAGTTGGGAGAGTGAAAATTTTCCTAAGGGTGAGAGGCCAAAAGTGTTCCTCCAGAAAGTGTTTAGGAGCACGTTTCAGAACCTTAGGAGTGGTTTGGACCCCTCTTTTTGTGGTACTTTTTGTCAAGCTGAAGTTGGTGTTTAGGGTGGTTGAGAGTGTACATGGCTTGGTGTTTTAACCAGGGTCAGCTTTGACCGATCCTCAGGGGAGAAAGATAGAGACATGGGACCTTGTCCTTCCCCCCCATTTGTGTGTACCCCGAGTCCAACGGTACCACCCTTGAGTCTCTAGGACTTAGGGTTCCGGAGTTATGAGCATTTGAAGATCCCCCATATAAGTGAGTTGGGAGAGTGAAAATTTGCCTAAGGGTGAGAGGCCAAAAGTGTTCCTCCAGAAAGTGTTTAGGAGCACGTTTCAGAACCTTAGGAGTGGTTTGGACCCCTCTTTTTGTGGTACTTTTTGTCAAGCTGAAGTTGATGTTTAGGGTTGTTGAGAGTGTACATGGCTTGGTGTTTTAACCAGGGTCAGCTTTGACCGATCCTCAGGGGAGAAAGATAGAGACATGGGACCTTGTCCTACCCCCCCATTTGTGTGTACCCCGAGTCCAACGGTACCACCCTTGAGTCTCTAGGACTTAGGGTTCCGGAGTTATGAGCATTTGAAGATCCCCCATATAAGTGAGTTGGGAGAGTGAAAATTTGCCAAAGTGTGAGAGGCCAAAAGTGTTCCTCCAGAAAGTGTTTAGGAGCACGTTTCAGAGCCTTAGGAGTGGTTTGGACCCCTCTTTTTGTGGTACTTTTTGTCAAGCTGAAGTTGGTGTTTAGGGTTGTTGAGAGTGTACATGGCTTGGTGTTTTAACCAGGGACAGCTTTGACCGATCCTCAGGGGAGAAAGATAGAGACATGGGACCTTGTCCTACCCCCCCATTTGTGTGTACCCCGAGTCCAACGGTACCACCCTTGAGTCTCTAGGACTTAGGGTTCCGGAGTTATGAGCATTTGAAGATCCCCCATATAAGTGAGTTGGGAGAGTGAAAATTTGCCTAAGGGTGAGAGGCCAAAAGTGTTCCTCCAGAAAGTGTTTAGGAGCACGTTTCAGAGCCTTAGGAGTGGTTTGGACCCCTTTTTTTGTGGTACTTTTTGTCAAGCTGAAGTTGGTGTTTAGGGTTGTTGAGAGTGTACATGGCTTGGTGTTTTAACCAGGGTCAGCTTTGACCGATCCGCAGGGGAGAAAGATAGAGACATGGGACCTTGTCCTACCCCCCCATTTGTGTGTACCCCGAGTCCAACGATACCACACTTGAGTCTCTAGGACTTAGGGTTCCGGAGTTATGAGCATTTGAAGATCCCCCATATAAGTGAGTTGGGAGAGTGAAAATTTGCCAAAGTGTGAGAGGCCAAAAGTGTTCCTCCAGAAAGTGTTTAGGAGCACGTTTCGGAGCCTTAGGAGTGGTTTGGACCCCTCTTTTTGTGGTACTTTTTGTCAAGCTGAAGTTGGTGTTTAGGGTTGTTGAGAGTGTACATGGCTTGGGGTTTTAACCAGGGTCAGCTTTGACCGATCCTCAGGGGAGAAAGATAGAGACATGGGACCTTGTCCTACCCCCCCATTTGTGTGTACCCCGAGTCCAACGGTACCACCCTTGAGTCTCTAGGACTTAGGGTTCCGGAGTTATGAGCATTTGAAGATCCCCCATATAAGTGAGTTGGGAGAGTGAAAATTTGGGGTTTTAACCAGGGTCAGCTTTGACCGATCCTCAGGGGAGAAAGATAGAGACATGGGACCTTGTCCTACCCCCCCATTTGTGTGTACCCCGAGTCCAACGGTACCACCCTTGAGTCTCTAGGACTTAGGGTTCCGGAGTTATGAGCATTTGAAGATCCCCCATATAAGTGAGTTGGGAGAGTGAAAATTTGCCTAAGGGTGAGAGGCCAAAAGTGTTCCTCCAGAAAGTGTTTAGGAGCACGTTTCAGAACCTTCGGAGTGGTTTGGACCCCTCTTTTTGTGGTACTTTTTGTCAAGCTGAAGTTGATGTTTAGGGTTGTTGAGAGTGTACATGGCTTGGTGTTTTAACCAGGGTCAGCTTTGACCGATCCTCAGGGGAGAAAGATAGAGACATGGGACCTTGTCCTACCCCCCCATTTGTGTGTACCCCGAGTCCAACGGTACCACCCTTGAGTCTCTAGGACTTAGGGTTCCGGAGTTATGAGCATTTGAAGATCCCCTATATAAGTGAGTTCGGAGAGTGAAAATTTGGGGTTTTAACCAGGGTCAGCTTCGACCGATCCGCAGGGGAGAAAGATAGAGACATGGGACCTTGTCCTACCCCCCCATTTGTGTGTACCCCGAGTCCAACGGTACCACACTTGAGTCTCTAGGACTTAGGGTTCCGGAGTTATGAGCATTTGAAGATCCCCCATATAAGTGAGTTGGGAGAGTGAAAATTTGCCAAAGTGTGAGAGGCCAAAAGTGTTCCTCCAGAAAGTGTTTAGGAGCACGTTTCAGAACCTTAGGAGTGGTTTGGACCCCTCTTTTTGTGGTACTTTTTGTCAAGCTGAAGTTGGTGTTTAGGGTTGTTGAGAGTGTACATGGCTTGGTGTTTTAACCAGGGTCAGCTTTGACCGATCCTCAGGGGAGAATGATAGAGACATGGGACCTTGTCCTAACCCCCTATTTGTGTGTACCCCGAGTCCAACGATACCACCCTTGAGTCTCTAGGACTTAGGGTTCCGGAGTTATGAGCATTTGAAGATCCCCCATATAAGTGAGTTGGGAGAGTGAAAATTTGGGGTTTTAACCAGGGTCAGCTTCGACCGATCCGCAGGGGAGAAAGATAGAGACATGGGACCTTGTCCTATCCCCCATTTGTGTGTACCCCGAGTCCAACGGTACCACCCTTGAGTCTCTAGGACTTAGGGTTCCGGAGTTATGAGCATTTGAAGATCCCCTATATAAGTGAGTTGGGAGAGTGAAAATTTGGGGTTTTAACCAGGGTCAGCTTCGACCGCTCCGCAGGGGAGAAAGATAGAGACATGGGACCTTGTCCTACCCCCCCATTTGTGTGTACCCCGAGTCCAACGGTACCGCCCTTGAGTCTCTAGGACTTAGGGTTCCGGAGTTATGAGCATTTGAAGATCCCCCATATAAGTGAGTTGGGAGAGTGAAAATTTGCCAAAGTGTGAGAGGCCAAAAGTGTTCCTCCAGAAAGTGTTTAGGAGCACGTTTCAGAGCCTTAGGAGTGGTTTGGACCCCTCTTTTTGTGGTACTTTTTGTCAAGCTGAAGTTGGTGTTTAGGGTGGTTGAGAGTGTACATGGCTTGGTGTTTTAACCAGGGTCAGCTTTGACCGATCCTCAGGGGAGAAAGATAGAGACATGGGACCTTGTCCTACCCCCCCCCCATTTGTGTGTACCCCGAGTCCAACGGTACCACCCTTGAGTCTCTAGGACTTAGGGTTCCGGAGTTATGAGCATTTGAAGATCCCCCATATAAGTGAGTTGGGAGAGTGAAAATTTGCCTAGGGGGGGGGGGGGGGGCAAAAGTGTTCCTCCATAAAGTGTTTAGGAGCACGTTTCAGAGCCTTAGGAGTGGTTTGGACCCCTTTTTTGTGGTACTTTTTGTCAAGCTGATGTTGGTGTTTAGGGTTGTTGAGAGTGTACATGGCTTGGTGTTTTAACCAGGGTCAGTTCTGACCGATCCTCAGGGGAAAAAGATAGAGACATGGGACCTTATCCTACCCCCCCATTTGTGTGTACCCCGAGTCCAACGGTACCACCCTTGAGTCTCTAGGACTTAGGGTTCCGGAGTTATGAGCATTTGAAGATCCCCCATATAAGTGAGTTGGGAGAGTGAAAATTTGCCTAAGGGTGAGAGGCCAAAAGTGTTCCTCCAGAAAGTGTTTAGGAGCACGTTTCAGAACCTTAGGAGTGGTTTGGACCCCTCTTTTTGTGGTACTTTTTGTCAAGCTGAAGTTGATGTTTAGTGTTGTTGAGAGTGTACATGGCTTGGTGTTTTAACCAGGGTCAGCTTTGACCGATCCTCAGGGGAGAAAGATAGAGACATGGGACCTTGTCCTACCCCCCCATTTGTGTGTACCCCGAGTCCAACGGTACCACCCTTGAGTCTCTAGGACTTAGGGTTCCGGAGTTATGAGCATTTGAAGATCCCCCATATAAGTGAGTTGGGAGAGTGAAAATTTGTGGTTTTAACCAGGGTCAGCTTCGACCGATCCGCAGGGGGGAAAGATAGAGACATGGGACCTTGTCCTACCCCCCCATTTGTGTGTACCCCGAGTCCAACGGTACCACCCTTGAGTCTCTAGGACTTAGGGTTCCGGAGTTATGAGCATTTGAAGATCCCCCATATAAGTGAGTTGGGAGAGTGAAAATTTTCCTAAGGGTGAGAGGCCAAAAGTGTTCCTCCAGAAAGTGTTTAGGAGCACGTTTCAGAACCTTAGGAGTGGTTTGGACCCCTCTTTTTGTGGTACTTTTTGTCAAGCTGAAGTTGGTGTTTAGGGTGGTTGAGAGTGTACATGGCTTGGTGTTTTAACCAGGGACAGCTTTGACCGATCCTCAGGGGAGAAAGATAGAGACATGGGACCTTGTCCTACCCCCCCATTTGTGTGTACCCCGAGTCCAACGGTACCACCCTTGAGTCTCTAGGACTTAGGGTTCCGGAGTTATGAGCATTTGAAGATCCCCCATATAAGTGAGTTGGGAGAGTGAAAATTTTCCTAAGGGTGAGAGGCCAAAAGTGTTCCTCCAGAAAGTGTTTAGGAGCACGTTTCGGAGCCTTAGGAGTGGTTTGGACCCCTTTTTTTGTGGTACTTTTTGTCAAGCTGAAGTTGGTGTTTAGGGTTGTTGAGAGTGTACATGGCTTGGTGTTTTAACCAGGGTCAGCTTTGACCGATCCTCAGGGGAGAAAGATAGAGACATGGGACCTTGTCCTACCCCCCCATTTGTGTGTACCCCGAGTCCAACGGTACCACCCTTGAGTCTCTAGGACTTAGGGTTCCGGAGTTATGAGCATTTGAAGATCCCCCATATAAGTGAGTTGGGAGAGTGAAAATTTGCCTAAGGGTGAGAGGCCAAAAGTGTTCCTCCAGAAAGTGTTTAGGAGCACGTTTCGGAGCCTTAGGAGTGGTTTGGACCCCTTTTTTTGTGGTACTTTTTGTCAAGCTGAAGTTGGTGTTTAGGGTTGTTGAGAGTGTACATGGCTTGGTGTTTTAACCAGGGTCAGCTTTGACCGATCCTCAGGGGAGAAAGATAGAGACATGGGACCTTGTCCTACCCCCCCATTTGTGTGTACCCCGAGTCCAACGGTACCACCCTTGAGTCTCTAGGACTTAGGGTTCCGGAGTTATGAGCATTTGAAGATCCCCCATATAAGTGAGTTGGGAGAGTGAAAATTTGCCTAAGGGTGAGAGGCCAAAAGTGTTCCTCCAGAAAGTGTTTAGGAGCACGTTTCAGAACCTTAGGAGTGGTTTGGACCCCTCTTTTTGTGGTACTTTTTGTCAAGCTGAAGTTGATGTTTAGGGTTGTTGAGAGTGTACATGGCTTGGTGTTTTAACCAGGGTCAGCTTTGACCGATCCTCAGGGGAGAAAGATAGAGACATGGGACCTTGTCCTACCCCCCCATTTGTGTGTACCCCGAGTCCAACGGTACCACCCTTGAGTCTCTAGGACTTAGGGTTCCGGAGTTATGAGCATTTGAAGATCCCCTATATAAGTGAGTTGGGAGAGTGAAAATTTGGGGTTTTAACCAGGGTCAGCTTCGACCGATCCGCAGGGGAGAAAGATAGAGACATGGGACCTTGTCCTACCCCCCCATTTGTGTGTACCCCGAGTCCAACGGTACCACCCTTGAGTCTCTAGGACTTAGGGTTCCGGAGTTATGAGCATTTGAAGATCCCCCATATAAGTGAGTTGGGAGAGTGAAAATTTTCCTAAGGGTGAGAGGCCAAAAGTGTTCCTCCAGAAAGTGTTTAGGAGCACGTTTCAGAACCTTAGGAGTGGTTTGGACCCCTCTTTTTGTGGTACTTTTTGTCAAGCTGAAGTTGGTGTTTAGGGTGGTTGAGAGTGTACATGGCTTGGTGTTTTAACCAGGGTCAGCTTTGACCGATCCTCAGGGGAGAAAGATAGAGACATGGGACCTTGTCCTACCCCCCCATTTGTGTGTACCCCGAGTCCAACGGTACCACCCTTGAGTCTCTAGGACTTAGGGTTCCGGAGTTATGAGCATTTGAAGATCCCCCATATAAGTGAGTTGGGAGAGTGAAAATTTGGGGTTTTAACCAGGGTCAGCTTCGACCGATCCGCAGGGGAGAAAGATAGAGACATGGGATCTTGTCCTACCCCCCCATTTGTGTGTACCCCGAGTCCAACGGTACCACCCTTGAGTCTCTAGGACTTAGGGTTCCGGAGTTATGAGCATTTGAAGATCCACCATATAAGTGAGTTGGGAGATTGAAAATTTGGGGTTTTAACCAGGGTC
This sequence comes from Toxotes jaculatrix, assembly GCF_017976425.1. NCBI lineage: Eukaryota > Metazoa > Chordata > Actinopteri > Toxotidae > Toxotes > Toxotes jaculatrix. Next base: position 27,196,078 of record NC_054402.1, on the reverse strand, counting down.
AGCTTTGACCGATCCTCAGGGGAGAAAGATAGAGACATGGGACCTTGTCCTTCCCCCCCATTTGTGTGTACCCCGAGTCCAACGGTACCACCCTTGAGTCTCTAGGACTTAGGGTTCTGGAGTTATGAGCATTTGAAGATCCCCCATATAAGTGAGTTGGGAGAGTGAAAATTTGCCTAAGGTTGAGAGGCCAAAAGTGTTCCTCCAGAAAGTGTTTAGGAGCACGTTTCAGAACCTTAGGAGTGGTTTGGACCCCTCTTTTTGTGGTACTTTTTGTCAAGCTGAAGTTGGTGTTTAGGGTGGTTGAGAGTGTACATGGCTTGGTGTTTTAACCAGGGTCAGCTTTGACCGATCCTCAGGGGAGAAAGATAGAGACATGGGACCTTGTCCTACCCCCCCATTTGTGTGTACCCCGAGTCCAACGGTACCACCCTTGAGTCTCTAGGACTTAGGGTTCCGGAGTTATGAGCATTTGAAGATCCCCCATATAAGTGAGTTGGGAGAGTGAAAATTTTCCTAAGGGTGAGAGGCCAAAAGTGTTCCTCCAGAAAGTGTTTAGGAGCACGTTTCAGAACCTTAGGAGTGGTTTGGACCCCTCTTTTTGTGGTACTTTTTGTCAAGCTGAAGTTGGTGTTTAGGGTGGTTGAGAGTGTACATGGCTTGGTGTTTTAACCAGGGTCAGCTTTGACCGATCCTCAGGGGAGAAAGATAGAGACATGGGACCTTGTCCTTCCCCCCCATTTGTGTGTACCCCGAGTCCAACGGTACCACCCTTGAGTCTCTAGGACTTAGGGTTCCGGAGTTATGAGCATTTGAAGATCCCCCATATAAGTGAGTTGGGAGAGTGAAAATTTGCCTAAGGGTGAGAGGCCAAAAGTGTTCCTCCAGAAAGTGTTTAGGAGCACGTTTCAGAACCTTAGGAGTGGTTTGGACCCCTCTTTTTGTGGTACTTTTTGTCAAGCTGAAGTTGATGTTTAGGGTTGTTGAGAGTGTACATGGCTTGGTGTTTTAACCAGGGTCAGCTTTGACCGATCCTCAGGGGAGAAAGATAGAGACATGGGACCTTGTCCTACCCCCCCATTTGTGTGTACCCCGAGTCCAACGGTACCACCCTTGAGTCTCTAGGACTTAGGGTTCCGGAGTTATGAGCATTTGAAGATCCCCCATATAAGTGAGTTGGGAGAGTGAAAATTTGCCTAAGGGTGAGAGGCCAAAAGTGTTCCTCCAGAAAGTTTTTAGCAGCACGTTTCAGCGCTTTAGGAGTGGTTTGGACCCCTCTTTTTGTGGTACTTTTTGTCAAGCTGAAGTTGGTGTTTAGGGTGGTTGAGTGTACATGGCTTGGTGTTTTAACCAGGGTCAGCTTTGACTGATCCTCAGGGGAGAAAGATAGAGACATGGGACCTTGTCCTACCCCCCCATTTGTGTGTACCCCGAGTCCAACGGTACCACCCTTGAGTCTCTGGGACTTAGGGTTCCGGAGTTATGAGCATTTGAAGATCCCCCATATAAGTGAGTTGGGAGAGTGAAAATTTGCCTAAGGGTGAGAGGCCAAAAGTGTTCCTCCAGAAAGTGTTTAGGAGCACGTTTCAGAACCTTAGGAGTGGTTTGGACCCCTCTTTTTGTGATACTTTTTGTCAAGCTGAAGTTGGTGTTTAGGGTTGTTGAGAGTGTACATGGCTTGGTGTTTTAACCAGGGTCAGCTTTGACTGATCCTCAGGGGAGAAAGATAGAGACATGGGACCTTGTCCTACCCCCCCCATTTGTGTGTACCCCGAGTCCAACGGTACCACCCTTGAGTCTCTAGGACTTAGGGTTCCGGAGTTATGAGCATTTGAAGATCCCCCATATAAGTGAGTTGGGAGAGTGAAAATTTGGGGTTTTAACCAGGGTCAGCTTTGACCGATCCGCAGGGGAGAAAGATAGAGACATGGGACCTTGTCCTACCCCCCCATTTGTGTGTACCCCGAGTCCAACGGTACCACCCTTGAGTCTCTAGGACTTAGGGTTCCGGAGTTATGAGCATTTGAAGATCCCCCATATAAGTGAGTTGGGAGAGTGAAAATTTGCCTAAGGGTGAGAGGCCAAAAGTGTTCCTCCAGAAAGTGTTTAGGAGCACGTTTCAGAACCTTAGGAGTGGTTTGGACCCCTCTTTTTGTGATACTTTTTGTCAAGCTGAAGTTGGTGTTTAGGGTTGTTGAGAGTGTACATGGCTTGGTGTTTTAACCATTGTCAGCTTTGACCGATCTTCAGGGGAGAAAGATAGAGACATGGGACCTTGTCCTACCCCGCCATTTGTGTGTACCCCGAGTCCAACGGTACCACCCTTGAGTCTCTAGGACTTAGGGTTCCGGAGTTATGAGCATTTGAAGATCCCCCATATAAGTGAGTTGGGAGAGTGAAAATTTGGGGTTTTAACCAGGGTCAGTTTTGACCGATCCTCAGTGGAGAAAGATAGAGACATGGGACCTTGTCCTATCCCCCCATTTGTGTGTACCCCAAGTCCAACGGTATCACCCTTGAGTCTCTAGGACTTAGGGTTCCGGAGTTATGAGCATTTGAAGATCCCCCATATAAGTGAGTTGGGAGAGTGGAAATTTGCCTAAGGGTGAGAGGCCAAAAGTGTTCCTCCAGAAAATGTTTAGGAGCACGTTTCAGAGCCTTAGGAGTGGCTTGGACCCCTCTTTTTGTGGTACTTTTTGTCAAGCTGAAGTTGGTGTTTAGGGTTGTTGAGAGTGTACATGGCTTGGTGTTTTAACCAGGGTCAGCTTTGACCGATCCTCAGGGGAGAAAGATAGAGACATGGGACCTTGTCCTAGCCCCCCATTTGTGTGTACCCCGAGTCCAACGGTACCACCATTGAGTCTCTAGGACTTAGGGTTCCGGAGTTATGAGCATTTGAAGTTTCCCCATATAAGTGCACCTCTAAAGAGTAGATCTCCACCAGAACAGATGGTGGCAGTAATGCACTTAACCTGAATGTCAACTACCAACAGAATTGCAGGAGAAGAAGTAATTATTGAAGTTCACCTGGGGTTCCCTTCTCATTATCTATGCACTGTTTACTTGCATTTCCAGTGAAGAAGAGTGGACTTTTCCCCTTTTCCAGAAGTTGGAGGTAAGTTTGATTTACTATGTGTGAAATGTTTGTTGTCTTAATGTAGGCTATGAACAACTTGGCTATGCTGGGGTTGAAACAGATATGGCAAAGTTTGCTAATTGAGGCTGTTAACAGTATGAAAGTCGAAACAGTTTCACCGTGTCACTGCTATTGGAAAAAAAAACAGTTACTACATGGCAGTCACTGCCTGTATAAGTGAGTGAGTGAGTGACTAAGAAACACCATTAAATCAGCCACCCCTGTGTAAGCAATGGTCTCAGTCTGGCCACCCCTATGAAAATTGTCTGGCTCCGCCGCTGGTGAGAGGCCAAAAGTTTTCCTCCAGAAAGTGTTTAGGAGCACGTTTCAGAACCTTAGGAGTGGTTTGGACCCCTCTTTTTGTGATACTTTTTGTCAAGCTGAAGTTGGTGTTTAGGGTTGTTGAGAGTGTACATGGCTTGGTGTTTTAACCAGGGTCAGCTTTGACCGATCGTCAGGGGAGAAAGATAGAGACATGGGACCTTGTCCTACCCCGCCATTTGTGTGTACCCCGAGTCCAACGGTACCACCCTTGAGTCTCTAGGACTTAGGGTTCCGGAGTTATGAGCATTTGAAGATCCACCATATAAGTGAGTTGGGAGATTGAAAATTTGGGGTTTTAACCAGGGTCAGCTTTGACCGATCCTCAAGGGAGAAAGATAGAGACATGGGACCTTATCCTACCCCCCCATTTGTGTGTACCCCGAGTCCAACGGTACCACCCTTGAGTCTCTAGGACTTAGGGTTCCGGAGTTATGAGCATTTGAAGATCCCCCATATAAGTGAGTTGGGAGAGTGAAAATTTGCCTGAGGGTGAGAGGCCAAAAGTGTTCCTCCAGAAAGTGTTTAGGAGCACGTTTCAGAACCTTAGGAGTGGTTTGGACCCCTCTTTTTGTGGTACTTTTTGTCAAGCTGAAGTTGGTGTTTAGGGTTTTTGAGAGTGTACATGTCTTGGTGTTTTAACCAGGGTCAGCTTTGACCGATCCTCAGGGGAGAAAGATAGAGACATGGGACCTTGTCCTACCCCCCCATTTGTGTGTACCCCGAGTCCAACGGTACCACCCTTGAGTCTCTAGGACTTAGGGTTCCGGAGTTATGAGCATTTGAAGATCCCCTATATAAGTGAGTTGGGAGAGTGAAAATTTGGGGTTTTAACCAGGGTCAGCTTCGACCGATCCGCAGGGGAGAAAGATAGAGACATGGGACCTTGTCCTACCCCCCCATTTGTGTGTACCCCGAGTCCAACGGTACAACCCTTGAGTCTCTAGGACTTAGGGTTCCGGAGTTATGAGCATTTGAAGATCCCCCATATAAGTGAGTTGGGAGAGTGAAAATTTGGGGTTTTAACCAGGGTCAGTTTTGACCGATTCTCATCGGAACACGATAGAGACATGGTACCTTGTCCTACCCTCCCATTTGTGTGTACCCCGAGTCCAACGGTACCACCCTTGAGTCTCTAGGACTTAGGGTTCCGGAGTTATGAGCATTTGAAGTTTCCCCATATAAGTGCACCTCTAAAGAGTAGATCTCCACCAGAACAGATGGTGGCAGTAATGCACTTAACCTGAATGTCAACTACCAACAGAATTGCAGGAGAAGAAGTAATTATTGAAGTTCACCTGGGGTTCCCTTCTCATTATCTATGCACTGTTTACTTGCATTTCCAGTGAAGTAGAGTGGACTTTTCCCCGTTTCCAGAAGTTGGAGGTAAGTTTGATTTACTATGTGTGAAATGTTTGTTGTCTTAATGTAGGCTATGAACAACTTGGCTATGCTGGGGTTGAAACAGATATGGCAAAGTTTGCTAATTGAGGCTGTTAACAGTATGAAAGTCGAAACAGTTTCACCGTGTCACTGCTATTGGAAAAAAAAACAGTTACTACATGGCAGTCACTGCCTGTATAAGTGAGTGAGTGAGTGACTAAGAAACACCATTAAATCAGCCACCCCTGTGTAAGCAATGGTCTCAGTCTGGCCACCCCTATGAAAATTGTCTGGCTCCGCCGCTGGTGAGAGGCCAAAAGTTTTCCTCCAGAAAGTGTTTAGGAGCACGTTTCAGAGCCTTAGGAGTGGTTTGGACCCCTCTTTTTGTGGTACTTTTTGTCAAGCTGAAGTTGGTGTTTAGGGTTGTTGAGAGTGTACATGGCTTGGTGTTTTAACCAGGGTCAGCTTTGACCGATCCTCAGGGGAGAATGATAGAGACATGGGACCTTGTCCTAACCCCCTATTTGTGTGTACCCCGAGTCCAACGATACCACCCTTGAGTCTCTAGGACTTAGGGTTCCGGAGTTATGAGCATTTGAAGATCCCCTATATAAGTGAGTTGGGAGAGTGAAAATTTGGGGTTTTAACCAGGGTCAGTTTTGACCGATCCTCAGTGGAGCAAGATAGAGACATGGGACCTTGTCCTATCCCCCATTTGTGTGTACCCCGAGTCCAACGGTACCACCCTTGAGTCTCTAGGACTTAGGGTTCCGGAGTTATGAGCATTCGAAGTTCCCCCATATAAGTGAGTTGGGAGAGTGAAAATTTGCCTAAGTGTGAGAGGCCAAAAGTGTTCCTCCAGAAAGTGTTTAGGAGCACGTTTCAGAGCCTTAGGAGTGGTTTGGACCCCTCTTTTTGTGGTACTTTTTGTCAAGCTGGAGGTGTTTAGGGTGGTTGAGAGTGTACATGGCTTGGTGTTTTAACCAGGGTCAGCTTTGACCGATCCTCAGGGGAGAAAGATAGAGACATGGGACCTTGTCCTACCCCCCCATTTGTGTGTACCCCGAGTCCAACGGTACCTCCCTTGAGTCTCTAGGACTTAGGGTTCCGGAGTTATGAGCATTTGAAGATCCCCCATATAAGTGAGTTGGGAGAGTGAAAATTTGCCTAAGGGTGAGAGGCCAAAAGTGTTCCTCCAGAAAGTGTTTAGGAGCACGTTTCAGAGCCTTAGGAGTGGTTTGGACCCCTTTTTAGTGGTACTTTTTGTCAAGCTGAAGTTGGTGTTTAGGTTGGTTGAGAGTGTACATGGCTTGGTGTTTTAACCAGGGTCAGCTTTGACCGATCCTCAGGGGAGAGAGATAGAGACATGGGACCTTGTCCTACCCCACCATTTGTGTGTACCCCGAGTCCAACGGTACCACCCTTGAGTCTCTAGGACTTAGGGTTCCGGAGTTATGAGCATTTGAAGATCCCCCATATAAGTGAGTTGGGAGAGTGAAAATTTGGGGTTTTAACCAGGGTCAGTTTTGACCGATCCTCAGTGGAGAAAGATAGAGACATGGGACCTTGTCCTAGCCCCCCATTTGTGTGTACCCCGAGTCCAACGGTACCACCCTTGAGTCTCTAGGACTTAGGGTTCCGGAGTTATGAGCATTTGAAGTTTCCCCATATAAGTGCACCTCTAAAGAGTAGATCTCCACCAGAACAGATGGTGGCAGTAATGCACTTAACCTGAATGTCAACTACCAACAGAATTGCAGGAGAAGAAGTAATTATTGAAGTTCACCTGGGGTTCCCTTCTCATTATCTATGCACTGTTTACTTGCATTTCCAGTGAAGAAGAGTGGACTTTTCCCCGTTTCCAGAAGTTGGAGGTAAGTTTGATTTACTATGTGTGAAATGTTTGTTGTCTTAATGTAGGCTATGAACAACTTGGCTATGCTGGGGTTGAAACAGATATGGCAAAGTTTGCTAATTGAGGCTGTTAACAGTATGAAAGTCGAAACAGTTTCACCGTGTCACTGCTATTGGAAAAAAAAACAGTTACTACATGGCAGTCACTGCCTGTATAAGTGAGTGAGTGAGTGACTAAGAAACACCATTAAATCAGCCACCCCTGTGTAAGCAATGGTCTCAGTCTGGCCACCCCTATGAAAATTGTCTGGCTCCGCCGCTGGTGAGAGGCCAAAAGTGTTCCTCCAGAAAGTGTTTAGGAGCACGTTTCAGAACCTTAGGAGTGGTTTGGACCCCTCTTTTTGTGGTACTTTTTGTCAAGCTGAAGTTGGTGTTTAGGGTTGTTGAGAGTGTACATGGCTTGGTGTTTTAACCAGGGTCAGCTTTGACCGATCCTCAGGGGAGAAAGATAGAGACATGGGACCTTGTCCTACCCCCCCATTTGTGTGTACCCCGAGTCCAACGGTACCACCCTTGAGTCTCTAGGACTTAGGGTTCCGGAGTTATGAGCATTTGAAGATCCCCCATATAAGTGAGTTGGGAGAGTGAAAATTTGCCAAAGTGTGAGAGGCCAAAAGTGTTCCTCCAGAAAGTGTTTAGGAGCACGTTTCAGAGCCTTAGGAGTGGTTTGGACCCCTCTTTTTGTGGTACTTTTTGTCAAGCTGAAGTTGGTGTTTAGGGTTGTTGAGAGTGTACATGGCTTGGTGTTTTAACCAGGGACAGCTTTGACCGATCCTCAGGGGAGAAAGATAGAGACATGGGACCTTGTCCTACCCCCCCCATTTGTGTGTACCCCGAGTCCAACGGTACCACCCTTGAGTCTCTAGGACTTAGGGTTCCGGAGTTATGAGCATTTGAAGATCCCCCATATAAGTGAGTTGGGAGAGTGAAAATTTGCCTAAGGGTGAGAGGCCAAAAGTGTTCCTCCAGAAAGTGTTTAGGAGCACGTTTCAGAGCCTTAGGAGTGGTTTGGACCCCTTTTTTTGTGGTACTTTTTGTCAAGCTGAAGTTGGTGTTTAGGGTTGTTGAGAGTGTACATGGCTTGGTGTTTTAACCAGGGTCAGCTTTGACCGATCCTCAGGGGAGAAAGATAGAGACATGGGACCTTGTCCTACCCCCCCATTTGTGTGTACCCCGAGTCCAACGGTACCACCCTTGAGTCTCTAGGACTTAGGGTTCCGGAGTTATGAGCATTTGAAGATCCCCCATATAAGTGAGTTGGGAGAGTGAAAAGTTGGGGTTTTAACCAGGGTCAGCTTTGACCGATCCTCAGGGGAGAAAGATAGAGACATGGGACCTTGTCCTACCCCCCCATTTGTGTGTACCCCGAGTCCAACGGTACCACCCTTGAGTCTCTAGGACTTAGGGTTCCGGAGTTATGAGCATTTGAAGATCCCCCATATAAGTGAGTTGGGAGAGTGAAAATTTTCCTAAGGGTGAGAGGCCAAAAGTGTTCCTCCAGAAAGTGTTTAGGAGCACGTTTCAGAACCTTAGGAGTGGTTTGGACCCCTCTTTTTGTGGTACTTTTTGTCAAGCTGAAGTTGGTGTTTAGGGTGGTTGAGAGTGTACATGGCTTGGTGTTTTAACCAGGGTCAGCTTTGACCGATCCTCAGGGGAGAAAGATAGAGACATGGGACCTTGTCCTACCCCCCCATTTGTGTGTACCCCGAGTCCAACGGTACCACCCTTGAGTCTCTAGGACTTAGGGTTCCGGAGTTATGAGCATTTGAAGATCCCCCATATAAGTGAGTTGGGAGAGTGAAAATTTGGGGTTTTAACCAGGGTCAGCTTCGACCGATCCGCAGGGGAGAAAGATAGAGACATGGGATCTTGTCCTACCCCCCCATTTGTGTGTACCCCGAGTCCAACGGTACCACCCTTGAGTCTCTAGGACTTAGGGTTCCGGAGTTATGAGCATTTGAAGATCCACCATATAAGTGAGTTGGGAGATTGAAAATTTGGGGTTTTAACCAGGGTCAGCTTTGACCGATCCTCAGGGGAGAAAGATAGAGACATGGGACCTTGTCCTTCCCCCCCATTTGTGTGTACCCCGAGTCCAACGGTACCACCCTTGAGTCTCTAGGACTTAGGGTTCCGGAGTTATGAGCATTTGAAGATCCCCCATATAAGTGAGTTGGGAGAGTGAAAATTTGCCTAAGGGTGAGAGGCCAAAAGTGTTCCTCCAGAAAGTGTTTAGGAGCACGTTTCAGAACCTTAGGAGTGGTTTGGACCCCTCTTTTTGTGGTACTTTTTGTCAAGCTGAAGTTGATGTTTAGGGTTGTTGAGAGTGTACATGGCTTGGTGTTTTAACCAGGGTCAGCTTTGACCGATCCTCAGGGGAGAAAGATAGAGACATGGGACCTTGTCCTACCCCCCCATTTGTGTGTACCCCGAGTCCAACGGTACCACCCTTGAGTCTCTAGGACTTAGGGTTCCGGAGTTATGAGCATTTGAAGATCCCCCATATAAGTGAGTTGGGAGAGTGAAAATTTGCCAAAGTGTGAGAGGCCAAAAGTGTTCCTCCAGAAAGTGTTTAGGAGCACGTTTCAGAGCCTTAGGAGTGGTTTGGACCCCTCTTTTTGTGGTACTTTTTGTCAAGCTGAAGTTGGTGTTTAGGGTTGTTGAGAGTGTACATGGCTTGGTGTTTTAACCAGGGACAGCTTTGACCGATCCTCAGGGGAGAAAGATAGAGACATGGGACCTTGTCCTACCCCCCCATTTGTGTGTACCCCGAGTCCAACGGTACCACCCTTGAGTCTCTAGGACTTAGGGTTCCGGAGTTATGAGCATTTGAAGATCCCCCATATAAGTGAGTTGGGAGAGTGAAAATTTGCCTAAGGGTGAGAGGCCAAAAGTGTTCCTCCAGAAAGTGTTTAGGAGCACGTTTCAGAGCCTTAGGAGTGGTTTGGACCCCTTTTTTTGTGGTACTTTTTGTCAAGCTGAAGTTGGTGTTTAGGGTTGTTGAGAGTGTACATGGCTTGGTGTTTTAACCAGGGTCAGCTTTGACCGATCCTCAGGGGACAAAAGATAGAGACATGGGACCTTGTCCTACCCCCCCATTTGTGTGTACCCCGAGTCCAACGGTACCACCCTTGAGTCTCTAGGACTTAGGGTTCCGGAGTTATGAGCATTTGAAGATCCCCCATATAAGTGAGTTGGGAGAGTGAAAATTTGCCTAAGGGTGAGAGGCCAAAAGTGTTCCTCCAGAAAGTGTTTAGGAGCACGTTTCAGAGCCTTAGGAGTGGTTTGGACCCCTTTTTTTGTGGTACTTTTTGTCAAGCTGAAGTTGGTGTTTAGGGTTGTTGAGAGTGTACATGGCTTGGTGTTTTAACCAGGGTCAGCTTTGACCGATCCGCGGGGGAGAAAGATAGAGACATGGGACCTTGTCCTACCCCCCCATTTGTGTGTACCCCGAGTCCAACGATACCACACTTGAGTCTCTAGGACTTAGGGTTCCGGAGTTATGAGCATTTGAAGATCCCCCATATAAGTGAGTTGGGAGAGTGAAAATTTGCCAAAGTGTGAGAGGCCAAAAGTGTTCCTCCAGAAAGTGTTTAGGAGCACGTTTCGGAGCCTTAGGAGTGGTTTGGACCCCTCTTTTTGTGGTACTTTTTGTCAAGCTGAAGTTGGTGTTTAGGGTTGTTGAGAGTGTACATGGCTTGGGGTTTTAACCAGGGTCAGCTTTGACCGATCCTCAGGGGAGAAAGATAGAGACATGGGACCTTGTCCTACCCCCCCATTTGTGTGTACCCCGAGTCCAACGGTACCACCCTTGAGTCTCTAGGACTTAGGGTTCCGGAGTTATGAGCATTTGAAGATCCCCCATATAAGTGAGTTGGGAGAGTGAAAATTTGGGGTTTTAACCAGGGTCAGCTTTGACCGATCCTCAGGGGAGAAAGATAGAGACATGGGACCTTGTCCTACCCCCCCATTTGTGTGTACCCCGAGTCCAACGGTACCACCCTTGAGTCTCTAGGACTTAGGGTTCCGGAGTTATGAGCATTTGAAGATCCCCCATATAAGTGAGTTGGGAGAGTGAAAATTTGCCTAAGGGTGAGAGGCCAAAAGTGTTCCTCCAGAAAGTGTTTAGGAGCACGTTTCAGAACCTTCGGAGTGGTTTGGACCCCTCTTTTTGTGGTACTTTTTGTCAAGCTGAAGTTGATGTTTAGGGTTGTTGAGAGTGTACATGGCTTGGTGTTTTAACCAGGGTCAGCTTTGACCGATCCTCAGGGGAGAAAGATAGAGACATGGGACCTTGTCCTACCCCCCCATTTGTGTGTACCCCGAGTCCAACGGTACCACCCTTGAGTCTCTAGGACTTAGGGTTCCGGAGTTATGAGCATTTGAAGATCCCCTATATAAGTGAGTTCGGAGAGTGAAAATTTGGGGTTTTAACCAGGGTCAGCTTCGACCGATCCGCAGGGGAGAAAGATAGAGACATGGGACCTTGTCCTACCCCCCCATTTGTGTGTACCCCGAGTCCAACGGTACCACACTTGAGTCTCTAGGACTTAGGGTTCCGGAGTTATGAGCATTTGAAGATCCCCCATATAAGTGAGTTGGGAGAGTGAAAATTTGCCAAAGTGTGAGAGGCCAAAAGTGTTCCTCCAGAAAGTGTTTAGGAGCACGTTTCAGAACCTTAGGAGTGGTTTGGACCCCTCTTTTTGTGGTACTTTTTGTCAAGCTGAAGTTGGTGTTTAGGGTGGTTGAGAGTGTACATGGCTTGGTGTTTTAACCAGGGTCAGCTTTGACCGATCCTCAGGGGAGAAAGATAGAGACATGGGACCTTGTCCTACCCCCCCATTTGTGTGTACCCCGAGTTCAACGGTACCACCCTTGAGTCTCCAGGACGTAGGGTTCCGGAGTTATGAGCATTTGAAGATCCCCCATATAAGTGAGTTGGGAGATTGAAAATTTGGGGTTTTAACCAAGGTCAGCTTTGACCGATCCTCAAGGGAGAAAGATAGAGACATGGGACCTTGTCCTACCCCCCCATTTGTGTGTACCCCGAGTCCAACGGTACCACCCTTGAGTCTCTAGGACTTAGGGTTCCGGAGTTATGAGCATTTGAAGATCCCCCATATAAGTGAGTTGGGAGAGTGAAAATTTACCTAAGGGTGAGAGGCCAAAAGTGTTCCTCCAGAAAGTGTTTAGGAGCACGTTTCAGAGCCTTAGGAGTGGTTTGGACCCCTCTTTTTGTGGTACTTTTTGTCAAGCTGAAGTTGGTGTTTAGGTTGGTTGAGAGTGTACATGGCTTGGTGTTTTAACCAGGGTCAGCTTTGACCGATCCTCAGGGGAGAGAGATAGAGACATGGGACCTTATCCCACCCCACCATTTGTGTGTACCCCGAGTCCAACGGTACCACCCTTGAGTCTCTAGGACTTAGGGTTCCGGAGTTATGAGCATTTGAAGATCCCCCATATAAGTGAGTTGGGAGAGTGAAAATTTGGGGTTTTAACCAGGGTCAGTTTTAACCGATCCTCAGTGGAGCAAGATAGAGACATGGGACCTTGTCCTATCCCCCATTTGTGTGTACCCCGAGTCCAACGGTACCACCCTTGAGTCTCTAGGACTTAGGGTTCCGGAGTTATGAGCATTCGAAGTTCCCCCATCTAAGTGAGTTGGGGGAGTGAAAATTTGCCTAAGGGTGAGAGGCCAAAAGTGTTCCTCCAGAAAGTGTTTAGGAGCACGTTTCAGAGCCTTAGGAGTGGTTTGGACCCCTCTTTTTGTGGTACTTTTTGTCAAGCTGAAGTTGGTGTTTAGGGTTGTTGAGAGTGTACATGGCTTGGTGTTTTAACCATTGTCAGCTTTGACCGATCCTCAGGGGAGAAAGATAGAGACATGGGACCTTGTCCTACCCCCCCATTTGTGTGTACCCCGAGTCCAATGGTACCACCCTTGAGTCTCTAGGACTTAGGGTTCCGGAGTTATGAGCATTTGAAGATCCCCCATATAAGTGAGTTGGGAGAGTGAAAATTTGGGGTTTTAACCAGGGTCAGCTTCGACCGATCCGCAGGGGAGAAAGATAGAGACATGGGACCTTGTCCTACCCTCCCATTTGTGTGTACCCCGAGTCCAACGGTACCACCCTTGAGTCTCTAGGACTTAGGGTTCCGGAGTTATGAGCATTTGAAGATCCCCCATATAAGTGAGTTGGGAGAGTGAAAATTTTCCTAAGGGTGAGAGGCCAAAAGTGTTCCTCCAGAAAGTGTTTAGGAGCACGTTTCAGAACCTTAGGAGTGGTTTGGACCCCTCTTTTTGTGGTACTTTTTGTCAAGCTGAAGTTGGTGTTTAGGGTTGTTGAGAGTGTACATGGCTTGGTGTTTTAACCAGGGTCAGCTTTGACCGATCCTCAGGGGAGAATGATAGAGACATGGGACCTTGTCCTAACCCCCTATTTGTGTGTACCCCGAGTCCAACGATACCACCCTTGAGTCTCTAGGACTTAGGGTTCCGGAGTTATGAGCATTTGAAGATCCCCCATATAAGTGAGTTGGGAGAGTGAAAATTTGGGGTTTTAACCAGGGTCAGCTTCGACCGATCCGCAGGGGAGAAAGATAGAGACATGGGACCTTGTCCTATCCCCCATTTGTGTGTACCCCGAGTCCAACGGTACCACCCTTGAGTCTCTAGGACTTAGGGTTCCGGAGTTATGAGCATTTGAAGATCCCCTATATAAGTGAGTTGGGAGAGTGAAAATTTGGGGTTTTAACCAGGGTCAGCTTCGACCGCTCCGCAGGGGAGAAAGATAGAGACATGGGACCTTGTCCTACCCCCCCATTTGTGTGTACCCCGAGTCCAACGGTACCGCCCTTGAGTCTCTAGGACTTAGGGTTCCGGAGTTATGAGCATTTGAAGATCCCCCATATAAGTGAGTTGGGAGAGTGAAAATTTGCCAAAGTGTGAGAGGCCAAAAGTGTTCCTCCAGAAAGTGTTTAGGAGCACGTTTCAGAGCCTTAGGAGTGGTTTGGACCCCTCTTTTTGTGGTACTTTTTGTCAAGCTGAAGTTGGTGTTTAGGGTGGTTGAGAGTGTACATGGCTTGGTGTTTTAACCAGGGTCAGCTTTGACCGATCCTCAGGGGAGAAAGATAGAGACATGGGACCTTGTCCTACCCCCCCCCATTTGTGTGTACCCCGAGTCCAACGGTACCACCCTTGAGTCTCTAGGACTTAGGGTTCCGGAGTTATGAGCATTTGAAGATCCCCCATATAAGTGAGTTGGGAGAGTGAAAATTTGCCTAGGGGGGGGGGGGGGGGCAAAAGTGTTCCTCCATAAAGTGTTTAGGAGCACGTTTCAGAGCCTTAGGAGTGGTTTGGACCCCTTTTTTGTGGTACTTTTTGTCAAGCTGATGTTGGTGTTTAGGGTTGTTGAGAGTGTACATGGCTTGGTGTTTTAACCAGGGTCAGTTCTGACCGATCCTCAGGGGAAAAAGATAGAGACATGGGACCTTATCCTACCCCCCCATTTGTGTGTACCCCGAGTCCAACGGTACCACCCTTGAGTCTCTAGGACTTAGGGTTCCGGAGTTATGAGCATTTGAAGATCCCCCATATAAGTGAGTTGGGAGAGTGAAAATTTGCCTAAGGGTGAGAGGCCAAAAGTGTTCCTCCAGAAAGTGTTTAGGAGCACGTTTCAGAACCTTAGGAGTGGTTTGGACCCCTCTTTTTGTGGTACTTTTTGTCAAGCTGAAGTTGATGTTTAGTGTTGTTGAGAGTGTACATGGCTTGGTGTTTTAACCAGGGTCAGCTTTGACCGATCCTCAGGGGAGAAAGATAGAGACATGGGACCTTGTCCTACCCCCCCATTTGTGTGTACCCCGAGTCCAACGGTACCACCCTTGAGTCTCTAGGACTTAGGGTTCCGGAGTTATGAGCATTTGAAGATCCCCCATATAAGTGAGTTGGGAGAGTGAAAATTTGTGGTTTTAACCAGGGTCAGCTTCGACCGATCCGCAGGGGGGAAAGATAGAGACATGGGACCTTGTCCTACCCCCCCATTTGTGTGTACCCCGAGTCCAACGGTACCACCCTTGAGTCTCTAGGACTTAGGGTTCCGGAGTTATGAGCATTTGAAGATCCCCCATATAAGTGAGTTGGGAGAGTGAAAATTTTCCTAAGGGTGAGAGGCCAAAAGTGTTCCTCCAGAAAGTGTTTAGGAGCACGTTTCAGAACCTTAGGAGTGGTTTGGACCCCTCTTTTTGTGGTACTTTTTGTCAAGCTGAAGTTGGTGTTTAGGGTGGTTGAGAGTGTACATGGCTTGGTGTTTTAACCAGGGACAGCTTTGACCGATCCTCAGGGGAGAAAGATAGAGACATGGGACCTTGTCCTACCCCCCCATTTGTGTGTACCCCGAGTCCAACGGTACCACCCTTGAGTCTCTAGGACTTAGGGTTCCGGAGTTATGAGCATTTGAAGATCCCCCATATAAGTGAGTTGGGAGAGTGAAAATTTGCCTAAGGGTGAGAGGCCAAAAGTGTTCCTCCAGAAAGTGTTTAGGAGCACGTTTCGGAGCCTTAGGAGTGGTTTGGACCCCTTTTTTTGTGGTACTTTTTGTCAAGCTGAAGTTGGTGTTTAGGGTTGTTGAGAGTGTACATGGCTTGGTGTTTTAACCAGGGTCAGCTTTGACCGATCCTCAGGGGAGAAAGATAGAGACATGGGACCTTGTCCTACCCCCCCATTTGTGTGTACCCCGAGTCCAACGGTACCACCCTTGAGTCTCTAGGACTTAGGGTTCCGGAGTTATGAGCATTTGAAGATCCCCCATATAAGTGAGTTGGGAGAGTGAAAATTTGCCTAAGGGTGAGAGGCCAAAAGTGTTCCTCCAGAAAGTGTTTAGGAGCACGTTTCAGAACCTTAGGAGTGGTTTGGACCCCTCTTTTTGTGGTACTTTTTGTCAAGCTGAAGTTGATGTTTAGGGTTGTTGAGAGTGTACATGGCTTGGTGTTTTAACCAGGGTCAGCTTTGACCGATCCTCAGGGGAGAAAGATAGAGACATGGGACCTTGTCCTACCCCCCCATTTGTGTGTACCCCGAGTCCAACGGTACCACCCTTGAGTCTCTAGGACTTAGGGTTCCGGAGTTATGAGCATTTGAAGATCCCCTATATAAGTGAGTTGGGAGAGTGAAAATTTGGGGTTTTAACCAGGGTCAGCTTCGACCGATCCGCAGGGGAGAAAGATAGAGACATGGGACCTTGTCCTACCCCCCCATTTGTGTGTACCCCGAGTCCAACGGTACCACCCTTGAGTCTCTAGGACTTAGGGTTCCGGAGTTATGAGCATTTGAAGATCCCCCATATAAGTGAGTTGGGAGAGTGAAAATTTTCCTAAGGGTGAGAGGCCAAAAGTGTTCCTCCAGAAAGTGTTTAGGAGCACGTTTCAGAACCTTAGGAGTGGTTTGGACCCCTCTTTTTGTGGTACTTTTTGTCAAGCTGAAGTTGGTGTTTAGGGTGGTTGAGAGTGTACATGGCTTGGTGTTTTAACCAGGGTCAGCTTTGACCGATCCTCAGGGGAGAAAGATAGAGACATGGGACCTTGTCCTACCCCCCCATTTGTGTGTACCCCGAGTCCAACGGTACCACCCTTGAGTCTCTAGGACTTAGGGTTCCGGAGTTATGAGCATTTGAAGATCCCCCATATAAGTGAGTTGGGAGAGTGAAAATTTGGGGTTTTAACCAGGGTCAGCTTTGACCGATCCTCAGGGGAGAAAGATAGAGACATGGGACCTTGTCCTACCCCCCCATTTGTGTGTACCCCGAGTCCAACGGTACCACCCTTGAGTCTCTAGGACTTAGGGTTCCGGAGTTATGAGCATTTGAAGATCCCCCATATAAGTGAGTTGGGAGAGTGAAAATTTGGGGTTTTAACCAGGGTTAGCTTTGACCGATCCTCAGGGGAGAAAGATAGAGACATGGGACCTTGTCCTACCCCCCCATTTGTGTGTACCCCGAGTCCAACGGTACCACCCTTGAGTCTCTAGGACTTAGGGTTCTGGAGTTATGAGCATTTGAAGATCCCCCATATAAGTGAGTTGGGAGAGTGAAAATTTGCCTAAGGGTGAGAGGCCAAAAGTGTTCCTCCAGACAGTGTTTAGGAGCACATTTCAGAGCCTTAGGAGTGGTTTGGACCCCTTTTTTTGTGGTACTTTTTGTCAAGCTGAAGTTGGTGTTTAGGGTTGTTGAGAGTGTACATGGCTTGGTGTTTTAACCAGGGTCAGCTTTGACCGATCCTCAGGGGAGAAAGATAGAGACATGGGACCTTGTCCTTCCCCCCCATTTGTGTGTACCCCGAGTCCAACGGTACCACCCTTGAGTCTCTAGGACTTAGGGTTCCGGAGTTATGAGCATTTGAAGATCCCCCATATAAGTGAGTTGGGAGAGTGAAAATTTGGGGTTTTAACCAGGGTCAGCTTCGACCGATCCGCAGGGGAGAAAGATAGAGACATGGGATCTTGTCCTACCCCCCCATTTGTGTGTACCCCGAGTCCAACGGTACCACCCTTGAGTCTCTAGGACTTAGGGTTCCGGAGTTATGAGCATTTGAAGATCCACCATATAAGTGAGTTGGGAGATTGAAAATTTGGGGTTTTAACCAGGGTCAGCTTTGACCGATCCTCAGGGGAGAAAGATAGAGACATGGGACCTTGTCCTTCCCCCCCATTTGTTTGTACCCCGAGTCCAACGGTACCACCCTTGAGTCTCTAGGACTTAGGGTTCTGGAGTTATGAGCATTTGAAGATCCCCCATATAAGTGAGTTGGGAGAGTGAAAATTTGCCTAAGGTTGAGAGGCCAAAAGTGTTCCTCCAGAAAGTGTTTAGGAGCACGTTTCAGAACCTTAGGAGTGGTTTGGACCCCTCTTTTTGTGGTACTTTTTGTCAAGCTGAAGTTGGTGTTTAGGGTGGTTGAGAGTGTACATGGCTTGGTGTTTTAACCAGGGTCAGCTTTGACCGATCCTCAGGGGAGAAAGATAGAGACATGGGACCTTGTCCTACCCCCCCATTTGTGTGTACCCCGAGTCCAACGGTACCACCCTTGAGTCTCTAGGACTTAGGGTTCCGGAGTTATGAGCATTTGAAGATCCCCCATATAAGTGAGTTGGGAGAGTGAAAATTTGCCTAAGGGTGAGAGGCCAAAAGTGTTCCTCCAGAAAGTGTTTAGGAGCACGTTTCGGAGCCTTAGGAGTGGTTTGGACCCCTTTTTTTGTGGTACTTTTTGTCAAGCTGAAGTTGGTGTTTAGGGTGGTTGAGAGTGTACATGGCTTGGTGTTTTAACCAGGGTCAGCTTTGACCGATCCTCAGGGGAGAAAGATAGAGACATGGGACCTTGTCCTACCCCCCCATTTGTGTGTACCCCGAGTCCAACGGTACCACCCTTGAGTCTCTAGGACTTAGGGTTCCGGAGTTATGAGCATTTGAAGATCCCCCATATAAGTGAGTTGGGAGAGTGAAAAGTTGGGGTTTTAACCAGGGTCAGCTTTGACCGATCCTCAGGGGAGAAAGATAGAGACATGGGACCTTGTCCTACCCCCCCATTTGTGTGTACCCCGAGTCCAACGGTACCACCCTTGAGTCTCTAGGACTTAGGGTTCCGGAGTTATGAGCATTTGAAGATCCCCCATATAAGTGAGTTGGGAGAGTGAAAATTTGGGGTTTTAACCAGGGTTAGCTTTGACCGATCCTCAGGGGAGAAAGATAGAGACATGGGACCTTGTCCTACCCCCCCATTTGTGTGTACCCCGAGTCCAACGGTACCACCCTTGAGTCTCTAGGACTTAGGGTTCTGGAGTTATGAGCATTTGAAGATCCCCCATATAAGTGAGTTGGGAGAGTGAAAATTTGCCTAAGGTTGAGAGGCCAAAAGTGTTCCTCCAGAAAGTGTTTAGGAGCACGTTTCAGAACCTTAGGAGTGGTTTGGACCCCTCTTTTTGTGGTACTTTTTGTCAAGCTGAAGTTGGTGTTTAGGGTGGTTGAGAGTGTACATGGCTTGGTGTTTTAACCAGGGTCAGCTTTGACCGATCCTCAGGGGAGAAAGATAGAGACATGGGACCTTGTCCTACCCCCCCATTTGTGTGTACCCCGAGTCCAACGGTACCACCCTTGAGTCTCTAGGACTTAGGGTTCCGGAGTTATGAGCATTTGAAGATCCCCCATATAAGTGAGTTGGGAGAGTGAAAATTTTCCTAAGGGTGAGAGGCCAAAAGTGTTCCTCCAGAAAGTGTTTAGGAGCACGTTTCAGAACCTTAGGAGTGGTTTGGACCCCTCTTTTTGTGGTACTTTTTGTCAAGCTGAAGTTGGTGTTTAGGGTGGTTGAGAGTGTACATGGCTTGGTGTTTTAACCAGGGTCAGCTTTGACCGATCCTCAGGGGAGAAAGATAGAGACATGGGACCTTGTCCTTCCCCCCCATTTGTGTGTACCCCGAGTCCAACGGTACCACCCTTGAGTCTCTAGGACTTAGGGTTCCGGAGTTATGAGCATTTGAAGATCCCCCATATAAGTGAGTTGGGAGAGTGAAAATTTGCCTGGGGGGGGGGGGGGGGGGGCCAAAAGTGTTCCTCCAGAAAGTGTTTAGGAGCACATTTCAGAGCCTTAGGAGTGGTTTGGACCCCTTTTTTGTGGTACTTTTTGTCAAGCTGAAGTTGGTGTTTAGGGTTGTTGAGAGTGTACATGGCTTGGTGTTTTAACCAGGGTCAGTTTTGACCGATCCTCAGGGGAGAAAGATAGAGACATGGGACCTTGTCCTACCCCCCCATTTGTGTGTACCCCGAGTCCAACGGTACCACCCTTGAGTCTCTAGGACTTAGGGTTCTGGAGTTATGAGCATTTGAAGATCCCCCATATAAGTGAGTTGGGAGAGTGAAAATTTGCCTAAGGTTGAGAGGCCAAAAGTGTTCCTCCAGAAAGTGTTTAGGAGCACGTTTCAGAACCTTAGGAGTGGTTTGGACCCCTCTTTTTGTGGTACTTTTTGTCAAGCTGAAGTTGGTGTTTAGGGTGGTTGAGAGTGTACATGGCTTGGTGTTTTAACCAGGGTCAGCTTTGACCGATCCTCAGGGGAGAAAGATAGAGACATGGGACCTTGTCCTACCCCCCCATTTGTGTGTACCCCGAGTCCAACGGTACCACCCTTGAGTCTCTAGGACTTAGGGTTCCGGAGTTATGAGCATTTGAAGATCCCCCATATAAGTGAGTTGGGAGAGTGAAAATTTTCCTAAGGGTGAGAGGCCAAAAGTGTTCCTCCAGAAAGTGTTTAGGAGCACGTTTCAGAACCTTAGGAGTGGTTTGGACCCCTCTTTTTGTGGTACTTTTTGTCAAGCTGAAGTTGGTGTTTAGGGTGGTTGAGAGTGTACATGGCTTGGTGTTTTAACCAGGGTCAGCTTTGACCGATCCTCAGGGGAGAAAGATAGAGACATGGGACCTTGTCCTTCCCCCCCATTTGTGTGTACCCCGAGTCCAACGGTACCACCCTTGAGTCTCTAGGACTTAGGGTTCCGGAGTTATGAGCATTTGAAGATCCCCCATATAAGTGAGTTGGGAGAGTGAAAATTTGCCTGGGGGGGGGGGGGGGGGGGGGCCAAAAGTGTTCCTCCAGAAAGTGTTTAGGAGCACGTTTCAGAGCCTTAGGAGTGGTTTGGACCCCTTTTTTGTGGTACTTTTTGTCAAGCTGAAGTTGGTGTTTAGGGTTGTTGAGAGTGTACATGGCTTGGTGTTTTAACCAGGGTCAGTTTTGACCGATCCTCAGGGGAAAAAGATAGAGACATGGGACCTTATCCTACCCCCCCATTTGTGTGTACCCCGAGTCCAACGGTACCACCCTTGAGTCTCTAGGACGTAGGGTTCCGGAGTTATGAGCATTTGAAGATCCACCATATAAGTGAGTTGGGAGATTGAAAATTTGGGGTTTTAACCAGGGTCAGCTTTGACCGATCCTCAGGGGAGAAAGATAGAGACATGGGACCTTGTCCTTCCCCCTCATTTGTGTGTACCCCGAGTCCAACGGTACCACCCTTGAGTCTCTAGGACTTAGGGTTCCGGAGTTATGAGCATTTGAAGATCCCCCATATAAGTGAGTTGGGAGAGTGAAAATTTGCCTAAGGGTGAGAGGCCAAAAGTGTTCCTCCAGAAAGTGTTTAGGAGCACGTTTCAGAACCTTAGGAGTGGTTTGGACCCCTCTTTTTGTGGTACTTTTTGTCAAGCTGAAGTTGATGTTTAGGGTTGTTGAGAGTGTACATGGCTTGGTGTTTTAACCAGGGTCAGCTTTGACCGATCCTCAGGGGAGAAAGATAGAGACATGGGACCTTGTCCTACCCCCCCATTTGTGTGTACCCCGAGTCCAACGGTACCACCCTTGAGTCTCTAGGACTTAGGGTTCCGGAGTTATGAGCATTTGAAGATCCCCTATATAAGTGAGTTGGGAGAGTGAAAATTTGGGGTTTTAACCAGGGTCAGCTTCGACCGATCCGCAGGGGAGAAAGATAGAGACATGGGACCTTGTCCTACCCCCCCATTTGTGTGTACCCCGAGTCCAACGGTACCACCCTTGAGTCTCTAGGACTTAGGGTTCCGGAGTTATGAGCATTTGAAGATCCCCCATATAAGTGAGTTGGGAGAGTGAAAATTTTCCTAAGGGTGAGAGGCCAAAAGTGTTCCTCCAGAAAATGTTTAGGAGCACGTTTCAGAACCTTAGGAGTGGTTTGGACCCCTCTTTTTGTGGTACTTTTTGTCAAGCTGAAGTTGGTGTTTAGGGTGGTTGAGAGTGTACATGGCTTGGTGTTTTAACCAGGGTCAGCTTTGACCGATCCTCAGGGGAGAAAGATAGAGACATGGGACCTTGTCCTACCCCCCCATTTGTGTGTACCCCGAGTCCAACGGTACCACCCTTGAGTCTCTAGGACTTAGGGTTCCGGAGTTATGAGCATTTGAAGATCCCCCATATAAGTGAGTTGGGAGAGTGAAAATTTGGGGTTTTAACCAGGGTCAGCTTCGACCGATCCGCAGGGGAGAAAGATAGAGACATGGGATCTTGTCCTACCCCCCCATTTGTGTGTACCCCAAGTCCAACAGTACCACCCTTGAGTCTCTAGGACTTAGGGTTCCGGAGTTATGAGCATTTGAAGATCCCCCATATAAGTGAGTTGGGAGAGTGAAAATTTTCCTAAGGGTGAGAGGCCAAAAGTGTTCCTCCAGAAAGTGTTTAGGAGCACGTTTCAGAACCTTAGGAGTGTTTTGGACCCCTCTTTTTGTGGTACTTTTTGTCAAGCTGAAGTTGGTGTTTAGGGTGGTTGAGAGTGTACATGGCTTGGTGTTTTAACCAGGGTCAGCTTTGACCGATCCTCAGGGGAGAAAGATAGAGACATGGGACCTTGTCCTACCCCCCCATTTGTGTGTACCCCGAGTTCAACGGTACCACCCTTGAGTCTCTAGGACGTAGGGTTCCGGAGTTATGAGCATTTGAAGATCCCCCATATAAGTGAGTTGGGAGATTGAAAATTTGGGGTTTTAACCAGGGTCAGCTTTGACCGATCCTCAAGGGAGAAAGATAGAGACATGGGACCTTGTCCTACCCCCCCCATTTGTGTGTACCCCGAGTCCAACGGTACCGCCCTTGAGTATCTAGGACTTAGGGTTCCGGAGTTATGAGCATTTGAAGATCCCCCATATAAGTGAGTTGGGAGAGTGAAAATTTGCCAAAGTGTGAGAGGCCAAAAGTGTTCCTCCAGAAAGTGTTTAGGAGCACGTTTCAGAGCCTTAGGAGTGGTTTGGATCCCTCTTTTTGTGGTACTTTTTGTCAAGCTGAAGTTGGTGTTTAGGGTGGTTGAGAGTGTACATGGCTTGGTGTTTTAACCAGGGTCAGCTTTGACCGATCCTCAGGGGAGAAAGATAGAGACATGGGACCTTGTCCTACCCCCCCCATTTGTGTGTACCCCGAGTCCAACGGTACCACCCTTGAGTCTCTAGGACTTAGGGTTCCGGAGTTATGAGCATTTGAAGATCCCCCATATAAGTGAGTTGGGAGAGTGAAAATTTGCCTAAGGGTGAGAGGCCAAAAGTGTTCCTCCAGAAAGTGTTTAGGAGCACGTTTCAGAACCTTAGGAGTGGTTTGGACCCCTCTTTTTGTGGTACTTTTTGTCAAGCTGAAGTTGATGTTTAGGGTTGTTGAGAGTGTACATGGCTTGGTGTTTTAACCAGGGTCAGCTTTGACCGATCCTCAGGGGAGAAAGATAGAGACATGGGACCTTGTCCTACCCCCCCATTTGTGTGTACCCCGAGTCCAACGGTACCACCCTTGAGTCTCTAGGACTTAGGGTTCCGGAGTTATGAGCATTTGAAGATCCCCCATATAAGTGAGTTGGGAGAGTGAAAATTTGCCTAAGGGTGAGAGGCCAAAAGTGTTCCTCCAGAAAGTGTTTAGGAGCACGTTTCAGAACCTTAGGAGTGGTTTGGACCCCTCTTTTTGTGGTACTTTTTGTCAAGCTGAAGTTGATGTTTAGGGTTGTTGAGAGTGTACATGGCTTGGTGTTTTAACCAGGGTCAGCTTTGACCGATCCTCAGGGGAGAAAGATAGAGACATGGGACCTTGTCCTACCCCCCCATTTGTGTGTACCCCGAGTCCAACGGTACCACCCTTGAGTCTCTAGGACTTAGGGTTCCGGAGTTATGAGCATTTGAAGATCCCCCATATAAGTGAGTTGGGAGAGTGAAAATTTGTGGTTTTAACCAGGGTCAGCTTCGACCGATCCGCAGGGGAGAAAGATAGAGACATGGGACCTTGTCCTACCCCCCCATTTGTGTGTACCCCGAGTCCAACGGTACCACCCTTGAGTCTCTAGGACTTAGGGTTCCGGAGTTATGAGCATTTGAAGATCCCCCATATAAGTGAGTTGGGAGAGTGAAAATTTGTGGTTTTAACCAGGGTCAGCTTCGACCGATCCGCAGGGGAGAAAGATAGAGACATGGGACCTTGTCCTACCCCCCCATTTGTGTGTACCCCGAGTCCAACGGTACCACCCTTGAGTCTCTAGGACTTAGGGTTCCGGAGTTATGAGCATTTGAAGATCCCCCATATAAGTGAGTTGGGAGAGTGAAAATTTGCCTAAGGGTGAGAGGCCAAAAGTGTTCCTCCAGAAAGTGTTTAGGAGCACGTTTCAGAACCTTAGGAGTGGTTTGGACCCCTCTTTTTGTGGTACTTTTTGTCAAGCTGAAGTTGGTGTTTAGGGTGGTTGAGAGTGTACATGGCTTGGTGTTTTAACCAGGGACAGCTTTGACCGATCCTCAGGGGAGAAAGATAGAGACATGGGACCTTGTCCTACCCCCCCATTTGTGTGTACCCCGAGTTCAACGGTACCACCCTTGAGTCTCTAGGACGTAGGGTTCCGGAGTTATGAGCATTTGAAGATCCCCCATATAAGTGAGTTGGGAGATTGAAAATTTGGGGTTTTAACCAGGGTCAGCTTTGACCGATCCTCAAGGGAGAAAGATAGAGACATGGGACCTTGTCCTACCCCCCCATTTGTGTGTACCCCGAGTCCAACGGTACCACCCTTGAGTCTCTAGGACTTAGGGTTCCGGAGTTATGAGCATTTGAAGATCCCCCATATAAGTGAGTTGGGAGAGTGAAAATTTTCCTAAGGGTGAGAGGCCAAAAGTGTTCCTCCAGAAAGTGTTTAGGAGCACGTTTCAGAACCTTAGGAGTGGTTTGGACCCCTCTTTTTGTGGTACTTTTTGTCAAGCTGAAGTTGGTGTTTAGGGTGGTTGAGAGTGTACATGGCTTGGTGTTTTAACCAGGGTCAGCTTTGACCGATCCTCAGGGGAGAAAGATAGAGACATGGGACCTTGTCCTACCCCCCCATTTGTGTGTACCCCGAGTCCAACGGTACCACCCTTGAGTCTCTAGGACTTAGGGTTCCGGAGTTATGAGCATTTGAAGATCCCCCATATAAGTGAGTTGGGAGAGTGAAAATTTGGGGTTTTAACCAGGGTCAGCTTTGACCGATCCTCAGGGGAGAAAGATAGAGACATGGGACCTTGTCCTTCCCCCCCATTTGTGTGTACCCCGAGTCCAACGGTACCACCCTTGAGTCTCTAGGACTTAGGGTTCCGGAGTTATGAGCATTTGAAGATCCCCCATATAAGTGAGTTGGGAGAGTGAAAATTTGGGGTTTTAACCAGGGTCAGCTTCGACCGATCCGCAGGGGAGAAAGATAGAGACATGGGATCTTGTCCTACCCCCCCATTTGTGTGTACCCCGAGTCCAACGGTACCACCCTTGAGTCTCTAGGACTTAGGGTTCCGGAGTTATGAGCATTTGAAGATCCACCATATAAGTGAGTTGGGAGATTGAAAATTTGGGGTTTTAACCAGGGTCAGCTTTGACCGATCCTCAGGGGAGAAAGATAGAGACATGGGACCTTGTCCTTCCCCCCCATTTGTTTGTACCCCGAGTCCAACGGTACCACCCTTGAGTCTCTAGGACTTAGGGTTCTGGAGTTATGAGCATTTGAAGATCCCCCATATAAGTGAGTTGGGAGAGTGAAAATTTGCCTAAGGTTGAGAGGCCAAAAGTGTTCCTCCAGAAAGTGTTTAGGAGCACGTTTCAGAACCTTAGGAGTGGTTTGGACCCCTCTTTTTGTGGTACTTTTTGTCAAGCTGAAGTTGGTGTTTAGGGTGGTTGAGAGTGTACATGGCTTGGTGTTTTAACCAGGGTCAGCTTTGACCGATCCTCAGGGGAGAAAGATAGAGACATGGGACCTTGTCCTACCCCCCCATTTGTGTGTACCCCGAGTCCAACGGTACCACCCTTGAGTCTCTAGGACTTAGGGTTCCGGAGTTATGAGCATTTGAAGATCCCCCATATAAGTGAGTTGGGAGAGTGAAAATTTGCCTAAGGGTGAGAGGCCAAAAGTGTTCCTCCAGAAAGTGTTTAGGAGCACGTTTCGGAGCCTTAGGAGTGGTTTGGACCCCTTTTTTTGTGGTACTTTTTGTCAAGCTGAAGTTGGTGTTTAGGGTTGTTGAGAGTGTACATGGCTTGGTGTTTTAACCAGGGTCAGCTTTGACCGATCCTCAGGGGAGAAAGATAGAGACATGGGACCTTGTCCTACCCCCCCATTTGTGTGTACCCCGAGTCCAACGGTACCACCCTTGAGTCTCTAGGACTTAGGGTTCCGGAGTTATGAGCATTTGAAGATCCCCCATATAAGTGAGTTGGGAGAGTGAAAATTTGGGGTTTTAACCAGGGTCAGCTTTGACCGATCCTCAGGGGAGAAAGATAGAGACATGGGACCTTGTCCTTCCCCCCCATTTGTGTGTACCCCGAGTCCAACGGTACCACCCTTGAGTCTCTAGGACTTAGGGTTCCGGAGTTATGAGCATTTGAAGATCCCCCATATAAATGAGTTGGGAGAGTGAAAATTTGCCAAAGTGTGAGAGGCCAAAAGTGTTCCTCCAGAAAGTGTTTAGGAGCACGTTTCAGAGCCTTAGGAGTGGTTTGGACCCCTCTTTTTGTGGTACTTTTTGTCAAGCTGAAGTTGGTGTTTAGGGTGGTTGAGAGTGTACATGGCTTGGTGTTTTAACCAGGGACAGCTTTGACCGATCCTCAGGGGAGAAAGATAGAGACATGGGACCTTGTCCTACCCCCCCCATTTGTGTGTACCCCGAGTCCAACGGTACCACCCTTGAGTCTCTAGGACTTAGGGTTCCGGAGTTATGAGCATTTGAAGATCCCCCATATAAGTGAGTTGGGAGAGTGAAAATTTTCCTAAGGGTGAGAGGCCAAAAGTGTTCCTCCAGAAAGTGTTTAGGAGCACGTTTCAGAACCTTAGGAGTGGTTTGGACCCCTCTTTTTGTGGTACTTTTTGTCAAGCTGAAGTTGGTGTTTAGGGTGGTTGAGAGTGTACATGGCTTGGTGTTTTAACCAGGGACAGCTTTGACCGATCCTCAGGGGAGAAAGATAGAGACATGGGACCTTGTCCTACCCCCCCATTTGTGTGTACCCCGAGTCCAACGGTACCACCCTTGAGTCTCTAGGACTTAGGGTTCCGGAGTTATGAGCATTTGAAGATCCCCCATATAAGTGAGTTGGGAGAGTGAAAATTTGGGGTTTTAACCAGGGTCAGCTTCGACCGATCTGCAGGGGAGAAAGATAGAGACATGGGATCTTGTCCTACCCCCACATTTGTGTGTACCCCGAGTACAACGGTACCACCCTTGAGTCTCTAGGACTTAGGGTTCCGGAGTTATGAGCATTTGAAGATCCACCATATAAGTGAGTTGGGAGATTGAAAATTTGGGGTTTTAACCAGGGTCAGCTTTGACCGATCCTCAAGGGAGAAAGATAGAGACATGGGACCTTGTCCTACCCCCCCATTTGTGTGTACCCCGAGTCCAACGGTACCACCCTTGAGTCTCTAGGACTTAGGGTTCCGGAGTTATGAGCATTTGAAGATCCCCCATATAAGTGAGTTGGGAGAGTGAAAATTTGCCTAAGGGTGAGAGGCCAAAAGTGTTCCTCCAGACAGTGTTTAGGAGCACATTTCAGAGCCTTAGGAGTGGTTTGGACCCCTTTTTTTGTGGTACTTTTTGTCAAGCTGAAGTTGGTGTTTAGGGTTGTTGAGAGTGTACATGGCTTGGTGTTTTAACCAGGGTCAGCTTTGACCGATCCTCAGGGGAGAAAGATAGAGACATGGGACCTTGTCCTTCCCCCCCATTTGTGTGTACCCCGAGTCCAACGGTACCACCCTTGAGTCTCTAGGACTTAGGGTTCCGGAGTTATGAGCATTTGAAGATCCCCCATATAAGTGAGTTGGGAGAGTGAAAATTTGGGGTTTTAACCAGGGTCAGCTTCGACCGATCCGCAGGGGAGAAAGATAGAGACATGGGATCTTGTCCTACCCCCCCATTTGTGTGTACCCCGAGTCCAACGGTACCACCCTTGAGTCTCTAGGACTTAGGGTTCCGGAGTTATGAGCATTTGAAGATCCACCATATAAGTGAGTTGGGAGATTGAAAATTTGGGGTTTTAACCAGGGTCAGCTTTGACCGATCCTCAGGGGAGAAAGATAGAGACATGGGACCTTGTCCTTCCCCCCCATTTGTTTGTACCCCGAGTCCAACGGTACCACCCTTGAGTCTCTAGGACTTAGGGTTCTGGAGTTATGAGCATTTGAAGATCCCCCATATAAGTGAGTTGGGAGAGTGAAAATTTGCCTAAGGTTGAGAGGCCAAAAGTGTTCCTCCAGAAAGTGTTTAGGAGCACGTTTCAGAACCTTAGGAGTGGTTTGGACCCCTCTTTTTGTGGTACTTTTTGTCAAGCTGAAGTTGGTGTTTAGGGTGGTTGAGAGTGTACATGGCTTGGTGTTTTAACCAGAGTCAGCTTTGACCGATCCTCAGGGGAGAAAGATAGAGACATGGGACCTTGTCCTACCCCCCCATTTGTGTGTACCCCGAGTCCAACGGTACCACCCTTGAGTCTCTAGGACTTAGGGTTCCGGAGTTATGAGCATTTGAAGATCCCCCATATAAATGAGTTGGGAGAGTGAAAATTTGCCTAAGGGTGAGAGGCCAAAAGTGTTCCTCCAGAAAGTGTTTAGGAGCACGTTTCGGAGCCTTAGGAGTGGTTTGGACCCCTTTTTTTGTGGTACTTTTTGTCAAGCTGAAGTTGGTGTTTAGGGTGGTTGAGAGTGTACATGGCTTGGTGTTTTAACCAGGGTCAGCTTTGACCGATCCTCAGGGGAGAAAGATAGAGACATGGGACCTTGTCCTACCCCCCCATTTGTGTGTACCCCGAGTCCAACGGTACCACCCTTGAGTCTCTAGGACTTAGGGTTCCGGAGTTATGAGCATTTGAAGATCCCCCATATAAGTGAGTTGGGAGAGTGAAAAGTTGGGGTTTTAACCAGGGTCAGCTTTGACCGATCCTCAGGGGAGAAAGATAGAGACATGGGACCTTGTCCTACCCCCCCATTTGTGTGTACCCCGAGTCCAACGGTACCACCCTTGAGTCTCTAGGACTTAGGGTTCCGGAGTTATGAGCATTTGAAGATCCCCCATATAAGTGAGTTGGGAGAGTGAAAATTTGCCTGGGGGGGGGGGGGGGGGGGGCCAAAAGTGTTCCTCCAGAAAGTGTTTAGGAGCACGTTTCAGAGCCTTAGGAGTGGTTTGGACCCCTTTTTTGTGGTACTTTTTGTCAAGCTGAAGTTGGTGTTTAGGGTTGTTGAGAGTGTACATGGCTTGGTGTTTTAACCAGGGTCAGTTTTGACCGATCCTCAGGGGAAAAAGATAGAGACATGGGACCTTATCCTACCCCCCCATTTGTGTGTACCCCGAGTCCAACGGTACCACCCTTGAGTCTCTAGGACGTAGGGTTCCGGAGTTATGAGCATTTGAAGATCCACCATATAAGTGAGTTGGGAGATTGAAAATTTGGGGTTTTAACCAGGGTCAGCTTTGACCGATCCTCAGGGGAGAAAGATAGAGACATGGGACCTTGTCCTTCCCCCTCATTTGTGTGTACCCCGAGTCCAACGGTACCACCCTTGAGTCTCTAGGACTTAGGGTTCCGGAGTTATGAGCATTTGAAGATCCCCCATATAAGTGAGTTGGGAGAGTGAAAATTTGCCTAAGGGTGAGAGGCCAAAAGTGTTCCTCCAGAAAGTGTTTAGGAGCACGTTTCAGAACCTTAGGAGTGGTTTGGACCCCTCTTTTTGTGGTACTTTTTGTCAAGCTGAAGTTGATGTTTAGGGTTGTTGAGAGTGTACATGGCTTGGTGTTTTAACCAGGGTCAGCTTTGACCGATCCTCAGGGGAGAAAGATAGAGACATGGGACCTTGTCCTACCCCCCCATTTGTGTGTACCCCGAGTCCAACGGTACCACCCTTGAGTCTCTAGGACTTAGGGTTCCGGAGTTATGAGCATTTGAAGATCCCCCATATAAGTGAGTTGGGAGAGTGAAAATTTTCCTAAGGGTGAGAGGCCAAAAGTGTTCCTCCAGAAAATGTTTAGGAGCACGTTTCAGAACCTTAGGAGTGGTTTGGACCCCTCTTTTTGTGGTACTTTTTGTCAAGCTGAAGTTGGTGTTTAGGGTGGTTGAGAGTGTACATGGCTTGGTGTTTTAACCAGGGTCAGCTTTGACCGATCCTCAGGGGAGAAAGATAGAGACATGGGACCTTGTCCTACCCCCCCATTTGTGTGTACCCCGAGTCCAACGGTACCACCCTTGAGTCTCTAGGACTTAGGGTTCCGGAGTTATGAGCATTTGAAGATCCCCCATATAAGTGAGTTGGGAGAGTGAAAATTTGGGGTTTTAACCAGGGTCAGCTTCGACCGATCCGCAGGGGAGAAAGATAGAGACATGGGATCTTGTCCTACCCCCCCATTTGTGTGTACCCCAAGTCCAACAGTACCACCCTTGAGTCTCTAGGACTTAGGGTTCCGGAGTTATGAGCATTTGAAGATCCCCCATATAAGTGAGTTGGGAGAGTGAAAATTTTCCTAAGGGTGAGAGGCCAAAAGTGTTCCTCCAGAAAGTGTTTAGGAGCACGTTTCAGAACCTTAGGAGTGTTTTGGACCCCTCTTTTTGTGGTACTTTTTGTCAAGCTGAAGTTGGTGTTTAGGGTGGTTGAGAGTGTACATGGCTTGGTGTTTTAACCAGGGTCAGCTTTGACCGATCCTCAGGGGAGAAAGATAGAGACATGGGACCTTGTCCTACCCCCCCATTTGTGTGTACCCCGAGTTCAACGGTACCACCCTTGAGTCTCTAGGACGTAGGGTTCCGGAGTTATGAGCATTTGAAGATCCCCCATATAAGTGAGTTGGGAGATTGAAAATTTGGGGTTTTAACCAGGGTCAGCTTTGACCGATCCTCAAGGGAGAAAGATAGAGACATGGGACCTTGTCCTACCCCCCCCATTTGTGTGTACCCCGAGTCCAACGGTACCGCCCTTGAGTATCTAGGACTTAGGGTTCCGGAGTTATGAGCATTTGAAGATCCCCCATATAAGTGAGTTGGGAGAGTGAAAATTTGCCAAAGTGTGAGAGGCCAAAAGTGTTCCTCCAGAAAGTGTTTAGGAGCACGTTTCAGAGCCTTAGGAGTGGTTTGGATCCCTCTTTTTGTGGTACTTTTTGTCAAGCTGAAGTTGGTGTTTAGGGTGGTTGAGAGTGTACATGGCTTGGTGTTTTAACCAGGGTCAGCTTTGACCGATCCTCAGGGGAGAAAGATAGAGACATGGGACCTTGTCCTACCCCCCCCATTTGTGTGTACCCCGAGTCCAACGGTACCACCCTTGAGTCTCTAGGACTTAGGGTTCCGGAGTTATGAGCATTTGAAGATCCCCCATATAAGTGAGTTGGGAGAGTGAAAATTTGCCTGGGGGGGGGGGGGGCAAAAGTGTTCCTCCAGAAAGTGTTTAGGAGCACGTTTCAGAGCCTTAGGAGTGGTTTGGACCCCTTTTTTGTGGTACTTTTTGTCAAGCTGAAGTTGGTGTTTAGGGTTGTTGAGAGTGTACATGGCTTGGTGTTTTAACCAGGGTCAGTTTTGACCGATCCTCAGGGGAAAAAGATAGAGACATGGGACCTTATCCTACCCCCCCATTTGTGTGTACCCCGAGTCCAACGGTACCACCCTTGAGTCTCTAGGACTTAGGGTTCCGGAGTTATGAGCATTTGAAGATCCCCCATATAAGTGAGTTGGGAGAGTGAAAATTTGCCTAAGGGTGAGAGGCCAAAAGTGTTCCTCCAGAAAGTGTTTAGGAGCACGTTTCAGAACCTTAGGAGTGGTTTGGACCCCTCTTTTTGTGGTACTTTTTGTCAAGCTGAAGTTGATGTTTAGGGTTGTTGAGAGTGTACATGGCTTGGTGTTTTAACCAGGGTCAGCTTTGACCGATCCTCAGGGGAGAAAGATAGAGACATGGGACCTTGTCCTACCCCCCCATTTGTGTGTACCCCGAGTCCAACGGTACCACCCTTGAGTCTCTAGGACTTAGGGTTCCGGAGTTATGAGCATTTGAAGATCCCCCATATAAGTGAGTTGGGAGAGTGAAAATTTGTGGTTTTAACCAGGGTCAGCTTCGACCGATCCGCAGGGGAGAAAGATAGAGACATGGGACCTTGTCCTACCCCCCCATTTGTGTGTACCCCGAGTCCAACGGTACCACCCTTGAGTCTCTAGGACTTAGGGTTCCGGAGTTATGAGCATTTGAAGATCCCCCATATAAGTGAGTTGGGAGAGTGAAAATTTTCCTAAGGGTGAGAGGCCAAAAGTGTTCCTCCAGAAAGTGTTTAGGAGCACGTTTCAGAACCTTAGGAGTGGTTTGGACCCCTCTTTTTGTGGTACTTTTTGTCAAGCTGAAGTTGGTGTTTAGGGTGGTTGAGAGTGTACATGGCTTGGTGTTTTAACCAGGGACAGCTTTGACCGATCCTCAGGGGAGAAAGATAGAGACATGGGACCTTGTCCTACCCCCCCATTTGTGTGTACCCCGAGTCCAACGGTACCACCCTTGAGTCTCTAGGACTTAGGGTTCCGGAGTTATGAGCATTTGAAGATCCCCCATATAAGTGAGTTGGGAGAGTGAAAATTTGCCTAAGGGTGAGAGGCCAAAAGTGTTCCTCCAGAAAGTGTTTAGGAGCACGTTTCAGAACCTTAGGAGTGTTTTGGACCCCTCTTTTTGTGGTACTTTTTGTCAAGCTGAAGTTGGTGTTTAGGGTGGTTGAGAGTGTACATGGCTTGGTGTTTTAACCAGGGTCAGCTTTGACCGATCCTCAGGGGAGAAAGATAGAGACATGGGACCTTGTCCTACCCCCCCATTTGTGTGTACCCCGAGTTCAACGGTACCACCCTTGAGTCTCTAGGACGTAGGGTTCCGGAGTTATGAGCATTTGAAGATCCCCCATATAAGTGAGTTGGGAGATTGAAAATTTGGGGTTTTAACCAGGGTCAGCTTTGACCGATCCTCAAGGGAGAAAGATAGAGACATGGGACCTTGTCCTACCCCCCCCATTTGTGTGTACCCCGAGTCCAACGGTACCGCCCTTGAGTATCTAGGACTTAGGGTTCCGGAGTTATGAGCATTTGAAGATCCCCCATATAAGTGAGTTGGGAGAGTGAAAATTTGCCAAAGTGTGAGAGGCCAAAAGTGTTCCTCCAGAAAGTGTTTAGGAGCACGTTTCAGAGCCTTAGGAGTGGTTTGGATCCCTCTTTTTGTGGTACTTTTTGTCAAGCTGAAGTTGGTGTTTAGGGTGGTTGAGAGTGTACATGGCTTGGTGTTTTAACCAGGGTCAGCTTTGACCGATCCTCAGGGGAGAAAGATAGAGACATGGGACCTTGTCCTACCCCCCCCATTTGTGTGTACCCCGAGTCCAACGGTACCACCCTTGAGTCTCTAGGACTTAGGGTTCCGGAGTTATGAGCATTTGAAGATCCCCCATATAAGTGAGTTGGGAGAGTGAAAATTTGCCTGGGGGGGGGGGGGGGGGGGGCAAAAGTGTTCCTCCAGAAAGTGTTTAGGAGCACATTTCAGAGCCTTAGGAGTGGTTTGGACCCCTTTTTTGTGGTACTTTTTGTCAAGCTGAAGTTGGTGTTTAGGGTTGTTGAGAGTGTACATGGCTTGGTGTTTTAACCAGGGTCAGTTTTGACCGATCCTCAGGGGAAAAAGATAGAGACATGGGACCTTATCCTACCCCCCCATTTGTGTGTACCCCGAGTCCAACGGTACCACCCTTGAGTCTCTAGGACTTAGGGTTCCGGAGTTATGAGCATTTGAAGATCCCCCATATAAGTGAGTTGGGAGAGTGAAAATTTGCCTAAGGGTGAGAGGCCAAAAGTGTTCCTCCAGAAAGTGTTTAGGAGCACGTTTCAGAACCTTAGGAGTGGTTTGGACCCCTCTTTTTGTGGTACTTTTTGTCAAGCTGAAGTTGATGTTTAGGGTTGTTGAGAGTGTACATGGCTTGGTGTTTTAACCAGGGTCAGCTTTGACCGATCCTCAGGGGAGAAAGATAGAGACATGGGACCTTGTCCTACCCCCCCATTTGTGTGTACCCCGAGTCCAACGGTACCACCCTTGAGTCTCTAGGACTTAGGGTTCCGGAGTTATGAGCATTTGAAGATCCCCCATATAAGTGAGTTGGGAGAGTGAAAATTTGGGGTTTTAACCAGGGTCAGCTTCGACCGATCTGCAGGGGAGAAAGATAGAGACATGGGATCTTGTCCTACCCCCACATTTGTGTGTACCCCGAGTACAACGGTACCACCCTTGAGTCTCTAGGACTTAGGGTTCCGGAGTTATGAGCATTTGAAGATCCACCATATAAGTGAGTTGGGAGATTGAAAATTTGGGGTTTTAACCAGGGTCAGCTTTGACCGATCCTCAAGGGAGAAAGATAGAGACATGGGACCTTGTCCTACCCCCCCATTTGTGTGTACCCCGAGTCCAACGGTACCACCCTTGAGTCTCTAGGACTTAGGGTTCCGGAGTTATGAGCATTTGAAGATCCCCCATATAAGTGAGTTGGGAGAGTGAAAATTTGCCTAAGGGTGACAGGCCAAAAGTGTTCCTCCAGACAGTGTTTAGGAGCACATTTCAGAGCCTTAGGAGTGGTTTGGACCCCTTTTTTTGTGGTACTTTTTGTCAAGCTGAAGTTGGTGTTTAGGGTTGTTGAGAGTGTACATGGCTTGGTGTTTTAACCAGGGTCAGCTTTGACCGATCCTCAGGGGAGAAAGATAGAGACATGGGACCTTGTCCTTCCCCCCCATTTGTGTGTACCCCGAGTCCAACGGTACCACCCTTGAGTCTCTAGGACTTAGGGTTCCGGAGTTATGAGCATTTGAAGATCCCCCATATAAGTGAGTTGGGAGAGTGAAAATTTGGGGTTTTAACCAGGGTCAGCTTCGACCGATCCGCAGGGGAGAAAGATAGAGACATGGGATCTTGTCCTACCCCCCCATTTGTGTGTACCCCGAGTCCAACGGTACCACCCTTGAGTCTCTAGGACTTAGGGTTCCGGAGTTATGAGCATTTGAAGATCCACCATATAAGTGAGTTGGGAGATTGAAAATTTGGGGTTTTAACCAGGGTCAGCTTTGACCGATCCTCAGGGGAGAAAGATAGAGACATGGGACCTTGTCCTTCCCCCCCATTTGTTTGTACCCCGAGTCCAACGGTACCACCCTTGAGTCTCTAGGACTTAGGGTTCTGGAGTTATGAGCATTTGAAGATCCCCCATATAAGTGAGTTGGGAGAGTGAAAATTTGCCTAAGGTTGAGAGGCCAAAAGTGTTCCTCCAGAAAGTGTTTAGGAGCACGTTTCAGAACCTTAGGAGTGGTTTGGACCCCTCTTTTTGTGGTACTTTTTGTCAAGCTGAAGTTGGTGTTTAGGGTGGTTGAGAGTGTACATGGCTTGGTGTTTTAACCAGGGTCAGCTTTGACCGATCCTCAGGGGAGAAAGATAGAGACATGGGACCTTGTCCTACCCCCCCATTTGTGTGTACCCCGAGTCCAACGGTACCACCCTTGAGTCTCTAGGACTTAGGGTTCCGGAGTTATGAGCATTTGAAGATCCCCCATATAAGTGAGTTGGGAGAGTGAAAATTTGCCTAAGGGTGAGAGGCCAAAAGTGTTCCTCCAGAAAGTTTTTAGGAGCACGTTTCGGAGCCTTAGGAGTGGTTTGGACCCCTTTTTTTGTGGTACTTTTTGTCAAGCTGAAGTTGGTGTTTAGGGTTGTTGAGAGTGTACATGGCTTGGTGTTTTAACCAGGGTCAGCTTTGACCGATCCTCAGGGGAGAAAGATAGAGACATGGGACCTTGTCCTACCCCCCCATTTGTGTGTACCCCGAGTCCAACGGTACCACCCTTGAGTCTCTAGGACTTAGGGTTCCGGAGTTATGAGCATTTGAAGATCCCCTATATAAGTGAGTTGGGAGAGTGAAAATTTGGGGTTTTAACCAGGGTCAGCTTCGACCGATCCGCAGGGGAGAAAGATAGAGACATGGGACCTTGTCCTACCCCCCCATTTGTGTGTACCCCGAGTCCAACGGTACCACACTTGAGTCTCTAGGACTTAGGGTTCCGGAGTTATGAGCATTTGAAGATCCCCCATATAAGTGAGTTGGGAGAGTGAAAATTTGCCAAAGTGTGAGAGGCCAAAAGTGTTCCTCCAGAAAGTGTTTAGGAGCACGTTTCAGAGCCTTAGGAGTGGTTTGGACCCCTCTTTTTGTGGTACTTTTTGTCAAGCTGAAGTTGGTGTTTAGGGTTGTTGAGAGTGTAAATGGCTTGGTGTTTTAACCAGGGACAGCTTTGACCGATCCTCAGGGGAGAAAGATAGAGACATGGGACCTTGTCCTACCCCCCCATTTGTGTGTACCCCGAGTCCAACGGTACCACCCTTGAGTCTCTAGGACTTAGGGTTCCGGAGTTATGAGCATTTGAAGATCCCCCATATAAGTGAGTTGGGAGAGTGAAAAGTTGGGGTTTTAACCAGGGTCAGCTTTGACCGATCCTCAGGGGAGAAAGATAGAGACATGGGACCTTGTCCTACCCCCCCATTTGTGTGTACCCCGAGTCCAACGGTACCACCCTTGAGTCTCTAGGACTTAGGGTTCCGGAGTTATGAGCATTTGAAGATCCCCCATATAAGTGAGTTGGGAGAGTGAAAATTTGGGGTTTTAACCAGGGTCAGCTTTGACCGATCCTCAGGGGAGAAAGATAGAGACATGGGACCTTGTCCTACCCCCCCATTTGTGTGTACCCCGAGTCCAACGGTACCACCCTCGAGTCTCTAGGACTTAGGGTTCCGGAGTTATGAGCATTTGAAGATCCCCCATATAAGTGAGTTGGGAGAGTGAAAATTTGCCTAAGGGTGAGAGGCCAAAAGTGTTCCTCCAGAAAGTGTTTAGGAGCACGTTTCAGAACCTTAGGAGTGGTTTGGACCCCTCTTTTTGTGGTACTTTTTGTCAAGCTGAAGTTGATGTTTAGGGTTGTTGAGAGTGTACATGGCTTGGTGTTTTAACCAGGGTCAGCTTTGACCGATCCTCAGGGGAGAAAGATAGAGACATGGGACCTTGTCCTACCCCCCCATTTGTGTGTACCCCGAGTCCAACGGTACCACCCTTGAGTCTCTAGGACTTAGGGTTCCGGAGTTATGAGCATTTGAAGATCCCCTATATAAGTGAGTTGGGAGAGTGAAAATTTGGGGTTTTAACCAGGGTCAGCTTCGACCGATCCGCAGGGGAGAAAGATAGAGACATGGGACCTTGTCCTACCCCCCCATTTGTGTGTACCCCGAGTCCAACGGTACCACCCTTGAGTCTCTAGGACTTAGGGTTCCGGAGTTATGAGCATTTGAAGATCCCCCATATAAGTGAGTTGGGAGAGTGAAAATTTTCCTAAGGGTGAGAGGCCAAAAGTGTTCCTCCAGAAAGTGTTTAGGAGCACGTTTCAGAACCTTAGGAGTGGTTTGGACCCCTCTTTTTGTGGTACTTTTTGTCAAGCTGAAGTTGGTGTTTAGGGTGGTTGAGAGTGTACATGGCTTGGTGTTTTAACCAGGGTCAGCTTTGACCGATCCTCAGGGGAGAAAGATAGAGACATGGGACCTTGTCCTACCCCCCCATTTGTGTGTACCCCGAGTCCAACGGTACCACCCTTGAGTCTCTAGGACTTAGGGTTCCGGAGTTATGAGCATTTGAAGATCCCCCATATAAGTGAGTTGGGAGAGTGAAAATTTGCCTAAGGGTGAGAGGCCAAAAGTGTTCCTCCAGAAAGTGTTTAGGAGCACGTTTCAGAACCTTAGGAGTGTTTTGGACCCCTCTTTTTGTGGTACTTTTTGTCAAGCTGAAGTTGGTGTTTAGGGTGGTTGAGAGTGTACATGGCTTGGTGTTTTAACCAGGGTCAGCTTTGACCGATCCTCAGGGGAGAAAGATAGAGACATGGGACCTTGTCCTACCCCCCCATTTGTGTGTACCCCGAGTTCAACGGTACCACCCTTGAGTCTCTAGGACGTAGGGTTCCGGAGTTATGAGCATTTGAAGATCCCCCATATAAGTGAGTTGGGAGATTGAAAATTTGGGGTTTTAACCAGGGTCAGCTTTGACCGATCCTCAAGGGAGAAAGATAGAGACATGGGACCTTGTCCTACCCCCCCCATTTGTGTGTACCCCGAGTCCAACGGTACCGCCCTTGAGTATCTAGGACTTAGGGTTCCGGAGTTATGAGCATTTGAAGATCCCCCATATAAGTGAGTTGGGAGAGTGAAAATTTGCCAAAGTGTGAGAGGCCAAAAGTGTTCCTCCAGAAAGTGTTTAGGAGCACGTTTCAGAGCCTTAGGAGTGGTTTGGATCCCTCTTTTTGTGGTACTTTTTGTCAAGCTGAAGTTGGTGTTTAGGGTGGTTGAGAGTGTACATGGCTTGGTGTTTTAACCAGGGTCAGCTTTGACCGATCCTCAGGGGAGAAAGATAGAGACATGGGACCTTGTCCTACCCCCCCCCATTTGTGTGTACCCCGAGTCCAACGGTACCACCCTTGAGTCTCTAGGACTTAGGGTTCCGGAGTTATGAGCATTTGAAGATCCCCCATATAAGTGAGTTGGGAGAGTGAAAATTTGCCTGGGGGGGGGGGGGGGGGCAAAAGTGTTCCTCCAGAAAGTGTTTAGGAGCACGTTTCAGAGCCTTAGGAGTGGTTTGGACCCCTTTTTTGTGGTACTTTTTGTCAAGCTGAAGTTGGTGTTTAGGGTTGTTGAGAGTGTACATGGCTTGGTGTTTTAACCAGGGTCAGTTTTGACCGATCCTCAGGGGAAAAAGATAGAGACATGGGACCTTATCCTACCCCCCCATTTGTGTGTACCCCGAGTCCAACGGTACCACCCTTGAGTCTCTAGGACTTAGGGTTCCGGAGTTATGAGCATTTGAAGATCCCCCATATAAGTGAGTTGGGAGAGTGAAAATTTGCCTAAGGGTGAGAGGCCAAAAGTGTTCCTCCAGAAAGTGTTTAGGAGCACGTTTCAGAACCTTAGGAGTGGTTTGGACCCCTCTTTTTGTGGTACTTTTTGTCAAGCTGAAGTTGGTGTTTAGGGTGGTTGAGAGTGTACATGGCTTGGTGTTTTAACCAGGGACAGCTTTGACCGATCCTCAGGGGAGAAAGATAGAGACATGGGACCTTGTCCTACCCCCCCATTTGTGTGTACCCCGAGTCCAACGGTACCACCCTTGAGTCTCTAGGACTTAGGGTTCCGGAGTTATGAGCATTTGAAGATCCCCCATATAAGTGAGTTGGGAGAGTGAAAATTTGGGGTTTTAACCAGGGTCAGCTTCGACCGATCTGCAGGGGAGAAAGATAGAGACATGGGATCTTGTCCTACCCCCACATTTGTGTGTACCCCGAGTACAACGGTACCACCCTTGAGTCTCTAGGACTTAGGGTTCCGGAGTTATGAGCATTTGAAGATCCACCATATAAGTGAGTTGGGAGATTGAAAATTTGGGGTTTTAACCAGGGTCAGCTTTGACCGATCCTCAAGGGAGAAAGATAGAGACATGGGACCTTGTCCTACCCCCCCATTTGTGTGTACCCCGAGTTCAACGGTACCACCCTTGAGTCTCTAGGACGTAGGGTTCCGGAGTTATGAGCATTTGAAGATCCCCCATATAAGTGAGTTGGGAGAGTGAAAATTTTCCTAAGGGTGAGAGGCCAAAAGTGTTCCTCCAGAAAGTGTTTAGGAGCACGTTTCAGAACCTTAGGAGTGGTTTGGACCCCTCTTTTTGTGGTACTTTTTGTCAAGCTGAAGTTGGTGTTTAGGGTGGTTGAGAGTGTACATGGCTTGGTGTTTTAACCAGGGACAGCTTTGACCGATCCTCAGGGGAGAAAGATAGAGACATGGGACCTTGTCCTACCCCCCCATTTGTGTGTACCCCGAGTCCAACGGTACCACCCTTGAGTCTCTAGGACTTAGGGTTCCGGAGTTATGAGCATTTGAAGATCCCCCATATAAGTGAGTTGGGAGAGTGAAAATTTGCCTAAGGGTGAGAGGCCAAAAGTGTTCCTCCAGAAAGTGTTTAGGAGCACGTTTCAGAACCTTAGGAGTGTTTTGGACCCCTCTTTTTGTGGTACTTTTTGTCAAGCTGAAGTTGGTGTTTAGGGTGGTTGAGAGTGTACATGGCTTGGTGTTTTAACCAGGGTCAGCTTTGACCGATCCTCAGGGGAGAAAGATAGAGACATGGGACCTTGTCCTACCCCCCCATTTGTGTGTACCCCGAGTTCAACGGTACCACCCTTGAGTCTCTAGGACGTAGGGTTCCGGAGTTATGAGCATTTGAAGATCCCCCATATAAGTGAGTTGGGAGATTGAAAATTTGGGGTTTTAACCAGGGTCAGCTTTGACCGATCCTCAAGGGAGAAAGATAGAGACATGGGACCTTGTCCTACCCCCCCCCATTTGTGTGTACCCCGAGTCCAACGGTACCGCCCTTGAGTATCTAGGACTTAGGGTTCCGGAGTTATGAGCATTTGAAGATCCCCCATATAAGTGAGTTGGGAGAGTGAAAATTTGCCTAAGGTTGAGAGGCCAAAAGTGTTCCTCCAGAAAGTGTTTAGGAGCACGTTTCAGAGCCTTAGGAGTGGTTTGGATCCCTCTTTTTGTGGTACTTTTTGTCAAGCTGAAGTTGGTGTTTAGGGTGGTTGAGAGTGTACATGGCTTGGTGTTTTAACCAGGGTCAGCTTTGACCGATCCTCAGGGGAGAAAGATAGAGACATGGGACCTTGTCCTACCCCCCCATTTGTGTGTACCCCGAGTCCAACGGTACCACCCTTGAGTCTCTAG
Organism: Toxotes jaculatrix; assembly: GCF_017976425.1. Taxonomy (NCBI): domain Eukaryota; kingdom Metazoa; phylum Chordata; class Actinopteri; family Toxotidae; genus Toxotes; species Toxotes jaculatrix. The sequence goes on along the minus strand of NC_054402.1, from coordinate 27,155,500 downwards.
GACTTAGGGTTCCGGAGTTATGAGCATTTGAAGATCCCCCATATAAGTGAGTTGGGAGAGTGAAAATTTGGGGTTTTAACCAGGGTCAGCTTCGACCGATCCGCAGGGGAGAAAGATAGAGACATGGGATCTTGTCCTACCCCCCCATTTGTGTGTACCCCGAGTCCAACGGTACCACCCTTGAGTCTCTAGGACTTAGGGTTCCGGAGTTATGAGCATTTGAAAATCCCCCATATAAGTGAGTTGGGAGAGTGAAAATTTGGGGTTTTAACCAGGGTCAGCTTTGACCGATCCTCAGGGGAGAAAGATAGAGACATGGGACCTTGTCCTACCCCCCCCATTTGTGTGTACCCCGAGTCCAACGGTACCACCCTTGAGTCTCTAGGACTTAGGGTTCCGGAGTTATGAGCATTTGAAGATCCCCCATATAAGTGAGTTGGGAGAGTGAAAATTTGCCTAAGGGTGAGAGGCCAAAAGTGTTCCTCCAGAAAGTGTTTAGGAGCACGTTTCGGAGCCTTAGGAGTGGTTTGGACCCCTTTTTTTGTGGTACTTTTTGTCAAGCTGAAGTTGGTGTTTAGGGTTGTTGAGAGTGTACATGGCTTGGTGTTTTAACCAGGGTCAGCTTTGACCGATCCTCAGGGGAGAAAGATAGAGACATGGGACCTTGTCCTACCCCCCCATTTGTGTGTACCCCGAGTCCAACGGTACCACCCTTGAGTCTCTAGGACTTAGGGTTCCGGAGTTATGAGCATTTGAAGATCCCCCATATAAGTGAGTTGGGAGAGTGAAAATTTGCCTGGGGGGGGGGGGGGCAAAAGTGTTCCTCCAGAAAGTGTTTAGGAGCACGTTTCAGAGCCTTAGGAGTGGTTTGGACCCCTTTTTTGTGGTACTTTTTGTCAAGCTGAAGTTGGTGTTTAGGGTTGTTGAGAGTGTACATGGCTTGGTGTTTTAACCAGGGTCAGTTTTGACCGATCCTCAGGGGAAAAAGATAGAGACATGGGACCTTATCCTACCCCCCCATTTGTGTGTACCCCGAGTCCAACGGTACCACCCTTGAGTCTCTAGGACGTAGGGTTCCGGAGTTATGAGCATTTGAAGATCCACCATATAAGTGAGTTGGGAGATTGAAAATTTGGGGTTTTAACCAGGGTCAGCTTTGACCGATCCTCAGGGGAGAAAGATAGAGACATGGGACCTTGTCCTTCCCCCTCATTTGTGTGTACCCCGAGTCCAACGGTACCACCCTTGAGTCTCTAGGACTTAGGGTTCCGGAGTTATGAGCATTTGAAGATCCCCCATATAAGTGAGTTGGGAGAGTGAAAATTTGCCTAAGGGTGAGAGGCCAAAAGTGTTCCTCCAGAAAGTGTTTAGGAGCACGTTTCAGAACCTTAGGAGTGGTTTGGACCCCTCTTTTTGTGGTACTTTTTGTCAAGCTGAAGTTGATGTTTAGGGTTGTTGAGAGTGTACATGGCTTGGTGTTTTAACCAGGGTCAGCTTTGACCGATCCTCAGGGGAGAAAGATAGAGACATGGGACCTTGTCCTACCCCCCCATTTGTGTGTACCCCGAGTCCAACGGTACCACCCTTGAGTCTCTAGGACTTAGGGTTCCGGAGTTATGAGCATTTGAAGATCCCCTATATAAGTGAGTTGGGAGAGTGAAAATTTGGGGTTTTAACCAGGGTCAGCTTCGACCGATCCGCAGGGGAGAAAGATAGAGACATGGGACCTTGTCCTACCCCCCCATTTGTGTGTACCCCGAGTCCAACGGTACCACCCTTGAGTCTCTAGGACTTAGGGTTCCGGAGTTATGAGCATTTGAAGATCCCCCATATAAGTGAGTTGGGAGAGTGAAAATTTGGGGTTTTAACCAGGGTCAGCTTCGACCGATCCGCAGGGGAGAAAGATAGAGACATGGGATCTTGTCCTACCCCCCCATTTGTGTGTACCCCGAGTCCAACGGTACCACCCTTGAGTCTCTAGGACTTAGGGTTCCGGAGTTATGAGCATTTGAAGATCCACCATATAAGTGAGTTGGGAGATTGAAAATTTGGGGTTTTAACCAGGGTCAGCTTTGACCGATCCTCAAGGGAGAAAGATAGAGACATGGGACCTTGTCCTACCCCCCCATTTGTGTGTACCCCGAGTCCAACGGTACCACCCTTGAGTCTCTAGGACTTAGGGTTCCGGAGTTATGAGCATTTGAAGATCCCCCATATAAGTGAGTTGGGAGAGTGAAAATTTGCCTAAGGGTGAGAGGCCAAAAGTGTTCCTCCAGAAAGTGTTTAGGAGCACGTTTCGGAGCCTTAGGAGTGGTTTGGACCCCTTTTTTTGTGGTACTTTTTGTCAAGCTGAAGTTGGTGTTTAGGGTTGTTGAGAGTGTACATGGCTTGGTGTTTTAACCAGGGTCAGCTTTGACCGATCCTCAGGGGAGAAAGATAGAGACATGGGACCTTGTCCTACCCCCCCATTTGTGTGTACCCCGAGTCCAACGGTACCACCCTTGAGTCTCTAGGACTTAGGGTTCCGGAGTTATGAGCATTTGAAGATCCCCCATATAAGTGAGTTGGGAGAGTGAAAATTTTCCTAAGGGTGAGAGGCCAAAAGTGTTCCTCCAGAAAGTGTTTAGGAGCACGTTTCAGAACCTTAGGAGTGGTTTGGACCCCTCTTTTTGTGGTACTTTTTGTCAAGCTGAAGTTGGTGTTTAGGGTGGTTGAGAGTGTACATGGCTTGGTGTTTTAACCAGGGTCAGCTTTGACCGATCCTCAGGGGAGAAAGATAGAGACATGGGACCTTGTCCTTCCCCCCCATTTGTGTGTACCCCGAGTCCAACGGTACCACCCTTGAGTCTCTAGGACTTAGGGTTCCGGAGTTATGAGCATTTGAAGATCCCCCATATAAGTGAGTTGGGAGAGTGAAAAGTTGGGGTTTTAACCAGGGTCAGCTTTGACCGATCCTCAGGGGAGAAAGATAGAGACATGGGACCTTGTCCTACCCCCCCATTTGTGTGTACCCCGAGTCCAACGGTACCACCCTTGAGTCTCTAGGACTTAGGGTTCCGGAGTTATGAGCATTTGAAGATCCCCCATATAAGTGAGTTGGGAGAGTGAAAATTTTCCTAAGGGTGAGAGGCCAAAAGTGTTCCTCCAGAAAGTGTTTAGGAGCACGTTTCAGAACCTTAGGAGTGGTTTGGACCCCTCTTTTTGTGGTACTTTTTGTCAAGCTGAAGTTGGTGTTTAGGGTGGTTGAGAGTGTACATGGCTTGGTGTTTTAACCAGGGTCAGCTTTGACCGATCCTCAGGGGAGAAAGATAGAGACATGGGACCTTGTCCTTCCCCCCCATTTGTGTGTACCCCGAGTCCAACGGTACCACCCTTGAGTCTCTAGGACTTAGGGTTCCGGAGTTATGAGCATTTGAAGATCCCCCATATAAGTGAGTTGGGAGAGTGAAAATTTGCCTGGGGGGGGGGGGGGGGGGGGGCAAAAGTGTTCCTCCAGAAAGTGTTTAGGAGCACGTTTCAGAGCCTTAGGAGTGGTTTGGACCCCTTTTTTGTGGTACTTTTTGTCAAGCTGAAGTTGGTGTTTAGGGTTGTTGAGAGTGTACATGGCTTGGTGTTTTAACCAGGGTCAGTTTTGACCGATCCTCAGGGGAAAAAGATAGAGACATGGGACCTTATCCTACCCCCCCATTTGTGTGTACCCCGAGTCCAACGGTACCACCCTTGAGTCTCTAGGACGTAGGGTTCCGGAGTTATGAGCATTTGAAGATCCACCATATAAGTGAGTTGGGAGATTGAAAATTTGGGGTTTTAACCAGGGTCAGCTTTGACCGATCCTCAGGGGAGAAAGATAGAGACATGGGACCTTGTCCTTCCCCCTCATTTGTGTGTACCCCGAGTCCAACGGTACCACCCTTGAGTCTCTAGGACTTAGGGTTCCGGAGTTATGAGCATTTGAAGATCCCCCATATAAGTGAGTTGGGAGAGTGAAAATTTGCCTAAGGGTGAGAGGCCAAAAGTGTTCCTCCAGAAAGTGTTTAGGAGCACGTTTCAGAACCTTAGGAGTGGTTTGGACCCCTCTTTTTGTGGTACTTTTTGTCAAGCTGAAGTTGATGTTTAGGGTTGTTGAGAGTGTACATGGCTTGGTGTTTTAACCAGGGTCAGCTTTGACCGATCCTCAGGGGAGAAAGATAGAGACATGGGACCTTGTCCTACCCCCCCATTTGTGTGTACCCCGAGTCCAACGGTACCACCCTTGAGTCTCTAGGACTTAGGGTTCCGGAGTTATGAGCATTTGAAGATCCCCTATATAAGTGAGTTGGGAGAGTGAAAATTTGGGGTTTTAACCAGGGTCAGCTTCGACCGATCCGCAGGGGAGAAAGATAGAGACATGGGACCTTGTCCTACCCCCCCATTTGTGTGTACCCCGAGTCCAACGGTACCACCCTTGAGTCTCTAGGACTTAGGGTTCCGGAGTTATGAGCATTTGAAGATCCCCCATATAAGTGAGTTGGGAGAGTGAAAATTTTCCTAAGGGTGAGAGGCCAAAAGTGTTCCTCCAGAAAATGTTTAGGAGCACGTTTCAGAACCTTAGGAGTGGTTTGGACCCCTCTTTTTGTGGTACTTTTTGTCAAGCTGAAGTTGGTGTTTAGGGTGGTTGAGAGTGTACATGGCTTGGTGTTTTAACCAGGGTCAGCTTTGACCGATCCTCAGGGGAGAAAGATAGAGACATGGGACCTTGTCCTACCCCCCCATTTGTGTGTACCCCGAGTCCAACGGTACCACCCTTGAGTCTCTAGGACTTAGGGTTCCGGAGTTATGAGCATTTGAAGATCCCCCATATAAGTGAGTTGGGAGAGTGAAAATTTGCCAAAGTGTGAGAGGCCAAAAGTGTTCCTCCAGAAAGTGTTTAGGAGCACGTTTCAGAGCCTTAGGAGTGGTTTGGATCCCTCTTTTTGTGGTACTTTTTGTCAAGCTGAAGTTGGTGTTTAGGGTGGTTGAGAGTGTACATGGCTTGGTGTTTTAACCAGGGTCAGCTTTGACCGATCCTCAGGGGAGAAAGATAGAGACATGGGACCTTGTCCTACCCCCCCATTTGTGTGTACCCCGAGTCCAACGGTACCACCCTTGAGTCTCTAGGACTTAGGGTTCCGGAGTTATGAGCATTTGAAGATCCCCCATATAAGTGAGTTGGGAGAGTGAAAATTTGCCTGGGGGGGGGGGGGGGGGCAAAAGTGTTCCTCCAGAAAGTGTTTAGGAGCACGTTTCAGAGCCTTAGGAGTGGTTTGGACCCCTTTTTTGTGGTACTTTTTGTCAAGCTGAAGTTGGTGTTTAGGGTTGTTGAGAGTGTACATGGCTTGGTGTTTTAACCAGGGTCAGTTTTGACCGATCCTCAGGGGAAAAAGATAGAGACATGGGACCTTATCCTACCCCCCCATTTGTGTGTACCCCAAGTCCAACGGTACCACCCTTGAGTCTCTAGGACTTAGGGTTCCGGAGTTATGAGCATTTGAAGATCCCCCATATAAGTGAGTTGGGAGAGTGAAAATTTGCCTAAGGGTGAGAGGCCAAAAGTGTTCCTCCAGAAAGTGTTTAGGAGCACGTTTCAGAACCTTAGGAGTGGTTTGGACCCCTCTTTTTGTGGTACTTTTTGTCAAGCTGAAGTTGATGTTTAGGGTTGTTGAGAGTGTACATGGCTTGGTGTTTTAACCAGGGTCAGCTTTGACCGATCCTCAGGGGAGAAAGATAGAGACATGGGACCTTGTCCTACCCCCCCATTTGTGTGTACCCCGAGTCCAACGGTACCACCCTTGAGTCTCTAGGACTTAGGGTTCCGGAGTTATGAGCATTTGAAGATCCCCCATATAAGTGAGTTGGGAGAGTGAAAATTTGTGGTTTTAACCAGGGTCAGCTTCGACCGATCCGCAGGGGAGAAAGATAGAGACATGGGACCTTGTCCTACCCCCCCATTTGTGTGTACCCCGAGTCCAACGGTACCACCCTTGAGTCTCTAGGACTTAGGGTTCCGGAGTTATGAGCATTTGAAGATCCCCCATATAAGTGAGTTGGGAGAGTGAAAATTTTCCTAAGGGTGAGAGGCCAAAAGTGTTCCTCCAGAAAGTGTTTAGGAGCACGTTTCAGAACCTTAGGAGTGGTTTGGACCCCTCTTTTTGTGGTACTTTTTGTCAAGCTGAAGTTGGTGTTTAGGGTGGTTGAGAGTGTACATGGCTTGGTGTTTTAACCAGGGACAGCTTTGACCGATCCTCAGGGGAGAAAGATAGAGACATGGGACCTTGTCCTACCCCCCCATTTGTGTGTACCCCGAGTCCAACGGTACCACCCTTGAGTCTCTAGGACTTAGGGTTCCGGAGTTATGAGCATTTGAAGATCCCCCATATAAGTGAGTTGGGAGAGTGAAAATTTGCCTAAGGGTGAGAGGCCAAAAGTGTTCCTCCAGAAAGTGTTTAGGAGCACGTTTCGGAGCCTTAGGAGTGGTTTGGACCCCTTTTTTTGTGGTACTTTTTGTCAAGCTGAAGTTGGTGTTTAGGGTTGTTGAGAGTGTACATGGCTTGGTGTTTTAACCAGGGTCAGCTTTGACCGATCCTCAGGGGAGAAAGATAGAGACATGGGACCTTGTCCTACCCCCCCATTTGTGTGTACCCCGAGTCCAACGGTACCACCCTTGAGTCTCTAGGACTTAGGGTTCCGGAGTTATGAGCATTTGAAGATCCCCCATATAAGTGAGTTGGGAGAGTGAAAATTTGGGGTTTTAACCAGGGTCAGCTTTGACCGATCCTCAGGGGAGAAAGATAGAGACATGGGACCTTGTCCTTCCCCCCCATTTGTGTGTACCCCGAGTCCAACGGTACCACCCTTGAGTCTCTAGGACTTAGGGTTCCGGAGTTATGAGCATTTGAAGATCCCCCATATAAGTGAGTTGGGAGAGTGAAAATTTGCCAAAGTGTGAGAGGCCAAAAGTGTTCCTCCAGAAAGTGTTTAGGAGCACGTTTCAGAGCCTTAGGAGTGGTTTGGATCCCTCTTTTTGTGGTACTTTTTGTCAAGCTGAAGTTGGTGTTTAGGGTGGTTGAGAGTGTACATGGCTTGGTGTTTTAACCAGGGTCAGCTTTGACCGATCCTCAGGGGAGAAAGATAGAGACATGGGACCTTGTCCTTCCCCCCCATTTGTGTGTACCCCGAGTCCAACGGTACCACCCTTGAGTCTCTAGGACTTAGGGTTCCGGAGTTATGAGCATTTGAAGATCCACCATATAAGTGAGTTGGGAGATTGAAAATTTGGGGTTTTAACCAGGGTCAGCTTTGACCGATCCTCAAGGGAGAAAGATAGAGACATGGGACCTTGTCCTACCCCCCCATTTGTGTGTACCCCGAGTCCAACGGTACCACCCTTGAGTCTCTAGGACTTAGGGTTCCGGAGTTATGAGCATTTGAAGATCCCCCATATAAGTGAGTTGGGAGAGTGAAAATTTGCCTAAGGGTGAGAGGCCAAAAGTGTTCCTCCAGAAAGTGTTTAGGAGCACGTTTCGGAGCCTTAGGAGTGGTTTGGACCCCTTTTTTTGTGGTACTTTTTGTCAAGCTGAAGTTGGTGTTTAGGGTTGTTGAGAGTGTACATGGCTTGGTGTTTTAACCAGGGTCAGCTTTGACCGATCCTCAGGGGAGAAAGATAGAGACATGGGACCTTGTCCTACCCCCCCATTTGTGTGTACCCCGAGTCCAACGGTACCACCCTTGAGTCTCTAGGACTTAGGGTTCCGGAGTTATGAGCATTTGAAGATCCCCCATATAAGTGAGTTGGGAGAGTGAAAATTTTCCTAAGGGTGAGAGGCCAAAAGTGTTCCTCCAGAAAGTGTTTAGGAGCACGTTTCAGAACCTTAGGAGTGGTTTGGACCCCTCTTTTTGTGGTACTTTTTGTCAAGCTGAAGTTGGTGTTTAGGGTGGTTGAGAGTGTACATGGCTTGGTGTTTTAACCAGGGTCAGCTTTGACCGATCCTCAGGGGAGAAAGATAGAGACATGGGACCTTGTCCTTCCCCCCCATTTGTGTGTACCCCGAGTCCAACGGTACCACCCTTGAGTCTCTAGGACTTAGGGTTCCGGAGTTATGAGCATTTGAAGATCCCCCATATAAGTGAGTTGGGAGAGTGAAAAGTTGGGGTTTTAACCAGGGTCAGCTTTGACCGATCCTCAGGGGAGAAAGATAGAGACATGGGATCTTGTCCTACCCCCCCATTTGTGTGTACCCCGAGTCCAACGGTACCACCCTTGAGTCTCTAGGACTTAGGGTTCCGGAGTTATGAGCATTTGAAGATCCCCCATATAAGTGAGTTGGGAGAGTGAAAATTTGGGGTTTTAACCAGGGTTAGCTTTGACCGATCCTCAGGGGAGAAAGATAGAGACATGGGACCTTGTCCTACCCCCCCATTTGTGTGTACCCCGAGTCCAACGGTACCACCCTTGAGTCTCTAGGACTTAGGGTTCTGGAGTTATGAGCATTTGAAGATCCCCCATATAAGTGAGTTGGGAGAGTGAAAATTTGCCTAAGGTTGAGAGGCCAAAAGTGTTCCTCCAGAAAGTGTTTAGGAGCACGTTTCAGAACCTTAGGAGTGGTTTGGACCCCTCTTTTTGTGGTACTTTTTGTCAAGCTGAAGTTGGTGTTTAGGGTGGTTGAGAGTGTACATGGCTTGGTGTTTTAACCAGGGTCAGCTTTGACCGATCCTCAGGGGAGAAAGATAGAGACATGGGACCTTGTCCTACCCCCCCATTTGTGTGTACCCCGAGTCCAACGGTACCACCCTTGAGTCTCTAGGACTTAGGGTTCCGGAGTTATGAGCATTTGAAGATCCTCCATATAAGTGAGTTGGGAGAGTGAAAATTTTCCTAAGGGTGAGAGGCCAAAAGTGTTCCTCCAGAAAGTGTTTAGGAGCACGTTTCAGAACCTTAGGAGTGGTTTGGACCCCTCTTTTTGTGGTACTTTTTGTCAAGCTGAAGTTGGTGTTTAGGGTGGTTGAGAGTGTACATGGCTTGGTGTTTTAACCAGGGTCAGCTTTGACCGATCCTCAGGGGAGAAAGATAGAGACATGGGACCTTGTCCTACCCCCCCATTTGTGTGTACCCCGAGTTCAACGGTACCACCCTTGAGTCTCTAGGACGTAGGGTTCCGGAGTTATGAGCATTTGAAGATCCCCCATATAAGTGAGTTGGGAGATTGAAAATTTGGGGTTTTAACCAGGGTCAGCTTTGACCGATCCTCAAGGGAGAAAGATAGAGACATGGGACCTTGTCCTACCCCCCCCCCCCATTTGTGTGTACCCCGAGTCCAACGGTACCGCCCTTGAGTATCTAGGACTTAGGGTTCCGGAGTTATGAGCATTTGAAGATCCCCCATATAAGTGAGTTGGGAGAGTGAAAATTTGCCAAAGTGTGAGAGGCCAAAAGTGTTCCTCCAGAAAGTGTTTAGGAGCACGTTTCAGAGCCTTAGGAGTGGTTTGGATCCCTCTTTTTGTGGTACTTTTTGTCAAGCTGAAGTTGGTGTTTAGGGTGGTTGAGAGTGTACATGGCTTGGTGTTTTAACCAGGGTCAGCTTTGACCGATCCTCAGGGGAGAAAGATAGAGACATGGGACCTTGTCCTACCCCCCCCATTTGTGTGTACCCCGAGTCCAACGGTACCACCCTTGAGTCTCTAGGACTTAGGGTTCCGGAGTTATGAGCATTTGAAGATCCCCCATATAAGTGAGTTGGGAGAGTGAAAATTTGCCTAGGGGGGGGGGGGGGGGGCAAAAGTGTTCCTCCAGAAAGTGTTTAGGAGCACGTTTCAGAGCCTTAGGAGTGGTTTGGACCCCTTTTTTGTGGTACTTTTTGTCAAGCTGAAGTTGGTGTTTAGGGTTGTTGAGAGTGTACATGGCTTGGTGTTTTAACCAGGGTCAGTTTTGACCGATCCTCAGGGGAAAAAGATAGAGACATGGGACCTTATCCTACCCCCCCATTTGTGTGTACCCCGAGTCCAACGGTACCACCCTTGAGTCTCTAGGACTTAGGGTTCCGGAGTTATGAGCATTTGAAGATCCCCCATATAAGTGAGTTGGGAGAGTGAAAATTTGCCTAAGGGTGAGAGGCACAAAGTGTTCCTCCAGAAAGTGTTTAGGAGCACGTTTCAGAACCTTAGGAGTGGTTTGGACCCCTCTTTTTGTGGTACTTTTTGTCAAGCTGAAGTTGATGTTTAGGGTTGTTGAGAGTGTACATGGCTTGGTGTTTTAACCAGTGTCAGCTTTGACCGATCCTCAGGGGAGAAAGATAGAGACATGGGACCTTGTCCTACCCCCCCATTTGTGTGTACCCCGAGTCCAACGGTACCACCCTTGAGTCTCTAGGACTTAGGGTTCCGGAGTTATGAGCATTTGAAGATCCCCCATATAAGTGAGTTGGGAGAGTGAAAATTTGTGGTTTTAACCAGGGTCAGCTTCGACCGATCCGCAGGGGAGAAAGATAGAGACATGGGACCTTGTCCTACCCCCCCATTTGTGTGTACCCCGAGTCCAACGGTACCACCCTTGAGTCTCTAGGACTTAGGGTTCCGGAGTTATGAGCATTTGAAGATCCCCCATATAAGTGAGTTGGGAGAGTGAAAATTTTCCTAAGGGTGAGAGGCCAAAAGTGTTCCTCCAGAAAGTGTTTAGGAGCACGTTTCAGAACCTTAGGAGTGGTTTGGACCCCTCTTTTTGTGGTACTTTTTGTCAAGCTGAAGTTGGTGTTTAGGGTGGTTGAGAGTGTACATGGCTTGGTGTTTTAACCAGGGACAGCTTTGACCGATCCTCAGGGGAGAAAGATAGAGACATGGGACCTTGTCCTACCCCCCCATTTGTGTGTACCCCGAGTCCAACGGTACCATCCTTGAGTCTCTAGGACTTAGGGTTCCGGAGTTATGAGCATTTGAAGATCCCCCATATAAGTGAGTTGGGAGAGTGAAAATTTGCCTAAGGGTGAGAGGCCAAAAGTGTTCCTCCAGAAAGTGTTTAGGAGCACGTTTCGGAGCCTTAGGAGTGGTTTGGACCCCTTTTTTTGTGGTACTTTTTGTCAAGCTGAAGTTGGTGTTTAGGGTTGTTGAGAGTGTACATGGCTTGGTGTTTTAACCAGGGTCAGCTTTGACCGATCCTCAGGGGAGAAAGATAGAGACATGGGACCTTGTCCTACCCCCCCATTTGTGTGTACCCCGAGTCCAACGGTACCACCCTTGAGTCTCTAGGACTTAGGGTTCCGGAGTTATGAGCATTTGAAGATCCCCCATATAAGTGAGTTGGGAGAGTGAAAATTTTCCTAAGGGTGAGAGGCCAAAAGTGTTCCTCCAGAAAGTGTTTAGGAGCACGTTTCAGAACCTTAGGAGTGGTTTGGACCCCTCTTTTTGTGGTACTTTTTGTCAAGCTGAAGTTGGTGTTTAGGGTGGTTGAGAGTGTACATGGCTTGGTGTTTTAACCAGGGTCAGCTTTGACCGATCCTCAGGGGAGAAAGATAGAGACATGGGACCTTGTCCTTCCCCCCCATTTGTGTGTACCCCGAGTCCAACGGTACCACCCTTGAGTCTCTAGGACTTAGGGTTCCGGAGTTATGAGCATTTGAAGATCCCCCATATAAGTGAGTTGGGAGAGTGAAAATTTGGGGTTTTAACCAGGGTCAGCTTCGACCGATCCGCAGGGGAGAAAGATAGAGACATGGGATCTTGTCCTACCCCCCCATTTGTGTGTACCCCAAGTCCAACGGTACCACCCTTGAGTCTCTAGGACTTAGGGTTCCGGAGTTATGAGCATTTGAAGATCCCCCATATAAGTGAGTTGGGAGAGTGAAAATTTTCCTAAGGGTGAGAGGCCAAAAGTGTTCCTCCAGAAAGTGTTTAGGAGCACGTTTCAGAACCTTAGGAGTGTTTTGGACCCCTCTTTTTGTGGTACTTTTTGTCAAGCTGAAGTTGGTGTTTAGGGTGGTTGAGAGTGTACATGGCTTGGTGTTTTAACCAGGGTCAGCTTTGACCGATCCTCAGGGGAGAAAGATAGAGACATGGGACCTTGTCCTACCCCCCCATTTGTGTGTACCCCGAGTTCAACGGTACCACCCTTGAGTCTCTAGGACGTAGGGTTCCGGAGTTATGAGCATTTGAAGATCCCCCATATAAGTGAGTTGGGAGATTGAAAATTTGGGGTTTTAACCAGGGTCAGCTTTGACCGATCCTCAAGGGAGAAAGATAGAGACATGGGACCTTGTCCTACCCCCCCCATTTGTGTGTACCCCGAGTCCAACGGTACCGCCCTTGAGTATCTAGGACTTAGGGTTCCGGAGTTATGAGCATTTGAAGATCCCCCATATAAGTGAGTTGGGAGAGTGAAAATTTGCCAAAGTGTGAGAGGCCAAAAGTGTTCCTCCAGAAAGTGTTTAGGAGCACGTTTCAGAGCCTTAGGAGTGGTTTGGACCCCTCTTTTTGTGGTACTTTTTGTCAAGCTGAAGTTGGTGTTTAGGGTGGTTGAGAGTGTACATGGCTTGGTGTTTTAACCAGGGTCAGCTTTGACCGATCCTCAGGGGAGAAAGATAGAGACATGGGACCTTGTCCTACCCCCCCCCCATTTGTGTGTACCCCGAGTCCAACGGTACCACCCTTGAGTCTCTAGGACTTAGGGTTCCGGAGTTATGAGCATTTGAAGATCCCCCATATAAGTGAGTTGGGAGAGTGAAAATTTGCCTAGGGGGGGGGGGGGGGCAAAAGTGTTCCTCCAGAAAGTGTTTAGGAGCACGTTTCAGAGCCTTAGGAGTGGTTTGGACCCCTTTTTTGTGGTACTTTTTGTCAAGCTGAAGTTGGTGTTTAGGGTTGTTGAGAGTGTACATGGCTTGGTGTTTTAACCAGGGACAGCTTTGACCGATCCTCAGGGGAGAAAGATAGAGACATGGGACCTTGTCCTACCCCCCCATTTGTGTGTACCCCGAGTCCAACGGTACCACCCTTGAGTCTCTAGGACTTAGGGTTCCGGAGTTATGAACATTTGAAGATCCCCCATATAAGTGAGTTGGGAGAGTGAAAATTTGCCTAAGGGTGAGAGGCCAAAAGTGTTCCTCCAGAAAGTGTTTAGGAGCACGTTTCAGAACCTTAGGAGTGTTTTGGACCCCTCTTTTTGTGGTACTTTTTGTCAAGCTGAAGTTGGTGTTTAGGGTGGTTGAGAGTGTACATGGCTTGGTGTTTTAACCAGGGTCAGCTTTGACCGATCCTCAGGGGAGAAAGATAGAGACATGGGACCTTGTCCTACCCCCCCATTTGTGTGTACCCCGAGTTCAACGGTACCACCCTTGAGTCTCTAGGACGTAGGGTTCCGGAGTTATGAGCATTTGAAGATCCCCCATATAAGTGAGTTGGGAGATTGAAAATTTGGGGTTTTAACCAGGGTCAGCTTTGACCGATCCTCAAGGGAGAAAGATAGAGACATGGGACCTTGTCCTACCCCCCCCATTTGTGTGTACCCCGAGTCCAACGGTACCGCCCTTGAGTATCTAGGACTTAGGGTTCCGGAGTTATGAGCATTTGAAGATCCCCCATATAAGTGAGTTGGGAGAGTGAAAATTTGCCAAAGTGTGAGAGGCCAAAAGTGTTCCTCCAGAAAGTGTTTAGGAGCACGTTTCAGAGCCTTAGGAGTGGTTTGGATCCCTCTTTTTGTGGTACTTTTTGTCAAGCTGAAGTTGGTGTTTAGGGTGGTTGAGAGTGTACATGGCTTGGTGTTTTAACCAGGGTCAGCTTTGACCGATCCTCAGGGGAGAAAGATAGAGACATGGGACCTTGTCCTACCCCCCCCATTTGTGTGTACCCCGAGTCCAACGGTACCACCCTTGAGTCTCTAGGACTTAGGGTTCCGGAGTTATGAGCATTTGAAGATCCCCCATATAAGTGAGTTGGGAGAGTGAAAATTTGCCTAGGGGGGGGGGGGGGGGCAAAAGTGTTCCTCCAGAAAGTGTTTAGGAGCACGTTTCAGAGCCTTAGGAGTGGTTTGGACCCCTTTTTTGTGGTACTTTTTGTCAAGCTGAAGTTGGTGTTTAGGGTTGTTGAGAGTGTACATGGCTTGGTGTTTTAACCAGGGTCAGTTTTGACCGATCCTCAGGGGAAAAAGATAGAGACATGGGACCTTATCCTACCCCCCCATTTGTGTGTACCCCGAGTCCAACGGTACCACCCTTGAGTCTCTAGGACTTAGGGTTCCGGAGTTATGAGCATTTGAAGATCCCCCATATAAGTGAGTTGGGAGAGTGAAAATTTGCCTAAGGGTGAGAGGCCAAAAGTGTTCCTCCAGAAAGTGTTTAGGAGCACGTTTCAGAACCTTAGGAGTGGTTTGGACCCCTCTTTTTGTGGTACTTTTTGTCAAGCTGAAGTTGATGTTTAGGGTTGTTGAGAGTGTACATGGCTTGGTGTTTTAACCAGTGTCAGCTTTGACCGATCCTCAGGGGAGAAAGATAGAGACATGGGACCTTGTCCTACCCCCCCATTTGTGTGTACCCCGAGTCCAACGGTACCACCCTTGAGTCTCTAGGACTTAGGGTTCCGGAGTTATGAGCATTTGAAGATCCCCCATATAAGTGAGTTGGGAGAGTGAAAATTTGGGGTTTTAACCAGGGTCAGCTTTGACCGATCCTCAGGGGAGAAAGATAGAGACATGGGACCTTGTCCTACCCCCCATTTGTGTGTACCCCGAGTCCAACGGTACCACCCTTGAGTCTCTAGGACTTAGGGTTCCGGAGTTATGAGCATTTGAAGATCCCCCATATAAGTGAGTTGGGAGAGTGAAAATTTGGGGTTTTAACCAGGGTCAGCTTTGACCGATCCTCAGGGGAGAAAGATAGAGACATGGGACCTTGTCCTACCCCCCCCATTTGTGTGTACCCCGAGTCCAACGGTACCACCCTTGAGTCTCTAGGACTTAGGGTTCTGGAGTTATGAGCATTTGAAGATCCCCCATATAAGTGAGTTGGGAGAGTGAAAATTTGCCTAAGGGTGAGAGGCCAAAAGTGTTCCTCCAGAAAGTGTTTAGGAGCACGTTTCAGAACCTTAGGAGTGGTTTGGACCCCTTTTTTTGTGGTACTTTTTGTCAAGCTGAAGTTGGTGTTTAGGGTTGTTGAGAGTGTACATGGCTTGGTGTTTTAACCAGGGTCAGCTTTGACCGATCCTCAGGGGAGAAAGATAGAGACATGGGACCTTGTCCTACCCCCCCATTTGTGTGTACCCCGAGTCCAACGGTACCACCCTTGAGTCTCTAGGACTTAGGGTTCCGGAGTTATGAGCATTTGAAGATCCCCCATATAAGTGAGTTGGGAGAGTGAAAATTTGGGGTTTTAACCAGGGTCAGCTTTGACCGATCCTCAGGGGAGAAAGATAGAGACATGGGACCTTGTCCTTCCCCCCCATTTGTGTGTACCCCGAGTCCAACGGTACCACCCTTGAGTCTCTAGGACTTAGGGTTCCGGAGTTATGAGCATTTGAAGATCCCCCATATAAGTGAGTTGGGAGAGTGAAAATTTGCCAAAGTGTGAGAGGCCAAAAGTGTTCCTCCAGAAAGTGTTTAGGAGCACGTTTCAGAGCCTTAGGAGTGGTTTGGACCCCTCTTTTTGTGGTACTTTTTGTCAAGCTGAAGTTGGTGTTTAGGGTGGTTGAGAGTGTACATGGCTTGGTGTTTTAACCAGGGACAGCTTTGACCGATCCTCAGGGGAGAAAGATAGAGACATGGGACCTTGTCCTACCCCCCCATTTGTGTGTACCCCGAGTCCAACGGTACCACCCTTGAGTCTCTAGGACTTAAGGTTCCGGAGTTATGAGCATTTGAAGATCCCCCATATAAGTGAGTTGGGAGAGTGAAAATTTGTGGTTTTAACCAGGGTCAGCTTCGACCGATCCGCAGGGGAGAAAGATAGAGACATGGGACCTTGTCCTACCCCCCCATTTGTGTGTACCCCGAGTCCAACGGTACCACCCTTGAGTCTCTAGGACTTAGGGTTCCGGAGTTATGAGCATTTGAAGATCCCCCATATAAGTGAGTTGGGAGAGTGAAAATTTTCCTAAGGGTGAGAGGCCAAAAGTGTTCCTCCAGAAAGTGTTTAGGAGCACGTTTCAGAACCTTAGGAGTGGTTTGGACCCCTCTTTTTGTGGTACTTTTTGTCAAGCTGAAGTTGGTGTTTAGGGTGGTTGAGAGTGTACATGGCTTGGTGTTTTAACCAGGGTCAGCTTTGACCGATCCTCAGGGGAGAAAGATAGAGACATGGGACCTTGTCCTTCCCCCCCATTTGTGTGTACCCCGAGTCCAACGGTACCACCCTTGAGTCTCTAGGACTTAGGGTTCCGGAGTTATGAGCATTTGAAGATCCCCCATATAAGTGAGTTGGGAGAGTGAAAATTTGCCTAAGGGTGAGAGGCCAAAAGTGTTCCTCCAGAAAGTGTTTAGGAGCACGTTTCAGAACCTTAGGAGTGGTTTGGACCCCTCTTTTTGTGGTACTTTTTGTCAAGCTGAAGTTGATGTTTAGGGTTGTTGAGAGTGTACATGGCTTGGTGTTTTAACCAGGGTCAGCTTTGACCGATCCTCAGGGGAGAAAGATAGAGCCATGGGACCTTGTCCTACCCCCCCATTTGTGTGTACCCCGAGTCCAACGGTACCACCCTTGAGTCTCTAGGACTTAGGGTTCCGGAGTTATGAGCATTTGAAGATCCCCTATATAAGTGAGTTGGGAGAGTGAAAATTTGGGGTTTTAACCAGGGTCAGCTTCGACCGATCCGCAGGGGAGAAAGATAGAGACATGGGACCTTGTCCTACCCCCCCATTTGTGTGTACCCCGAGTCCAACTGTACCACCCTTGAGTCTCTAGGACTTAGGGTTCCGGAGTTATGAGCATTTGAAGATCCCCCATATAAGTGAGTTGGGAGAGTGAAAATTTTCCTAAGGGTGAGAGGCCAAAAGTGTTCCTCCAGAAAGTGTTTAGGAGCACGTTTCAGAACCTTAGGAGTGGTTTGGACCCCTCTTTTTGTGGTACTTTTTGTCAAGCTGAAGTTGGTGTTTAGGGTGGTTGAGAGTGTACATGGCTTGGTGTTTTAACCAGGGTCAGCTTTGACCGATCCTCAGGGGAGAAAGATAGAGACATGGGACCTTGTCCTACCCCCCCATTTGTGTGTACCCCGAGTCCAACGGTACCACCCTTGAGTCTCTAGGACTTAGGGTTCCGGAGTTATGAGCATTTGAAGATCCCCCATATAAGTGAGTTGGGAGAGTGAAAATTTGGGGTTTTAACCAGGGTCAGCTTCGACCGATCCGCAGGGGAGAAAGATAGAGACATGGGATCTTGTCCTACCCCCCCATTTGTGTGTACCCCGAGTCCAACGGTACCACCCTTGAGTCTCTAGGACTTAGGGTTCCGGAGTTATGAGCATTTGAAGATCCCCCATATAAGTGAGTTGGGAGAGTGAAAATTTTCCTAAGGGTGAGAGGCCAAAAGTGTTCCTCCAGAAAGTGTTTAGGAGCACGTTTCAGAACCTTAGGAGTGGTTTGGACCCCTCTTTTTGTGGTACTTTTTGTCAAGCTGAAGTTGGTGTTTAGGGTGGTTGAGAGTGTACATGGCTTGGTGTTTTAACCAGGGTTAGCTTTGACCGATCCTCAGGGGAGAAAGATAGAGACATGGGACCTTGTCCTACCCCCCCATTTGTGTGTACCCCGAGTTCAACGGTACCACCCTTGAGTCTCTAGGACGTAGGGTTCCGGAGTTATGAGCATTTGAAGATCCCCCATATAAGTGAGTTGGGAGAGTGAAAATTTGGGGTTTTAACCAGGGTCAGCTTTGACCGATCCTCAGGGGAGAAAGATAGAGACATGGGACCTTGTCCTTCCCCCCCATTTGTGTGTACCCCGAGTCCAACGGTACCACCCTTGAGTCTCTAGGACTTAGGGTTCCGGAGTTATGAGCATTTGAAGATCCCCCATATAAATGAGTTGGGAGAGTGAAAATTTGCCAAAGTGTGAGAGGCCAAAAGTGTTCCTCCAGAAAGTGTTTAGGAGCACGTTTCAGAGCCTTAGGAGTGGTTTGGACCCCTCTTTTTGTGGTACTTTTTGTCAAGCTGAAGTTGGTGTTTAGGGTGGTTGAGAGTGTACATGGCTTGGTGTTTTAACCAGGGACAGCTTTGACCGATCCTCAGGGGAGAAAGATAGAGACATGGGACCTTGTCCTACCCCCCCCATTTGTGTGTACCCCGAGTCCAACGGTACCACCCTTGAGTCTCTAGGACTTAGGGTTCCGGAGTTATGAGCATTTGAAGATCCCCCATATAAGTGAGTTGGGAGAGTGAAAATTTTCCTAAGGGTGAGAGGCCAAAAGTGTTCCTCCAGAAAGTGTTTAGGAGCACGTTTCAGAACCTTAGGAGTGGTTTGGACCCCTCTTTTTGTGGTACTTTTTGTCAAGCTGAAGTTGGTGTTTAGGGTGGTTGAGAGTGTACATGGCTTGGTGTTTTAACCAGGGACAGCTTTGACCGATCCTCAGGGGAGAAAGATAGAGACATGGGACCTTGTCCTACCCCCCCATTTGTGTGTACCCCGAGTCCAACGGTACCACCCTTGAGTCTCTAGGACTTAGGGTTCCGGAGTTATGAGCATTTGAAGATCCCCCATATAAGTGAGTTGGGAGAGTGAAAATTTTCCTAAGGGTGAGAGGCCAAAAGTGTTCCTCCAGAAAGTGTTTAGGAGCACGTTTCAGAACCTTAGGAGTGGTTTGGACCCCTCTTTTTGTGGTACTTTTTGTCAAGCTGAAGTTGGTGTTTAGGGTGGTTGAGAGTGTACATGGCTTGGTGTTTTAACCAGGGACAGCTTTGACCGATCCTCAGGGGAGAAAGATAGAGACATGGGACCTTGTCCTACCCCCCCATTTGTGTGTACCCCGAGTCCAACGGTACCACCCTTGAGTCTCTAGGACTTAGGGTTCCGGAGTTATGAGCATTTGAAGATCCCCCATATAAGTGAGTTGGGAGAGTGAAAATTTGGGGTTTTAACCAGGGTCAGCTTCGACCGATCTGCAGGGGAGAAAGATAGAGACATGGGATCTTGTCCTACCCCCACATTTGTGTGTACCCCGAGTACAACGGTACCACCCTTGAGTCTCTAGGACTTAGGGTTCCGGAGTTATGAGCATTTGAAGGTCCACCATATAAGTGAGTTGGGAGATTGAAAATTTGGGGTTTTAACCAGGGTCAGCTTTGACCGATCCTCAAGGGAGAAAGATAGAGACATGGGACCTTGTCCTACCCCCCCATTTGTGTGTACCCCGAGTCCAACGGTACCACCCTTGAGTCTCTAGGACTTAGGGTTCCGGAGTTATGAGCATTTGAAGATCCCCCATATAAGTGAGTTGGGAGAGTGAAAATTTGCCTAAGGGTGAGAGGCCAAAAGTGTTCCTCCAGACAGTGTTTAGGAGCACATTTCAGAGCCTTAGGAGTGGTTTGGACCCCTTTTTTTGTGGTACTTTTTGTCAAGCTGAAGTTGGTGTTTAGGGTTGTTGAGAGTGTACATGGCTTGGTGTTTTAACCAGGGTCAGCTTTGACCGATCCTCAGGGGAGAAAGATAGAGACATGGGACCTTGTCCTTCCCCCCCATTTGTGTGTACCCCGAGTCCAACGGTACCACCCTTGAGTCTCTAGGACTTAGGGTTCCGGAGTTATGAGCATTTGAAGATCCCCCATATAAGTGAGTTGGGAGAGTGAAAATTTGGGGTTTTAACCAGGGTCAGCTTCGACCGATCCGCAGGGGAGAAAGATAGAGACATGGGATCTTGTCCTACCCCCCCATTTGTGTGTACCCCGAGTCCAACGGTACCACCCTTGAGTCTCTAGGACTTAGGGTTCCGGAGTTATGAGCATTTGAAGATCCACCATATAAGTGAGTTGGGAGATTGAAAATTTGGGGTTTTAACCAGGGTCAGCTTTGACCGATCCTCAGGGGAGAAAGATAGAGACATGGGACCTTGTCCTTCCCCCCCATTTGTTTGTACCCCGAGTCCAACGGTACCACCCTTGAGTCTCTAGGACTTAGGGTTCTGGAGTTATGAGCATTTGAAGATCCCCCATATAAGTGAGTTGGGAGAGTGAAAATTTGCCTAAGGTTGAGAGGCCAAAAGTGTTCCTCCAGAAAGTGTTTAGGAGCACGTTTCAGAACCTTAGGAGTGGTTTGGACCCCTCTTTTTGTGGTACTTTTTGTCAAGCTGAAGTTGGTGTTTAGGGTGGTTGAGAGTGTACATGGCTTGGTGTTTTAACCAGGGACAGCTTTGACCGATCCTCAGGGGAGAAAGATAGAGACATGGGACCTTGTCCTACCCCCCCCATTTGTGTGTACCCCGAGTCCAACGGTACCACCCTTGAGTCTCTAGGACTTAGGGTTCCGGAGTTATGAGCATTTGAAGATCCCCCATATAAGTGAGTTGGGAGAGTGAAAATTTTCCTAAGGGTGAGAGGCCAAAAGTGTTCCTCCAGAAAGTGTTTAGGAGCACGTTTCAGAACCTTAGGAGTGGTTTGGACCCCTCTTTTTGTGGTACTTTTTGTCAAGCTGAAGTTGGTGTTTAGGGTGGTTGAGAGTGTACATGGCTTGGTGTTTTAACCAGGGACAGCTTTGACCGATCCTCAGGGGAGAAAGATAGAGACATGGGACCTTGTCCTACCCCCCCATTTGTGTGTACCCCGAGTCCAACGGTACCACCCTTGAGTCTCTAGGACTTAGGGTTCCGGAGTTATGAGCATTTGAAGATCCCCCATATAAGTGAGTTGGGAGAGTGAAAATTTGGGGTTTTAACCAGGGTCAGCTTCGACCGATCTGCAGGGGAGAAAGATAGAGACATGGGATCTTGTCCTACCCCCACATTTGTGTGTACCCCGAGTACAACGGTACCACCCTTGAGTCTCTAGGACTTAGGGTTCCGGAGTTATGAGCATTTGAAGATCCACCATATAAGTGAGTTGGGAGATTGAAAATTTGGGGTTTTAACCAGGGTCAGCTTTGACCGATCCTCAAGGGAGAAAGATAGAGACATGGGACCTTGTCCTACCCCCCCATTTGTGTGTACCCCGAGTCCAACGGTACCACCCTTGAGTCTCTAGGACTTAGGGTTCTGGAGTTATGAGCATTTGAAGATCCCCCATATAAGTGAGTTGGGAGAGTGAAAATTTGCCTAAGGGTGAGAGGCCAAAAGTGTTCCTCCAGACAGTGTTTAGGAGCACATTTCAGAGCCTTAGGAGTGGTTTGGACCCCTTTTTTTGTGGTACTTTTTGTCAAGCTGAAGTTGGTGTTTAGGGTTGTTGAGAGTGTACATGGCTTGGTGTTTTAACCAGGGTCAGCTTTGACCGATCCTCAGGGGAGAAAGATAGAGACATGGGACCTTGTCCTTCCCCCCCATTTGTGTGTACCCCGAGTCCAACGGTACCACCCTTGAGTCTCTAGGACTTAGGGTTCCGGAGTTATGAGCATTTGAAGATCCCCCATATAAGTGAGTTGGGAGAGTGAAAATTTGGGGTTTTAACCAGGGTCAGCTTCGACCGATCCGCAGGGGAGAAAGATAGAGACATGGGATCTTGTCCTACCCCCCCATTTGTGTGTACCCCGAGTCCAACGGTACCACCCTTGAGTCTCTAGGACTTAGGGTTCCGGAGTTATGAGCATTTGAAGATCCACCATATAAGTGAGTTGGGAGATTGAAAATTTGGGGTTTTAACCAGGGTCAGCTTTGACCGATCCTCAGGGGAGAAAGATAGAGACATGGGACCTTGTCCTTCCCCCCCATTTGTTTGTACCCCGAGTCCAACGGTACCACCCTTGAGTCTCTAGGACTTAGGGTTCCGGAGTTATGAGCATTTGAAGATCCCCCATATAAGTGAGTTGGGAGAGTGAAAATTTGCCTAAGGGTGAGAGGCCAAAAGTGTTCCTCCAGAAAGTGTTTAGGAGCACGTTTCAGAGCCTTAGGAGTGGTTTGGACCCCTTTTTTTGTGGTACTTTTTGTCAAGCTGAAGTTGGTGTTTAGGGTTGTTGAGAGTGTACATGGCTTGGTGTTTTAACCAGGGTCAGCTTTGACCGATCCTCAGGGGAGAAAGATAGAGACATGGGACCTTGTCCTACCCCCCCATTTGTGTGTACCCCGAGTCCAACGGTACCACCCTTGAGTCTCTAGGACTTAGGGTTCCGGAGTTATGAGCATTTGAAGATCCCCCATATAAGTGAGTTGGGAGAGTGAAAATTTGGGGTTTTAACCAGGGTCAGCTTTGACCGATCCTCAGGGGAGAAAGATAGAGACATGGGACCTTGTCCTACCCCCCCATTTGTGTGTACCCCGAGTCCAACGGTACCACCCTTGAGTCTCTAGGACTTAGGGTTCTGGAGTTATGAGCATTTGAAGATCCCCCATATAAGTGAGTTGGGAGAGTGAAAATTTGCCTAAGGGTGAGAGGCCAAAAGTGTTCCTCCAGAAAGTGTTTAGGAGCACGTTTCAGAACCTTAGGAGTGGTTTGGACCCCTTTTTTTGTGGTACTTTTTGTCAAGCTGAAGTTGGTGTTTAGGGTTGTTGAGAGTGTACATGGCTTGGTGTTTTAACCAGGGTCAGCTTTGACCGATCCTCAGGGGAGAAAGATAGAGACATGGGACCTTGTCCTACCCCCCCATTTGTGTGTACCCCGAGTCCAACGGTACCACCCTCGAGTCTCTAGGACTTAGGGTTCCGGAGTTATGAGCATTTGAAGATCCCCCATATAAGTGAGTTGGGAGAGTGAAAATTTTCCTAAGGGTGAGAGGCCAAAAGTGTTCCTCCAGAAAGTGTTTAGGAGCACGTTTCAGAACCTTAGGAGTGTTTTGGACCCCTCTTTTTGTGGTACTTTTTGTCAAGCTGAAGTTGGTGTTTAGGGTGGTTGAGAGTGTACATGGCTTGGTGTTTTAACCAGGGTCAGCTTTGACCGATCCTCAGGGGAGAAAGATAGAGACATGGGACCTTGTCATACCCCCCCATTTGTGTGTACCCCGAGTCCAACGGTACCACCCTTGAGTCTCTAGGACTTAGGGTTCCGGAGTTATGAGCATTTGAAGATCCCCCATATAAGTGAGTTGGGAGAGTGAAAATTTGGGGTTTTAACCAGGGTCAGCTTCGACCGATCCGCAGGGGAGAAAGATAGAGACATGGGATCTTGTCCTACCCCCCCATTTGTGTGTACCCCGAGTCCAACGGTACCACCCTTGAGTCTCTAGGACTTAGGGTTCCGGAGTTATGAGCATTTGAAGATCCCCCATATAAGTGAGTTGGGAGAGTGAAAATTTTCCTAAGGGTGAGAGGCCAAAAGTGTTCCTCCAGAAAGTGTTTAGGAGCACGTTTCAGAACCTTAGGAGTGGTTTGGACCCCTCTTTTTGTGGTACTTTTTGTCAAGCTGAAGTTGGTGTTTAGGGTGGTTGAGAGTGTACATGGCTTGGTGTTTTAACCAGGGTCAGCTTTGACCGATCCTCAGGGGAGAAAGATAGAGACATGGGACCTTGTCCTTCCCCCCCATTTGTGTGTACCCCGAGTCCAACGGTACCACCCTTGAGTCTCTAGGACTTAGGGTTCCGGAGTTATGAGCATTTGAAGATCCCCCATATAAGTGAGTTGGGAGAGTGAAAATTTGCCTAAGGGTGAGAGGCCAAAAGTGTTCCTCCAGAAAGTGTTTAGGAGCACGTTTCAGAACCTTAGGAGTGGTTTGGACCCCTCTTTTTGTGGTACTTTTTGTCAAGCTGAAGTTGATGTTTAGGGTTGTTGAGAGTGTACATGGCTTGGTGTTTTAACCAGGGTCAGCTTTGACCGATCCTCAGGGGAGAAAGATAGAGCCATGGGACCTTGTCCTACCCCCCCATTTGTGTGTACCCCGAGTCCAACGGTACCACCCTTGAGTCTCTAGGACTTAGGGTTCCGGAGTTATGAGCATTTGAAGATCCCCTATATAAGTGAGTTGGGAGAGTGAAAATTTGGGGTTTTAACCAGGGTCAGCTTCGACCGATCCGCAGGGGAGAAAGATAGAGACATGGGACCTTGTCCTACCCCCCCATTTGTGTGTACCCCGAGTCCAACTGTACCACCCTTGAGTCTCTAGGACTTAGGGTTCCGGAGTTATGAGCATTTGAAGATCCCCCATATAAGTGAGTTGGGAGAGTGAAAATTTTCCTAAGGGTGAGAGGCCAAAAGTGTTCCTCCAGAAAGTGTTTAGGAGCACGTTTCAGAACCTTAGGAGTGGTTTGGACCCCTCTTTTTGTGGTACTTTTTGTCAAGCTGAAGTTGGTGTTTAGGGTGGTTGAGAGTGTACATGGCTTGGTGTTTTAACCAGGGTCAGCTTTGACCGATCCTCAGGGGAGAAAGATAGAGACATGGGACCTTGTCCTACCCCCCCATTTGTGTGTACCCCGAGTCCAACGGTACCACCCTTGAGTCTCTAGGACTTAGGGTTTCGGAGTTATGAGCATTTGAAGATCCCCCATATAAGTGAGTTGGGAGAGTGAAAATTTGGGGTTTTAACCAGGGTCAGCTTCGACCGATCCGCAGGGGAGAAAGATAGAGACATGGGATCTTGTCCTACCCCCCCATTTGTGTGTACCCCGAGTCCAACGGTACCACCCTTGAGTCTCTAGGACTTAGGGTTCCGGAGTTATGAGCATTTGAAGATCCCCCATATAAGTGAGTTGGGAGAGTGAAAATTTTCCTAAGGGTGAGAGGCCAAAAGTGTTCCTCCAGAAAGTGTTTAGGAGCACGTTTCAGAACCTTAGGAGTGGTTTGGACCCCTCTTTTTGTGGTACTTTTTGTCAAGCTGAAGTTGGTGTTTAGGGTGGTTGAGAGTGTACATGGCTTGGTGTTTTAACCAGGGTTAGCTTTGACCGATCCTCAGGGGAGAAAGATAGAGACATGGGACCTTGTCCTACCCCCCCATTTGTGTGTACCCCGAGTTCAACGGTACCACCCTTGAGTCTCTAGGACGTAGGGTTCCGGAGTTATGAGCATTTGAAGATCCCCCATATAAGTGAGTTGGGAGAGTGAAAATTTGGGGTTTTAACCAGGGTCAGCTTTGACCGATCCTCAGGGGAGAAAGATAGAGACATGGGACCTTGTCCTTCCCCCCCATTTGTGTGTACCCCGAGTCCAACGGTACCACCCTTGAGTCTCTAGGACTTAGGGTTCCGGAGTTATGAGCATTTGAAGATCCCCCATATAAATGAGTTGGGAGAGTGAAAATTTGCCAAAGTGTGAGAGGCCAAAAGTGTTCCTCCAGAAAGTGTTTAGGAGCACGTTTCAGAGCCTTAGGAGTGGTTTGGACCCCTCTTTTTGTGGTACTTTTTGTCAAGCTGAAGTTGGTGTTTAGGGTGGTTGAGAGTGTACATGGCTTGGTGTTTTAACCAGGGACAGCTTTGACCGATCCTCAGGGGAGAAAGATAGAGACATGGGACCTTGTCCTACCCCCCCCCATTTGTGTGTACCCCGAGTCCAACGGTACCACCCTTGAGTCTCTAGGACTTAGGGTTCCGGAGTTATGAGCATTTGAAGATCCCCCATATAAGTGAGTTGGGAGAGTGAAAATTTTCCTAAGGGTGAGAGGCCAAAAGTGTTCCTCCAGAAAGTGTTTAGGAGCACGTTTCAGAACCTTAGGAGTGGTTTGGACCCCTCTTTTTGTGGTACTTTTTGTCAAGCTGAAGTTGGTGTTTAGGGTGGTTGAGAGTGTACATGGCTTGGTGTTTTAACCAGGGACAGCTTTGACCGATCCTCAGGGGAGAAAGATAGAGACATGGGACCTTGTCCTACCCCCCCATTTGTGTGTACCCCGAGTCCAACGGTACCACCCTTGAGTCTCTAGGACTTAGGGTTCCGGAGTTATGAGCATTTGAAGATCCCCCATATAAGTGAGTTGGGAGAGTGAAAATTTTCCTAAGGGTGAGAGGCCAAAAGTGTTCCTCCAGAAAGTGTTTAGGAGCACGTTTCAGAACCTTAGGAGTGGTTTGGACCCCTCTTTTTGTGGTACTTTTTGTCAAGCTGAAGTTGGTGTTTAGGGTGGTTGAGAGTGTACATGGCTTGGTGTTTTAACCAGGGACAGCTTTGACCGATCCTCAGGGGAGAAAGATAGAGACATGGGACCTTGTCCTACCCCCCCATTTGTGTGTACCCCGAGTCCAACGGTACCACCCTTGAGTCTCTAGGACTTAGGGTTCCGGAGTTATGAGCATTTGAAGATCCCCCATATAAGTGAGTTGGGAGAGTGAAAATTTGGGGTTTTAACCAGGGTCAGCTTCGACCGATCTGCAGGGGAGAAAGATAGAGACATGGGATCTTGTCCTACCCCCACATTTGTGTGTACCCCGAGTACAACGGTACCACCCTTGAGTCTCTAGGACTTAGGGTTCCGGAGTTATGAGCATTTGAAGGTCCACCATATAAGTGAGTTGGGAGATTGAAAATTTGGGGTTTTAACCAGGGTCAGCTTTGACCGATCCTCAAGGGAGAAAGATAGAGACATGGGACCTTGTCCTACCCCCCCATTTGTGTGTACCCCGAGTCCAACGGTACCACCCTTGAGTCTCTAGGACTTAGGGTTCCGGAGTTATGAGCATTTGAAGATCCCCCATATAAGTGAGTTGGGAGAGTGAAAATTTGCCTAAGGGTGAGAGGCCAAAAGTGTTCCTCCAGACAGTGTTTAGGAGCACATTTCAGAGCCTTAGGAGTGGTTTGGACCCCTTTTTTTGTGGTACTTTTTGTCAAGCTGAAGTTGGTGTTTAGGGTTGTTGAGAGTGTACATGGCTTGGTGTTTTAACCAGGGTCAGCTTTGACCGATCCTCAGGGGAGAAAGATAGAGACATGGGACCTTGTCCTTCCCCCCCATTTGTGTGTACCCCGAGTCCAACGGTACCACCCTTGAGTCTCTAGGACTTAGGGTTCCGGAGTTATGAGCATTTGAAGATCCCCCATATAAGTGAGTTGGGAGAGTGAAAATTTGGGGTTTTAACCAGGGTCAGCTTCGACCGATCCGCAGGGGAGAAAGATAGAGACATGGGATCTTGTCCTACCCCCCCATTTGTGTGTACCCCGAGTCCAACGGTACCACCCTTGAGTCTCTAGGACTTAGGGTTCCGGAGTTATGAGCATTTGAAGATCCACCATATAAGTGAGTTGGGAGATTGAAAATTTGGGGTTTTAACCAGGGTCAGCTTTGACCGATCCTCAGGGGAGAAAGATAGAGACATGGGACCTTGTCCTTCCCCCCCATTTGTTTGTACCCCGAGTCCAACGGTACCACCCTTGAGTCTCTAGGACTTAGGGTTCTGGAGTTATGAGCATTTGAAGATCCCCCATATAAGTGAGTTGGGAGAGTGAAAATTTGCCTAAGGTTGAGAGGCCAAAAGTGTTCCTCCAGAAAGTGTTTAGGAGCACGTTTCAGAACCTTAGGAGTGGTTTGGACCCCTCTTTTTGTGGTACTTTTTGTCAAGCTGAAGTTGGTGTTTAGGGTGGTTGAGAGTGTACATGGCTTGGTGTTTTAACCAGGGACAGCTTTGACCGATCCTCAGGGGAGAAAGATAGAGACATGGGACCTTGTCCTACCCCCCCCATTTGTGTGTACCCCGAGTCCAACGGTACCACCCTTGAGTCTCTAGGACTTAGGGTTCCGGAGTTATGAGCATTTGAAGATCCCCCATATAAGTGAGTTGGGAGAGTGAAAATTTTCCTAAGGGTGAGAGGCCAAAAGTGTTCCTCCAGAAAGTGTTTAGGAGCACGTTTCAGAACCTTAGGAGTGGTTTGGACCCCTCTTTTTGTGGTACTTTTTGTCAAGCTGAAGTTGGTGTTTAGGGTGGTTGAGAGTGTACATGGCTTGGTGTTTTAACCAGGGACAGCTTTGACCGATCCTCAGGGGAGAAAGATAGAGACATGGGACCTTGTCCTACCCCCCCATTTGTGTGTACCCCGAGTCCAACGGTACCACCCTTGAGTCTCTAGGACTTAGGGTTCCGGAGTTATGAGCATTTGAAGATCCCCCATATAAGTGAGTTGGGAGAGTGAAAATTTGGGGTTTTAACCAGGGTCAGCTTCGACCGATCTGCAGGGGAGAAAGATAGAGACATGGGATCTTGTCCTACCCCCACATTTGTGTGTACCCCGAGTACAACGGTACCACCCTTGAGTCTCTAGGACTTAGGGTTCCGGAGTTATGAGCATTTGAAGGTCCACCATATAAGTGAGTTGGGAGATTGAAAATTTGGGGTTTTAACCAGGGTCAGCTTTGACCGATCCTCAAGGGAGAAAGATAGAGACATGGGACCTTGTCCTACCCCCCCATTTGTGTGTACCCCGAGTCCAACGGTACCACCCTTGAGTCTCTAGGACTTAGGGTTCCGGAGTTATGAGCATTTGAAGATCCCCCATATAAGTGAGTTGGGAGAGTGAAAATTTGCCTAAGGGTGAGAGGCCAAAAGTGTTCCTCCAGACAGTGTTTAGGAGCACATTTCAGAGCCTTAGGAGTGGTTTGGACCCCTTTTTTTGTGGTACTTTTTGTCAAGCTGAAGTTGGTGTTTAGGGTTGTTGAGAGTGTACATGGCTTGGTGTTTTAACCAGGGTCAGCTTTGACCGATCCTCAGGGGAGAAAGATAGAGACATGGGACCTTGTCCTTCCCCCCCATTTGTGTGTACCCCGAGTCCAACGGTACCACCCTTGAGTCTCTAGGACTTAGGGTTCCGGAGTTATGAGCATTTGAAGATCCCCCATATAAGTGAGTTGGGAGAGTGAAAATTTGGGGTTTTAACCAGGGTCAGCTTCGACCGATCCGCAGGGGAGAAAGATAGAGACATGGGATCTTGTCCTACCCCCCCATTTGTGTGTACCCCGAGTCCAACGGTACCACCCTTGAGTCTCTAGGACTTAGGGTTCCGGAGTTATGAGCATTTGAAGATCCACCATATAAGTGAGTTGGGAGATTGAAAATTTGGGGTTTTAACCAGGGTCAGCTTTGACCGATCCTCAGGGGAGAAAGATAGAGACATGGGACCTTGTCCTTCCCCCCCATTTGTTTGTACCCCGAGTCCAACGGTACCACCCTTGAGTCTCTAGGACTTAGGGTTCTGGAGTTATGAGCATTTGAAGATCCCCCATATAAGTGAGTTGGGAGAGTGAAAATTTGCCTAAGGTTGAGAGGCCAAAAGTGTTCCTCCAGAAAGTGTTTAGGAGCACGTTTCAGAACCTTAGGAGTGGTTTGGACCCCTCTTTTTGTGGTACTTTTTGTCAAGCTGAAGTTGGTGTTTAGGGTGGTTGAGAGTGTACATGGCTTGGTGTTTTAACCAGGGACAGCTTTGACCGATCCTCAGGGGAGAAAGATAGAGACATGGGACCTTGTCCTACCCCCCCCATTTGTGTGTACCCCGAGTCCAACGGTACCACCCTTGAGTCTCTAGGACTTAGGGTTCCGGAGTTATGAGCATTTGAAGATCCCCCATATAAGTGAGTTGGGAGAGTGAAAATTTTCCTAAGGGTGAGAGGCCAAAAGTGTTCCTCCAGAAAGTGTTTAGGAGCACGTTTCAGAACCTTAGGAGTGGTTTGGACCCCTCTTTTTGTGGTACTTTTTGTCAAGCTGAAGTTGGTGTTTAGGGTGGTTGAGAGTGTACATGGCTTGGTGTTTTAACCAGGGACAGCTTTGACCGATCCTCAGGGGAGAAAGATAGAGACATGGGACCTTGTCCTACCCCCCCATTTGTGTGTACCCCGAGTCCAACGGTACCACCCTTGAGTCTCTAGGACTTAGGGTTCCGGAGTTATGAGCATTTGAAGATCCCCCATATAAGTGAGTTGGGAGAGTGAAAATTTGTGGTTTTAACCAGGGTCAGCTTCGACCGATCCGCAGGGGAGAAAGATAGAGACATGGGATCTTGTCCTACCCCCACATTTGTGTGTACCCCGAGTACAACGGTACCACCCTTGAGTCTCTAGGACTTAGGGTTCCGGAGTTATGAGCATTTGAAGTTCCACCATATAAGTGAGTTGGGAGATTGAAAATTTGGGGTTTTAACCAGGGTCAGCTTTGACCGATCCTCAAGGGAGAAAGATAGAGACATGGGACCTTGTCCTACCCCCCCATTTGTGTGTACCCCGAGTCCAACGGTACCACCCTTGAGTCTCTAGGACTTAGGGTTCCGGAGTTATGAGCATTTGAAGATCCCCCATATAAGTGAGTTGGGAGAGTGAAAATTTGCCTAAGGGTGAGAGGCCAAAAGTGTTCCTCCAGACAGTGTTTAGGAGCACATTTCAGAGCCTTAGGAGTGGTTTGGACCCCTTTTTTTGTGGTACTTTTTGTCAAGCTGAAGTTGGTGTTTAGGGTTGTTGAGAGTGTACATGGCTTGGTGTTTTAACCAGGGTCAGCTTTGACCGATCCTCAGGGGAGAAAGATAGAGACATGGGACCTTGTCCTTCCCCCCCATTTGTGTGTACCCCGAGTCCAACGGTACCACCCTTGAGTCTCTAGGACTTAGGGTTCCGGAGTTATGAGCATTTGAAGATCCCCCATATAAGTGAGTTGGGAGAGTGAAAATTTGGGGTTTTAACCAGGGTCAGCTTCGACCGATCCGCAGGGGAGAAAGATAGAGACATGGGATCTTGTCCTACCCCCCCATTTGTGTGTACCCCGAGTCCAACGGTACCACCCTTGAGTCTCTAGGACTTAGGGTTCCGGAGTTATGAGCATTTGAAGATCCACCATATAAGTGAGTTGGGAGATTGAAAATTTGGGGTTTTAACCAGGGTCAGCTTTGACCGATCCTCAGGGGAGAAAGATAGAGACATGGGACCTTGTCCTTCCCCCCCATTTGTTTGTACCCCGAGTCCAACGGTACCACCCTTGAGTCTCTAGGACTTAGGGTTCCGGAGTTATGAGCATTTGAAGATCCCCCATATAAGTGAGTTGGGAGAGTGAAAATTTGCCTAAGGGTGAGAGGCCAAAAGTGTTCCTCCAGAAAGTGTTTAGGAGCACGTTTCAGAGCCTTAGGAGTGGTTTGGACCCCTTTTTTTGTGGTACTTTTTGTCAAGCTGAAGTTGGTGTTTAGGGTTGTTGAGAGTGTACATGGCTTGGTGTTTTAACCAGGGTCAGCTTTGACCGATCCTCAGGGGAGAAAGATAGAGACATGGGACCTTGTCCTACCCCCCCATTTGTGTGTACCCCGAGTCCAACGGTACCACCCTTGAGTCTCTAGGACTTAGGGTTCCGGAGTTATGAGCATTTGAAGATCCCCCATATAAGTGAGTTGGGAGAGTGAAAATTTGGGGTTTTAACCAGGGTCAGCTTTGACCGATCCTCAGGGGAGAAAGATAGAGACATGGGACCTTGTCCTACCCCCCCATTTGTGTGTACCCCGAGTCCAACGGTACCACCCTTGAGTCTCTAGGACTTAGGGTTCTGGAGTTATGAGCATTTGAAGATCCCCCATATAAGTGAGTTGGGAGAGTGAAAATTTGCCTAAGGGTGAGAGGCCAAAAGTGTTCCTCCAGAAAGTGTTTAGGAGCACGTTTCAGAACCTTAGGAGTGGTTTGGACCCCTTTTTTTGTGGTACTTTTTGTCAAGCTGAAGTTGGTGTTTAGGGTTGTTGAGAGTGTACATGGCTTGGTGTTTTAACCAGGGTCAGCTTTGACCGATCCTCAGGGGAGAAAGATAGAGACATGGGACCTTGTCCTACCCCCCCATTTGTGTGTACCCCGAGTCCAACGGTACCACCCTCGAGTCTCTAGGACTTAGGGTTCCGGAGTTATGAGCATTTGAAGATCCCCCATATAAGTGAGTTGGGAGAGTGAAAATTTTCCTAAGGGTGAGAGGCCAAAAGTGTTCCTCCAGAAAGTGTTTAGGAGCACGTTTCAGAACCTTAGGAGTGTTTTGGACCCCTCTTTTTGTGGTACTTTTTGTCAAGCTGAAGTTGGTGTTTAGGGTGGTTGAGAGTGTACATGGCTTGGTGTTTTAACCAGGGTCAGCTTTGACCGATCCTCAGGGGAGAAAGATAGAGACATGGGACCTTGTCATACCCCCCCATTTGTGTGTACCCCGAGTCCAACGGTACCACCCTTGAGTCTCTAGGACTTAGGGTTCCGGAGTTATGAGCATTTGAAGATCCCCCATATAAGTGAGTTGGGAGAGTGAAAATTTGGGGTTTTAACCAGGGTCAGCTTCGACCGATCCGCAGGGGAGAAAGATAGAGACATGGGATCTTGTCCTACCCCCCCATTTGTGTGTACCCCGAGTCCAACGGTACCACCCTTGAGTCTCTAGGACTTAGGGTTCCGGAGTTATGAGCATTTGAAGATCCCCCATATAAGTGAGTTGGGAGAGTGAAAATTTTCCTAAGGGTGAGAGGCCAAAAGTGTTCCTCCAGAAAGTGTTTAGGAGCACGTTTCAGAACCTTAGGAGTGGTTTGGACCCCTCTTTTTGTGGTACTTTTTGTCAAGCTGAAGTTGGTGTTTAGGGTGGTTGAGAGTGTACATGGCTTGGTGTTTTAACCAGGGTCAGCTTTGACCGATCCTCAGGGGAGAAAGATAGAGACATGGGACCTTGTCCTTCCCCCCCATTTGTGTGTACCCCGAGTCCAACGGTACCACCCTTGAGTCTCTAGGACTTAGGGTTCCGGAGTTATGAGCATTTGAAGATCCCCCATATAAGTGAGTTGGGAGAGTGAAAATTTGCCTAAGGGTGAGAGGCCAAAAGTGTTCCTCCAGAAAGTGTTTAGGAGCACGTTTCAGAACCTTAGGAGTGGTTTGGACCCCTCTTTTTGTGGTACTTTTTGTCAAGCTGAAGTTGATGTTTAGGGTTGTTGAGAGTGTACATGGCTTGGTGTTTTAACCAGGGTCAGCTTTGACCGATCCTCAGGGGAGAAAGATAGAGCCATGGGACCTTGTCCTACCCCCCCATTTGTGTGTACCCCGAGTCCAACGGTACCACCCTTGAGTCTCTAGGACTTAGGGTTCCGGAGTTATGAGCATTTGAAGATCCCCTATATAAGTGAGTTGGGAGAGTGAAAATTTGGGGTTTTAACCAGGGTCAGCTTCGACCGATCCGCAGGGGAGAAAGATAGAGACATGGGACCTTGTCCTACCCCCCCATTTGTGTGTACCCCGAGTCCAACTGTACCACCCTTGAGTCTCTAGGACTTAGGGTTCCGGAGTTATGAGCATTTGAAGATCCCCCATATAAGTGAGTTGGGAGAGTGAAAATTTTCCTAAGGGTGAGAGGCCAAAAGTGTTCCTCCAGAAAGTGTTTAGGAGCACGTTTCAGAACCTTAGGAGTGGTTTGGACCCCTCTTTTTGTGGTACTTTTTGTCAAGCTGAAGTTGGTGTTTAGGGTGGTTGAGAGTGTACATGGCTTGGTGTTTTAACCAGGGTCAGCTTTGACCGATCCTCAGGGGAGAAAGATAGAGACATGGGACCTTGTCCTACCCCCCCATTTGTGTGTACCCCGAGTCCAACGGTACCACCCTTGAGTCTCTAGGACTTAGGGTTTCGGAGTTATGAGCATTTGAAGATCCCCCATATAAGTGAGTTGGGAGAGTGAAAATTTGCCTAAGGGTGAGAGGCCAAAAGTGTTCCTCCAGAAAGTTTTTAGGAGCACGTTTCGGAGCCTTAGGAGTGGTTTGGACCCCTTTTTTTGTGGTACTTTTTGTCAATCTGAAGTTGGTGTTTAGGGTTGTTGAGAGTGTACATGGCTTGGTGTTTTAACCAGGGTCAGCTTTGACCGATCCTCAGGGGAGAAAGATAGAGACATGGGACCTTGTCCTACCCCCCCATTTGTGTGTACCCCGAGTCCAACGGTACCACCCTTGAGTCTCTAGGACTTAGGGTTCCGGAGTTATGAGCATTTGAAGATCCCCCATATAAGTGAGTTGGGAGAGTGAAAATTTGCCTAGGGGGGGGGGGGGGGGGGCCAAAAGTGTTCCTCCAGAAAGTGTTTAGGAGCACGTTTCAGAGCCTTAGGAGTGGTTTGGACCCCTTTTTTGTGGTACTTTTTGTCAAGCTGAAGTTGGTGTTTAGGGTTGTTGAGAGTGTACATGGCTTGGTGTTTTAACCAGGGTCAGTTTTGACCGATCCTCAGGGGAAAAAGATAGAGACATGGGACCTTATCCTACCCCCCCATTTGTGTGTACCCCGAGTCCAACGGTACCACCCTTGAGTCTCTAGGACTTAGGGTTCCGGAGTTATGAGCATTTGAAGATCCCCCATATAAGTGAGTTGGGAGAGTGAAAATTTGCCTAAGGGTGAGAGGCCAAAAGTGTTCCTCCAGAAAGTGTTTAGGAGCACGTTTCAGAACCTTAGGAGTGGTTTGGACCCCTCTTTTTGTGGTACTTTTTGTCAAGCTGAAGTTGATGTTTAGTGTTGTTGAGAGTGTACATGGCTTGGTGTTTTAACCAGGGTCAGCTTTGACCGATCCTCAGGGGAGAAAGATAGAGACATGGGACCTTGTCCTACCCCCCCATTTGTGTGTACCCCGAGTCCAACGGTACCACCCTTGAGTCTCTAGGACTTAGGGTTCCGGAGTTATGAGCATTTGAAGATCCCCCATATAAGTGAGTTGGGAGAGTGAAAATTTGTGGTTTTAACCAGGGTCAGCTTCGACCGATCCGCAGGGGAGAAAGATAGAGACATGGGACCTTGTCCTACCCCCCCATTTGTGTGTACCCCGAGTCCAACGGTACCACCCTTGAGTGTCTAGGACTTAGGGTTCCGGAGTTATGAGCATTTGAAGATCCCCCATATAAGTGAGTTGGGAGAGTGAAAATTTGCCTAAGGGTGAGAGGCCAAAAGTGTTCCTCCAGACAGTGTTTAGGAGCACGTTTCAGAGCCTTAGGAGTGGTTTGGACCCCTTTTTTTGTGGTACTTTTTGTCAAGCTGAAGTTGGTGTTTAGGGTTGTTGAGAGTGTACATGGCTTGGTGTTTTAACCAGGGTCAGCTTTGACCGATCCTCAGGGGAGAAAGATAGAGACATGGGACCTTGTCCTACCCCCCCATTTGTGTGTACCCCGAGTCCAACGGTACCACCCTTGAGTCTCTAGGACTTAGGGTTCTGGAGTTATGAGCATTTGAAGATCCCCCATATAAGTGAGTTCGGAGAGTGAAAATTTGCCTAAGGTTGAGAGGCCAAAAGTGTTCCTCCAGAAAGTGTTTAGGAGCACGTTTCAGAACCTTAGGAGTGGTTTGGACCCCTCTTTTTGTGGTACTTTTTGTCAAGCTGAAGTTGGTGTTTAGGGTGGTTGAGAGTGTACATGGCTTGGTGTTTTAACCAGGGTCAGCTTTGACCGATCCTCAGGGGAGAAAGATAGAGACATGGGACCTTGTCCTACCCCCCCATTTGTGTGTACCCCGAGTCCAACGGTACCACCCTTGAGTCTCTAGGACTTAGGGTTCCGGAGTTATGAGCATTTGAAGATCCCCCATATAAGTGAGTTGGGAGAGTGAAAATTTTCCTAAGGGTGAGAGGCCAAAAGTGTTCCTCCAGAAAGTGTTTAGGAGCACGTTTCAGAACCTTAGGAGTGGTTTGGACCCCTCTTTTTGTGGTACTTTTTGTCAAGCTGAAGTTGGTGTTTAGGGTGGTTGAGAGTGTACATGGCTTGGTGTTTTAACCAGGGTCAGCTTTGACCGATCCTCAGGGGAGAAAGATAGAGACATGGGACCTTGTCCTTCCCCCCCATTTGTGTGTACCCCGAGTCCAACGGTACCACCCTTGAGTCTCTAGGACTTAGGGTTCCGGAGTTATGAGCATTTGAAGATCCCCCATATAAGTGAGTTGGGAGAGTGAAAATTTGCCTAAGGGTGAGAGGCCAAAAGTGTTCCTCCAGAAAGTGTTTAGGAGCACGTTTCAGAACCTTAGGAGTGGTTTGGACCCCTCTTTTTGTGGTACTTTTTGTCAAGCTGAAGTTGATGTTTAGGGTTGTTGAGAGTGTACATGGCTTGGTGTTTTAACCAGGGTCAGCTTTGACCGATCCTCAGGGGAGAAAGATAGAGCCATGGGACCTTGTCCTACCCCCCCATTTGTGTGTACCCCGAGTCCAACGGTACCACCCTTGAGTCTCTAGGACTTAGGGTTCCGGAGTTATGAGCATTTGAAGATCCCCCATATAAGTGAGTTGGGAGAGTGAAAATTTGGGGTTTTAACCAGGGTCAGCTTCGACCGATCCGCAGGGGAGAAAGATAGAGACATGGGATCTTGTCCTACCCCCCCATTTGTGTGTACCCCGAGTCCAACGGTACCACCCTTGAGTCTCTAGGACTTAGGGTTCCGGAGTTATGAGCATTTGAAAATCCCCCATATAAGTGAGTTGGGAGAGTGAAAATTTGGGGTTTTAACCAGGGTCAGCTTTGACCGATCCTCAGGGGAGAAAGATAGAGACATGGGACCTTGTCCTACCCCCCCATTTGTGTGTACCCCGAGTCCAACGGTACCACCCTCGAGTCTCTAGGACTTAGGGTTCCGGAGTTATGAGCATTTGAAGATCCCCCATATAAGTGAGTTGGGAGAGTGAAAATTTTCCTAAGGGTGAGAGGCCAAAAGTGTTCCTCCAGAACGTGTTTAGGAGCACGTTTCAGAACCTTAGGAGTGGTTTGGACCCCTCTTTTTGTGGTACTTTTTGTCAAGCTGAAGTTGGTGTTTAGGGTGGTTGAGAGTGTACATGGCTTGGTGTTTTAACCAGGGTCAGCTTTGACCGATCCTCAGGGGAGAAAGATAGAGACATGGGACCTTGTCCTACCCCCCCATTTGTGTGTACCCCGAGTCCAACGGTACCACCCTTGAGTCTCTAGGACTTAGGGTTCCGGAGTTATGAGCATTTGAAGATCCCCCATATAAGTGAGTTGGGAGAGTGAAAATTTGGGGTTTTAACCAGGGTCAGCTTCGACCGATCGGCAGGGGAGAAAGATAGAGACATGGGATCTTGTCCTACCCCCCCATTTGTGTGTACCCCGAGTACAACGGTACCACCCTTGAGTCTCTAGGACTTAGGGTTCCGGAGTTATGAGCATTTGAAGATCCACCATATAAGTGAGTTGGGAGATTGAAAATTTGGGGTTTTAACCAGGGTCAGCTTTGACCGATCCTCAAGGGAGAAAGATAGAGACATGGGACCTTGTCCTACCCCCCCATTTGTGTGTACCCCGAGTCCAACGGTACCACCCTTGAGTCTCTAGGACTTAGGGTTCCGGAGTTATGAGCATTTGAAGATCCCCCATATAAGTGAGTTGGGAGAGTGAAAATTTGCCTAAGGGTGAGAGGCCAAAAGTGTTCCTCCAGACAGTGTTTAGGAGCACGTTTCAGAGCCTTAGGAGTGGTTTGGACCCCTTTTTTTGTGGTACTTTTTGTCAAGCTGAAGTTGGTGTTTAGGGTTGTTGAGAGTGTACATGGCTTGGTGTTTTAACCAGGGTCAGCTTTGACCGATCCTCAGGGGAGAAAGATAGAGACATGGGACCTTGTCCTACCCCCCCATTTGTGTGTACCCCGAGTCCAACGGTACCACCCTTGAGTCTCTAGGACTTAGGGTTCCGGAGTTATGAGCATTTGAAGATCCCCCATATAAGTGAGTTGGGAGAGTGAAAATTTGCCTAGGGGGGGGGGGGGGGGGCCAAAAGTGTTCCTCCAGAAAGTGTTTAGGAGCACGTTTCAGAGCCTTAGGAGTGGTTTGGACCCCTTTTTTGTGGTACTTTTTGTCAAGCTGAAGTTGGTGTTTAGGGTTGTTGAGAGTGTACATGGCTTGGTGTTTTAACCAGGGTCAGTTTTGACCGATCCTCAGGGGAAAAAGATAGAGACATGGGACCTTATCCTACCCCCCCATTTGTGTGTACCCCGAGTCCAACGGTACCACCCTTGAGTCTCTAGGACTTAGGGTTCCGGAGTTATGAGCATTTGAAGATCCCCCATATAAGTGAGTTGGGAGAGTGAAAATTTGCCTAAGGGTGAGAGGCCAAAAGTGTTCCTCCAGAAAGTGTTTAGGAGCACGTTTCAGAACCTTAGGAGTGGTTTGGACCCCTCTTTTTGTGGTACTTTTTGTCAAGCTGAAGTTGATGTTTAGTGTTGTTGAGAGTGTACATGGCTTGGTGTTTTAACCAGGGTCAGCTTTGACCGATCCTCAGGGGAGAAAGATAGAGACATGGGACCTTGTCCTACCCCCCCATTTGTGTGTACCCCGAGTCCAACGGTACCACCCTTGAGTCTCTAGGACTTAGGGTTCCGGAGTTATGAGCATTTGAAGATCCCCCATATAAGTGAGTTGGGAGAGTGAAAATTTGTGGTTTTAACCAGGGTCAGCTTCGACCGATCCGCAGGGGAGAAAGATAGAGACATGGGACCTTGTCCTACCCCCCCATTTGTGTGTACCCCGAGTCCAACGGTACCACCCTTGAGTCTCTAGGACTTAGGGTTCCGGAGTTATGAGCATTTGAAGATCCCCCATATAAGTGAGTTGGGAGAGTGAAAATTTGCCTAAGGGTGAGAGGCCAAAAGTGTTCCTCCAGAAAGTGTTTAGGAGCACGTTTCAGAACCTTAGGAGTGGTTTGGACCCCTCTTTTTGTGGTACTTTTTGTCAAGCTGAAGTTGGTGTTTAGGGTGGTTGAGAGTGTACATGGCTTGGTGTTTTAACCAGGGACAGCTTTGACCGATCCTCAGGGGAGAAAGATAGAGACATGGGACCTTGTCCTACCCCCCCATTTGTGTGTACCCCGAGTCCAACGGTACCACCCTTGAGTCTCTAGGACTTAGGGTTCCGGAGTTATGAGCATTTGAAGATCCCCCATATAAGTGAGTTGGGAGAGTGAAAATTTTCCTAAGGGTGAGAGGCCAAAAGTGTTCCTCCAGAAAGTGTTTAGGAGCACGTTTCGGAGCCTTAGGAGTGGTTTGGACCCCTTTTTTTGTGGTGCTTTTTGTCAAGCTGAAGTTGGTGTTTAGGGTGGTTGAGAGTGTACATGGCTTGGTGTTTTAACCAGGGACAGCTTTGACCGATCCTCAGGGGAGAAAGATAGAGACATGGGACCTTGTCCTACCCCCCCATTTGTGTGTACCCCGAGTCCAACGGTACCACCCTTGAGTCTCTAGGACTTAGGGTTCCGGAGTTATGAGCATTTGAAGATCCCCCATATAAGTGAGTTGGGAGATTGAAAATTTGGGGTTTTAACCAGGGTCAGCTTTGACCGATCCTCAGGGGAGAAAGATAGAGACATGGGACCTTGTCCTTCCCCCTCATTTGTGTGTACCCCGAGTCCAACGGTACCACCCTTGAGTCTCTAGGACTTAGGGTTCCGGAGTTATGAGCATTTGAAGATCCCCCATATAAGTGAGTTGGGAGAGTGAAAATTTGCCTAAGGGTGAGAGGCCAAAAGTGTTCCTCCAGAAAGTGTTTAGGAGCACGTTTCAGAACCTTAGGAGTGGTTTGGACCCCTCTTTTTGTGGTACTTTTTGTCAAGCTGAAGTTGATGTTTAGGGTTGTTGAGAGTGTACATGGCTTGGTGTTTTAACCAGGGTCAGCTTTGACCGATCCTCAGGGGAGAAAGATAGAGACATGGGACCTTGTCCTACCCCCCCATTTGTGTGTACCCCGAGTCCAACGGTACCACCCTTGAGTCTCTAGGACTTAGGGTTCCGGAGTTATGAGCATTTGAAGATCCCCTATATAAGTGAGTTGGGAGAGTGAAAATTTGGGGTTTTAACCAGGGTCAGCTTCGACCGATCCGCAGGGGAGAAAGATAGAGACATGGGACCTTGTCCTACCCCCCCATTTGTGTGTACCCCGAGTCCAACTGTACCACCCTTGAGTCTCTAGGACTTAGGGTTCCGGAGTTATGAGCATTTGAAGATCCCCCATATAAGTGAGTTGGGAGAGTGAAAATTTTCCTAAGGGTGAGAGGCCAAAAGTGTTCCTCCAGAAAGTGTTTAGGAGCACGTTTCAGAACCTTAGGAGTGGTTTGGACCCCTCTTTTTGTGGTACTTTTTGTCAAGCTGAAGTTGGTGTTTAGGGTGGTTGAGAGTGTACATGGCTTGGTGTTTTAACCAGGGTCAGCTTTGACCGATCCTCAGGGGAGAAAGATAGAGACATGGGACCTTGTCCTACCCCCCCATTTGTGTGTACCCCGAGTCCAACGGTACCACCCTTGAGTCTCTAGGACTTAGGGTTTCGGAGTTATGAGCATTTGAAGATCCCCCATATAAGTGAGTTGGGAGAGTGAAAATTTGGGGTTTTAACCAGGGTCAGCTTCGACCGATCCGCAGGGGAGAAAGATAGAGACATGGGATCTTGTCCTACCCCCCCATTTGTGTGTACCCCGAGTCCAACGGTACCACCCTTGAGTCTCTAGGACTTAGGGTTCCGGAGTTATGAGCATTTGAAGATCCCCCATATAAGTGAGTTGGGAGAGTGAAAATTTTCCTAAGGGTGAGAGGCCAAAAGTGTTCCTCCAGAAAGTGTTTAGGAGCACGTTTCAGAACCTTAGGAGTGGTTTGGACCCCTCTTTTTGTGGTACTTTTTGTCAAGCTGAAGTTGGTGTTTAGGGTGGTTGAGAGTGTACATGGCTTGGTGTTTTAACCAGGGTTAGCTTTGACCGATCCTCAGGGGAGAAAGATAGAGACATGGGACCTTGTCCTTCCCCCCCATTTGTGTGTACCCCGAGTCCAACGGTACCACCCTTGAGTCTCTAGGACTTAGGGTTCCGGAGTTATGAGCATTTGAAGATCCCCCATATAAGTGAGTTGGGAGAGTGAAAATTTGGGGTTTTAACCAGGGTCAGCTTCGACCGATCCGCAGGGGAGAAAGATAGAGACATGGGATCTTGTCCTACCCCCCCATTTGTGTGTACCCCGAGTCCAACGGTACCACCCTTGAGTCTCTAGGACTTAGGGTTCCGGAGTTATGAGCATTTGAAGATCCACCATATAAGTGAGTTGGGAGATTGAAAATTTGGGGTTTTAACCAGGGTCAGCTTTGACCGATCCTCAGGGGAGAAAGATAGAGACATGGGACCTTGTCCTTCCCCCCCATTTGTTTGTACCCCGAGTCCAACGGT
This sequence comes from Toxotes jaculatrix, assembly GCF_017976425.1. Taxonomy (NCBI): domain Eukaryota; kingdom Metazoa; phylum Chordata; class Actinopteri; family Toxotidae; genus Toxotes; species Toxotes jaculatrix. Next base: position 27,114,430 of record NC_054402.1, on the reverse strand, counting down.
ACCACCCTTGAGTCTCTAGGACTTAGGGTTCTGGAGTTATGAGCATTTGAAGATCCCCCATATAAGTGAGTTGGGAGAGTGAAAATTTGCCTAAGGTTGAGAGGCCAAAAGTGTTCCTCCAGAAAGTGTTTAGGAGCACGTTTCAGAACCTTAGGAGTGGTTTGGACCCCTCTTTTTGTGGTACTTTTTGTCAAGCTGAAGTTGGTGTTTAGGGTGGTTGAGAGTGTACATGGCTTGGTGTTTTAACCAGGGTCAGCTTTGACCGATCCTCAGGGGAGAAAGATAGAGACATGGGACCTTGTCCTACCCCCCCATTTGTGTGTACCCCGAGTCCAACGGTACCACCCTTGAGTCTCTAGGACTTAGGGTTCCGGAGTTATGAGCATTTGAAGATCCCCCATATAAGTGAGTTGGGAGAGTGAAAATTTGCCTAAGGGTGAGAGGCCAAAAGTGTTCCTCCAGAAAGTTTTTAGGAGCACGTTTCGGAGCCTTAGGAGTGGTTTGGACCCCTTTTTTTGTGGTACTTTTTGTCAAGCTGAAGTTGGTGTTTAGGGTTGTTGAGAGTGTACATGGCTTGGTGTTTTAACCAGGGTCAGCTTTGACCGATCCTCAGGGGAGAAAGATAGAGACATGGGACCTTGTCCTACCCCCCCATTTGTGTGTACCCCGAGTCCAACGGTACCACCCTTGAGTCTCTAGGACTTAGGGTTCCGGAGTTATGAGCATTTGAAGATCCCCCATATAAGTGAGTTGGGAGAGTGAAAATTTGCCTAAGGGTGAGAGGCCAAAAGTGTTCCTCCAGACAGTGTTTAGGAGCACGTTTCAGAGCCTTAGGAGTGGTTTGGACCCCTTTTTTTGTGGTACTTTTTGTCAAGCTGAAGTTGGTGTTTAGGGTTGTTGAGAGTGTACATGGCTTGGTGTTTTAACCAGGGTCAGCTTTGACCGATCCTCAGGGGAGAAAGATAGAGACATGGGACCTTGTCCTACCCCCCCATTTGTGTGTACCCCGAGTCCAACGGTACCACCCTTGAGTCTCTAGGACTTAGGGTTCCGGAGTTATGAGCATTTGAAGATCCCCCATATAAGTGAGTTGGGAGAGTGAAAATTTGCCTAGGGGGGGGGGGGGGGGGGCCAAAAGTGTTCCTCCAGAAAGTGTTTAGGAGCACGTTTCAGAGCCTTAGGAGTGGTTTGGACCCCTTTTTTGTGGTACTTTTTGTCAAGCTGAAGTTGGTGTTTAGGGTTGTTGAGAGTGTACATGGCTTGGTGTTTTAACCAGGGTCAGTTTTGACCGATCCTCAGGGGAAAAAGATAGAGACATGGGACCTTATCCTACCCCCCCATTTGTGTGTACCCCGAGTCCAACGGTACCACCCTTGAGTCTCTAGGACTTAGGGTTCCGGAGTTATGAGCATTTGAAGATCCCCCATATAAGTGAGTTGGGAGAGTGAAAATTTGCCTAAGGGTGAGAGGCCAAAAGTGTTCCTCCAGAAAGTGTTTAGGAGCACGTTTCAGAACCTTAGGAGTGGTTTGGACCCCTCTTTTTGTGGTACTTTTTGTCAAGCTGAAGTTGATGTTTAGTGTTGTTGAGAGTGTACATGGCTTGGTGTTTTAACCAGGGTCAGCTTTGACCGATCCTCAGGGGAGAAAGATAGAGACATGGGACCTTGTCCTACCCCCCCATTTGTGTGTACCCCGAGTCCAACGGTACCACCCTTGAGTCTCTAGGACTTAGGGTTCCGGAGTTATGAGCATTTGAAGATCCCCCATATAAGTGAGTTGGGAGAGTGAAAATTTGTGGTTTTAACCAGGGTCAGCTTCGACCGATCCGCAGGGGAGAAAGATAGAGACATGGGACCTTGTCCTACCCCCCCATTTGTGTGTACCCCGAGTCCAACGGTACCACCCTTGAGTGTCTAGGACTTAGGGTTCCGGAGTTATGAGCATTTGAAGATCCCCCATATAAGTGAGTTGGGAGAGTGAAAATTTGCCTAAGGGTGAGAGGCCAAAAGTGTTCCTCCAGACAGTGTTTAGGAGCACGTTTCAGAGCCTTAGGAGTGGTTTGGACCCCTTTTTTTGTGGTACTTTTTGTCAAGCTGAAGTTGGTGTTTAGGGTTGTTGAGAGTGTACATGGCTTGGTGTTTTAACCAGGGTCAGCTTTGACCGATCCTCAGGGGAGAAAGATAGAGACATGGGACCTTGTCCTACCCCCCCATTTGTGTGTACCCCGAGTCCAACGGTACCACCCTTGAGTCTCTAGGACTTAGGGTTCTGGAGTTATGAGCATTTGAAGATCCCCCATATAAGTGAGTTCGGAGAGTGAAAATTTGCCTAAGGTTGAGAGGCCAAAAGTGTTCCTCCAGAAAGTGTTTAGGAGCACGTTTCAGAACCTTAGGAGTGGTTTGGACCCCTCTTTTTGTGGTACTTTTTGTCAAGCTGAAGTTGGTGTTTAGGGTGGTTGAGAGTGTACATGGCTTGGTGTTTTAACCAGGGTCAGCTTTGACCGATCCTCAGGGGAGAAAGATAGAGACATGGGACCTTGTCCTACCCCCCCATTTGTGTGTACCCCGAGTCCAACGGTACCACCCTTGAGTCTCTAGGACTTAGGGTTCCGGAGTTATGAGCATTTGAAGATCCCCCATATAAGTGAGTTGGGAGAGTGAAAATTTTCCTAAGGGTGAGAGGCCAAAAGTGTTCCTCCAGAAAGTGTTTAGGAGCACGTTTCAGAACCTTAGGAGTGGTTTGGACCCCTCTTTTTGTGGTACTTTTTGTCAAGCTGAAGTTGGTGTTTAGGGTGGTTGAGAGTGTACATGGCTTGGTGTTTTAACCAGGGTCAGCTTTGACCGATCCTCAGGGGAGAAAGATAGAGACATGGGACCTTGTCCTTCCCCCCCATTTGTGTGTACCCCGAGTCCAACGGTACCACCCTTGAGTCTCTAGGACTTAGGGTTCCGGAGTTATGAGCATTTGAAGATCCCCCATATAAGTGAGTTGGGAGAGTGAAAATTTGCCTAAGGGTGAGAGGCCAAAAGTGTTCCTCCAGAAAGTGTTTAGGAGCACGTTTCAGAACCTTAGGAGTGGTTTGGACCCCTCTTTTTGTGGTACTTTTTGTCAAGCTGAAGTTGATGTTTAGGGTTGTTGAGAGTGTACATGGCTTGGTGTTTTAACCAGGGTCAGCTTTGACCGATCCTCAGGGGAGAAAGATAGAGCCATGGGACCTTGTCCTACCCCCCCATTTGTGTGTACCCCGAGTCCAACGGTACCACCCTTGAGTCTCTAGGACTTAGGGTTCCGGAGTTATGAGCATTTGAAGATCCCCCATATAAGTGAGTTGGGAGAGTGAAAATTTGGGGTTTTAACCAGGGTCAGCTTCGACCGATCCGCAGGGGAGAAAGATAGAGACATGGGATCTTGTCCTACCCCCCCATTTGTGTGTACCCCGAGTCCAACGGTACCACCCTTGAGTCTCTAGGACTTAGGGTTCCGGAGTTATGAGCATTTGAAAATCCCCCATATAAGTGAGTTGGGAGAGTGAAAATTTGGGGTTTTAACCAGGGTCAGCTTTGACCGATCCTCAGGGGAGAAAGATAGAGACATGGGACCTTGTCCTACCCCCCCATTTGTGTGTACCCCGAGTCCAACGGTACCACCCTCGAGTCTCTAGGACTTAGGGTTCCGGAGTTATGAGCATTTGAAGATCCCCCATATAAGTGAGTTGGGAGAGTGAAAATTTTCCTAAGGGTGAGAGGCCAAAAGTGTTCCTCCAGAACGTGTTTAGGAGCACGTTTCAGAACCTTAGGAGTGGTTTGGACCCCTCTTTTTGTGGTACTTTTTGTCAAGCTGAAGTTGGTGTTTAGGGTGGTTGAGAGTGTACATGGCTTGGTGTTTTAACCAGGGTCAGCTTTGACCGATCCTCAGGGGAGAAAGATAGAGACATGGGACCTTGTCCTACCCCCCCATTTGTGTGTACCCCGAGTCCAACGGTACCACCCTTGAGTCTCTAGGACTTAGGGTTCCGGAGTTATGAGCATTTGAAGATCCCCCATATAAGTGAGTTGGGAGAGTGAAAATTTGGGGTTTTAACCAGGGTCAGCTTCGACCGATCGGCAGGGGAGAAAGATAGAGACATGGGATCTTGTCCTACCCCCCCATTTGTGTGTACCCCGAGTACAACGGTACCACCCTTGAGTCTCTAGGACTTAGGGTTCCGGAGTTATGAGCATTTGAAGATCCACCATATAAGTGAGTTGGGAGATTGAAAATTTGGGGTTTTAACCAGGGTCAGCTTTGACCGATCCTCAAGGGAGAAAGATAGAGACATGGGACCTTGTCCTACCCCCCCATTTGTGTGTACCCCGAGTCCAACGGTACCACCCTTGAGTCTCTAGGACTTAGGGTTCCGGAGTTATGAGCATTTGAAGATCCCCCATATAAGTGAGTTGGGAGAGTGAAAATTTGCCTAAGGGTGAGAGGCCAAAAGTGTTCCTCCAGACAGTGTTTAGGAGCACGTTTCAGAGCCTTAGGAGTGGTTTGGACCCCTTTTTTTGTGGTACTTTTTGTCAAGCTGAAGTTGGTGTTTAGGGTTGTTGAGAGTGTACATGGCTTGGTGTTTTAACCAGGGTCAGCTTTGACCGATCCTCAGGGGAGAAAGATAGAGACATGGGACCTTGTCCTACCCCCCCATTTGTGTGTACCCCGAGTCCAACGGTACCACCCTTGAGTCTCTAGGACTTAGGGTTCCGGAGTTATGAGCATTTGAAGATCCCCCATATAAGTGAGTTGGGAGAGTGAAAATTTGCCTAGGGGGGGGGGGGGGGGGCCAAAAGTGTTCCTCCAGAAAGTGTTTAGGAGCACGTTTCAGAGCCTTAGGAGTGGTTTGGACCCCTTTTTTGTGGTACTTTTTGTCAAGCTGAAGTTGGTGTTTAGGGTTGTTGAGAGTGTACATGGCTTGGTGTTTTAACCAGGGTCAGTTTTGACCGATCCTCAGGGGAAAAAGATAGAGACATGGGACCTTATCCTACCCCCCCATTTGTGTGTACCCCGAGTCCAACGGTACCACCCTTGAGTCTCTAGGACTTAGGGTTCCGGAGTTATGAGCATTTGAAGATCCCCCATATAAGTGAGTTGGGAGAGTGAAAATTTGCCTAAGGGTGAGAGGCCAAAAGTGTTCCTCCAGAAAGTGTTTAGGAGCACGTTTCAGAACCTTAGGAGTGGTTTGGACCCCTCTTTTTGTGGTACTTTTTGTCAAGCTGAAGTTGATGTTTAGTGTTGTTGAGAGTGTACATGGCTTGGTGTTTTAACCAGGGTCAGCTTTGACCGATCCTCAGGGGAGAAAGATAGAGACATGGGACCTTGTCCTACCCCCCCATTTGTGTGTACCCCGAGTCCAACGGTACCACCCTTGAGTCTCTAGGACTTAGGGTTCCGGAGTTATGAGCATTTGAAGATCCCCCATATAAGTGAGTTGGGAGAGTGAAAATTTGTGGTTTTAACCAGGGTCAGCTTCGACCGATCCGCAGGGGAGAAAGATAGAGACATGGGACCTTGTCCTACCCCCCCATTTGTGTGTACCCCGAGTCCAACGGTACCACCCTTGAGTCTCTAGGACTTAGGGTTCCGGAGTTATGAGCATTTGAAGATCCCCCATATAAGTGAGTTGGGAGAGTGAAAATTTGCCTAAGGGTGAGAGGCCAAAAGTGTTCCTCCAGAAAGTGTTTAGGAGCACGTTTCAGAACCTTAGGAGTGGTTTGGACCCCTCTTTTTGTGGTACTTTTTGTCAAGCTGAAGTTGGTGTTTAGGGTGGTTGAGAGTGTACATGGCTTGGTGTTTTAACCAGGGACAGCTTTGACCGATCCTCAGGGGAGAAAGATAGAGACATGGGACCTTGTCCTACCCCCCCATTTGTGTGTACCCCGAGTCCAACGGTACCACCCTTGAGTCTCTAGGACTTAGGGTTCCGGAGTTATGAGCATTTGAAGATCCCCCATATAAGTGAGTTGGGAGAGTGAAAATTTTCCTAAGGGTGAGAGGCCAAAAGTGTTCCTCCAGAAAGTGTTTAGGAGCACGTTTCGGAGCCTTAGGAGTGGTTTGGACCCCTTTTTTTGTGGTGCTTTTTGTCAAGCTGAAGTTGGTGTTTAGGGTGGTTGAGAGTGTACATGGCTTGGTGTTTTAACCAGGGACAGCTTTGACCGATCCTCAGGGGAGAAAGATAGAGACATGGGACCTTGTCCTACCCCCCCATTTGTGTGTACCCCGAGTCCAACGGTACCACCCTTGAGTCTCTAGGACTTAGGGTTCCGGAGTTATGAGCATTTGAAGATCCCCCATATAAGTGAGTTGGGAGATTGAAAATTTGGGGTTTTAACCAGGGTCAGCTTTGACCGATCCTCAGGGGAGAAAGATAGAGACATGGGACCTTGTCCTTCCCCCTCATTTGTGTGTACCCCGAGTCCAACGGTACCACCCTTGAGTCTCTAGGACTTAGGGTTCCGGAGTTATGAGCATTTGAAGATCCCCCATATAAGTGAGTTGGGAGAGTGAAAATTTGCCTAAGGGTGAGAGGCCAAAAGTGTTCCTCCAGAAAGTGTTTAGGAGCACGTTTCAGAACCTTAGGAGTGGTTTGGACCCCTCTTTTTGTGGTACTTTTTGTCAAGCTGAAGTTGATGTTTAGGGTTGTTGAGAGTGTACATGGCTTGGTGTTTTAACCAGGGTCAGCTTTGACCGATCCTCAGGGGAGAAAGATAGAGACATGGGACCTTGTCCTACCCCCCCATTTGTGTGTACCCCGAGTCCAACGGTACCACCCTTGAGTCTCTAGGACTTAGGGTTCCGGAGTTATGAGCATTTGAAGATCCCCTATATAAGTGAGTTGGGAGAGTGAAAATTTGGGGTTTTAACCAGGGTCAGCTTCGACCGATCCGCAGGGGAGAAAGATAGAGACATGGGACCTTGTCCTACCCCCCCATTTGTGTGTACCCCGAGTCCAACGGTACCACCCTTGAGTCTCTAGGACTTAGGGTTCCGGAGTTATGAGCATTTGAAGATCCCCCATATAAGTGAGTTGGGAGAGTGAAAATTTTCCTAAGGGTGAGAGGCCAAAAGTGTTCCTCCAGAAAATGTTTAGGAGCACGTTTCAGAACCTTAGGAGTGGTTTGGACCCCTCTTTTTGTGGTACTTTTTGTCAAGCTGAAGTTGGTGTTTAGGGTGGTTGAGAGTGTACATGGCTTGGTGTTTTAACCAGGGTCAGCTTTGACCGATCCTCAGGGGAGAAAGATAGAGACATGGGACCTTGTCCTACCCCCCCATTTGTGTGTACCCCGAGTCCAATGGTACCACCCTTGAGTCTCTAGGACTTAGGGTTCCGGAGTTATGAGCATTTGAAGATCCCCCATATAAGTGAGTTGGGAGAGTGAAAATTTGGGGTTTTAACCAGGGTCAGCTTCGACCGATCCGCAGGGGAGAAAGATAGAGACATGGGATCTTGTCCTACCCCCCCATTTGTGTGTACCCCAAGTCCAACGGTACCACCCTTGAGTCTCTAGGACTTAGGGTTCCGGAGTTATGAGCATTTGAAGATCCCCCATATAAGTGAGTTGGGAGAGTGAAAATTTTCCTAAGGGTGAGAGGCCAAAAGTGTTCCTCCAGAAAGTGTTTAGGAGCACGTTTCAGAACCTTAGGAGTGTTTTGGACCCCTCTTTTTGTGGTACTTTTTGTCAAGCTGAAGTTGGTGTTTAGGGTGGTTGAGAGTGTACATGGCTTGGTGTTTTAACCAGGGTCAGCTTTGACCGATCCTCAGGGGAGAAAGATAGAGACATGGGACCTTGTCCTACCCCCCCATTTGTGTGTACCCCGAGTTCAACGGTACCACCCTTGAGTCTCTAGGACGTAGGGTTCCGGAGTTATGAGCATTTGAAGATCCCCCATATAAGTGAGTTGGGAGATTGAAAATTTGGGGTTTTAACCAGGGTCAGCTTTGACCGATCCTCAAGGGAGAAAGATAGAGACATGGGACCTTGTCCTACCCCCCCCATTTGTGTGTACCCCGAGTCCAACGGTACCGCCCTTGAGTATCTAGGACTTAGGGTTCCGGAGTTATGAGCATTTGAAGATCCCCCATATAAGTGAGTTGGGAGAGTGAAAATTTGCCAAAGTGTGAGAGGCCAAAAGTGTTCCTCCAGAAAGTGTTTAGGAGCACGTTTCAGAGCCTTAGGAGTGGTTTGGATCCCTCTTTTTGTGGTACTTTTTGTCAAGCTGAAGTTGGTGTTTAGGGTGGTTGAGAGTGTACATGGCTTGGTGTTTTAACCAGGGTCAGCTTTGACCGATCCTCAGGGGAGAAAGATAGAGACATGGGACCTTGTCCTACCCCCCCCATTTGTGTGTACCCCGAGTCCAACGGTACCACCCTTGAGTCTCTAGGACTTAGGGTTCCGGAGTTATGAGCATTTGAAGATCCCCCATATAAGTGAGTTGGGAGAGTGAAAATTTGCGTAGGGGGGGGGGGGGGGGCAAAAGTGTTCCTCCAGAAAGTGTTTAGGAGCACGTTTCAGAGCCTTAGGAGTGGTTTGGACCCCTTTTTTGTGGTACTTTTTGTCAAGCTGAAGTTGGTGTTTAGGGTTGTTGAGAGTGTACATGGCTTGGTGTTTTAACCAGGGTCAGTTTTGACCGATCCTCAGGGGAAAAAGATAGAGACATGGGACCTTATCCTACCCCCCCATTTGTGTGTACCCCGAGTCCAACGGTACCACCCTTGAGTCTCTAGGACTTAGGGTTCCGGAGTTATGAGCATTTGAAGATCCCCCATATAAGTGAGTTGGGAGAGTGAAAATTTGCCTAAGGGTGAGAGGCCAAAAGTGTTCCTCCAGAAAGTGTTTAGGAGCACGTTTCAGAACCTTAGGAGTGGTTTGGACCCCTCTTTTTGTGGTACTTTTTGTCAAGCTGAAGTTAATGTTTAGGGTTGTTGAGAGTGTACATGGCTTGGTGTTTTAACCAGGGTCAGCTTTGACCGATCCTCAGGGGAGAAAGATAGAGACATGGGACCTTGTCCTACCCCCCCATTTGTGTGTACCCCGAGTCCAACGGTACCACCCTTGAGTCTCTAGGACTTAGGGTTCCGGAGTTATGAGCATTTGAAGATCCCCCATATAAGTGAGTTGGGAGAGTGAAAATTTGTGGTTTTAACCAGGGTCAGCTTCGACCGATCCGCAGGGGAGAAAGATAGAGACATGGGACCTTGTCCTACCCCCCCATTTGTGTGTACCCCGAGTCCAACGGTACCACCCTTGAGTCTCTAGGACTTAGGGTTCCGGAGTTATGAGCATTTGAAAATCCCCCATATAAGTGAGTTGGGAGAGTGAAAATTTTCCTAAGGGTGAGAGGCCAAAAGTGTTCCTCCAGAAAGTGTTTAGGAGCACGTTTCAGAACCTTAGGAGTGGTTTGGACCCCTCTTTTTGTGGTACTTTTTGTCAAGCTGAAGTTGGTGTTTAGGGTGGTTGAGAGTGTACATGGCTTGGTGTTTTAACCAGGGACAGCTTTGACCGATCCTCAGGGGAGAAAGATAGAGACATGGGACCTTGTCCTACCCCCCCATTTGTGTGTACCCCGAGTCCAACGGTACCACCCTTGAGTCTCTAGGACTTAGGGTTCCGGAGTTATGAGCATTTGAAGATCCCCCATATAAGTGAGTTGGGAGAGTGAAAATTTGCCTAAGGGTGAGAGGCCAAAAGTGTTCCTCCAGAAAGTGTTTAGGAGCACGTTTCAGAACCTTAGGAGTGTTTTGGACCCCTCTTTTTGTGGTACTTTTTGTCAAGCTGAAGTTGGTGTTTAGGGTGGTTGAGAGTGTACATGGCTTGGTGTTTTAACCAGGGTCAGCTTTGACCGATCCTCAGGGGAGAAAGATAGAGACATGGGACCTTGTCCTACCCCCCCATTTGTGTGTACCCCGAGTTCAACGGTACCACCCTTGAGTCTCTAGGACGTAGGGTTCCGGAGTTATGAGCATTTGAAGATCCCCCATATAAGTGAGTTGGGAGATTGAAAATTTGGGGTTTTAACCAGGGTCAGCTTTGACCGATCCTCAAGGGAGAAAGATAGAGACATGGGACCTTGTCCTACCCCCTCCATTTGTGTGTACCCCGAGTCCAACGGTACCGCCCTTGAGTATCTAGGACTTAGGGTTCCGGAGTTATGAGCATTTGAAGATCCCCCATATAAGTGAGTTGGGAGAGTGAAAATTTGCCAAAGTGTGAGAGGCCAAAAGTGTTCCTCCAGAAAGTGTTTAGGAGCACGTTTCAGAGCCTTAGGAGTGGTTTGGATCCCTCTTTTTGTGGTACTTTTTGTCAAGCTGAAGTTGGTGTTTAGGGTGGTTGAGAGTGTACATGGCTTGGTGTTTTAACCAGGGTCAGCTTTGACCGATCCTCAGGGGAGAAAGATAGAGACATGGGACCTTGTCCTACCCCCCCCATTTGTGTGTACCCCGAGTCCAACGGTACCACCCTTGAGTCTCTAGGACTTAGGGTTCCGGAGTTATGAGCATTTGAAGATCCCCCATATAAGTGAGTTGGGAGAGTGAAAATTTGCCTAGGGGGGGGGGGGGGGCAAAAGTGTTCCTCCAGAAAGTGTTTAGGAGCACGTTTCAGAGCCTTAGGAGTGGTTTGGACCCCTTTTTTGTGGTACTTTTTGTCAAGCTGAAGTTGGTGTTTAGGGTTGTTGAGAGTGTACATGGCTTGGTGTTTTAACCAGGGTCAGTTTTGACCGATCCTCAGGGGAAAAAGATAGAGACATGGGACCTTATCCTACCCCCCCATTTGTGTGTACCCCGAGTCCAACGGTACCACCCTTGAGTCTCTAGGACTTAGGGTTCCGGAGTTATGAGCATTTGAAGATCCCCCATATAAGTGAGTTGGGAGAGTGAAAATTTGCCTAAGGGTGAGAGGCCAAAAGTGTTCCTCCAGAAAGTGTTTAGGAGCACGTTTCAGAACCTTAGGAGTGGTTTGGACCCCTCTTTTTGTGGTACTTTTTGTCAAGCTGAAGTTGATGTTTAGGGTTGTTGAGAGTGTACATGGCTTGGTGTTTTAACCAGGGTCAGCTTTGACCGATCCTCAGGGGAGAAAGATAGAGACATGGGACCTTGTCCTACCCCCCCATTTGTGTGTACCCCGAGTCCAACGGTACCACCCTTGAGTCTCTAGGACTTAGGGTTCCGGAGTTATGAGCATTTGAAGATCCCCCATATAAGTGAGTTGGGAGAGTGAAAATTTGTGGTTTTAACCAGGGTCAGCTTCGACCGATCCGCAGGGGAGAAAGATAGAGACATGGGACCTTGTCCTACCCCCCCATTTGTGTGTACCCCGAGTCCAACGGTACCACCCTTGAGTCTCTAGGACTTAGGGTTCCGGAGTTATGAGCATTTGAAGATCCCCCATATAAGTGAGTTGGGAGAGTGAAAATTTTCCTAAGGGTGAGAGGCCAAAAGTGTTCCTCCAGAAAGTGTTTAGGAGCACGTTTCAGAACCTTAGGAGTGGTTTGGACCCCTCTTTTTGTGGTACTTTTTGTCAAGCTGAAGTTGGTGTTTAGGGTGGTTGAGAGTGTACATGGCTTGGTGTTTTAACCAGGGACAGCTTTGACCGATCCTCAGGGGAGAAAGATAGAGACATGGGACCTTGTCCTACCCCCCCATTTGTGTGTACCCCGAGTCCAACGGTACCACCCTTGAGTCTCTAGGACTTAGGGTTCCGGAGTTATGAGCATTTGAAGATCCCCCATATAAGTGAGTTGGGAGAGTGAAAATTTGCCTAAGGGTGAGAGGCCAAAAGTGTTCCTCCAGAAAGTGTTTAGGAGCACGTTTCGGAGCCTTAGGAGTGGTTTGGACCCCTTTTTTTGTGGTACTTTTTGTCAAGCTGAAGTTGGTGTTTAGGGTTGTTGAGAGTGTACATGGCTTGGGGTTTTAACCAGGGTCAGCTTTGACCGATCCTCAGGGGAGAAAGATAGAGACATGGGACCTTGTCCTACCCCCCCATTTGTGTGTACCCCGAGTCCAACGGTACCACCCTTGAGTCTCTAGGACTTAGGGTTCCGGAGTTATGAGCATTTGAAGATCCCCCATATAAGTGAGTTGGGAGAGTGAAAATTTGGGGTTTTAACCAGGGTCAGCTTTGACCGATCCTCAGGGGAGAAAGATAGAGACATGGGACCTTGTCCTTCCCCCCCATTTGTGTGTACCCCGAGTCCAACGGTACCACCCTTGAGTCTCTAGGACTTAGGGTTCCGGAGTTATGAGCATTTGAAGATCCCCCATATAAGTGAGTTGGGAGAGTGAAAATTTGCCTAAGGGTGAGAGGCCAAAAGTGTTCCTCCAGAAAGTGTTTAGGAGCATGTTTCAGAGCCTTAGGAGTGGTTTGGACCCCTTTTTTTGTGGTACTTTTTGTCAAGCTGAAGTTGGTGTTTAGGGTTGTTGAGAGTGTACATGGCTTGGTGTTTTAACCAGGGTCAGCTTTGACCGATCCTCAGGGGAGAAAGATAGAGACATGGGACCTTGTCCTACCCCCCCATTTGTGTGTACCCCGAGTCCAACGGTACCACCCTTGAGTCTCTAGGACTTAGGGTTCCGGAGTTATGAGCATTTGAAGATCCCCCATATAAGTGAGTTGGGAGAGTGAAAATTTGGGGTTTTAACCAGGGTCAGCTTTGACCGATCCTCAGGGGAGAAAGATAGAGACATGGGACCTTGTCCTACCCCCCATTTGTGTGTACCCCGAGTCCAACGGTACCACCCTTGAGTCTCTAGGACTTAGGGTTCCGGAGTTATGAGCATTTGAAGATCCCCCATATAAGTGAGTTGGGAGAGTGAAAATTTGGGGTTTTAACCAGGGTCAGCTTTGACCGATCCTCAGGGGAGAAAGATAGAGACATGGGACCTTGTCCTACCCCCCCATTTGTGTGTACCCCGAGTCCAACGGTACCACCCTTGAGTCTCTAGGACTTAGGGTTCTGGAGTTATGAGCATTTGAAGATCCCCCATATAAGTGAGTTGGTAGAGTGAAAATTTGCCTAAGGGTGAGAGGCCAAAAGTGTTCCTCCAGAAAGTGTTTAGGAGCACGTTTCAGAACCTTAGGAGTGGTTTGGACCCCTTTTTTTGTGGTACTTTTTGTCAAGCTGAAGTTGGTGTTTAGGGTTGTTGAGAGTGTACATGGCTTGGTGTTTTAACCAGGGTCAGCTTTGACCGATCCTCAGGGGAGAAAGATAGAGACATGGGACCTTGTCCTACCCCCCCATTTGTGTGTACCCCGAGTCCAACGGTACCACCCTTGAGTCTCTAGGACTTAGGGTTCCGGAGTTATGAGCATTTGAAGATCCCCCATATAAGTGAGTTGGGAGAGTGAAAATTTGGGGTTTTAACCAGGGTCAGCTTTGACCGATCCTCAGGGGAGAAAGATAGAGACATGGGACCTTGTCCTTCCCCCCCATTTGTGTGTACCCCGAGTCCAACGGTACCACCCTTGAGTCTCTAGGACTTAGGGTTCCGGAGTTATGAGCATTTGAAGATCCCCCATATAAGTGAGTTGGGAGAGTGAAAATTTGCCAAAGTGTGAGAGGCCAAAAGTGTTCCTCCAGAAAGTGTTTAGGAGCACGTTTCAGAGCCTTAGGAGTGGTTTGGACCCCTCTTTTTGTGGTACTTTTTGTCAAGCTGAAGTTGGTGTTTAGGGTGGTTGAGAGTGTACATGGCTTGGTGTTTTAACCAGGGACAGCTTTGACCGATCCTCAGGGGAGAAAGATAGAGACATGGGACCTTGTCCTACCCCCCCATTTGTGTGTACCCCGAGTCCAACGGTACCACCCTTGAGTCTCTAGGACTTAAGGTTCCGGAGTTATGAGCATTTGAAGATCCCCCATATAAGTGAGTTGGGAGAGTGAAAATTTGTGGTTTTAACCAGGGTCAGCTTCGACCGATCCGCAGGGGAGAAAGATAGAGACATGGGACCTTGTCCTACCCCCCCATTTGTGTGTACCCCGAGTCCAACGGTACCACCCTTGAGTCTCTAGGACTTAGGGTTCCGGAGTTATGAGCATTTGAAGATCCCCCATATAAGTGAGTTGGGAGAGTGAAAATTTTCCTAAGGGTGAGAGGCCAAAAGTGTTCCTCCAGAAAGTGTTTAGGAGCACGTTTCAGAACCTCAGGAGTGGTTTGGACCCCTCTTTTTGTGGTACTTTTTGTCAAGCTGAAGTTGGTGTTTAGGGTGGTTGAGAGTGTACATGGCTTGGTGTTTTAACCAGGGACAGCTTTGACCGATCCTCAGGGGAGAAAGATAGAGACATGGGACCTTGTCCTACCCCCCCATTTGTGTGTACCCCGAGTCCAACGGTACCACCCTTGAGTCTCTAGGACTTAGGGTTCCGGAGTTATGAGCATTTGAAGATCCCCCATATAAGTGAGTTGGGAGAGTGAAAATTTTCCTAAGGGTGAGAGGCCAAAAGTGTTCCTCCAGAAAGTGTTTAGGAGCACGTTTCAGAACCTTAGGAGTGGTTTGGACCCCTCTTTTTGTGGTACTTTTTGTCAAGCTGAAGTTGGTGTTTAGGGTGGTTGAGAGTGTACATGGCTTGGTGTTTTAACCAGGGACAGCTTTGACCGATCCTCAGGGGAGAAAGATAGAGACATGGGACCTTGTCCTACCCCCCCATTTGTGTGTACGCCGAGTCCAACGGTACCACCCTTGAGTCTCTAGGACTTAGGGTTCCGGAGTTATGAGCATTTGAAGATCCCCCATATAAGTGAGTTGGGAGAGTGAAAATTTGGGGTTTTAACCAGGGTCAGCTTCGACCGATCCGCAGGGGAGAAAGATAGAGACATGGGATCTTGTCCTACCCCCCCATTTGTGTGTACCCCGAGTCCAACGGTACCACCCTTGAGTCTCTAGGACTTAGGGTTCCGGAGTTATGAGCATTTGAAGATCCACCATATAAGTGAGTTGGGAGATTGAAAATTTGGGGGTTTTAACCAGGGTCAGCTTTGACCGATCCTCAAGGGAGAAAGATAGAGACATGGGACCTTGTCCTACCCCCCCATTTGTGTGTACCCCGAGTCCAACGGTACCACCCTTGAGTCTCTAGGACTTAGGGTTCCGGAGTTATGAGCATTTGAAGATCCCCCATATAAGTGAGTTGGGAGAGTGAAAATTTTCCTAAGGGTGAGAGGCCAAAAGTGTTCCTCCAGAAAGTGTTTAGGAGCACGTTTCAGAACCTTAGGAGTGGTTTGGACCCCTCTTTTTGTGGTACTTTTTGTCAAGCTGAAGTTGGTGTTTAGGGTGGTTGAGAGTGTACATGGCTTGGTGTTTTAACCAGGGTCAGCTTTGACCGATCCTCAGGGGAGAAAGATAGAGACATGGGACCTTGTCCTTCCCCCCCATTTGTGTGTACCCCGAGTCCAACGGTACCACCCTTGAGTCTCTAGGACTTAGGGTTCCGGAGTTATGAGCATTTGAAGATCCCCCATATAAGTGAGTTGGGAGAGTGAAAAGTTGGGGTTTTAACCAGGGTCAGCTTTGACCGATCCTCAGGGGAGAAAGATAGAGACATGGGACCTTGTCCTACCCCCCCATTTGTGTGTACCCCGAGTCCAACGGTACCACCCTTGAGTCTCTAGGACTTAGGGTTCCGGAGTTATGAGCATTTGAAGATCCCCCATATAAGTGAGTTGGGAGAGTGAAAATTTGGGGTTTTAACCAGGGTTAGCTTTGACCGATCCTCAGGGGAGAAAGATAGAGACATGGGACCTTGTCCTACCCCCCCATTTGTGTGTACCCCGAGTCCAACGGTACCACCCTTGAGTCTCTAGGACTTAGGGTTCTGGAGTTATGAGCATTTGAAGATCCCCCATATAAGTGAGTTGGGAGAGTGAAAATTTGCCTAAGGTTGAGAGGCCAAAAGTGTTCCTCCAGAAAGTGTTTAGGAGCACGTTTCAGAACCTTAGGAGTGGTTTGGACCCCTCTTTTTGTGGTACTTTTTGTCAAGCTGAAGTTGGTGTTTAGGGTGGTTGAGAGTGTACATGGCTTGGTGTTTTAACCAGGGTCAGCTTTGACCGATCCTCAGGGGAGAAAGATAGAGACATGGGACCTTGTCCTACCCCCCCATTTGTGTGTACCCCGAGTCCAACGGTACCACCCTTGAGTCTCTAGGACTTAGGGTTCCGGAGTTATGAGCATTTGAAGATCCCCCATATAAGTGAGTTGGGAGAGTGAAAATTTGCCTGGGGGGGGGGGGGGGCAAAAGTGTTCCTCCAGAAAGTGTTTAGGAGCACGTTTCAGAGCCTTAGGAGTGGTTTGGACCCCTTTTTTGTGGTACTTTTTGTCAAGCTGAAGTTGGTGTTTAGGGTTGTTGAGAGTGTACATGGCTTGGTGTTTTAACCAGGGTCAGTTTTGACCGATCCTCAGGGGAAAAAGATAGAGACATGGGACCTTATCCTACCCCCCCATTTGTGTGTACCCCGAGTCCAACGGTACCACCCTTGAGTCTCTAGGACTTAGGGTTCCGGAGTTATGAGCATTTGAAGATCCCCCATATAAGTGAGTTGGGAGAGTGAAAATTTGCCTAAGGGTGAGAGGCCAAAAGTGTTCCTCCAGAAAGTGTTTAGGAGCACGTTTCAGAACCTTAGGAGTGGTTTGGACCCCTCTTTTTGTGGTACTTTTTGTCAAGCTGAAGTTGATGTTTAGGGTTGTTGAGAGTGTACATGGCTTGGTGTTTTAACCAGGGTCAGCTTTGACCGATCCTCAGGGGAGAAAGATAGAGACATGGGACCTTGTCCTACCCCCCCATTTGTGTGTACCCCGAGTCCAACGGTACCACCCTTGAGTCTCTAGGACTTAGGGTTCCGGAGTTATGAGCATTTGAAGATCCCCCATATAAGTGAGTTGGGAGAGTGAAAATTTGTGGTTTTAACCAGGGTCAGCTTCGACCGATCCGCAGGGGAGAAAGATAGAGACATGGGACCTTGTCCTACCCCCCCATTTGTGTGTACCCCGAGTCCAACGGTACCACCCTTGAGTCTCTAGGACTTAGGGTTCCGGAGTTATGAGCATTTGAAGATCCCCCATATAAGTGAGTTGGGAGAGTGAAAATTTTCCTAAGGGTGAGAGGCCAAAAGTGTTCCTCCAGAAAGTGTTTAGGAGCACGTTTCAGAACCTTAGGAGTGGTTTGGACCCCTCTTTTTGTGGTACTTTTTGTCAAGCTGAAGTTGGTGTTTAGGGTGGTTGAGAGTGTACATGGCTTGGTGTTTTAACCAGGGACAGCTTTGACCGATCCTCAGGGGAGAAAGATAGAGACATGGGACCTTGTCCTACCCCCCCATTTGTGTGTACCCCGAGTCCAACGGTACCACCCTTGAGTCTCTAGGACTTAGGGTTCCGGAGTTATGAACATTTGAAGATCCCCCATATAAGTGAGTTGGGAGAGTGAAAATTTTCCTAAGGGTGAGAGGCCAAAAGTGTTCCTCCAGAAAGTGTTTAGGAGCACGTTTCAGAACCTTAGGAGTGTTTTGGACCCCTCTTTTTGTGGTACTTTTTGTCAAGCTGAAGTTGGTGTTTAGGGTGGTTGAGAGTGTACATGGCTTGGTGTTTTAACCAGGGTCAGCTTTGACCGATCCTCAGGGGAGAAAGATAGAGACATGGGACCTTGTCCTACCCCCCCATTTGTGTGTACCCCGAGTTCAACGGTACCACCCTTGAGTCTCTAGGACGTAGGGTTCCGGAGTTATGAGCATTTGAAGATCCCCCATATAAGTGAGTTGGGAGATTGAAAATTTGGGGTTTTAACCAGGGTCAGCTTTGACCGATCCTCAAGGGAGAAAGATAGAGACATGGGACCTTGTCCTACCCCCCCCATTTGTGTGTACCCCGAGTCCAACGGTACCGCCCTTGAGTATCTAGGACTTAGGGTTCCGGAGTTATGAGCATTTGAAGATCCCCCATATAAGTGAGTTGGGAGAGTGAAAATTTGCCAAAGTGTGAGAGGCCAAAAGTGTTCCTCCAGAAAGTGTTTAGGAGCACGTTTCAGAGCCTTAGGAGTGGTTTGGATCCCTCTTTTTGTGGTACTTTTTGTCAAGCTGAAGTTGGTGTTTAGGGTGGTTGAGAGTGTACATGGCTTGGTGTTTTAACCAGGGTCAGCTTTGACCGATCCTCAGGGGAGAAAGATAGAGACATGGGACCTTGTCCTACCCCCCCCATTTGTGTGTACCCCGAGTCCAACGGTACCACCCTTGAGTCTCTAGGACTTAGGGTTCCGGAGTTATGAGCATTTGAAGATCCCCCATATAAGTGAGTTGGGAGAGTGAAAAGTTGGGGTTTTAACCAGGGTCAGCTTTGACCGATCCTCAGGGGAGAAAGATAGAGACATGGGACCTTGTCCTACCCCCCCATTTGTGTGTACCCCGAGTCCAACGGTACCACCCTTGAGTCTCTAGGACTTAGGGTTCCGGAGTTATGAGCATTTGAAGATCCCCCATATAAGTGAGTTGGGAGAGTGAAAATTTGGGGTTTTAACCAGGGTTAGCTTTGACCGATCCTCAGGGGAGAAAGATAGAGACATGGGACCTTGTCCTACCCCCCCATTTGTGTGTACCCCGAGTCCAACGGTACCACCCTTGAGTCTCTAGGACTTAGGGTTCTGGAGTTATGAGCATTTGAAGATCCCCCATATAAGTGAGTTGGGAGAGTGAAAATTTGCCTAAGGTTGAGAGGCCAAAAGTGTTCCTCCAGAAAGTGTTTAGGAGCACGTTTCAGAACCTTAGGAGTGGTTTGGACCCCTCTTTTTGTGGTACTTTTTGTAAAGCTGAAGTTGGTGTTTAGGGTGGTTGAGAGTGTACATGGCTTGGTGTTTTAACCAGGGTCAGCTTTGACCGATCCTCAGGGGAGAAAGATAGAGACATGGGACCTTGTCCTACCCCCCCATTTGTGTGTACCCCGAGTCCAACGGTACCACCCTTGAGTCTCTAGGACTTAGGGTTCCGGAGTTATGAGCATTTGAAGATCCCCCATATAAGTGAGTTGGGAGAGTGAAAATTTTCCTAAGGGTGAGAGGCCAAAAGTGTTCCTCCAGAAAGTGTTTAGGAGCACGTTTCAGAACCTTAGGAGTGGTTTGGACCCCTCTTTTTGTGGTACTTTTTGTCAAGCTGAAGTTGGTGTTTAGGGTGGTTGAGAGTGTACATGGCTTGGTGTTTTAACCAGGGTCAGCTTTGACCGATCCTCAGGGGAGAAAGATAGAGACATGGGACCTTGTCCTTCCCCCCCATTTGTGTGTACCCCGAGTCCAACGGTACCACCCTTGAGTCTCTAGGACTTAGGGTTCCGGAGTTATGAGCATTTGAAGATCCCCCATATAAGTGAGTTGGGAGAGTGAAAATTTGCCGGGGGGGGGGGGGGGGGGGGGGGGCAAAAGTGTTCCTCCAGAAAGTGTTTAGGAGCACGTTTCAGAGCCTTAGGAGTGGTTTGGACCCCTTTTTTGTGGTACTTTTTGTCAAGCTGAAGTTGGTGTTTAGGGTTGTTGAGAGTGTACATGGCTTGGTGTTTTAACCAGGGTCAGTTTTGACCGATCCTCAGGGGAAAAAGATAGAGACATGGGACCTTATCCTACCCCCCCATTTGTGTGTACCCCGAGTCCAACGGTACCACCCTTGAGTCTCTAGGACGTAGGGTTCCGGAGTTATGAGCATTTGAAGATCCACCATATAAGTGAGTTGGGAGATTGAAAATTTGGGGTTTTAACCAGGGTCAGCTTTGACCGATCCTCAGGGGAGAAAGATAGAGACATGGGACCTTGTCCTTCCCCCTCATTTGTGTGTACCCCGAGTCCAACGGTACCACCCTTGAGTCTCTAGGACTTAGGGTTCCGGAGTTATGAGCATTTGAAGATCCCCCATATAAGTGAGTTGGGAGAGTGAAAATTTGCCTAAGGGTGAGAGGCCAAAAGTGTTCCTCCAGAAAGTGTTTAGGAGCACGTTTCAGAACCTTAGGAGTGGTTTGGACCCCTCTTTTTGTGGTACTTTTTGTCAAGCTGAAGTTGATGTTTAGGGTTGTTGAGAGTGTACATGGCTTGGTGTTTTAACCAGGGTCAGCTTTGACCGATCCTCAGGGGAGAAAGATAGAGACATGGGACCTTGTCCTACCCCCCCATTTGTGTGTACCCCGAGTCCAACGGTACCACCCTTGAGTCTCTAGGACTTAGGGTTCCGGAGTTATGAGCATTTGAAGATCCCCTATATAAGTGAGTTGGGAGAGTGAAAATTTGGGGTTTTAACCAGGGTCAGCTTCGACCGATCCGCAGGGGAGAAAGATAGAGACATGGGACCTTGTCCTACCCCCCCATTTGTGTGTACCCCGAGTCCAACGGTACCACCCTTGAGTCTCTAGGACTTAGGGTTCCGGAGTTATGAGCATTTGAAGATCCCCCATATAAGTGAGTTGGGAGAGTGAAAATTTGGGGTTTTAACCAGGGTCAGCTTCGACCGATCCGCAGGGGAGAAAGATAGAGACATGGGACCTTGTCCTACCCCCCCATTTGTGTGTACCCCGAGTCCAACGGTACCACCCTTGAGTCTCTAGGACTTAGGGTTCCGGAGTTATGAGCATTTGAAGATCCCCCATATAAGTGAGTTGGGAGAGTGAAAATTTTCCTAAGGGTGAGAGGCCAAAAGTGTTCCTCCAGAAAATGTTTAGGAGCACGTTTCAGAACCTTAGGAGTGGTTTGGACCCCTCTTTTTGTGGTACTTTTTGTCAAGCTGAAGTTGGTGTTTAGGGTGGTTGAGAGTGTACATGGCTTGGTGTTTTAACCAGGGTCAGCTTTGACCGATCCTCAGGGGAGAAAGATAGAGACATGGGACCTTGTCCTACCCCCCCATTTGTGTGTACCCCGAGTCCAACGGTACCACCCTTGAGTCTCTAGGACTTAGGGTTCCGGAGTTATGAGCATTTGAAGATCCCCCATATAAGTGAGTTGGGAGAGTGAAAATTTGGGGTTTTAACCAGGGTCAGCTTCGACCGATCCGCAGGGGAGAAAGATAGAGACATGGGATCTTGTCCTACCCCCCTATTTGTGTGTACCCCAAGTCCAACGGTACCACCCTTGAGTCTCTAGGACTTAGGGTTCCGGAGTTATGAGCATTTGAAGATCCCCCATATAAGTGAGTTGGGAGAGTGAAAATTTTCCTAAGGGTGAGAGGCCAAAAGTGTTCCTCCAGAAAGTGTTTAGGAGCACGTTTCAGAACCTTAGGAGTGTTTTGGACCCCTCTTTTTGTGGTACTTTTTGTCAAGCTGAAGTTGGTGTTTAGGGTGGTTGAGAGTGTACATGGCTTGGTGTTTTAACCAGGGTCAGCTTTGACCGATCCTCAGGGGAGAAAGATAGAGACATGGGACCTTGTCCTACCCCCCCATTTGTGTGTACCCCGAGTTCAACGGTACCACCCTTGAGTCTCTAGGACGTAGGGTTCCGGAGTTATGAGCATTTGAAGATCCCCCATATAAGTGAGTTGGGAGATTGAAAATTTGGGGTTTTAACCAGGGTCAGCTTTGACCGATCCTCAAGGGAGAAAGATAGAGACATGGGACCTTGTCCTACCCCCCCCCATTTGTGTGTACCCCGAGTCCAACGGTACCGCCCTTGAGTATCTAGGACTTAGGGTTCCGGAGTTATGAGCATTTGAAGATCCCCCATATAAGTGAGTTGGGAGAGTGAAAATTTGCCAAAGTGTGAGAGGCCAAAAGTGTTCCTCCAGAAAGTGTTTAGGAGCACGTTTCAGAGCCTTAGGAGTGGTTTGGACCCCTCTTTTTGTGGTACTTTTTGTCAAGCTGAAGTTGGTGTTTAGGGTGGTTGAGAGTGTACATGGCTTGGTGTTTTAACCAGGGTCAGCTTTGACCGATCCTCAGGGGAGAAAGATAGAGACATGGGACCTTGTCCTACCCCCCCCATTTGTGTGTACCCCGAGTCCAACGGTACCACCCTTGAGTCTCTAGGACTTAGGGTTCCGGAGTTATGAGCATTTGAAGATCCCCCATATAAGTGAGTTGGGAGAGTGAAAATTTGCCTAGGGGGGGGGGGGGGGCAAAAGTGTTCCTCCAGAAAGTGTTTAGGAGCACGTTTCAGAGCCTTAGGAGTGGTTTGGACCCCTTTTTTGTGGTACTTTTTGTCAAGCTGAAGTTGGTGTTTAGGGTTGTTGAGAGTGTACATGGCTTGGTGTTTTAACCAGGGTCAGTTTTGACCGATCCTCAGGGGAAAAAGATAGAGACATGGGACCTTATCCTACCCCCCCATTTGTGTGTACCCCGAGTCCAACGGTACCACCCTTGAGTCTCTAGGACTTAGGGTTCCGGAGTTATGAGCATTTGAAGATCCCCCATATAAGTGAGTTGGGAGAGTGAAAATTTGCCTAAGGGTGAGAGGCCAAAAGTGTTCCTCCAGAAAGTGTTTAGGAGCACGTTTCAGAACCTTAGGAGTGGTTTGGACCCCTCTTTTTGTGGTACTTTTTGTCAAGCTGAAGTTGATGTTTAGGGTTGTTGAGAGTGTACATGGCTTGGTGTTTTAACCAGGGTCAGCTTTGACCGATCCTCAGGGGAGAAAGATAGAGACATGGGACCTTGTCCTACCCCCCCATTTGTGTGTACCCCGAGTCCAACGGTACCACCCTTGAGTCTCTAGGACTTAGGGTTCCGGAGTTATGAGCATTTGAAGATCCCCCATATAAGTGAGTTGGGAGAGTGAAAATTTGTGGTTTTAACCAGGGTCAGCTTCGACCGATCCGCAGGGGAGAAAGATAGAGACATGGGACCTTGTCCTACCCCCCCATTTGTGTGTACCCCGAGTCCAACGGTACCACCCTTGAGTCTCTAGGACTTAGGGTTCCGGAGTTATGAGCATTTGAAGATCCCCCATATAAGTGAGTTGGGAGAGTGAAAATTTTCCTAAGGGTGAGAGGCCAAAAGTGTTCCTCCAGAAAGTGTTTAGGAGCACGTTTCAGAACCTTAGGAGTGGTTTGGACCCCTCTTTTTGTGGTACTTTTTGTCAAGCTGAAGTTGGTGTTTAGGGTGGTTGAGAGTGTACATGGCTTGGTGTTTTAACCAGGGACAGCTTTGACCGATCCTCAGGGGAGAAAGATAGAGACATGGGACCTTGTCCTACCCCCCCATTTGTGTGTACCCCGAGTCCAACGGTACCACCCTTGAGTCTCTAGGACTTAGGGTTCCGGAGTTATGAGCATTTGAAGATCCCCCATATAAGTGAGTTGGGAGAGTGAAAATTTGCCTAAGGGTGAGAGGCCAAAAGTGTTCCTCCAGAAAGTGTTTAGGAGCACGTTTCGGAGCCTTAGGAGTGGTTTGGACCCCTTTTTTTGTGGTACTTTTTGTCAAGCTGAAGTTGGTGTTTAGGGTTGTTGAGAGTGTACATGGCTTGGTGTTTTAACCAGGGTCAGCTTTGACCGATCCTCAGGGGAGAAAGATAGAGACATGGGACCTTGTCCTACCCCCCCATTTGTGTGTACCCCGAGTCCAACGGTACCACCCTTGAGTCTCTAGGACTTAGGGTTCCGGAGTTATGAGCATTTGAAGATCCCCCATATAAGTGAGTTGGGAGAGTGAAAATTTTCCTAAGGGTGAGAGGCCAAAAGTGTTCCTCCAGAAAGTGTTTAGGAGCACGTTTCAGAACCTTAGGAGTGGTTTGGACCCCTCTTTTTGTGGTACTTTTTGTCAAGCTGAAGTTGGTGTTTAGGGTGGTTGAGAGTGTACATGGCTTGGTGTTTTAACCAGGGTCAGCTTTGACCGATCCTCAGGGGAGAAAGATAGAGACATGGGACCTTGTCCTTCCCCCCCATTTGTGTGTACCCCGAGTCCAACGGTACCACCCTTGAGTCTCTAGGACTTAGGGTTCCGGAGTTATGAGCATTTGAAGATCCCCCATATAAGTGAGTTGGGAGAGTGAAAATTTGCCTAAGGGTGAGAGGCCAAAAGTGTTCCTCCAGAAAGTGTTTAGGAGCACGTTTCGGAGCCTTAGGAGTGGTTTGGACCCCTTTTTTTGTGGTACTTTTTGTCAAGCTGAAGTTGGTGTTTAGGGTTGTTGAGAGTGTACATGGCTTGGTGTTTTAACCAGGGTCAGCTTTGACCGATCCTCAGGGGAGAAAGATAGAGACATGGGACCTTGTCCTACCCCCCCATTTGTGTGTACCCCGAGTCCAACGGTACCACCCTTGAGTCTCTAGGACTTAGGGTTCCGGAGTTATGAGCATTTGAAGATCCCCCATATAAGTGAGTTGGGAGAGTGAAAATTTTCCTAAGGGTGAGAGGCCAAAAGTGTTCCTCCAGAAAGTGTTTAGGAGCACGTTTCAGAACCTTAGGAGTGGTTTGGACCCCTCTTTTTGTGGTACTTTTTGTCAAGCTGAAGATGGTGTTTAGGGTGGTTGAGAGTGTACATGGCTTGGTGTTTTAACCAGGGTCAGCTTTGACCGATCCTCAGGGGAGAAAGATAGAGACATGGGACCTTGTCCTTCCCCCCCATTTGTGTGTACCCCGAGTCCAACGGTACCACCCTTGAGTCTCTAGGACTTAGGGTTCCGGAGTTATGAGCATTTGAAGATCCCCCATATAAGTGAGTTGGGAGAGTGAAAAGTTGGGGTTTTAACCAGGGTCAGCTTTGACCGATCCTCAGGGGAGAAAGATAGAGACATGGGACCTTGTCCTACCCCCCCATTTGTGTGTACCCCGAGTCCAACGGTACCACCCTTGAGTCTCTAGGACTTAGGGTTCCGGAGTTATGAGCATTTGAAGATCCCCCATATAAGTGAGTTGGGAGAGTGAAAATTTGGGGTTTTAACCAGGGTTAGCTTTGACCGATCCTCAGGGGAGAAAGATAGAGACATGGGACCTTGTCCTACCCCCCCATTTGTGTGTACCCCGAGTCCAACGGTACCACCCTTGAGTCTCTAGGACTTAGGGTTCTGGAGTTATGAGCATTTGAAGATCCCCCATATAAGTGAGTTGGGAGAGTGAAAATTTGCCTAAGGTTGAGAGGCCAAAAGTGTTCCTCCAGAAAGTGTTTAGGAGCACGTTTCAGAACCTTAGGAGTGGTTTGGACCCCTCTTTTTGTGGTACTTTTTGTCAAGCTGAAGTTGGTGTTTAGGGTGGTTGAGAGTGTACATGGCTTGGTGTTTTAACCAGGGTCAGCTTTGACCGATCCTCAGGGGAGAAAGATAGAGACATGGGACCTTGTCCTACCCCCCCATTTGTGTGTACCCCGAGTCCAACGGTACCACCCTTGAGTCTCTAGGACTTAGGGTTCCGGAGTTATGAGCATTTGAAGATCCCCCATATAAGTGAGTTGGGAGAGTGAAAATTTTCCTAAGGGTGAGAGGCCAAAAGTGTTCCTCCAGAAAGTGTTTAGGAGCACGTTTCAGAACCTTAGGAGTGGTTTGGACCCCTCTTTTTGTGGTACTTTTTGTCAAGCTGAAGTTGGTGTTTAGGGTGGTTGAGAGTGTACATGGCTTGGTGTTTTAACCAGGGTCAGCTTTGACCGATCCTCAGGGGAGAAAGATAGAGACATGGGACCTTGTCCTTCCCCCCCATTTGTGTGTACCCCGAGTCCAACGGTACCACCCTTGAGTCTCTAGGACTTAGGGTTCCGGAGTTATGAGCATTTGAAGATCCCCCATATAAGTGAGTTGGGAGAGTGAAAATTTGCCTGGGGGGGGGGGGCAAAAGTGTTCCTCCAGAAAGTGTTTAGGAGCACGTTTCAGAGCCTTAGGAGTGGTTTGGACCCCTTTTTTGTGGTACTTTTTGTCAAGCTGAAGTTGGTGTTTAGGGTTGTTGAGAGTGTACATGGCTTGGTGTTTTAACCAGGGTCAGTTTTGACCGATCCTCAGGGGAAAAAGATAGAGACATGGGACCTTATCCTACCCCCCCATTTGTGTGTACCCCGAGTCCAACGGTACCACCCTTGAGTCTCTAGGACTTAGGGTTCCGGAGTTATGAGCATTTGAAGATCCCCTATATAAGTGAGTTGGGAGAGTGAAAATTTGTGGTTTTAACCAGGGTCAGCTTCGACCGATCCGCAGGGGAGAAAGATAGAGACATGGGACCTTGTCCTACCCCCCCATTTGTGTGTACCCCGAGTCCAACGGTACCACCCTTGAGTCTCTAGGACTTAGGGTTCCGGAGTTATGAGCATTTGAAGATCCCCCATATAAGTGAGTTGGGAGAGTGAAAATTTTCCTAAGGGTGAGAGGCCAAAAGTGTTCCTCCAGAAAATGTTTAGGAGCACGTTTCAGAACCTTAGGAGTGGTTTGGACCCCTCTTTTTGTGGTACTTTTTGTCAAGCTGAAGTTGGTGTTTAGGGTGGTTGAGAGTGTACATGGCTTGGTGTTTTAACCAGGGTCAGCTTTGACCGATCCTCAGGGGAGAAAGATAGAGACATGGGACCTTGTCCTACCCCCCCATTTGTGTGTACCCCGAGTCCAACGGTACCACCCTTGAGTCTCTAGGACTTAGGGTTCCGGAGTTATGAGCATTTGAAGATCCCCCATATAAGTGAGTTGGGAGAGTGAAAATTTGGGGTTTTAACCAGGGTCAGCTTCGACCGATCCGCAGGGGAGAAAGATAGAGACATGGGATCTTGTCCTACCCCCCCATTTGTGTGTACCCCAAGTCCAACGGTACCACCCTTGAGTCTCTAGGACTTAGGGTTCCGGAGTTATGAGCATTTGAAGATCCCCCATATAAGTGAGTTGGGAGAGTGAAAATTTTCCTAAGGGTGAGAGGCCAAAAGTGTTCCTCCAGAAAGTGTTTAGGAGCACGTTTCAGAACCTTAGGAGTGTTTTGGACCCCTCTTTTTGTGGTACTTTTTGTCAAGCTGAAGTTGGTGTTTAGGGTGGTTGAGAGTGTACATGGCTTGGTGTTTTAACCAGGGTCAGCTTTGACCGATCCTCAGGGGAGAAAGATAGAGACATGGGACCTTGTCCTACCCCCCCATTTGTGTGTACCCCGAGTTCAACGGTACCACCCTTGAGTCTCTAGGACGTAGGGTTCCGGAGTTATGAGCATTTGAAGATCCCCCATATAAGTGAGTTGGGAGATTGAAAATTTGGGGTTTTAACCAGGGTCAGCTTTGACCGATCCTCAAGGGAGAAAGATAGAGACATGGGACCTTGTCCTACCCCCCCCATTTGTGTGTACCCCGAGTCCAACGGTACCGCCCTTGAGTATCTAGGACTTAGGGTTCCGGAGTTATGAGCATTTGAAGATCCCCCATATAAGTGAGTTGGGAGAGTGAAAATTTGCCAAAGTGTGAGAGGCCAAAAGTGTTCCTCCAGAAAGTGTTTAGGAGCACGTTTCAGAGCCTTAGGAGTGGTTTGGACCCCTCTTTTTGTGGTACTTTTTGTCAAGCTGAAGTTGGTGTTTAGGGTGGTTGAGAGTGTACATGGCTTGGTGTTTTAACCAGGGTCAGCTTTGACCGATCCTCAGGGGAGAAAGATAGAGACATGGGACCTTGTCCTACCCCCCCCCATTTGTGTGTACCCCGAGTCCAACGGTACCACCCTTGAGTCTCTAGGACTTAGGGTTCCGGAGTTATGAGCATTTGAAGATCCCCCATATAAGTGAGTTGGGAGAGTGAAAATTTGCCTAGGGGGGGGGGGGGGGGCAAAAGTGTTCCTCCAGAAAGTGTTTAGGAGCACGTTTCAGAGCCTTAGGAGTGGTTTGGACCCCTTTTTTGTGGTACTTTTTGTCAAGCTGAAGTTGGTGTTTAGGGTTGTTGAGAGTGTACATGGCTTGGTGTTTTAACCAGGGTCAGTTTTGACCGATCCTCAGGGGAAAAAGATAGAGACATGGGACCTTATCCTACCCCCCCATTTGTGTGTACCCCGAGTCCAACGGTACCACCCTTGAGTCTCTAGGACTTAGGGTTCCGGAGTTATGAGCATTTGAAGATCCCCCATATAAGTGAGTTGGGAGAGTGAAAATTTGCCTAGGGGGGGGGGGGGGGGGGCAAAAGTGTTCCTCCAGAAAGTGTTTAGGAGCACGTTTCAGAGCCTTAGGAGTGGTTTGGACCCCTTTTTTGTGGTACTTTTTGTCAAGCTGAAGTTGGTGTTTAGGGTTGTTGAGAGTGTACATGGCTTGGTGTTTTAACCAGGGTCAGTTTTGACCGATCCTCAGGGGAAAAAGATAGAGACATGGGACCTTATCCTACCCCCCCATTTGTGTGTACCCCGAGTCCAACGGTACCACCCTTGAGTCTCTAGGACTTAGGGTTCCGGAGTTATGAGCATTTGAAGATCCCCCATATAAGTGAGTTGGGAGAGTGAAAATTTGCCTAAGGGTGAGAGGCCAAAAGTGTTCCTCCAGAAAGTGTTTAGGAGCACGTTTCAGAACCTTAGGAGTGGTTTGGACCCCTCTTTTTGTGGTACTTTTTGTCAAGCTGAAGTTGATGTTTAGGGTTGTTGAGAGTGTACATGGCTTGGTGTTTTAACCAGGGTCAGCTTTGACCGATCCTCAGGGGAGAAAGATAGAGACATGGGACCTTGTCCTACCCCCCCATTTGTGTGTACCCCGAGTCCAACGGTACCACCCTTGAGTCTCTAGGACTTAGGGTTCCAGAGTTATGAGCATTTGAAGATCCCCCATATAAGTGAGTTGGGAGAGTGAAAATTTGTGGTTTTAACCAGGGTCAGCTTCGACCGATCCGCAGGGGAGAAAGATAGAGACATGGGACCTTGTCCTACCCCCCCATTTGTGTGTACCCCGAGTCCAACGGTACCACCCTTGAGTCTCTAGGACTTAGGGTTCCGGAGTTATGAGCATTTGAAGATCCCCCATATAAGTGAGTTGGGAGAGTGAAAATTTTCCTAAGGGTGAGAGGCCAAAAGTGTTCCTCCAGAAAGTGTTTAGGAGCACGTTTCAGAACCTTAGGAGTGGTTTGGACCCCTCTTTTTGTGGTACTTTTTGTCAAGCTGAAGTTGGTGTTTAGGGTGGTTGAGAGTGTACATGGCTTGGTGTTTTAACCAGGGACAGCTTTGACCGATCCTCAGGGGAGAAAGATAGAGACATGGGACCTTGTCCTACCCCCCCATTTGTGTGTACCCCGAGTCCAACGGTACCACCCTTGAGTCTCTAGGACTTAGGGTTCCGGAGTTATGAACATTTGAAGATCCCCCATATAAGTGAGTTGGGAGAGTGAAAATTTGCCTAAGGGTGAGAGGCCAAAAGTGTTCCTCCAGAAAGTGTTTAGGAGCACGTTTCAGAACCTTAGGAGTGTTTTGGACCCCTCTTTTTGTGGTACTTTTTGTCAAGCTGAAGTTGGTGTTTAGGGTGGTTGAGAGTGTACATGGCTTGGTGTTTTAACCAGGGTCAGCTTTGACCGATCCTCAGGGGAGAAAGATAGAGACATGGGACCTTGTCCTACCCCCCCATTTGTGTGTACCCCGAGTTCAACGGTACCACCCTTGAGTCTCTAGGACGTAGGGTTCCGGAGTTATGAGCATTTGAAGATCCCCCATATAAGTGAGTTGGGAGATTGAAAATTTGGGGTTTTAACCAGGGTCAGCTTTGACCGATCCTCAAGGGAGAAAGATAGAGACATGGGACCTTGTCCTACCCCCCCCATTTGTGTGTACCCCGAGTCCAACGGTACCGCCCTTGAGTATCTAGGACTTAGGGTTCCGGAGTTATGAGCATTTGAAGATCCCCCATATAAGTGAGTTGGGAGAGTGAAAATTTGCCAAAGTGTGAGAGGCCAAAAGTGTTCCTCCAGAAAGTGTTTAGGAGCACGTTTCAGAGCCTTAGGAGTGGTTTGGATCCCTCTTTTTGTGGTACTTTTTGTCAAGCTGAAGTTGGTGTTTAGGGTGGTTGAGAGTGTACATGGCTTGGTGTTTTAACCAGGGTCAGCTTTGACCGATCCTCAGGGGAGAAAGATAGAGACATGGGACCTTGTCCTACCCCCCCCATTTGTGTGTACCCCGAGTCCAACGGTACCACCCTTGAGTCTCTAGGACTTAGGGTTCCGGAGTTATGAGCATTTGAAGATCCCCCATATAAGTGAGTTGGGAGAGTGAAAATTTGCCTAGGGGGGGGGGGGGGGGCAAAAGTGTTCCTCCAGAAAGTGTTTAGGAGCACGTTTCAGAGCCTTAGGAGTGGTTTGGACCCCTTTTTTGTGGTACTTTTTGTCAAGCTGAAGTTGGTGTTTAGGGTTGTTGAGAGTGTACATGGCTTGGTGTTTTAACCAGGGTCAGTTTTGACCGATCCTCAGGGGAAAAAGATAGAGACATGGGACCTTATCCTACCCCCCCATTTGTGTGTACCCCGAGTCCAACGGTACCACCCTTGAGTCTCTAGGACTTAGGGTTCCGGAGTTATGAGCATTTGAAGATCCCCCATATAAGTGAGTTGGGAGAGTGAAAATTTGCCTAAGGGTGAGAGGCCAAAAGTGTTCCTCCAGAAAGTGTTTAGGAGCACGTTTCAGAACCTTAGGAGTGGTTTGGACCCCTCTTTTTGTGGTACTTTTTGTCAAGCTGAAGTTGATGTTTAGGGTTGTTGAGAGTGTACATGGCTTGGTGTTTTAACCAGTGTCAGCTTTGACCGATCCTCAGGGGAGAAAGATAGAGACATGGGACCTTGTCCTACCCCCCCATTTGTGTGTACCCCGAGTCCAACGGTACCACCCTTGAGTCTCTAGGACTTAGGGTTCCGGAGTTATGAGCATTTGAAGATCCCCCATATAAGTGAGTTGGGAGAGTGAAAATTTGTGGTTTTAACCAGGGTCAGCTTCGACCGATCCGCAGGGGAGAAAGATAGAGACATGGGACCTTGTCCTACCCCCCCATTTGTGTGTACCCCGAGTCCAACGGTACCACCCTTGAGTCTCTAGGACTTAGGGTTCCGGAGTTATGAGCATTTGAAGATCCCCCATATAAGTGAGTTGGGAGAGTGAAAATTTTCCTAAGGGTGAGAGGCCAAAAGTGTTCCTCCAGAAAGTGTTTAGGAGCACGTTTCAGAACCTTAGGAGTGGTTTGGACCCCTCTTTTTGTGGTACTTTTTGTCAAGCTGAAGTTGGTGTTTAGGGTGGTTGAGAGTGTACATGGCTTGGTGTTTTAACCAGGGACAGCTTTGACCGATCCTCAGGGGAGAAAGATAGAGACATGGGACCTTGTCCTACCCCCCCATTTGTGTGTACCCCGAGTCCAACGGTACCACCCTTGAGTCTCTAGGACTTAGGGTTCCGGAGTTATGAGCATTTGAAGATCCCCCATATAAGTGAGTTGGGAGAGTGAAAATTTGCCTAAGGGTGAGAGGCCAAAAGTGTTCCTCCAGAAAGTGTTTAGGAGCACGTTTCGGAGCCTTAGGAGTGGTTTGGACCCCTTTTTTTGTGGTACTTTTTGTCAAGCTGAAGTTGGTGTTTAGGGTTGTTGAGAGTGTACATGGCTTGGTGTTTTAACCAGGGTCAGCTTTGACCGATCCTCAGGGGAGAAAGATAGAGACATGGGACCTTGTCCTACCCCCCCATTTGTGTGTACCCCGAGTCCAACGGTACCACCCTTGAGTCTCTAGGACTTAGGGTTCCGGAGTTATGAGCATTTGAAGATCCCCTATATAAGTGAGTTGGGAGAGTGAAAATTTGTGGTTTTAACCAGGGTCAGCTTCGACCGATCCGCAGGGGAGAAAGATAGAGACATGGGACCTTGTCCTACCCCCCCATTTGTGTGTACCCCGAGTCCAACGGTACCACCCTTGAGTCTCTAGGACTTAGGGTTCCGGAGTTATGAGCATTTGAAGATCCCCCATATAAGTGAGGTGGGAGAGTGAAAATTTGGGGTTTTAACCAGGGTCAGCTTTGACCGATCCTCAGGGGAGAAAGATAGAGACATGGTACCTTGTCCTACCCCCCCCATTTGTGTGTACCCCGAGTCCAACGGTACCACCCTTGAGTCTCTAGGACTTAGGGTTCTGGAGTTATGAGCATTTGAAGATCCCCCATATAAGTGAGTTGGGAGAGTGAAAATTTGCCTAAGGGTGAGAGGCCAAAAGTGTTCCTCCAGAAAGTGTTTAGGAGCACGTTTCAGAACCTTAGGAGTGGTTTGGACCCCTTTTTTTGTGGTACTTTTTGTCAAGCTGAAGTTGGTGTTTAGGGTTGTTGAGAGTGTACATGGCTTGGTGTTTTAACCAGGGTCAGCTTTGACCGATCCTCAGGGGAGAAAGATAGAGACATGGGACCTTGTCCTACCCCCCCATTTGTGTGTACCCCGAGTCCAACGGTACCACCCTTGAGTCTCTAGGACTTAGGGTTCCGGAGTTATGAGCATTTGAAGATCCCCCATATAAGTGAGTTGGGAGAGTGAAAATTTGGGGTTTTAACCAGGGTCAGCTTTGACCGATCCTCAGGGGAGAAAGATAGAGACATGGGACCTTGTCCTTCCCCCCCATTTGTGTGTACCCCGAGTCCAACGGTACCACCCTTGAGTCTCTAGGACTTAGGGTTCCGGAGTTATGAGCATTTGAAGATCCCCCATATAAGTGAGTTGGGAGAGTGAAAATTTGCCAAAGTGTGAGAGGCCAAAAGTGTTCCTCCAGAAAGTGTTTAGGAGCACGTTTCAGAGCCTTAGGAGTGGTTTGGACCCCTCTTTTTGTGGTACTTTTTGTCAAGCTGAAGTTGGTGTTTAGGGTGGTTGAGAGTGTACATGGCTTGGTGTTTTAACCAGGGACAGCTTTGACCGATCCTCAGGGGAGAAAGATAGAGACATGGGACCTTGTCCTACCCCCCCATTTGTGTGTACCCCGAGTCCAACGGTACCACCCTTGAGTCTCTAGGACTTAAGGTTCCGGAGTTATGAGCATTTGAAGATCCCCCATATAAGTGAGTTGGGAGAGTGAAAATTTGTGGTTTTAACCAGGGTCAGCTTCGACCGATCCGCAGGGGAGAAAGATAGAGACATGGGACCTTGTCCTACCCCCCCATTTGTGTGTACCCCGAGTCCAACGGTACCACCCTTGAGTCTCTAGGACTTAGGGTTCCGGAGTTATGAGCATTTGAAGATCCCCCATATAAGTGAGTTGGGAGAGTGAAAATTTGCCTAAGGTTGAGAGGCCAAAAGTGTTCCTCCAGAAAGTGTTTAGGAGCACGTTTCAGAACCTTAGGAGTGGTTTGGACCCCTCTTTTTGTGGTACTTTTTGTCAAGCTGAAGTTGGTGTTTAGGGTGGTTGAGAGTGTACATGGCTTGGTGTTTTAACCAGGGTCAGCTTTGACCGATCCTCAGGGGAGAAAGATAGAGACATGGGACCTTGTCCTACCCCCCCATTTGTGTGTACCCCGAGTCCAACGGTACCACCCTTGAGTCTCTAGGACTTAGGGTTCCGGAGTTATGAGCATTTGAAGATCCCCCATATAAGTGAGTTGGGAGAGTGAAAATTTTCCTAAGGGTGAGAGGCCAAAAGTGTTCCTCCAGAAAGTGTTTAGGAGCACGTTTCAGAACCTTAGGAGTGGTTTGGACCCCTCTTTTTGTGGTACTTTTTGTCAAGCTGAAGTTGGTGTTTAGGGTGGTTGAGAGTGTACATGGCTTGGTGTTTTAACCAGGGTCAGCTTTGACCGATCCTCAGGGGAGAAAGATAGAGACATGGGACCTTGTCCTTCCCCCCCATTTGTGTGTACCCCGAGTCCAACGGTACCACCCTTGAGTCTCTAGGACTTAGGGTTCCGGAGTTATGAGCATTTGAAGATCCCCCATATAAGTGAGTTGGGAGAGTGAAAATTTGCCTGGGGGGGGGGGGGGCAAAAGTGTTCCTCCAGAAAGTGTTTAGGAGCACGTTTCAGAGCCTTAGGAGTGGTTTGGACCCCTTTTTTGTGGTACTTTTTGTCAAGCTGAAGTTGGTGTTTAGGGTTGTTGAGAGTGTACATGGCTTGGTGTTTTAACCAGGGTCAGTTTTGACCGATCCTCAGGGGAAAAAGATAGAGACATGGGACCTTATCCTACCCCCCCATTTGTGTGTACCCCGAGTCCAACGGTACCACCCTTGAGTCTCTAGGACGTAGGGTTCCGGAGTTATGAGCATTTGAAGATCCACCATATAAGTGAGTTGGGAGATTGAAAATTTGGGGTTTTAACCAGGGTCAGCTTTGACCGATCCTCAGGGGAGAAAGATAGAGACATGGGACCTTGTCCTTCCCCCTCATTTGTGTGTACCCCGAGTCCAACGGTACCACCCTTGAGTCTCTAGGACTTAGGGTTCCGGAGTTATGAGTATTTGAAGATCCCCCATATAAGTGAGTTGGGAGAGTGAAAATTTGCCTAAGGGTGAGAGGCCAAAAGTGTTCCTCCAGAAAGTGTTTAGGAGCACGTTTCAGAACCTTAGGAGTGGTTTGGACCCCTCTTTTTGTGGTACTTTTTGTCAAGCTGAAGTTGATGTTTAGGGTTGTTGAGAGTGTACATGGCTTGGTGTTTTAACCAGGGTCAGCTTTGACCGATCCTCAGGGGAGAAAGATAGAGACATGGGACCTTGTCCTACCCCCCCATTTGTGTGTACCCCGAGTCCAACGGTACCACCCTTGAGTCTCTAGGACTTAGGGTTCCGGAGTTATGAGCATTTGAAGATCCCCTATATAAGTGAGTTGGGAGAGTGAAAATTTGGGGTTTTAACCAGGGTCAGCTTCGACCGATCCGCAGGGGAGAAAGATAGAGACATGGGACCTTGTCCTACCCCCCCATTTGTGTGTACCCCGAGTCCAACGGTACCACCCTTGAGTCTCTAGGACTTAGGGTTCCGGAGTTATGAGCATTTGAAGATCCCCCATATAAGTGAGTTGGGAGAGTGAAAATTTTCCTAAGGGTGAGAGGCCAAAAGTGTTCCTCCAGAAAATGTTTAGGAGCACGTTTCAGAACCTTAGGAGTGGTTTGGACCCCTCTTTTTGTGGTACTTTTTGTCAAGCTGAAGTTGGTGTTTAGGGTGGTTGAGAGTGTACATGGCTTGGTGTTTTAACCAGGGTCAGCTTTGACCGATCCTCAGGGGAGAAAGATAGAGACATGGGACCTTGTCCTACCCCCCCATTTGTGTGTACCCCGAGTCCAACGGTACCACCCTTGAGTCTCTAGGACTTAGGGTTCCGGAGTTATGAGCATTTGAAGATCCCCCATATAAGTGAGTTGGGAGAGTGAAAATTTGGGGTTTTAACCAGGGTCAGCTTCGACCGATCCGCAGGGGAGAAAGATAGAGACATGGGATCTTGTCCTACCCCCCCATTTGTGTGTACCCCGAGTCCAACGGTACCACCCTTGAGTCTCTAGGACTTAGGGTTCCGGAGTTATGAGCATTTGAAGATCCCCCATATAAGTGAGTTGGGAGAGTGAAAATTTTCCTAAGGGTGAGAGGCCAAAAGTGTTCCTCCAGAAAGTGTTTAGGAGCACGTTTCAGAACCTTAGGAGTGTTTTGGACCCCTCTTTTTGTGGTACTTTTTGTCAAGCTGAAGTTGGTGTTTAGGGTGGTTGAGAGTGTACATGGCTTGGTGTTTTAACCAGGGTCAGCTTTGACCGATCCTCAGGGGAGAAAGATAGAGACATGGGACCTTGTCCTACCCCCCCCATTTGTGTGTACCCCGAGTTCAACGGTACCACCCTTGAGTCTCTAGGACGTAGGGTTCCGGAGTTATGAGCATTTGAAGATCCCCCATATAAGTGAGTTGGGAGATTGAAAATTTGGGGTTTTAACCAGGGTCAGCTTTGACCGATCCTCAAGGGAGAAAGATAGAGACATGGGACCTTGTCCTACCCCCCCCCATTTGTGTGTACCCCGAGTCCAACGGTACCGCCCTTGAGTATCTAGGACTTAGGGTTCCGGAGTTATGAGCATTTGAAGATCCCCCATATAAGTGAGTTGGGAGAGTGAAAATTTGCCAAAGTGTGAGAGGCCAAAAGTGTTCCTCCAGAAAGTGTTTAGGAGCACGTTTCAGAGCCTTAGGAGTGGTTTGGACCCCTCTTTTTGTGGTACTTTTTGTCAAGCTGAAGTTGGTGTTTAGGGTGGTTGAGAGTGTACATGGCTTGGTGTTTTAACCAGGGTCAGCTTTGACCGATCCTCAGGGGAGAAAGATAGAGACATGGGACCTTGTCCTACCCCCCCCATTTGTGTGTACCCCGAGTCCAACGGTACCACCCTTGAGTCTCTAGGACTTAGGGTTCCGGAGTTATGAGCATTTGAAGATCCCCCATATAAGTGAGTTGGGAGAGTGAAAATTTGCCTGGGGGGGGGGGGGGCAAAAGTGTTCCTCCAGAAAGTGTTTAGGAGCACGTTTCAGAGCCTTAGGAGTGGTTTGGACCCCTTTTTTGTGGTACTTTTTGTCAAGCTGAAGTTGGTGTTTAGGGTTGTTGAGAGTGTACATGGCTTGGTGTTTTAACCAGGGTCAGTTTTGACCGATCCTCAGGGGAAAAAGATAGAGACATGGGACCTTATCCTACCCCCCCATTTGTGTGTACCTCGAGTCCAACGGTACCACCCTTGAGTCTCTAGGACTTAGGGTTCCGGAGTTATGAGCATTTGAAGATCCCCCATATAAGTGAGTTGGGAGAGTGAAAATTTGCCTAAGGGTGAGAGGCCAAAAGTGTTCCTCCAGAAAGTGTTTAGGAGCACGTTTCAGAACCTTAGGAGTGGTTTGGACCCCTCTTTTTGTGGTACTTTTTGTCAAGCTGAAGTTGATGTTTAGGGTTGTTGAGAGTGTACATGGCTTGGTGTTTTAACCAGGGTCAGCTTTGACCGATCCTCAGGGGAGAAAGATAGAGACATGGGACCTTGTCCTACCCCCCCATTTGTGTGTACCCCGAGTCCAACGGTACCACCCTTGAGTCTCTAGGACTTAGGGTTCCGGAGTTATGAGCATTTGAAGATCCCCCATATAAGTGAGTTGGGAGAGTGAAAATTTGTGGTTTTAACCAGGGTCAGCTTCGACCGATCCGCAGGGGAGAAAGATAGAGACATGGGACCTTGTCCTACCCCCCCATTTGTGTGTACCCCGAGTCCAACGGTACCACCCTTGAGTCTCTAGGACTTAGGGTTCCGGAGTTATGAGCATTTGAAGATCCCCCATATAAGTGAGTTGGGAGAGTGAAAATTTTCCTAAGGGTGAGAGGCCAAAAGTGTTCCTCCAGAAAGTGTTTAGGAGCACGTTTCAGAACCTTAGGAGTGGTTTGGACCCCTCTTTTTGTGGTACTTTTTGTCAAGCTGAAGTTGGTGTTTAGGGTGGTTGAGAGTGTACATGGCTTGGTGTTTTAACCAGGGACAGCTTTGACCGATCCTCAGGGGAGAAAGATAGAGACATGGGACCTTGTCCTACCCCCCCATTTGTGTGTACCCCGAGTCCAACGGTACCACCCTTGAGTCTCTAGGACTTAGGGTTCCGGAGTTATGAACATTTGAAGATCCCCCATATAAGTGAGTTGGGAGAGTGAAAATTTTCCTAAGGGTGAGAGGCCAAAAGTGTTCCTCCAGAAAGTGTTTAGGAGCACGTTTCAGAACCTTAGGAGTGTTTTGGACCCCTCTTTTTGTGGTACTTTTTGTCAAGCTGAAGTTGGTGTTTAGGGTGGTTGAGAGTGTACATGGCTTGGTGTTTTAACCAGGGTCAGCTTTGACCGATCCTCAGGGGAGAAAGATAGAGACATGGGACCTTGTCCTACCCCCCCATTTGTGTGTACCCCGAGTTCAACGGTACCACCCTTGAGTCTCTAGGACGTAGGGTTCCGGAGTTATGAGCATTTGAAGATCCCCCATATAAGTGAGTTGGGAGATTGAAAATTTGGGGTTTTAACCAGGGTCAGCTTTGACCGATCCTCAAGGGAGAAAGATAGAGACATGGGACCTTGTCCTACCCCCCCCATTTGTGTGTACCCCGAGTCCAACGGTACCGCCCTTGAGTATCTAGGACTTAGGGTTCCGGAGTTATGAGCATTTGAAGATCCCCCATATAAGTGAGTTGGGAGAGTGAAAATTTGCCAAAGTGTGAGAGGCCAAAAGTGTTCCTCCAGAAAGTGTTTAGGAGCACGTTTCAGAGCCTTAGGAGTGGTTTGGATCCCTCTTTTTGTGGTACTTTTTGTCAAGCTGAAGTTGGTGTTTAGGGTGGTTGAGAGTGTACATGGCTTGGTGTTTTAACCAGGGTCAGCTTTGACCGATCCTCAGGGGAGAAAGATAGAGACATGGGACCT
This sequence comes from Toxotes jaculatrix, assembly GCF_017976425.1. NCBI lineage: Eukaryota > Metazoa > Chordata > Actinopteri > Toxotidae > Toxotes > Toxotes jaculatrix. The sequence goes on along the minus strand of NC_054402.1, from coordinate 27,076,254 downwards.
TGTCCTACCCCCCCCATTTGTGTGTACCCCGAGTCCAACGGTACCACCCTTGAGTCTCTAGGACTTAGGGTTCCGGAGTTATGAGCATTTGAAGATCCCCCATATAAGTGAGTTGGGAGAGTGAAAAGTTGGGGTTTTAACCAGGGTCAGCTTTGACCGATCCTCAGGGGAGAAAGATAGAGACATGGGACCTTGTCCTACCCCCCCATTTGTGTGTACCCCGAGTCCAACGGTACCACCCTTGAGTCTCTAGGACTTAGGGTTCCGGAGTTATGAGCATTTGAAGATCCCCCATATAAGTGAGTTGGGAGAGTGAAAATTTGGGGTTTTAACCAGGGTTAGCTTTGACCGATCCTCAGGGGAGAAAGATAGAGACATGGGACCTTGTCCTACCCCCCCATTTGTGTGTACCCCGAGTCCAACGGTACCACCCTTGAGTCTCTAGGACTTAGGGTTCTGGAGTTATGAGCATTTGAAGATCCCCCATATAAGTGAGTTGGGAGAGTGAAAATTTGCCTAAGGTTGAGAGGCCAAAAGTGTTCCTCCAGAAAGTGTTTAGGAGCACGTTTCAGAACCTTAGGAGTGGTTTGGACCCCTCTTTTTGTGGTACTTTTTGTAAAGCTGAAGTTGGTGTTTAGGGTGGTTGAGAGTGTACATGGCTTGGTGTTTTAACCAGGGTCAGCTTTGACCGATCCTCAGGGGAGAAAGATAGAGACATGGGACCTTGTCCTACCCCCCCATTTGTGTGTACCCCGAGTCCAACGGTACCACCCTTGAGTCTCTAGGACTTAGGGTTCCGGAGTTATGAGCATTTGAAGATCCCCCATATAAGTGAGTTGGGAGAGTGAAAATTTTCCTAAGGGTGAGAGGCCAAAAGTGTTCCTCCAGAAAGTGTTTAGGAGCACGTTTCAGAACCTTAGGAGTGGTTTGGACCCCTCTTTTTGTGGTACTTTTTGTCAAGCTGAAGTTGGTGTTTAGGGTGGTTGAGAGTGTACATGGCTTGGTGTTTTAACCAGGGTCAGCTTTGACCGATCCTCAGGGGAGAAAGATAGAGACATGGGACCTTGTCCTTCCCCCCCATTTGTGTGTACCCCGAGTCCAACGGTACCACCCTTGAGGCTCTAGGACTTAGGGTTCCGGAGTTATGAGCATTTGAAGATCCCCCATATAAGTGAGTTGGGAGAGTGAAAATTTGCCTGGGGGGGGGGGGGGGGGGGGGGGGCAAAAGTGTTCCTCCAGAAAGTGTTTAGGAGCACGTTTCAGAGCCTTAGGAGTGGTTTGGACCCCTTTTTTGTGGTACTTTTTGTCAAGCTGAAGTTGGTGTTTAGGGTTGTTGAGAGTGTACATGGCTTGGTGTTTTAACCAGGGTCAGTTTTGACCGATCCTCAGGGGAAAAAGATAGAGACATGGGACCTTATCCTACCCCCCCATTTGTGTGTACCCCGAGTCCAACGGTACCACCCTTGAGTCTCTAGGACGTAGGGTTCCGGAGTTATGAGCATTTGAAGATCCACCATATAAGTGAGTTGGGAGATTGAAAATTTGGGGTTTTAACCAGGGTCAGCTTTGACCGATCCTCAGGGGAGAAAGATAGAGACATGGGACCTTGTCCTTCCCCCTCATTTGTGTGTACCCCGAGTCCAACGGTACCACCCTTGAGTCTCTAGGACTTAGGGTTCCGGAGTTATGAGCATTTGAAGATCCCCCATATAAGTGAGTTGGGAGAGTGAAAATTTGCCTAAGGGTGAGAGGCCAAAAGTGTTCCTCCAGAAAGTGTTTAGGAGCACGTTTCAGAACCTTAGGAGTGGTTTGGACCCCTCTTTTTGTGGTACTTTTTGTCAAGCTGAAGTTGATGTTTAGGGTTGTTGAGAGTGTACATGGCTTGGTGTTTTAACCAGGGTCAGCTTTGACCGATCCTCAGGGGAGAAAGATAGAGACATGGGACCTTGTCCTACCCCCCCATTTGTGTGTACCCCGAGTCCAACGGTACCACCCTTGAGTCTCTAGGACTTAGGGTTCCGGAGTTATGAGCATTTGAAGATCCCCTATATAAGTGAGTTGGGAGAGTGAAAATTTGGGGTTTTAACCAGGGTCAGCTTCGACCGATCCGCAGGGGAGAAAGATAGAGACATGGGACCTTGTCCTACCCCCCCATTTGTGTGTACCCCGAGTCCAACGGTACCACCCTTGAGTCTCTAGGACTTAGGGTTCCGGAGTTATGAGCATTTGAAGATCCCCCATATAAGTGAGTTGGGAGAGTGAAAATTTTCCTAAGGGTGAGAGGCCAAAAGTGTTCCTCCAGAAAATGTTTAGGAGCACGTTTCAGAACCTTAGGAGTGGTTTGGACCCCTCTTTTTGTGGTACTTTTTGTCAAGCTGAAGTTGGTGTTTAGGGTGGTTGAGAGTGTACATGGCTTGGTGTTTTAACCAGGGTCAGCTTTGACCGATCCTCAGGGGAGAAAGATAGAGACATGGGACCTTGTCCTACCCCCCCATTTGTGTGTACCCCGAGTCCAACGGTACCACCCTTGAGTCTCTAGGACTTAGGGTTCCGGAGTTATGAGCATTTGAAGATCCCCCATATAAGTGAGTTGGGAGAGTGAAAATTTGGGGTTTTAACCAGGGTCAGCTTCGACCGATCCGCAGGGGAGAAAGATAGAGACATGGGATCTTGTCCTACCCCCCCATTTGTGTGTACCCCGAGTCCAACGGTACCACCCTTGAGTCTCTAGGACTTAGGGTTCCGGAGTTATGAGCATTTGAAGATCCCCCATATAAGTGAGTTGGGAGAGTGAAAATTTTCCTAAGGGTGAGAGGCCAAAAGTGTTCCTCCAGAAAGTGTTTAGGAGCACGTTTCAGAACCTTAGGAGTGTTTTGGACCCCTCTTTTTGTGGTACTTTTTGTCAAGCTGAAGTTGGTGTTTAGGGTGGTTGAGAGTGTACATGGCTTGGTGTTTTAACCAGGGTCAGCTTTGACCGATCCTCAGGGGAGAAAGATAGAGACATGGGACCTTGTCCTACCCCCCCCATTTGTGTGTACCCCGAGTTCAACGGTACCACCCTTGAGTCTCTAGGACGTAGGGTTCCGGAGTTATGAGCATTTGAAGATCCCCCATATAAGTGAGTTGGGAGATTGAAAATTTGGGGTTTTAACCAGGGTCAGCTTTGACCGATCCTCAAGGGAGAAAGATAGAGACATGGGACCTTGTCCTACCCCCCCCCATTTGTGTGTACCCCGAGTCCAACGGTACCGCCCTTGAGTATCTAGGACTTAGGGTTCCGGAGTTATGAGCATTTGAAGATCCCCCATATAAGTGAGTTGGGAGAGTGAAAATTTGCCAAAGTGTGAGAGGCCAAAAGTGTTCCTCCAGAAAGTGTTTAGGAGCACGTTTCAGAGCCTTAGGAGTGGTTTGGACCCCTCTTTTTGTGGTACTTTTTGTCAAGCTGAAGTTGGTGTTTAGGGTGGTTGAGAGTGTACATGGCTTGGTGTTTTAACCAGGGTCAGCTTTGACCGATCCTCAGGGGAGAAAGATAGAGACATGGGACCTTGTCCTACCCCCCCCATTTGTGTGTACCCCGAGTCCAACGGTACCACCCTTGAGTCTCTAGGACTTAGGGTTCCGGAGTTATGAGCATTTGAAGATCCCCCATATAAGTGAGTTGGGAGAGTGAAAATTTGCCTGGGGGGGGGGGGGGGCAAAAGTGTTCCTCCAGAAAGTGTTTAGGAGCACGTTTCAGAGCCTTAGGAGTGGTTTGGACCCCTTTTTTGTGGTACTTTTTGTCAAGCTGAAGTTGGTGTTTAGGGTTGTTGAGAGTGTACATGGCTTGGTGTTTTAACCAGGGTCAGTTTTGACCGATCCTCAGGGGAAAAAGATAGAGACATGGGACCTTATCCTACCCCCCCATTTGTGTGTACCCCGAGTCCAACGGTACCACCCTTGAGTCTCTAGGACTTAGGGTTCCGGAGTTATGAGCATTTGAAGATCCCCCATATAAGTGAGTTGGGAGAGTGAAAATTTGCCTAAGGGTGAGAGGCCAAAAGTGTTCCTCCAGAAAGTGTTTAGGAGCACGTTTCAGAACCTTAGGAGTGGTTTGGACCCCTCTTTTTGTGGTACTTTTTGTCAAGCTGAAGTTGATGTTTAGGGTTGTTGAGAGTGTACATGGCTTGGTGTTTTAACCAGGGTCAGCTTTGACCGATCCTCAGGGGAGAAAGATAGAGACATGGGACCTTGTCCTACCCCCCCATTTGTGTGTACCCCGAGTCCAACGGTACCACCCTTGAGTCTCTAGGACTTAGGGTTCCGGAGTTATGAGCATTTGAAGATCCCCCATATAAGTGAGTTGGGAGAGTGAAAATTTGTGGTTTTAACCAGGGTCAGCTTCGACCGATCCGCAGGGGAGAAAGATAGAGACATGGGACCTTGTCCTACCCCCCCATTTGTGTGTACCCCGAGTCCAACGGTACCACCCTTGAGTCTCTAGGACTTAGGGTTCCGGAGTTATGAGCATTTGAAGATCCCCCATATAAGTGAGTTGGGAGAGTGAAAATTTTCCTAAGGGTGAGAGGCCAAAAGTGTTCCTCCAGAAAGTGTTTAGGAGCACGTTTCAGAACCTTAGGAGTGGTTTGGACCCCTCTTTTTGTGGTACTTTTTGTCAAGCTGAAGTTGGTGTTTAGGGTGGTTGAGAGTGTACATGGCTTGGTGTTTTAACCAGGGACAGCTTTGACCGATCCTCAGGGGAGAAAGATAGAGACATGGGACCTTGTCCTACCCCCCCATTTGTGTGTACCCCGAGTCCAACGGTACCACCCTTGAGTCTCTAGGACTTAGGGTTCCGGAGTTATGAACATTTGAAGATCCCCCATATAAGTGAGTTGGGAGAGTGAAAATTTTCCTAAGGGTGAGAGGCCAAAAGTGTTCCTCCAGAAAGTGTTTAGGAGCACGTTTCAGAACCTTAGGAGTGTTTTGGACCCCTCTTTTTGTGGTACTTTTTGTCAAGCTGAAGTTGGTGTTTAGGGTGGTTGAGAGTGTACATGGCTTGGTGTTTTAACCAGGGTCAGCTTTGACCGATCCTCAGGGGAGAAAGATAGAGACATGGGACCTTGTCCTACCCCCCCATTTGTGTGTACCCCGAGTTCAACGGTACCACCCTTGAGTCTCTAGGACGTAGGGTTCCGGAGTTATGAGCATTTGAAGATCCCCCATATAAGTGAGTTGGGAGATTGAAAATTTGGGGTTTTAACCAGGGTCAGCTTTGACCGATCCTCAAGGGAGAAAGATAGAGACATGGGACCTTGTCCTACCCCCCCCATTTGTGTGTACCCCGAGTCCAACGGTACCGCCCTTGAGTATCTAGGACTTAGGGTTCCGGAGTTATGAGCATTTGAAGATCCCCCATATAAGTGAGTTGGGAGAGTGAAAATTTGCCAAAGTGTGAGAGGCCAAAAGTGTTCCTCCAGAAAGTGTTTAGGAGCACGTTTCAGAGCCTTAGGAGTGGTTTGGATCCCTCTTTTTGTGGTACTTTTTGTCAAGCTGAAGTTGGTGTTTAGGGTGGTTGAGAGTGTACATGGCTTGGTGTTTTAACCAGGGTCAGCTTTGACCGATCCTCAGGGGAGAAAGATAGAGACATGGGACCTTGTCCTACCCCCCCCATTTGTGTGTACCCCGAGTCCAACGGTACCACCCTTGAGTCTCTAGGACTTAGGGTTCCGGAGTTATGAGCATTTGAAGATCCCCCATATAAGTGAGTTGGGAGAGTGAAAAGTTGGGGTTTTAACCAGGGTCAGCTTTGACCGATCCTCAGGGGAGAAAGATAGAGACATGGGACCTTGTCCTACCCCCCCATTTGTGTGTACCCCGAGTCCAACGGTACCACCCTTGAGTCTCTAGGACTTAGGGTTCCGGAGTTATGAGCATTTGAAGATCCCCCATATAAGTGAGTTGGGAGAGTGAAAATTTGGGGTTTTAACCAGGGTTAGCTTTGACCGATCCTCAGGGGAGAAAGATAGAGACATGGGACCTTGTCCTACCCCCCCATTTGTGTGTACCCCGAGTCCAACGGTACCACCCTTGAGTCTCTAGGACTTAGGGTTCTGGAGTTATGAGCATTTGAAGATCCCCCATATAAGTGAGTTGGGAGAGTGAAAATTTGCCTAAGGTTGAGAGGCCAAAAGTGTTCCTCCAGAAAGTGTTTAGGAGCACGTTTCAGAACCTTAGGAGTGGTTTGGACCCCTCTTTTTGTGGTACTTTTTGTAAAGCTGAAGTTGGTGTTTAGGGTGGTTGAGAGTGTACATGGCTTGGTGTTTTAACCAGGGTCAGCTTTGACCGATCCTCAGGGGAGAAAGATAGAGACATGGGACCTTGTCCTACCCCCCCATTTGTGTGTACCCCGAGTCCAACGGTACCACCCTTGAGTCTCTAGGACTTAGGGTTCCGGAGTTATGAGCATTTGAAGATCCCCCATATAAGTGAGTTGGGAGAGTGAAAATTTTCCTAAGGGTGAGAGGCCAAAAGTGTTCCTCCAGAAAGTGTTTAGGAGCACGTTTCAGAACCTTAGGAGTGGTTTGGACCCCTCTTTTTGTGGTACTTTTTGTCAAGCTGAAGTTGGTGTTTAGGGTGGTTGAGAGTGTACATGGCTTGGTGTTTTAACCAGGGTCAGCTTTGACCGATCCTCAGGGGAGAAAGATAGAGACATGGGACCTTGTCCTTCCCCCCCATTTGTGTGTACCCCGAGTCCAACGGTACCACCCTTGAGGCTCTAGGACTTAGGGTTCCGGAGTTATGAGCATTTGAAGATCCCCCATATAAGTGAGTTGGGAGAGTGAAAATTTGCCTGGGGGGGGGGGGGGGGGGGGGGCAAAAGTGTTCCTCCAGAAAGTGTTTAGGAGCACGTTTCAGAGCCTTAGGAGTGGTTTGGACCCCTTTTTTGTGGTACTTTTTGTCAAGCTGAAGTTGGTGTTTAGGGTTGTTGAGAGTGTACATGGCTTGGTGTTTTAACCAGGGTCAGTTTTGACCGATCCTCAGGGGAAAAAGATAGAGACATGGGACCTTATCCTACCCCCCCATTTGTGTGTACCCCGAGTCCAACGGTACCACCCTTGAGTCTCTAGGACGTAGGGTTCCGGAGTTATGAGCATTTGAAGATCCACCATATAAGTGAGTTGGGAGATTGAAAATTTGGGGTTTTAACCAGGGTCAGCTTTGACCGATCCTCAGGGGAGAAAGATAGAGACATGGGACCTTGTCCTTCCCCCTCATTTGTGTGTACCCCGAGTCCAACGGTACCACCCTTGAGTCTCTAGGACTTAGGGTTCCGGAGTTATGAGCATTTGAAGATCCCCCATATAAGTGAGTTGGGAGAGTGAAAATTTGCCTAAGGGTGAGAGGCCAAAAGTGTTCCTCCAGAAAGTGTTTAGGAGCACGTTTCAGAACCTTAGGAGTGGTTTGGACCCCTCTTTTTGTGGTACTTTTTGTCAAGCTGAAGTTGATGTTTAGGGTTGTTGAGAGTGTACATGGCTTGGTGTTTTAACCAGGGTCAGCTTTGACCGATCCTCAGGGGAGAAAGATAGAGACATGGGACCTTGTCCTACCCCCCCATTTGTGTGTACCCCGAGTCCAACGGTACCACCCTTGAGTCTCTAGGACTTAGGGTTCCGGAGTTATGAGCATTTGAAGATCCCCTATATAAGTGAGTTGGGAGAGTGAAAATTTGGGGTTTTAACCAGGGTCAGCTTCGACCGATCCGCAGGGGAGAAAGATAGAGACATGGGACCTTGTCCTACCCCCCCATTTGTGTGTACCCCGAGTCCAACGGTACCACCCTTGAGTCTCTAGGACTTAGGGTTCCGGAGTTATGAGCATTTGAAGATCCCCCATATAAGTGAGTTGGGAGAGTGAAAATTTTCCTAAGGGTGAGAGGCCAAAAGTGTTCCTCCAGAAAATGTTTAGGAGCACGTTTCAGAACCTTAGGAGTGGTTTGGACCCCTCTTTTTGTGGTACTTTTTGTCAAGCTGAAGTTGGTGTTTAGGGTGGTTGAGAGTGTACATGGCTTGGTGTTTTAACCAGGGTCAGCTTTGACCGATCCTCAGGGGAGAAAGATAGAGACATGGGACCTTGTCCTACCCCCCCATTTGTGTGTACCCCGAGTCCAACGGTACCACCCTTGAGTCTCTAGGACTTAGGGTTCCGGAGTTATGAGCATTTGAAGATCCCCCATATAAGTGAGTTGGGAGAGTGAAAATTTGGGGTTTTAACCAGGGTCAGCTTCGACCGATCCGCAGGGGAGAAAGATAGAGACATGGGATCTTGTCCTACCCCCCCATTTGTGTGTACCCCGAGTCCAACGGTACCACCCTTGAGTCTCTAGGACTTAGGGTTCCGGAGTTATGAGCATTTGAAGATCCCCCATATAAGTGAGTTGGGAGAGTGAAAATTTTCCTAAGGGTGAGAGGCCAAAAGTGTTCCTCCAGAAAGTGTTTAGGAGCACGTTTCAGAACCTTAGGAGTGTTTTGGACCCCTCTTTTTGTGGTACTTTTTGTCAAGCTGAAGTTGGTGTTTAGGGTGGTTGAGAGTGTACATGGCTTGGTGTTTTAACCAGGGTCAGCTTTGACCGATCCTCAGGGGAGAAAGATAGAGACATGGGACCTTGTCCTACCCCCCCCATTTGTGTGTACCCCGAGTTCAACGGTACCACCCTTGAGTCTCTAGGACGTAGGGTTCCGGAGTTATGAGCATTTGAAGATCCCCCATATAAGTGAGTTGGGAGATTGAAAATTTGGGGTTTTAACCAGGGTCAGCTTTGACCGATCCTCAAGGGAGAAAGATAGAGACATGGGACCTTGTCCTACCCCCCCCCATTTGTGTGTACCCCGAGTCCAACGGTACCGCCCTTGAGTATCTAGGACTTAGGGTTCCGGAGTTATGAGCATTTGAAGATCCCCCATATAAGTGAGTTGGGAGAGTGAAAATTTGCCAAAGTGTGAGAGGCCAAAAGTGTTCCTCCAGAAAGTGTTTAGGAGCACGTTTCAGAGCCTTAGGAGTGGTTTGGACCCCTCTTTTTGTGGTACTTTTTGTCAAGCTGAAGTTGGTGTTTAGGGTGGTTGAGAGTGTACATGGCTTGGTGTTTTAACCAGGGTCAGCTTTGACCGATCCTCAGGGGAGAAAGATAGAGACATGGGACCTTGTCCTACCCCCCCCATTTGTGTGTACCCCGAGTCCAACGGTACCACCCTTGAGTCTCTAGGACTTAGGGTTCCGGAGTTATGAGCATTTGAAGATCCCCCATATAAGTGAGTTGGGAGAGTGAAAATTTGCCTGGGGGGGGGGGGGGCAAAAGTGTTCCTCCAGAAAGTGTTTAGGAGCACGTTTCAGAGCCTTAGGAGTGGTTTGGACCCCTTTTTTGTGGTACTTTTTGTCAAGCTGAAGTTGGTGTTTAGGGTTGTTGAGAGTGTACATGGCTTGGTGTTTTAACCAGGGTCAGTTTTGACCGATCCTCAGGGGAAAAAGATAGAGACATGGGACCTTATCCTACCCCCCCATTTGTGTGTACCCCGAGTCCAACGGTACCACCCTTGAGTCTCTAGGACTTAGGGTTCCGGAGTTATGAGCATTTGAAGATCCCCCATATAAGTGAGTTGGGAGAGTGAAAATTTGCCTAAGGGTGAGAGGCCAAAAGTGTTCCTCCAGAAAGTGTTTAGGAGCACGTTTCAGAACCTTAGGAGTGGTTTGGACCCCTCTTTTTGTGGTACTTTTTGTCAAGCTGAAGTTGATGTTTAGGGTTGTTGAGAGTGTACATGGCTTGGTGTTTTAACCAGGGTCAGCTTTGACCGATCCTCAGGGGAGAAAGATAGAGACATGGGACCTTGTCCTACCCCCCCATTTGTGTGTACCCCGAGTCCAACGGTACCACCCTTGAGTCTCTAGGACTTAGGGTTCCGGAGTTATGAGCATTTGAAGATCCCCCATATAAGTGAGTTGGGAGAGTGAAAATTTGTGGTTTTAACCAGGGTCAGCTTCGACCGATCCGCAGGGGAGAAAGATAGAGACATGGGACCTTGTCCTACCCCCCCATTTGTGTGTACCCCGAGTCCAACGGTACCACCCTTGAGTCTCTAGGACTTAGGGTTCCGGAGTTATGAGCATTTGAAGATCCCCCATATAAGTGAGTTGGGAGAGTGAAAATTTTCCTAAGGGTGAGAGGCCAAAAGTGTTCCTCCAGAAAGTGTTTAGGAGCACGTTTCAGAACCTTAGGAGTGGTTTGGACCCCTCTTTTTGTGGTACTTTTTGTCAAGCTGAAGTTGGTGTTTAGGGTGGTTGAGAGTGTACATGGCTTGGTGTTTTAACCAGGGACAGCTTTGACCGATCCTCAGGGGAGAAAGATAGAGACATGGGACCTTGTCCTACCCCCCCATTTGTGTGTACCCCGAGTCCAACGGTACCACCCTTGAGTCTCTAGGACTTAGGGTTCCGGAGTTATGAACATTTGAAGATCCCCCATATAAGTGAGTTGGGAGAGTGAAAATTTTCCTAAGGGTGAGAGGCCAAAAGTGTTCCTCCAGAAAGTGTTTAGGAGCACGTTTCAGAACCTTAGGAGTGTTTTGGACCCCTCTTTTTGTGGTACTTTTTGTCAAGCTGAAGTTGGTGTTTAGGGTGGTTGAGAGTGTACATGGCTTGGTGTTTTAACCAGGGTCAGCTTTGACCGATCCTCAGGGGAGAAAGATAGAGACATGGGACCTTGTCCTACCCCCCCATTTGTGTGTACCCCGAGTTCAACGGTACCACCCTTGAGTCTCTAGGACGTAGGGTTCCGGAGTTATGAGCATTTGAAGATCCCCCATATAAGTGAGTTGGGAGATTGAAAATTTGGGGTTTTAACCAGGGTCAGCTTTGACCGATCCTCAAGGGAGAAAGATAGAGACATGGGACCTTGTCCTACCCCCCCCATTTGTGTGTACCCCGAGTCCAACGGTACCGCCCTTGAGTATCTAGGACTTAGGGTTCCGGAGTTATGAGCATTTGAAGATCCCCCATATAAGTGAGTTGGGAGAGTGAAAATTTGCCAAAGTGTGAGAGGCCAAAAGTGTTCCTCCAGAAAGTGTTTAGGAGCACGTTTCAGAGCCTTAGGAGTGGTTTGGATCCCTCTTTTTGTGGTACTTTTTGTCAAGCTGAAGTTGGTGTTTAGGGTGGTTGAGAGTGTACATGGCTTGGTGTTTTAACCAGGGTCAGCTTTGACCGATCCTCAGGGGAGAAAGATAGAGACATGGGACCTTGTCCTACCCCCCCCATTTGTGTGTACCCCGAGTCCAACGGTACCACCCTTGAGTCTCTAGGACTTAGGGTTCCGGAGTTATGAGCATTTGAAGATCCCCCATATAAGTGAGTTGGGAGAGTGAAAAGTTGGGGTTTTAACCAGGGTCAGCTTTGACCGATCCTCAGGGGAGAAAGATAGAGACATGGGACCTTGTCCTACCCCCCCATTTGTGTGTACCCCGAGTCCAACGGTACCACCCTTGAGTCTCTAGGACTTAGGGTTCCGGAGTTATGAGCATTTGAAGATCCCCCATATAAGTGAGTTGGGAGAGTGAAAATTTGGGGTTTTAACCAGGGTTAGCTTTGACCGATCCTCAGGGGAGAAAGATAGAGACATGGGACCTTGTCCTACCCCCCCATTTGTGTGTACCCCGAGTCCAACGGTACCACCCTTGAGTCTCTAGGACTTAGGGTTCTGGAGTTATGAGCATTTGAAGATCCCCCATATAAGTGAGTTGGGAGAGTGAAAATTTGCCTAAGGTTGAGAGGCCAAAAGTGTTCCTCCAGAAAGTGTTTAGGAGCACGTTTCAGAACCTTAGGAGTGGTTTGGACCCCTCTTTTTGTGGTACTTTTTGTAAAGCTGAAGTTGGTGTTTAGGGTGGTTGAGAGTGTACATGGCTTGGTGTTTTAACCAGGGTCAGCTTTGACCGATCCTCAGGGGAGAAAGATAGAGACATGGGACCTTGTCCTACCCCCCCATTTGTGTGTACCCCGAGTCCAACGGTACCACCCTTGAGTCTCTAGGACTTAGGGTTCCGGAGTTATGAGCATTTGAAGATCCCCCATATAAGTGAGTTGGGAGAGTGAAAATTTTCCTAAGGGTGAGAGGCCAAAAGTGTTCCTCCAGAAAGTGTTTAGGAGCACGTTTCAGAACCTTAGGAGTGGTTTGGACCCCTCTTTTTGTGGTACTTTTTGTCAAGCTGAAGTTGGTGTTTAGGGTGGTTGAGAGTGTACATGGCTTGGTGTTTTAACCAGGGTCAGCTTTGACCGATCCTCAGGGGAGAAAGATAGAGACATGGGACCTTGTCCTTCCCCCCCATTTGTGTGTACCCCGAGTCCAACGGTACCACCCTTGAGGCTCTAGGACTTAGGGTTCCGGAGTTATGAGCATTTGAAGATCCCCCATATAAGTGAGTTGGGAGAGTGAAAATTTGCCTGGGGGGGGGGGGGGGGGGGGGGGCAAAAGTGTTCCTCCAGAAAGTGTTTAGGAGCACGTTTCAGAGCCTTAGGAGTGGTTTGGACCCCTTTTTTGTGGTACTTTTTGTCAAGCTGAAGTTGGTGTTTAGGGTTGTTGAGAGTGTACATGGCTTGGTGTTTTAACCAGGGTCAGTTTTGACCGATCCTCAGGGGAAAAAGATAGAGACATGGGACCTTATCCTACCCCCCCATTTGTGTGTACCCCGAGTCCAACGGTACCACCCTTGAGTCTCTAGGACGTAGGGTTCCGGAGTTATGAGCATTTGAAGATCCACCATATAAGTGAGTTGGGAGATTGAAAATTTGGGGTTTTAACCAGGGTCAGCTTTGACCGATCCTCAGGGGAGAAAGATAGAGACATGGGACCTTGTCCTTCCCCCTCATTTGTGTGTACCCCGAGTCCAACGGTACCACCCTTGAGTCTCTAGGACTTAGGGTTCCGGAGTTATGAGCATTTGAAGATCCCCCATATAAGTGAGTTGGGAGAGTGAAAATTTGCCTAAGGGTGAGAGGCCAAAAGTGTTCCTCCAGAAAGTGTTTAGGAGCACGTTTCAGAACCTTAGGAGTGGTTTGGACCCCTCTTTTTGTGGTACTTTTTGTCAAGCTTAAGTTGATGTTTAGGGTTGTTGAGAGTGTACATGGCTTGGTGTTTTAACCAGGGTCAGCTTTGACCGATCCTCAGGGGAGAAAGATAGAGACATGGGACCTTGTCCTACCCCCCCATTTGTGTGTACCCCGAGTCCAACGGTACCACCCTTGAGTCTCTAGGACTTAGGGTTCCGGAGTTATGAGCATTTGAAGATCCCCTATATAAGTGAGTTGGGAGAGTGAAAATTTGGGGTTTTAACCAGGGTCAGCTTCGACCGATCCGCAGGGGAGAAAGATAGAGACATGGGACCTTGTCCTACCCCCCCATTTGTGTGTACCCCGAGTCCAACGGTACCACCCTTGAGTCTCTAGGACTTAGGGTTCCGGAGTTATGAGCATTTGAAGATCCCCCATATAAGTGAGTTGGGAGAGTGAAAATTTTCCTAAGGGTGAGAGGCCAAAAGTGTTCCTCCAGAAAATGTTTAGGAGCACGTTTCAGAACCTTAGGAGTGGTTTGGACCCCTCTTTTTGTGGTACTTTTTGTCAAGCTGAAGTTGGTGTTTAGGGTGGTTGAGAGTGTACATGGCTTGGTGTTTTAACCAGGGTCAGCTTTGACCGATCCTCAGGGGAGAAAGATAGAGACATGGGACCTTGTCCTACCCCCCCATTTGTGTGTACCCCGAGTCCAACGGTACCACCCTTGAGTCTCTAGGACTTAGGGTTCCGGAGTTATGAGCATTTGAAGATCCCCCATATAAGTGAGTTGGGAGAGTGAAAATTTGGGGTTTTAACCAGGGTCAGCTTCGACCGATCCGCAGGGGAGAAAGATAGAGACATGGGATCTTGTCCTACCCCCCCATTTGTGTGTACCCCAAGTCCAACGGTACCACCCTTGAGTCTCTAGGACTTAGGGTTCCGGAGTTATGAGCATTTGAAGATCCCCCATATAAGTGAGTTGGGAGAGTGAAAATTTTCCTAAGGGTGAGAGGCCAAAAGTGTTCCTCCAGAAAGTGTTTAGGAGCACGTTTCAGAACCTTAGGAGTGTTTTGGACCCCTCTTTTTGTGGTACTTTTTGTCAAGCTGAAGTTGGTGTTTAGGGTGGTTGAGAGTGTACATGGCTTGGTGTTTTAACCAGGGTCAGCTTTGACCGATCCTCAGGGGAGAAAGATAGAGACATGGGACCTTGTCCTACCCCCCCATTTGTGTGTACCCCGAGTTCAACGGTACCACCCTTGAGTCTCTAGGACGTAGGGTTCCGGAGTTATGAGCATTTGAAGATCCCCCATATAAGTGAGTTGGGAGATTGAAAATTTGGGGTTTTAACCAGGGTCAGCTTTGACCGATCCTCAAGGGAGAAAGATAGAGACATGGGACCTTGTCCTACCCCCCCCCATTTGTGTGTACCCCGAGTCCAACGGTACCGCCCTTGAGTATCTAGGACTTAGGGTTCCGGAGTTATGAGCATTTGAAGATCCCCCATATAAGTGAGTTGGGAGAGTGAAAATTTGCCAAAGTGTGAGAGGCCAAAAGTGTTCCTCCAGAAAGTGTTTAGGAGCACGTTTCAGAGCCTTAGGAGTGGTTTGGACCCCTCTTTTTGTGGTACTTTTTGTCAAGCTGAAGTTGGTGTTTAGGGTGGTTGAGAGTGTACATGGCTTGGTGTTTTAACCAGGGTCAGCTTTGACCGATCCTCAGGGGAGAAAGATAGAGACATGGGACCTTGTCCTACCCCCCCCATTTGTGTGTACCCCGAGTCCAACGGTACCACCCTTGAGTCTCTAGGACTTAGGGTTCCGGAGTTATGAGCATTTGAAGATCCCCCATATAAGTGAGTTGGGAGAGTGAAAATTTGCCTAGGGGGGGGGGGGGGCAAAAGTGTTCCTCCAGAAAGTGTTTAGGAGCACGTTTCAGAGCCTTAGGAGTGGTTTGGACCCCTTTTTTGTGGTACTTTTTGTCAAGCTGAAGTTGGTGTTTAGGGTTGTTGAGAGTGTACATGGCTTGGTGTTTTAACCAGGGTCAGTTTTGACCGATCCTCAGGGGAAAAAGATAGAGACATGGGACCTTATCCTACCCCCCCATTTGTGTGTACCCCGAGTCCAACGGTACCACCCTTGAGTCTCTAGGACTTAGGGTTCCGGAGTTATGAGCATTTGAAGATCCCCCATATAAGTGAGTTGGGAGAGTGAAAATTTGCCTAAGGGTGAGAGGCCAAAAGTGTTCCTCCAGAAAGTGTTTAGGAGCACGTTTCAGAACCTTAGGAGTGGTTTGGACCCCTCTTTTTGTGGTACTTTTTGTCAAGCTGAAGTTGATGTTTAGGGTTGTTGAGAGTGTACATGGCTTGGTGTTTTAACCAGGGTCAGCTTTGACCGATCCTCAGGGGAGAAAGATAGAGACATGGGACCTTGTCCTACCCCCCCATTTGTGTGTACCCCGAGTCCAACGGTACCACCCTTGAGTCTCTAGGACTTAGGGTTCCGGAGTTATGAGCATTTGAAGATCCCCCATATAAGTGAGTTGGGAGAGTGAAAATTTGTGGTTTTAACCAGGGTCAGCTTCGACCGATCCGCAGGGGAGAAAGATAGAGACATGGGACCTTGTCCTACCCCCCCATTTGTGTGTACCCCGAGTCCAACGGTACCACCCTTGAGTCTCTAGGACTTAGGGTTCCGGAGTTATGAGCATTTGAAGATCCCCCATATAAGTGAGTTGGGAGAGTGAAAATTTTCCTAAGGGTGAGAGGCCAAAAGTGTTCCTCCAGAAAGTGTTTAGGAGCACGTTTCAGAACCTTAGGAGTGGTTTGGACCCCTCTTTTTGTGGTACTTTTTGTCAAGCTGAAGTTGGTGTTTAGGGTGGTTGAGAGTGTACATGGCTTGGTGTTTTAACCAGGGACAGCTTTGACCGATCCTCAGGGGAGAAAGATAGAGACATGGGACCTTGTCCTACCCCCCCATTTGTGTGTACCCCGAGTCCAACGGTACCACCCTTGAGTCTCTAGGACTTAGGGTTCCGGAGTTATGAACATTTGAAGATCCCCCATATAAGTGAGTTGGGAGAGTGAAAATTTGCCTAAGGGTGAGAGGCCAAAAGTGTTCCTCCAGAAAGTGTTTAGGAGCACGTTTCAGAACCTTAGGAGTGTTTTGGACCCCTCTTTTTGTGGTACTTTTTGTCAAGCTGAAGTTGGTGTTTAGGGTGGTTGAGAGTGTACATGGCTTGGTGTTTTAACCAGGGTCAGCTTTGACCGATCCTCAGGGGAGAAAGATAGAGACATGGGACCTTGTCCTACCCCCCCATTTGTGTGTACCCCGAGTTCAACGGTACCACCCTTGAGTCTCTAGGACGTAGGGTTCCGGAGTTATGAGCATTTGAAGATCCCCCATATAAGTGAGTTGGGAGATTGAAAATTTGGGGTTTTAACCAGGGTCAGCTTTGACCGATCCTCAAGGGAGAAAGATAGAGACATGGGACCTTGTCCTACCCCCCCCATTTGTGTGTACCCCGAGTCCAACGGTACCGCCCTTGAGTATCTAGGACTTAGGGTTCCGGAGTTATGAGCATTTGAAGATCCCCCATATAAGTGAGTTGGGAGAGTGAAAATTTGCCAAAGTGTGAGAGGCCAAAAGTGTTCCTCCAGAAAGTGTTTAGGAGCACGTTTCAGAGCCTTAGGAGTGGTTTGGATCCCTCTTTTTGTGGTACTTTTTGTCAAGCTGAAGTTGGTGTTTAGGGTGGTTGAGAGTGTACATGGCTTGGTGTTTTAACCAGGGTCAGCTTTGACCGATCCTCAGGGGAGAAAGATAGAGACATGGGACCTTGTCCTACCCCCCCCATTTGTGTGTACCCCGAGTCCAACGGTACCACCCTTGAGTCTCTAGGACTTAGGGTTCCGGAGTTATGAGCATTTGAAGATCCCCCATATAAGTGAGTTGGGAGAGTGAAAATTTGCCTAGGGGGGGGGGGCAAAAGTGTTCCTCCAGAAAGTGTTTAGGAGCACGTTTCAGAGCCTTAGGAGTGGTTTGGACCCCTTTTTTGTGGTACTTTTTGTCAAGCTGAAGTTGGTGTTTAGGGTTGTTGAGAGTGTACATGGCTTGGTGTTTTAACCAGGGTCAGTTTTGACCGATCCTCAGGGGAAAAAGATAGAGACATGGGACCTTATCCTACCCCCCCATTTGTGTGTACCCCGAGTCCAACGGTACCACCCTTGAGTCTCTAGGACTTAGGGTTCCGGAGTTATGAGCATTTGAAGATCCCCCATATAAGTGAGTTGGGAGAGTGAAAATTTGCCTAAGGGTGAGAGGCCAAAAGTGTTCCTCCAGAAAGTGTTTAGGAGCACGTTTCAGAACCTTAGGAGTGGTTTGGACCCCTCTTTTTGTGGTACTTTTTGTCAAGCTGAAGTTGATGTTTAGGGTTGTTGAGAGTGTACATGGCTTGGTGTTTTAACCAGGGTCAGCTTTGACCGATCCTCAGGGGAGAAAGATAGAGACATGGGACCTTGTCCTACCCCCCCATTTGTGTGTACCCCGAGTCCAACGGTACCACCCTTGAGTCTCTAGGACTTAGGGTTCCGGAGTTATGAGCATTTGAAGATCCCCCATATAAGTGAGTTGGGAGAGTGAAAATTTGTGGTTTTAACCAGGGTCAGCTTCGACCGATCCGCAGGGGAGAAAGATAGAGACATGGGACCTTGTCCTACCCCCCCATTTGTGTGTACCCCGAGTCCAACGGCACCACCCTTGAGTCTCTAGGACTTAGGGTTCCGGAGTTATGAGCATTTGAAGATCCCCCATATAAGTGAGTTGGGAGAGTGAAAATTTGCCTAAGGGTGAGAGGCCAAAAGTGTTCCTCCAGAAAGTGTTTAGGAGCACGTTTCAGAGCCTTAGGAGTGGTTTGGACCCCTTTTTTTGTGGTACTTTTTGTCAAGCTGAAGTTGGTGTTTAGGGTTGTTGAGAGTGTACATGGCTTGGTGTTTTAACCAGGGTCAGCTTTGACCGATCCTCAGGGGAGAAAGATAGAGACATGGGACCTTGTCCTACCCCCCCATTTGTGTGTACCCCGAGTCCAACGGTACCACCCTTGAGTCTCTAGGACTTAGGGTTCCGGAGTTATGAGCATTTGAAGATCCCCCATATAAGTGAGTTGGGAGAGTGAAAATTTGGGGTTTTAACCAGGGTCAGCTTTGACCGATCCTCAGGGGAGAAAGATAGAGACATGGGACCTTGTCCTACCCCCCATTTGTGTGTACCCCGAGTCCAACGGTACCACCCTTGAGTCTCTAGGACTTAGGGTTCCGGAGTTATGAGCATTTGAAGATCCCCCATATAAGTGAGTTGGGAGAGTGAAAATTTGGGGTTTTAACCAGGGTCAGCTTTGACCGATCCTCAGGGGAGAAAGATAGAGACATGGGACCTTGTCCTACCCCCCCATTTGTGTGTACCCCGAGTCCAACGGTACCACCCTTGAGTCTCTAGGACTTAGGGTTCTGGAGTTATGAGCATTTGAAGATCCCCCATATAAGTGAGTTGGGAGAGTGAAAATTTGCCTAAGGGTGAGAGGCCAAAAGTGTTCCTCCAGAAAGTGTTTAGGAGCACGTTTCAGAACCTTAGGAGTGGTTTGGACCCCTTTTTTTGTGGTACTTTTTGTCAAGCTGAAGTTGGTGTTTAGGGTTGTTGAGAGTGTACATGGCTTGGTGTTTTAACCAGGGTCAGCTTTGACCGATCCTCAGGGAGAAAGATAGAGACATGGGACCTTGTCCTACCCCCCCATTTGTGTGTACCCCGAGTCCAACGGTACCACCCTTGAGTCTCTAGGACTTAGGGTTCCGGAGTTATGAGCATTTGAAGATCCCCCATATAAGTGAGTTGGGAGAGTGAAAATTTGGGGTTTTAACCAGGGTCAGCTTTGACCGATCCTCAGGGGAGAAAGATAGAGACATGGGACCTTGTCCTTCCCCCACATTTGTGTGTACCCCGAGTCCAACGGTACCACCCTTGAGTCTCTAGGACTTAGGGTTCCGGAGTTATGAGCATTTGAAGATCCCCCATGTAAGTGAGTTGGGAGAGTGAAAATTTGCCAAAGTGTGAGAGGCCAAAAGTGTTCCTCCAGAAAGTGTTTAGGAGCACGTTTCAGAGCCTTAGGAGTGGTTTGGACCCCTCTTTTTGTGGTACTTTTTGTCAAGCTGAAGTTGGTGTTTAGGGTGGTTGAGAGTGTACATGGCTTGGTGTTTTAACCAGGGACAGCTTTGACCGATCCTCAGGGGAGAAAGATAGAGACATGGGACCTTGTCCTACCCCCCCATTTGTGTGTACCCCGAGTCCAACGGTACCACCCTTGAGTCTCTAGGACTTAAGGTTCCGGAGTTATGAGCATTTGAAGATC